>NC_086451.1:274359874-274992374 GCF_028390025.1 Pseudophryne corroboree | reverse complement strand
AACAATATGGTAGCCCATCAGGGCTTACCATTTTGAAATAAGTAGCCCTACCACAAAAAGAGTGTGCCTATATCTACCCTATATATTTTGACACAGGGTGGGGGGCCCTTGGCATTAGAAACTCTCCCATCTGCGCAACTTGTTTTCTGTATTATTAGGCCTAATTGTTTGCTGATCGCAAGATATACTTAGAGGTACAGAAGGTGGGAGATATGGGACTTCCAGTATTTTTTATGTATATGCTAAGGATGAGTCAAACTGGTCCTCATCACTGAAGTTGTGAACACTTAGAAGATTTTGAAAACCTGTTGTATAGTAAAGTACACTTTTAAATAATTTCTCAAAGGAAAACATAATATAATCTGTTTAATGATTGAAACATATATAAATGCTCTGTTTTGGTACCTTTCTATCAGAGATGAGAACAACTGCTAGCATCATCATCCACCGCTAGCTGATTCTTGCTATTGTGCAGGGTAAACATAAGTGTTCTTGAAGTAGCCCATAGTCCTATTTCTCTGACGTCCTAGTGGATGCTGGGAACTCCGTAAGGACCATGGGGAATAGACGGGCTCCGCAGGAGACTGGGCACTCTAAAGAAAAGATTAGGTACTATCTGGTGTGCACTGGCTCCTCCCTCTATGCCCCTCCTCCAGACCTCAGTTAGAATCTGTGCCCGGCCAGAGCTGGGTGCTCCTAGTGGGCTCTCCTGAGCTTGCTAGAAAAGAAAGTATTTGTTAGGTTTTTTATTTTCAGTGAGCTTCTGCTGCCAACAGACTCACTGCTACGTGGGACTAAGGGGAGAGAAGCAAACCTACCTGCTTGCAGCTAGCTTGTGCTTCTTAGGCTACTGGACACCATTCGCTCCAGAGGGTTCGAACACAGGCACCTGTCCTCGATCGTCCGTTCCCGGGGCCGCGCCGCTGTCCCCCTTGCAGAGCCAGAAGAACAGAAGCTTGAAGACGGTTCGGTGAGACCCATTCTGAATTTAAAATCCTTGAACACTTATATAAAGAAATTCAAGTTCAAAATGGAATCGCTCAGAGCGGTTATTGCAAGCCTGGAAGAGGGGGATTTTATGGTGTCGCTGGACATCAAAGATGCTTACTTGCATGTCCCCATTTACCCACCTCACCAGGAGTACCTCAGATTTGTGGTACAGGACTGTCATTACCAATTCCAGACGTTGCCGTTTGGCCTGTCCACGGCACCGAGAATATTTACCAAGGTAATGGCCGAAATTATGATACTCCTTCGGCAGAAGGGAGTTATAATTATCCCGTACTTGGACGATCTCCTCATAAAGGCGAGGTCCAGGGAGCAGTTGTTGAACAGCGTAGCACTCTCTCAGGAAGTGTTGCAACAGCACGGCTGGATTCTGAATGTTCCAAAGTCGCAGCTGATTCCTACGACGCGTCTGCTTTTCCTGGGCATGATTCTGGACACAGAACAGGAGAAGGTGTTTCTCCCGGTGGAGAAGGCCCAGGAATTAGCATCTCTGGTCAGGGACCTCCTGAAACCAAAACAGGTATCGGTGCATCACTGCACGCGAGTCCTGGGAAAGATGGTGGCTTCATACGAAGCCATTCCCTTCGGCAGGTTCCATGCGAGGATCTTTCAGTGAGATCTGTTGGACAAGTGGTCCGGATCGCATCTTCAGATGCATCTGCTGATCACCCTGTCCCCGAGGGCCAGGGTGTCTCTTCTGTGGTGGCTGCAGAGTGCTCACCTTCTCGAGGGCCGCAGGTTCGGCATACAGGACTGGGTCCTGGTGACCACGGATGCAAACCTCCGAGGATGGGGGGCAGTCACTCGGGGAAGAAACGTCCAAGGGCTGTGGTCAAGTCTGGAGACTTCTCTACACATAAATATACTGGAATTAAGGGCCATTTACAACGCCCTGAGTCAAGCAGAGCCCCTGCTTCGAAACCGGCCAGTGCTGATTCAGTCAGACAACATCACGGCGGTCGCCCATGTAAACCGCCAGGGCGGCACAAGAAGCAGGATGGCAATGGCGGAAGCCACAAAGATTCTTCGATGGGCGGAGAATCACGTGCAAGCACTGTCAGCAGTGTTCATTCCGGGAGTGGACAACTGGGAAGCAGACTTACACAGCAGACACGACCTCCACCCGGGAGAGTGGGGACTTCATCAAGAAGTCTTCCAACTGATTGCAAACCGATGGGAACTTCCACAGGTGGACATGATGGCGTCCCGCCTCAACAAAAAGCTAAAAAGATATTGCGCCAGGTCAAGGGACCCTCAGGCGATAGCTGTGGACGCCCTAGTGACACCGTGGGTGTACCAGTCGGTATATGTGTTTCCTCCTCTTCCTCTCATACCCAAGGTACTGAGTATGAATAGTAAGAAAGAGAGGAATAAGAACAATACTCATTGTTCCGGATTGGCCAAGAAGGACTTGGTACCCGGAACTGTAAGAAATGCGCACAGAGGACCCATGGCCTCTGCCTCTCAGACAGGACCTGCTGCAACAAGGGCCCTGTCTGTTCCAAGACTTACCGCGGCTGCGTTTGACGGCATGGCGGTTGAACGCCGAATCCTAGCGGAAAAAGGCATTCCGGATGAAGTTATTCCTACGCTGATAAAGGCTAGGAAAGACGTGACAGCAAAGAATTATCACCGTATATGGCGAAAATATGTTGCTTGGTGTGAGGCCAGGAAGGCCCCTACACAGGAATTCCAGCTGGGTCGTTTCCAGCACTTCCTACAGTCAGGGGTGACTATGGGCCTAAAATTGGGGTCCATAAAGGTCCAGATTTCGGCCCTCTCCATTTTCTTTCAAAAAGAACTGGCTTCACTGCCTGAGGTTCAGACGTTTGTTAAGGGAGTGCTGCATATTCAGCCCCCTTTTGTGCCACCAGTGGCACCCTGGGATCTTAACGTTGTGTTGGATTTCCTGAAATCCCACTGGTTTGAGCCACTTAGGACCGTGGAACTAAAGTATCTCACGTGGAAAGTGGTCATGCTGTTGGCCTTAGCTTCGGCTAGGCGTGTGTCGGAATTGGCGGCGTTGTCATGTAAAAGCCCATATCTGATCTTCCATATGGACAGGGCAGAATTGAGGATTCGTCCCCAATTTCTCCCAAAGGTGGTATCATCGTTTCATTTGAACCAACCTATTGTGGTACCTGCGGCTACTCGGGACTTGGAGGACTCCAAGTTACTGGACGTAGTCAGGGCTTTGAAAATATGTTTCCAGAACGGCTGGAGTCAGGAAGACTGACTCGCTGTTTATCCTGCATGCACCCAACAAGCTGGGTGCTCCTGCTTCAAAGCAAACTATTGCGCGCTGGATCTGTAGCACGATTCAGCAGGCTCATTCTGCGGCTGGATTGCCGCATCCAAAGTCAGTAAAAGCCCATTCCACAAGGAAGGTGGGCTCTTCTTGGGCGGCTGCCCGAGGGGTCTCGGCTTTACAGCTTTGCCGAGCGGCTACTTGGTCGGGTTCAAACACATTTGCAAAGTTCTACAAGTTTGATACCCTGGCTGAGGAGGACCTTGTGTTTGCTCATTCGGTGCTGCAGAGTCATCCGCACTCTCCCGCCCGTTTGGGAGCTTTGGTATAATCCCCATGGTCCTTACGGAGTTCCCAGCATCCACTAGGACGTCAGAGAAAATAAGAATTTACTCACCGGTAATTCTATTTATCGTAGTCCGTAGTGGATGCTGGGCGCCCGTCCCAAGTGCGGACTTTCTGCAATACGTGTATATAGTTATTGCTTAAATAAGGGTTATTGTTATGAGCCATCCGTTGAGTGAGGCTCAGTTGTTGTTCATACTGTTAACTGGGTAAGGTTATCACAAGTTGTACGGTGTGATTGGTGTAGCTGGTATGAGTCTTACCCTGGATTCCAAATATCCTTTCCTTGTAATGTCCGCTTTTCCGGGCACAGTTTCCCTAACTGAGGTCTGGAGGAGGGGCATAGAGGGAGGAGCCAGTGCACACCAGATAGTACCTAATCTTTTCTTTAGAGTGCCCAGTCTCCTGCGGAGCCCGTCTATTCCCCATGGTCCTTACGGAGTTCCCAGCATCCACTACGGACTACGAGAAATAGAATTACCGGTGAGTAAATTCTTATTTTTTCTTTTTCATCCACTAGGGGTCACTGGAGTACTCTTGGGATATGGACGGCTTCCGTAGGAAACAGGGCACTGAATATTTAAATTTAGAACACTCCACCCCTCAATATCCCAGAGTACCTCAGTGTTTTTTTTGTGCTCGAAGTAGCAACAGGTCTGTGGCTTGGTCCACAATTCTTTTGAATATTTTTTTTTTTTTTTTTTAGTGAATATTTTTCTTTTTTCATACATATCCCTTTCCCCCTTCCATAAGGCAGGGTCAGGGATAGTGCAAGCTGCTACTAGCAGCTGTGGTGTGTCGGTCCTCACTGAATGAGCACCCTCACAGCCATACAGACCTCCTGCACAGGCTGGCCGGCGCTTGCAGAGAAGCCCCGTCGGAGCCTCACCACAGCAGCAGGAGTCACTGTATGTTGAACGGGGCGGTCCGCTCCCGCTGCCGCCCCGCTGTGTGGGGACATTGTTTCTTTACCGCTGATGGCGCTGGGATCCCTCTACAGACCGCCCGCCTGCCACCGCTGCTCCGGCCGCCGCCGCTGCTCCGGCCCCACCGCTGCTCCGGCCGCTGCTCAGAGCGCTTCAAGACGCGCTCCCCGCTGTCGGTCCCAGCGCGTCCCGCTGCCCGGCTCCCGCTGGCGGCCCCACACGCTGCTCGCTGCCCGCCCCGCACTGCATCCGCGACGGAGCATATAGGGGGGGGGGGGGGGCATTACAGAACTGCTAGCAGAGGGTACAATCAGCGGCATGAGAGGGGATAACCTGTAGCAATAGCAGTATGCTAGGCTGCAGAGTTAATTACACAGGATTTTCATATAGATGTCAGTTTATGTGCTTGTAACCTGCACTGTGATTATAAGTGTAAGCATGGCAGCCATTTTAACCATGCTTCCTGTGTCTTCCTGCTGTGATTCCAGAACGTTCCAGTACTACATCTCTACTCCACCGGTGGCGCAGGGGTGTTAGTGGGAATTTGGGATCACATTTCATAGTACTGGCCACGTGTACTGCACTTGGCCAGATAAATATATAGACACCTTCGTACTATTTTACTGAGTCGTCCAAGTGTCTGTTTTTTTTGTATTGTATTGTCTGTCGCCATAATGAGTAAGGCACCAGAAAAAATTAAAAAGCATCACTGCAAAGTCTGTAGCAGTGTGTTACCGGATGGATCTACCACATGTCCAGTATGTTTTGTGGATTCAGTTACAAATACAATTTCTGCTCCGGTGTTAAAGCCAGTTTCATCCCCGGACCCTCCATGGGAAATGCTAGCCACTGTACTGGCTGGGTTGCAATCAGAATTGACCGCCGCTCGACAAGAGCGGGAAGCGGCAAGATCTGAGTCTAGGGTGAGACCGCCAGAACTACCGGAGGCGTCTCAGCCTTTCAAAAGGTCCAAATCCATTTTGGGTAGACGGGATAAATTTCATATGTCTTATGATTTACCAGTTTCTGCTATGTTGCATTCTGACGATTCCATGCCAGACCTCACGGCACAAGATGAGGGTGAGGAGGGCGAAGTGGAGTCAGATAGTGAGGATTTTAACAGCTAAGGTATTGATAATCTCATCAGAGCAGTGCGTCAGTCTCTCAAGTTTACAGAAACTGAGGAGCCTCTCACAAATGATCAGGTCGTATTTACTAAACGACAGAGAACTCCAATGTGTTTTCCTGTTTCGGAGTCTCTTAATAAGATGTTAGTAGAAACACGACAGACTCTAGATAAACGGTTTTCTATACGTCGCAGATTTAAGTCTAGTTACCCGTTTCCAGACTCTGTGACATGTACATGGGAGAATCCACCAATAGTTGATTCGTCAATGTCTAAGCTTACAAAGAAATTAACCATACCAGTGCCAGCGGCTACTACGCTTAAAGACCCTTCAGATCGCAAAATAGAAACTATGCTAAAGTCCATGTATTTAGCAGCAGGAGTGCTGCTGGGACCTGGCTTGGTTGGTATCTGGGTCACTAAGGCGCTTATAGTATGGATAACAGAACTCAAGTCTGCCCTACATGACGAACACCTTATACTTCTTGCTGATCAAATGTGTGAGACTGCGGAGTATCTCTGTACAGCTTCTACTGACGTCTGTCAGCTCACTTCTCGTATTTCATCGTCGCTAGTTACGGCACGACGAGCACTCTGGCTGCGTTCTCGGAGAGGTCAAACGAGGTATAGAGGCGTTACCTTACGATGGCAACAAGTTGTTTGGTCCTGAATTGGACACATGGATTTCTGAGGCTACGGGAGGAAAGTCGTTTTTCTTACCATTGCCTCCACCGGTACCAAGAAGGAGGTACTCTGGACCTTCGTTCAAATCCTTTAGACCTCAGTCCTTTCGCGGACGTGGCAGAGGAACAGCCACGCCTGGTAGACGTGGTCGTGGACGTGGTTTCCAACAAACCAACACAAGTCGTCAGGACGCTAAGGTTACCGACAAGCCAGTGGCATGACGGGCTACCAGCCCATCTCGGTTCTCCGATTGTGGGAGCACGCCTTCAGACGTTCCATTTGGCGTGGTTCCAGACATCCGCGGATGGGTGGATCCGCAATTTAGTGTTAAGAGGTTACAAAATAGAGTTCGACTGTCTTCCGCCACTGCGGTTTTTCAAGACAGGACTGCCTCTGTCGGACGACAAGAGGGCGGTTCTGCAAATTGCCATTCAGTCCCTACTGGATTCAGCAGTTTTGATTCCGGTCCCTGTACACCAACAGGGTCAGGGTTATTATTCCAGTCTGTTTGTGGTACCGAAGCCGGATGGCTCAGTCAGGCCAATATTGAACTTAAAGGGTCTCAATCGGTACGTAACTTACTACAGATTCAAGATGGAATCTCTGCGCTCAGTGATTGCAAGTTTAGAGCCAAAGGAATTCATGATTGCGCTAGATCTCAAGGATGCGTACTTACACATTCCGATTTGGCAGCCTCATCAGAGGTTCTTGCGGTTTGCAGTACGCCAAAACCATTACCAGTTTCAGGCTCTACCGTTTGGCCTCTCGTCAGCGCCTCGGGTATTCACCAAAGTGATGTCTGTGATAATAGCTCATCTCAGATCCCTGGGAGTGACAATAGTTCCGTATTTAGATGATCTGCTCATCAAAGCCCCGTCTCAACAGATGCTTCTCCAACATGCGCTGCTAACGTACAATGTACTAGTTCACCACGGTTGGATTGTCAACTTCAAAAAATCACATCTCATTCCGTCTCAACGCCTTCAATTCCTAGGTATGATTCTCGATACGGTAAATCAAAGAATTTACATACCACAACAGAAAGTACAGATTATTCGCCATCTAGTACAATTAGTGCTCAAGCCACCCACAGTCTAGGTACATTTGTGCATTCGCCTCTTAGGAACAATGGTGGCGGCTTTCGAAGCGCTTCAGTTCGGAAGATTTCACTCACGTCCTTTTCAACTGGATGTGCTCGCACAGTGGCCGGGCTCGCATCTGCAGATTCACCACAGGGTGAGGTTGTCGCCAAGGCAAGGTTGTCTCTACTCTGGTGGCTCAAGGAACACAATTTAACCGCAGGGAAACTATTCGGCGGCTGGAATTGGATAATTCTAACGACGGACGCGAGTCTCAGAGGTTGGGGAGCTGTAGTTCAAAATTGTCAACTCCATGGTCTCTGTGCGGATCATGAAAGATTGCTGTCTATAAATGTCCTGGAACTCCGCGCAATTTACAATGCACTACGACAAGCAGTACACATGCTTCACTCTCACTGTCCAAGTGCAGTCAGACAACGCAACGGCAGTCGCATACATCAACAAACAAGGAGGAACAAGAAGCCGCATGGCAATGCGGGAAGTAGCTCGAATCCTCAATTGGGCAGAATATCACCAGGTGATATTGTCGGCAGTGTTCATTCCGGGAGTGGACAACTGGGAGGCGGATTATCTCAGCCGTCGGGATTTTCATCCAGGAGAATGGGCCTTAAATCCAGAGGTGTTTCACATGTTGGTTCAGAGGTGGGGTTACCCTCAGGTGGACCTGATGGCGTCTCGCCACAATCACCAAACACTCCAGTATGTGTCCAGAACGAGAGATCCAAAGGCAGTGGCAGTGGATGCTCTCACAATCGCGTGGCCATACAGCCTAGTGTATCTGTTTCCACCGTTTCCGCTGCTCCCTCTAGTGCTAAAACGGATCAAAAGAGAGTCAGTCACAGTCATACTAGTGGCGCCTCATTGGCCTCGAAGAGCTTGGTTCTCGGATCTCCACGGACTACTCGCAGACGATCCTTGGCCGCTCCCTCTACGTCCGGACTTGTTACAACAGGGTCCGTTCCTTTACCCCGATTTAGCGTGGCTGCGTTTGACGGGGTGGCTGTTGAGACCGCCCTCTTGAGAAGAGAGGGCATTCCGGGATCTGTTATACCAACCATGTTACGTGCTAGGAAGCCAGTTACGGCAGTTCATTATTACAGAATTTGGCGTGCCTATATAGGTTGGTGTGAAGCTCGGAAGTTTCCGACATCAGCTTTCAAGTTATCCCGTCTTTTGTTATTTCTCCAGACGGGGTTATATGGAGGATTGCGTTTATCTACACTAAAGGTGCAGGTATCTGCGTTGTCAATTTACTTTCAAAGACGATTGGCTCTATTGCCGTCGGTACACACTTTTCTGCAGGGTGTCCTCAGAGTACAGCCTCCATTCATTCCACCTACAGCGCCATGGGACTTGAATCTGGTTTTAGATTTCTTACAGTCTTCATATTTTGAACCCTTACAGCAAGTGGATATAAAGTTTCTCACTTGGAAAACAGTTTTTCTTCTAGCCTTAGCTTCAGCAAGGCGTGTTTCAGATTTGGGTGCCTTGTCATGCAAGCCACCGTATTTGGTGTTTCATGATGACAGAGCGGAACTTCGGACGAATCCCGCTTTCTTACCAAAGGTAGTGTCATCTTTTCACATCAATCAACCAATAGTAGTTCCTGTGTTAACAGCACATTCTGGAACTCTGGATGTGGTACGCGCTTTACTTGTTTATGTATCCCGGACGTCTACAGTTCGTAAGACGGATACGTAGTTTGTTCTCTATGATGCTGCCAAGATGGGTTGGCCAGCGTCTAAGCAGACCTTATCCAGATGGATAAAACTAACCATACGTCAGGCTTACCTTAATGCTAGGTTACAGCCGCCTTCATCAGTAACAGCTCATTCCACACGTTCTGTGGGAACTTCATGGGCAGCTGGTCGTGGAACTTCTGCGACGCAGCTTTGCCGTGCAGCTACATGGTCTTCAGTGCACACGTTTGTGCGCTTTTACAAGTTTGATACGTTTGCGGCATCAGCATCTAGCTTTGGCCGCCTAGTGTTACAGGTGCCAAACAGCTCTCCCGCCCACGGGGGAAGCTTTGGTACGTCCCAAGAGTACTCCAGTGACCCCTAGTGGATGAAAAAGAAAATAGGATTTTGGTACTTACCAGATAAATCCTTTTCTTTGAATCCATAGGGGGCACTGGATGCCCACCCAGAGCAGTTATACCTGGTTTGTGGTAAGTTCAGGGGATCTTATGGTAACACACTCTCACCGACTGGTTCAATTTATCAAGTGCTGGTTATGGTGTCAACTGTTTAGTTGTCAGTAACGTTATGTGTTAACTTCATTGTTGTCTGTTATGTTATATGTAATACTCCATTGTTAACCTCTCTATAGCTCCTGTTAGGCTCAGTAAAAAACACTGAGGTACTCTGGGATATGGAGGGGTGGAGTGTTCTAAATTTAAATATTCAGTGCCCTGTTTCCTACGGAAGCTGTCCATATCCCAAGAGTACTCCAGTGCCCCCTATGGATTCAAAGAAAAGGATTTACCTGCTAAGTACCAAAATCCTATTTTCTGTGCTCTGATTTAGCACATATGGGCAGATTCAATTAACCCATGAGTTAAACCCCTGCAGTAAATTCTGTTATGGAGTGCATAATATTTTTTTTTTTTTTTTCATGAGGCACTTTTATCCGCAGGGCTGAAAGCTGCTTTACATACATCAAAAACATGGTACATTGTACAAAGGCATTAGAGTTACAGCAAGTTGAAAAAATAAAGCAATGATTAAGGCTAGCTAAAATATAGAGAGAAAAATATGCGTAATGGAGGGTTGGTGCAGACATTTTAGGTAATAACTTCTATGGGCTATATATTCCACTAATGAAAGGTACCGGGTGAGGCACTATGCAGATTACCCTAAGTGGAATCTGTCACTCACAAAATAAATTACACAAAATGGTTGGGTGCAGCATCCTAACGCTATGGGTAGTTTTCTAACATAATGGTCAGCTCCGTGTTTTTTTTTTTTTATCCCATCCATGAGCATTCCATGTTTGGTGCACTACGACGTTACGCTGTGGGAGGTAAGCCATACAAAGAGCGCAGGGTAAAGATAACGGTATCCGGTCTTTAGGTCGACAGGGTCTCTAGGTCGACAGATCAAAAGGTCGACATGAGTTTTTAAAAAATATATATATATATTTTTTTCATACTTTACGTTCCACGTGGACTACGCTTGGGAACGGTAACCTGTGCCGATCGCAGCGAGGTGCCTTGCCCGAAGAGGATGCGGTGTACTAACTGGGATTCCTGGTCACTGTACGGCGAAAACGACACCAAAAAAGATTAAAAAACTAATGTCGACCTTTTGACATGTCGACTTAGAATCCCTGTCGACCTTCAATACCACACCCAAGCTAACAAGTGTGTAGTAGTATGTTTATACCCTGTATGAATAGATCCACATGAAGGACATCCCACCCACGGAGGGGCTATCCGAGGAAAACATGGGAGACCGGCTGAAGGGATGCCAGCTGTCAATATACCATCAGCGCCATCCCGTCAGCCGGAACAAAGGCAGCGATCCCATTTGTGGGCTTGCTCTGCGAGACACGTTTCGGATCCGGTAGCGAGCAACGGTGGTGGAGGGGACCCACCACCCGAGTGGTAATTACGGGGCTGCGGTCGGGATTCTGTCTGATGGCATTACCCTGCCTGCCGGGATTCTGGCGTCTGTATCCTGAACATCTGGTATCCCAACAGGTGGTATATTAATCGCATCCCATCTGAGGAAGCCATCTGGGTCACTGCGTAGGTTGCTGCTGGCAGAGTATGCAACTACTGGAGGTACAGCATAACAGTATAGCATACAGTGGGAGCGGAGGTACAAGGTGAAGAAACATTGAACAGAAGAGTAATACATAGCTTTCACCTGCTCAGGGAGAGGTTGGATCTTACCAACACTCATTCCTACAGGTTCCGCATTATGTGATGTTCCTAACTCATAGTAAAAACTTCCCTACCATCTGCAAATGTTCTGGAATCATTGATAGTCTTTGTTCCATACATGAGCAGCATATTTTTTTTTTTTTTTTAACTTGTGCACTTTTTATTGAGTTTTTCATAAATGACAAACAGAGCAAAAGAAAAAAAAAACAATACAGAACAATTAGTGCTTGTTTCACAGTTTACAAATATATGAATAAAGATTGCATTGTTGTCAACAAGAAAATCAAGTTGTGGTTATTGACCAGTTACGGAGTGAATAGTAAAGGCAAAATGAATAAAGACAGCGGTCCCATCACATTAGACAAAATCATACAAATGAGGCACTATATTGAACAGCATGCATGCATGCATTCATACATACAGTAATAACTCTCATGTTTATGAGTATGAAGGTGACAGGGGAGAGAGAAAAAAAAAGGGGAAAGAGAATCACATTAAATGCCCTCTAACAAACAACCCAATCCCAGTCTGCAATTAGTTACAGAATTAGACAGGTGGTTTCGCATCTACGGCTAGGCGAGAGGTGTTCCATCTATCCCATTTATTAAAATAGTGGGAAAGGGGTACCTGTAGATCTATATGTAAACCTCTCATGACCGGAGACTGCAATAACCAAGGCACGCCAGTTATATACTGTAAATTAGGAGAGGATGCAGCAAACCAATTTCTTGAAATCACTTTTGCTAAAGTAGTTTAACACAGAACATATTTATATATTGCAAGACTATAGTATTCTTCCCGGTCTATAGCAAACATACATAGTTTAGGAGAGAGAATGGGCAGTGTTGAACTCTGTAAGTAATATGTCTGCCCAGACTGCGTCCCAAAAAGCACGCACTGGTGCGCACGACCACGATAAATGCCAAAAATCAGCTTCAGGTGAGCCACATCTCGGACAGAAATTATCAGGCCTCAATCCTGCTTTATGTAACGATACAGGGGTTCAGTAGGTTCTATGCAGGACATAAAAGAAAATCTGTTGGAACCTGATACATGGGGTAGTGTATTTAATAGAGCCCAACACATGCAACCATTGGTCCTCATCAATCGGTCCGATATCCTGTTCCCATGTAACTTTAAATGGGGCAAAAACCTGGGGATTAATGTGGGCATTAAGATTAGTATACAAAATGGATATTTGACTTTTTGTGCCTGAATTCTGGAGTAGTATCTTGACTGGCGAACTAGAAATGGATGGAGGTGAGTCACCAAATTGCGTGTCTACTGCATGCCAGAACTATAAAATGCCGTATTAGATACACCATGCTCCTCATGTAATTGCTGTAATGATGTAATAACACCATCTACAAAATATGAGAGATTGAACTAAGGCCCGTCCCAACCCAGATATTATCTCGACACAGTTGGAATAGTTCCCCATACGCAGTGTTGAACCAAAGAGGCGTTTCAGCATCTGTATCATGCTAGGCGTAGTAAGAATAAGTGTGACGCCAAACAAGTAATGATTGACTGAGTAAAGGGGGAAGATTGACAGCAGAAAATACAGAGAGGAGGAACTGTATGGGTGAGAAGTAGGACCCTACACACTCTCTGCAAAGAATCCCTCAACTGTAGGACCGCCCTGTTTCACAATCCAATTAGATAAATGTACAAGTTGGGCAGCCAGATAGTAAGCACAAATATTGGTAAGTCCTAACCCACCGTCAGTTTTAGCCTTAATCAAAACACTTAAAGCCACCCTAAGTACTAGTTACCCAAATAAATAAGGAAAGTATACTATCAATATTAGTGAAGACATTCTTGGGAATATAGATGGGTGAGTGTTGTAGTAAGTAGAGATATTTAGGTAATATAATTTTTATAAGGTTTATACGGCCTGTAACGGTGAGGGGGAGTTTCTTCCAAATATGGACCCGTCGCTTCAGCTCCTCTGTGACCTGGTGTATGTTTTGCTGCAGAAAATGTTTAACTTTCGCAGTGATCCAGACCGAGGTAATGAAACCCAAGGGTCCATTGAAGCGGGCACATGGTAGGTAAGGTGTCAGGGATGACACCAGATATAGGAAGGATACTAGATTTGTTCCAATTGATCAAGAGACCAGAATAGGATCCAAATACATTAACAATATGTAAGAGGGATGTCAGTGAAGCATCCGCATCATTGAGAAACGAGCATATCATCAGCATATAATGTGATAACCTCCTTATGCCCATGAATTGGAATGCCCTTGACCTCAGGAGATTCCTGTATAAAACTAGCTAAGGGCTCCATGGCCAGAGCATAGAGGGCAGGAGATAAGGGGCAACCCTGTCTAGTACCCGACCTAAAGAAAAGGGGAATGTAACATAGCCACTAACAGATAGTCGAGCCTGTGGGGGGGGGGGGGGGGGGTAGAAGGTATAACAGTTGGGGACAGAAGCAAAATTCCTAAGAACCTCCCACAAATAGTCCCATTCCACTGAGTCGAAGGCCTTGGCAATCACCACTGCCTTTGACTCCAAATGATCCTCCCTCTGCAGGTGACAGAGCAACCTCCTCAGGTTTTGTAGTGTAGACTTGCCTGGCATAAACCCTGTCTGATCATCATGAATGATGGACGTAATAACAGCATTAAGACGAGTGGCAAGGATTTTAGCTAAAATGTTTACAATCGTGAACAATAATGAGATCGGGCGGTAAGAATATGGAGCCGTGGGATCTTTACCCGGATTAAGTACTACTACAATGATCGCTTCGGACATAGAAGGGGGTAAATTACCGCTGTTAAATAGAGCAGTAAACAATTTAAAAAAATTAAGGGACATAATAATCTCGACACTTCAGCAGGTATGCCGTCACATCCTGAAGCTTTTTTTTTATTGGGGAAGGAGGCAAGAGTTGCCTCAACCTCCTCCAGAGGCAATATTGATTTCTAAAAAGTCAACAGATTGTTGTGATAAGCGGGTTATGTTAATGTGAGAGATACTGCTGCAGTTGCAATGAGGTGTACGTCTTCCTAGATGCATACAGTGAGGTGTAGAAGGACTGAAAATCCTGAGCAATTTCAGGAGTAGTGAAGTATGATGTACGGTGCGGGTCACAAATCTGATTTATGGATCCCCCTGCTCTGTCCGCTCTAGAGAGAGAAGCTGTATAGCTACCACCCATGTCAGACTGCGAATAGAGGGCATGTTGAGAGAAAAAGCTATTTGCGCTTGGACTTATCAAGCAAGGG
This sequence comes from Pseudophryne corroboree, assembly GCF_028390025.1. Taxonomy (NCBI): domain Eukaryota; kingdom Metazoa; phylum Chordata; class Amphibia; order Anura; family Myobatrachidae; genus Pseudophryne; species Pseudophryne corroboree. Next base: position 274,977,812 of record NC_086451.1, on the reverse strand, counting down.
ATCAGACTTATGGGCCCTACACACTGGTCGATACCAGTGAAAGATATGAACGAGATACCGTTCATATCTTTCAGTGTGTAGGCACCAGCGATGAACGATGCGTGGCCCCGCGCTCGTTCTTTGCTGGTGCTGAGGCGTTTAAACATGCAGGCCAATATGGACTATCTCGTCCATATTAGCATGCAGTGTTATTGAGCCGGGTATCGGTTGTCAGGCAGTTTGGGGGTGAGTTGCTATGTGTGTAGAGCCCATAAGCCTTCCTAGCCAGGTCCCACCGTGTACGATCAGTAAGGGTTCTAGGTAAAAGTTAAGTATTTTATGAGCAGTGTAAATTTTTACGATTGGCACTGTGATGCAGCTCTTTTCTCTGCTTAAGCGAGGTCTGGGTAGTTAGCTGCAAGGACCCCTTTCCAGAGTGGGTGATACTTCGGGGGTTCCAGTGCTATGGCGGTCTGCCTGTGGTGGTGGTTTGCAGATGGCTGGGTACAGGCATCGGATGCTGCTGCTGTACTCACCTAACATCTGGAGGGCAATGCCGGTGGTCTAACAGGCAGAGTGGTCCCTGGGAAGTGGCGGGCAGCAAAGTGGTGAACCACGTTGTGGAGCTATTAAATTATTTCCCACAGTAAGCCATGTCTGCCAGGTTACGTGCCCAAAACTAGACCCGGAAGCATCAGTAGGGTGCAAGCAAAAATCGGCGTCAAGTGAACTATCTAGGCTAGCCGAGACAGGGCTGCGTTTCTAAAGCAGCAGTTTTAAAAATGAGGGTATTAAAACTTCATATATCATAGCAACAAATGAAAAGAAAAAGAAACTGCACTGTTAATAAAGAAAATGAATGTGAGTAGGATGGATTGGCTTATGATACATAAAATAAACATTAACTTATCAATGAATTTATATAAAACAAGATGTTCATTTTATCTGCATATATATTCATTAGTAAAAATTCCACTGTCCTCTAGAACTGGGAACTGCACATTAGTTATTGCCCAAGAAAGTGCAGTTGGCGAGAATAAAGCCTGTTTCTATTGTGGATTCTTTGGGCAAACCGCAGCTCATATAGTTTGCAGTACTTGCATCAATAAAGGCACGTCACTTCAGCTGTGTATAGTTACCACCAAAATCTCCAGGAATGGGATCCTTATTAGTCTAGATAAATTTCGCAGAGATGTCTGATTTTTTTGACTTTTTGAGCTGTGATGAAAGGAGTCGCATGAGCAATAATAGCACCCCGTGTGCCATCAAGCAGAGGTGCCGGGGCTTGGTCCAGTCAATAAAAAGGTCAAATTGTATCCCAGAATAGTAAAGAAATAAGTGGGGGCATTGCACCTGACGTGTATCGCGGTGTGTCCCACAGGTTCAGTTATTTTATTTATTAGCAACAGCGCTGTTTATTTTTCTTTTCACCTCTTGGCTAGTCACTTCCTTGCTGCATCATTAATTAAATAGCTGTAGGCACTTAATCCGGGAGCTGAAACACTGCTTCGTCACGTGGCTAATTGAATCTTTCCTTATGGCTTATGTTTGATTTTTTTTTTTTTTTTAAAGTTATTTTTTTAAACATATCGTTTAAGCATGTCGTTTTGCCAAACAATAGAACATTATAGCGCAGCGTAACATAATAGGACAAATTAAACATTAATTAAATATTGGCAGGCAAGTCATAAATATACGAGCATTGCAATGAAGGGCTTGTGTGAGCAATAAATAAAAAAAACGCATGGAAATAGGCCGCTCAAACAAGAGTTGACACATTAAGAAAAAAACAAGAAAGCAATTTTATGAAGTGGGAAAAGGGGTTCATGGGGAAAAACTGTTGGGAAAGGGGGATCCTCCAAGGTAATCTTTGTGCATGGAATTGAAAACCTCTCACATGGTAATAGGAAGGTCTTTGCATAAGTACTCTAGTTTCACAACCAGCCCGTATTTTGAAAACAATGGGGGGTTATTTCACACCAACTCAACACAGTTTTCAGACCGACCGTTTCAGATTGTGATTAAATTTACTATAATAAATGCTGCCTTGGGTGTAAAGAAAACCCCCAAATCTTACACTGGTATGTTCAGCTAAGATGCTCAGATCTTGTTTTTCCATTGTAATACACCACAAATAGGAGAATTGTACAGTAGCTTGAGCACTGGTCTGATGATAACCGGGTGACTGAGGATTCTTCTTGAGTGTACAGTGTTGTACCCAGTCTGCTGAGTCTCTCCCTTCCAGCACCCAATCTCCAAGTTGCTGTTCCTTCAATCTCCCAGCACACATTCTCCCAGTCTGATACTCCTCTGTAATTAAACACAAATGTGACAGAAATGGTCCGAGGACAGGTTAGGTTTGGGTGGGCTTAACTTAGTGACAAATGGACTTTCTTTACTATTTAAAGCCCATCCAAACCTATCCTGTCCCTGGTCCACTTGTAGTGATCCAGGTAAATGTAAAAGGTGGGCCTATTTAACACAACTCCCATATGGAGTATCTTTCCACTTAAGTTTATGCGCCTGCACAGAAGTGGGAGCAGGTGCTGTCAGTAGAATATCAGTCTCAAACACACCTGACAAGGAACGTGCATTCCTCTAATGCACAGGTTCTCAAACTCTGTCCTCAGGACCCCACACGGTGCATGTTTTGCAGGTCTCCTCACAGAATCACAAGTGACATAATTAGCTCCACCTGCAGAACTTTTAAAATGTGTCGGTGAGTAATTAATACACCTGTGCACTTGCTGGGTTACCTGCAAAACATGCACTGTGTGGGGTCCTGAGGACCGAGTTTGAGAACCACTGCTCTAATGTAATTAACTGACTAAAATATTTTTTGTTGATTTTTAAATACAATTTTAATAATAATGTTATTTGCTCCAGTAGGACTCAAAGTGCTTTAGAATTGTCTTTACAGCTCAAAATACAAAACAAGCTTAACAGTAGATATTAGTGAAATGCTTGAGTAAGTAGGTAAGTCTTTAGTCTACTGAAGGATTCTAGAGTGGCGGCTTCTTGCACTGTGCTATATTAGGTACTGTTAGTAGTCCTTCATCTAATGATCATAGTAATTGATTGGGACAGTAATGAATCAGAAGCTGCTTCAAGTACCTTGGGCCCTGGTCATGTAGGGATTTGAAAGTGAGTAAGCCAATCTTGAAAACAATTTGCCATGTTACCGGTAGCCAGTGAATGGGAGTAGAAAATGGGTGTTATGTGGCTGGAACAGGGCTGGTTGGTTAATAAGTCCAATAGCTGCATTTTGTACCATCTGCAAGCGGTGCAATTCTTTTGCTGGGAGACCAAGGTAGAGGGCACTGCAGTAGTCTAGGTGTGATGGTACAAATGAATGTATGACTTGAGGCAGGTCTTCTTAGGGGATTAAGTGATTGATTCTGGCTATATTCCTCAGAAGAAAGAATGAGGATTTGATTGTGACTGACACCTGATGTTTAAGTGTCAGGCCACATGTTCAGTGTTTTGTAGTTCTGAACCCCCAAGCGTAAATCCTGTCAGTTGGCTATGCTGCAGTTTGTCCTGTGACAAGACTGCAAAATCTAGGGTCAATGGTGACCTGGCCCCTGAGATTTGTCAAGCCTGACTTATACTCAGTTGCTTAGAGACATAAATCATGGAAGCAATGGTAACCTACAGTATGTGGATAGCAGCCAAAAATAGCAGTTTAAAGAAAGGTGTTTGATACATTTTAGTTCAAAATGTTAATTCCAAAACCTAGAATTAGATTAGAACAAGTTTGCTACAGTATAAAAAGGTCACTCTTTCGTCCAGATAGGCCTGATTTTGTTAATACTTCAGTGTACCTTGCCTGTAAAAATCTATGATCTTATGCTTTTGAAGAGAGGTCCTGTTTTTTACCCTGTTCTACTTCCTGATCAAATTCTAACGCTGTTTAACTGAAATGTAAGAGGATTAAACTATAGGATTAAAAGTCGTACGTGACTTCCGGTTCCGGCTTCATGGAGACCTGAGCTCCGTTTTGAGCTCCGTCCCCCGCTCCTCTGCAGCCACCTTTTAATAGGCTTCTAAAGCCTCGTTTGACTCCCGGAGCCAGCCCGCAGTGCACATGAACCTCCCGCCGCTTACATGGACCGCTTTCTAGCGCCGCTGGCGCCGCAGCCCCAGACGGACCAGCAGCAGCAACAGCCGCAGCCTCCACGCCAGGAGAAGTGGCGGGCTGCGGGGACCATGCAGGCAGACTCTGCAGTGGAGAGCGCTCCCCCCCTGCACAAGAAAGCCGCGGCCGAGGGACCCGCATCTGGGGGACACGTGAGTGTGGGCTGCGATGCCCCTGTGACATATGCTGAGGTGGTGGCGGCCATTACAGCCACTATGACTCCCCTTCTATCTAAAGCAGTGGCTGATATCACCAGTCAGCTGCAACATCTGACACACAGGGTTCCTACGACAGGACAACAGCTCAGTGTAGCCTCCCATGACATAGGAGATTTACACTGTGAAGCGCCTCACTAATGATTTCTATCAGCTGTGGAATAAGATCGACGACATTGAAAACAGATCGCGTCGAAATAATATTAGGCTGGTCGGCCTCCCTGAGTCTATCAAGGGGCCCGCTTTGGCCCATTTTGTCCGCAACACTCTACCCTCGCTCTTAGGCATAGAGGCGGTTTGCCAGGACATTGTTATAGAAAGGGTCCATAGGGTGGGCCCGACACCGACCCCTAACAGGCCGAGACCCCGCGTTACCCTGTTCCGCTGCTTAAATTATCTACACAAAATGGAGATATGGGCCCTCATTCCGAGTTGTTCGCTCGCAAGGCGATTTTAGCAGTATTGCACACGCAAACCCGCCGCCTACTGGGAGTGAATCTTAGCTTCTTAAAATTGCGAACGAAAGATTCGCAATATTGCGATTACACATCTCGTAGCAGTTTCAGAGTAGCTTCAGACTTACTCGGCATCTGCGATCAGTTCAGTGCTTATCGTTCCTGGTTTGACGTCACAAACACACCCAGCGTTCGCCCAGACACTCCTCCGTTTCTCCAGCCACTCCCGCATTTTTTCCGGAAACGGTAGCGTTTTTTCCCACACGCCCATAAAACGGCCTGTTTCCGCCCAGTAACACCCATTTCCTGTCAATCACACTACGATCGCCTGAGCGAAGAAAAAGCCGTGAGTAAAAATCCAAACTTCATAGCAAATTTACTTGGCGAAGTCGCAGTGCGGACATTGCGCATGCGCACTAAGCGGAAAAACGCTGCGATGCGAAGAAATTTTCCGAGCGAACGACTCGGAATGGCCTCCATGGTCGGCCTCTCGTAAAGCTAAATCTTTGTCGTGGGAAGGACACATACTTCATATTTTTCAAGACTACCCCGCTGAGTTATCACGGGCCAGGAAATCTTTTTCCCCTGTTTGCTCTCGATTAGTCGCGGAAGGGCGCAAATTTGGCCTACTATACCCAGCCAGGCTTCGCATTTATGATGGGACTTCATTTAAGGACTTCTCCACCCCACCTGACGCTTTGGCCTACCTCCAGGAGCTGTCCCAGGCCAAAGATGCAGACATCTCTGATTCCGCAGAATGAGGGATTGTGCTCCATGTTCTAAATTGTCTCATTACGTTCTACCTGCCTTGCATGTTTTCATGTCTGTTTAGTGATTTCTAAGTTTATAACGCTGCCATTTTTTCACATTTCGTGGCTCATTTTCTGTATACTGCATGTTATTTTAGTGTCCTTTTGCGCAATGCGCTGCCGGGACCTCTGGGGCCCAGTTATACAGTTGTACTTTGCTGCACTTTGAGGATCCGGGACGGTAATGCCCCTCCTTGCTGGATGTATATCCTTCTTGTTATGTTATTCTGTGTGCATTTACTCGGAAGTTTGGCATCAAATGCTAGCGTTTGTATGCCTCTTTTCGTCTGTGCTCTTTTTTCCCCCCTCCCGTATACTCCCTCCCTCCCTTACTGTTTGGTGTCCTCCTCCTACTCCTTTGAGCGCTGTCCTGCACTGTCTAAATGGGTCAATTTTACTGATGTCCTTTGGCATCCTTGTACTGAAAGTTCCCCTTTTTGTCTTTTTATGTTTTAAACCAATGTTTCTTTTTTTCCCTGTTTCCTCGGGGGATGCCTAGTCTACGCTACGCAACCTGGAACGTTGGAGGGATTAACTCTCCAGCGAAACGCAGGAAAATTCTGATTTTCTTACAAAAATCTGGCGTGGATCTGGCATTCCTCCAGGAAACTCATTTGACTCCTTCTGAGTCTGCGAAACTGGGAATGTTGGGTTGGTCTGTATTGGCATCTCCCTCCTACAGTTCCAAGGCACGTGGAGTAGCTATCCTGGTAAGACGCTCATTGGCCTATGAAATTCACCACGTCGTTACGGACGATACGGGTAGATATGTGGTGGTCTCAGTGGATATGCTGGGCAAGAGGCTCACACTGGCAAATGTGTATATCCCCCCTCCCTATTCTAAGTCATACTTCCAGCGCTTGATTACCCTTCTGATCCCCTTCATGGGAGACCATTTAATTATTGGCGGAGATTTTAACCTGATCTCTTCCTCCCTACTTGATAGATCGAATACTCGAGGGACCCCCCCCTCCACTTCCTAAAGTAGGCATCCCCCTCTTCACTTCCACCCTACAGGTTATAGACCTGTTGCGAGCCCTGTATCCAACGGAGCGAGAATACACCTGTCTCTTGGCTGCGCACGGCTCTCTCTCCCGCATTGATTATTTCTTCATCTCTCATGCTCTTTTTCCTCAGGTCATGGACTGTTCTATTGCCCCCATCTCCCTGTCAGACCATGCTATGATTTCTTTGATTATCCACTTTCCTGACGACAGAGACTCGACCTAGGTTATGGAAATTCCCATCTAGATTTTGTCGCTCTTCTACTTTCAAATCCTTCTTGGAAGCTACTTGGGATGATTATTGCACTACCAATTATGAACATCTCCAGACGGATCCTTTTCTGTTCTGGATGTCTGCGAAAGCCGTCCTCCGAGGAGCGATTATGTCTTTCACCGCAGCTTCCAACAAGAAATTCTCAAAGCAATACCTGGGGCTCCAGGATGCTCTCACTACGGCCTTTCTGGCGTTCAAACAGGCACCATCACCGGCCACTAAACAAGCATATCTGCTCACTAAAACCCACTTTGACGAACACATTTCCAAAGTGGGGGATAGATACCTTTTTTCGGTCCACTACAAGTTTCATAATTCGGGAACAAGTCTGGCCGTTTACTCTCTAACTTGCTTCGCGGCACATTTTCACCTGCAGTGGTTAACCCCCTTCGCACACAACATGGCACACTGACTTCCACAAACAAGCAGATTGCTCACATCATGCAGTCTTACTTTTCCCAATTATACTCGTCCACCCTTCCAAGCACCGTGCAGCCATCCTCACCAGCTTCGCATTCCCCGACATCTTGCTCTCAACCACCACACTCCTCCACCTCCACCGCTGACACTTCTCCCAACACTCCTCTCTCCTGGGAAGCTGTGCCTTACCCTGCTCTCTCCGATAATATGGCTTCTCAACTTTTATCCCCGATCACTCTCGCTGAAGTTCGCTTAGCGATCAAACAGTTGAAACCCAACAAGGCCCCAGGCCCTGATGGCTATAATGGAGAGTTTTATAGACTCCTCTCTCACAAATTTGACTTAATCCTGGTAGACATTTTCAACTCCTTAATGCTAGAAGACCCCCCCCGCTCCACTTCATTTCGGCACTACTCAAACTGCTCCCTAAACCGGGCAGAGATTTATCCCTCCCAGGCTCCTACCGACCAATATCTTTGTTAAACTTGGATTATAAGTTGTTCGCCAAGATATTGGCCGATCGCCTGAAACTCATACTTCCCCACATTATCCACCCTGACCAGACGGGCTTTATTGCAGGTAGACAATCGGCGGTCAATGTGAGGGAGGTGATAGCGGCTTTACACTCCTGCCATAGTAGCTTGCCATCTTCGGGTTATGCCATCATATCATTGGATGCGGAAAAGGCCTTCGACCTCGTCGAATGGCCACACCTATACACAGCCTTGAAACGTTTTAACTTTCCTGACACGTTCATTCAGGCTATCCGCGCATTATATTCGTCCCCGGCCACTCAAATTTCTTGCAATGGTTTCCTTTCCAACCCCTTTTATATAGAAAAAGGCACTAGACAGGGCTGCCCACTCTCCCCCCTCCTTTTTGCCATCGCACTAGAACCTCTAGCTTTAGCTCTCAGACTCTCCTCTTCCTTCACTGGCATCTATATCGGTAACATTGAGCTTAAAGTCGCCCTATTCGCAATCCTCTCGCGTCAGTCCCGGAAATCCTGCGTTTGATTTCGGACTTTGGTGAGACAGCTGATTATAAGATCAATGTCACAAAATCAGACTTGCTTCCTATACACATTCCCCCTTCCTCACTGTCCTCACTTACACAGACATCACCCTTCACGATCACTCAGTCACACTTTAAGTACTTAGGGGTAAACATTCCACGAGATATTTTGCGGATCTATGAGCTAAATTTCTCCTCGGCCATTAAGGCTGTGCTTTGTAAATTGGATGGTTGGGCTACCCTACCGCTCTCCTTGCTAGGGACGATTGCAGTTCTCAAATCTGTGATTTTCCCCCAAAATTTTTATATTATGCAATCTTTTCCAATCAGCCTCAGAGATGCGGATGGCGTCGCACTACGCAAGGCTATGACTCGATTTATATGGCACGGGAAGAAACCAAAAGTGGCCTTTGCTAAGCTTGTAATGGACAAGTCAATGGGTGGGTTTGGAGTCCCGGACTTTCTTTCCTATTCTCTTACAATCTTTCTCCGATATGCTGCTGACTGGCTCTTGGGTAAAAGCACATATACTGATTTAGCTCTCGACACTGACGCTTTTAGACCCTACTCCCCATGTACCCTTCTCCACGCCAGGAAAGCTGACTTACCCCCATCAATCCTGGAAAACCCCTTATTTCGGGACACTTACTTTAGCTGGGTGAAACTACACAAGAAGCTTAAATCTGACCATACTGCTTCCTCTTATGTATCTCTTTGGGGTAACCCATCTTTTTCTCCTTCCCTTTACAATGCTCTCTTTATTCGGTGGCGGGAGAGGGGGCTGTGCGCTGCTTCCCAAGTGTCACAACTGAGGGCTGGAGACTGACTGGGAGCCTCAGTTGTAGTGGCTGACGGGTATTTGAATTTAGGAGGAGCTATGTGACTCCTGGACATGCGTAATGACCGTAGCAATGAATGCCCGAGGGCGTGACCACGACAACTGGAAATGCCTTAAGTGCTTTTATTAAATAAAAAGTCAAATAACGTGCAAAAGAATAATAGAAAGTCACACGTGATAATTAGGTTCACAATTGGTAAAGACCAGTAACCTGGAATATGGAGGAAAGTTCTGTAAACAATAAATGAAGCTGGGGTTCGTTGGAAGATGAGAAAAGAAGCTGGAGTGCGCTGGAACTGAGGAATGAAGGATGATTACTGAAAAGCAAAAGTTCAAACACAGGAATCCAAAGTAGACTGTAGAGGGTTAACACTGGAGAGTCGGGTTACACTGCAGAGTGTAGTCACCAGGGAAGTCAGGCTGAACTGCAGAATGGAATTACAGGAGAAAGTCTGTAGTGAAGCTTGTAGGCTGGAATCACAGATGACAATGGAAGCACTGACAATCTTTTGGGAGCTGGGACAGGATATTTATACCTGCTGCATAGCAGGGATTGGTCTGGCAATTATGACAAGGCTCCAGCACCGTGGATAGGAGGAATAATGTCATGTGACTGGAGTCTAACATGGCTGCGCCCATGAACACACAAAGAAGGGGAATTAAGTACTATAGGACAGGTGTAACAATGGCGATGAAGGCCGCAGTAGCAGAATCACATGCGCCCAGCGGCGCGCGGCGGTCAGCGAGACAGGAGCGGCAGCAGAGGCCCTTGGAGGACGTACATCCAGAAGGGAGAATGGAGTCTCAGTACCTGGATCGTGACACCAAGTATTTGACCCGGGCGGCCATATTGTTCAATTTGCGACGCTAAGAGACAGGTACTCCATTCCATCCTCCCACTTCTTTATGTATCTCCAAGTGAGACATTATCTAGTATCAATACGCCTTGACTCTTTTTTTTTCTCCCGACCCCCTCCTCCCCACTAGCCAAAGTTCTAAAGCGCTGGGATTCCCATCCCTACAAATTAAAACAAATTTACTCCCTCATCGTGAATATCCACTCCAAGCCATTCATCCCCAGACTGGTTGCCTCCTGGCAAGCAGACATCCCGAGTGTGACCTCTTATGACCTTCTCTTAGACCATCACCACTGTACCATGTCAATCCTAAACTCTGCATATTTACAGGAGGTACACATTAAATCCATCCGCAGAGCATACTTGCCCCCCCTATGACCAGATTTCCATAGATCCTGTAATTCCTAATAGGTGCCCTAAATGTAAAGGGGCTAGAGCCTCTTTCTACCACTGCCTCTGGGGCTGTATCAGGATTCAACGCTTCTGGAACAAATTATTTGTGTTCAAAAATACCCATTTTCATACGTCACTAAGACCTGACCCGCTGGCCTGTCTCTGCATCAATTTCTCTATTTGGAGCTCGGTGAGATGGATTAACCCACTTTTCCCCATGCTGTTTACCATCTCCAAAAAAGCAATTCTGAAACATTGGGTTGTCCGATCGACCCCCTCCTTAGCTGAAGTTCTGAAAACTATGTTACAATACTTGTATTTTGATCGTAGGTCCACCCTCCTTACGGGTTCCTCTGGCCTTGCTGGGTTCTACAAAAAATGGGGTCCTTATATGGCTACTCTAGACCAGGCCACTCAATCCACGATAATTGCAGCCTTTGAAAATCCCCATTGGAGGATGTCCAGATAACTTGGTTTCTTTTTCCTGCTCTTTCCCTTCCTTTTTCTCCTCGTCTCCCTCCTGGATACCATCTTCTTTATCTTTCTATACATATCTTCTCCATGCCTAGCCTGTCTCTCCCTTATAAAAATGCTATTATTTTATCTCAACCGCAGTAATTTGATCAGTGACTATGTATAATGATGTATGGTTTTATGTTCATGACCCCACCCTCGTGTGATGATTCCTCCTTTGATGAGCTGACAGCGCTCTACCCTCTCTCTTTTCATCCCCCGCCCTTCTTTTCTCCATCCTAGACCCCCCCCCTCTCTGTCTCCCCCCCCCCCCCCCCCCGCGTTTGACTGTATTTTTCTTGTTGCATATTGTTGTTTGACTTATGTATACCTACACTGATCCATTTTTTGGTGCGTTCCCCATGTTCTGAGGGTCGCAATCTCTCGATACTGGTGTCATGTTGTCAAACGTATATATTTCTTTTATGAGAAACCTCAATAAAAATCAGTTCTTAAAAAAAAAAAAAAATGTAAGCTACTATCTTTCCTCTTTCTTGATCCGTGGTACATAAAGTCAGAATGGTGGATGAAATAAATCACTCAATGACTATGCACAGGAGTGCGTGAGTCCACACTGGTTGATTGTCATTGACCAGCACATGATTGGAGTTGTCATTTTTATTTTGGTCGGGATTATAGTCTTCATCTCATTTGGTCTACCAAGGATAAAAAAAAGATGAAACATTTGTGATACATATGTAAAATTATTGATAAACAAGGGTTTGGGGTGTGTTATGTTACAGTAGGTCTCAAACTTTTTCAGTTCAAGGCTTCCTTAGGTCTTCAGGAATATCTTTACAAAAACATTAGACCAAGGGGAAGATTCAATTAGTGGCAAGCCTCCACTGGAACATCTCGTGCTAATATAATGTAATTATATAATATAATTTGACCAGTGATTTGTAATGGTTATGTGAATGTCCCAGATTTTAATTTTGTTGTTTCCTTTTAACAATGACAATAAAATATCTATCGATCTAAAAAAAAAAAAAAAAAAAAAAGTCGTACGTGCTGTGTCTTCAAGAGGTATATGTTAAAGGTAGTAATGTCCTTGCTTTGAATATTTGGGTTTTCAAGAGGAGTAGCCATAATAATAAAAATGTGCAGTGTTATTTACTGTCCCTTAAAGTACAGATATAGCTCTACTGTTTGTCCATACGCCATAAAAATGAGATGTCCGACACGACTGAGACGCTTGGAGAGGAATATTACTATATTAGTATTTATTTTCAATCTTGCATCTTTTTTTTTATCCTCCAACTTGTTAAGGTGTATGTTGATAACGTCATGTCACGGAAACTGGTTTGGATTTTGTGCCCGGTCTTTAATCCGACCAGTCAAACGCGTCCACCTTGTTATCACTGTACACCTTGACAAGTTGGTGATGGATTTCAGCTGCTGATGTGCCCTTCAGATGCAGAAATCTGACCACACTACACACCTCAATGTATGATATTTTTTTCTACGCTCACCAGTGGCAGCCTGCATCCCCCTCCCCTAACTTATACAGTATGTTTTCTCAGGGACCTACCACGTGGGGTTATATAGCCTCTTTCCTCTCTGTCTTTCTCCTGTCTCTTATAACTTAGCCAGAGTAGGAACATTTGTTCATTTGCTCTAGTATTTGCCTCCATGATATGATAGTGGTGCTACCCCAGGGGGAAGCTGACGGCATATGGGTATGGGAGTGTGGCCATATAAAGAATCCTGCCCAGGTATGCTTTCTCTTACGTCCTAGAGGATGCTGGGGTCCACATTAGTACCATGGGGTATAGACGGGTCCACTAGGAGCCATTGGCACTTGAAGAGTTTGAGTGTGTGGACTGGCTCCTCCCTCTATGCCCCTCCTACCAGACTCAGTTTAGAAAATGTGCCTGGAGGAGTCGGTCACAGCTAGTGCCCGAGGAGATGGACAACTTTGAGAGAAGGATTTTACACAGATAGTGGCGAGATTCACACCAGCTGCAACATAGAATTGGCATGCTGGATAGTGAACCTGATCCAGCGAGAGATCGTCTGCTTAGAAGCAGGACACCCAAGTTTCTTGGGATCATACAGGACAAACAGAGTCAGACTTTCTGTGACGAGCAGTCCTCTTCACATAGATTTTCAAAGCCCTCACAACATCTAAGGACTTTGATGAAATTGAGGAGTCAGTAGCGACTGGCACCACAATAGGTTGGTTGATATGAAATGCCGTGATAATGTCGATATTATCTTAAACCATAAAGCTATACCTTTAAACACACCTTTACCATGGAGCTGCTGTGGTCGCTAGCTCACGCTACGTACTTCGTACGCTATTTGTGCACAGAGTCCCGTACCGTGTACGCACTTAGCGTACAAATGCCGCACTGCGGGTACAAAGCACACGCACATGTTCTAGATAAGTTTCAAGGTATTGCAAAGTATACATTAAATCCTTCTTATCCCGTATTAAGGGTCTGTAAGTGGGCCAACAAACACTACCGAGCTCTTTTCGGCTTCTTGTTCCAACAAATGGGGTGCACATTTAGTTGATGATACATGGAGGGGGAACATATGTGAATGCTAATATATGGGTATTACCTATCTACTATGTGTGACACTACCTGAAGGTTGTAGAGATGAAGATAAGACACGTATCACAAATACGTTCACATAACATTTGTGCAATCGTTCTTGGGTGTTGGTTGAAGTCTTGTCCGGATGGGTGTATCTTTGCTGAAAGTGTCAATCAAAATATTTTCTGGATGGATGTAGTGTTCATCAAAGTCTTTTCCGAATGGATGTAGTGTTCATCAAAGTCTTTTCCGAATGGATGTATTTTTGCTTGAGGGAAAACAAAGGAGAAACGGGTGAAAGAAACGGACCGTGGAATCACGTCTTATCATAACATTGTCTCTATTTATGGGTCATAAATTAAATCAGTTGTTGTAACAATGCCCCTGCTCTTTAAACTCATCACTTTGGTACTGCGCTTGCTCCGCGTTAAAACTTGAACACACCTAAATATCAAGCCAATCATTATGACAACTCCCAGGATACAAAGGAGAAACTTTCCTACACTCACGATAACATTTTGAGCCCATTCTCCTAAACCTGAGAACCAATTGCGTGGGTTCAACCATGAGACCCAGCCGGTCAGTTCATTACTCACAGCAGTAAGGGTAAGGTTGTGTCTCCTTCGGAACTCCCACTTCAATTGCAAGATATCGTCCATCTTTTGATCTATGACCTCGGTTGGGTCATCAGTGCTGTTTGTGATGTACGTGCAGCACTACACACCATACTGAGTTGCCAAAGTGACGCAGTACCCGCCTGTCACCGCTGTGATATAATTGAGGACCATCCTGTGCTGGATCAGTTCCGTTTTGTAAGCTTGCAACTCCCTCCCTGTATACCTGAAGGTGTCATCATACATCTCGGTGATATTATCTATTAGATTCGCTAGCGCATGAATATACCTATAATTTATAATTCCTCTGGCGGTACGGGTGATATCTAACGCGAGTAGGAATTGAATCCCGGTGGATTCGTGAATTAAATCAGAGGCTGCGTGCTCTGTCCTATCTATAAGGTGTCTCTTAATGATGTGTTCATAGTGAGTATGAGTGTAAGGAGCTTGAGCATTGCGGTGAACGTCTTTCATCTTATTATGGGTTATGGTCATAACTTCTGGCAACACTCTTCCAATGTAACACAATCCCTCTGAGTTTGGGGCAAGCCACTTATAAGCCTTCCTCCCGCATATGAAATAGGCATCATCGGGGAGAACATATGGGACAGAATATGACATTATCATATTGCAAACTTTCCAAGTGAAAAATCCTATCCCTAACTCTCTCATCTGTTCAGTATACGTATCAGGCTGTATGATATGCGCACAGTACCCTGGTGATACTTCTCCAACCCGCATGGTCCTACTTCCTAGAGTATACCTGTACCGAAAATACCTTCCACCGTCGGCTATTTGGCGTATAAATTCAGGGTCTACGGGCATTCTGTCAGCTCTGTGTGAAAATGCCATGGTTTGGTTATTCCATGTCACTTCCCAATTTCCCGGCTTTCGGGGATTGCAAATGTTGAAACATACTAAGGATCTTTCCACATGATATTGGTGGAGCTTCAAACTAGGGGGCCTAGAAATATTAAATGTCTCTGACGTCGTAGTGGATGCTGGGAACTCCGTAAGGACCATGGGGAATAGACGGGATCCGCAGGAGACTGGGCACTCTAAAGAAAAGATTAGGTACTATCTGGTGTGCACTGGCTCCTCCCTCTATGCCCCTCCTCCAGACCTCAGTTAGAATCTGTGCCCGGCCAGAGCTGGGTGCTCCTAGTGGGCTCTCCTGAGCTTACTAGTAAAGAAAGTATTTATTAGGTTTTTTATTTTCAGTGAGCTTCTGCTGGCAACAGACTCACTGCTACGTGGGACTAAGGGGAGAGAAGCAAACCTACCTGCTTGCAGCTAGCTTGTGCTTCTTAGGCTACTGGACACCATTAGCTCCAGAGGGTTCGAACACAGGCACCTGTCCTCGATCGTCCGTTCCCGGAGCCGCGCTGCCCCGCCGTCCCCCTCGCAGAGCCAGAAGAACAGAAGCTTGAAGACGACGAAATCGGCGGCTGAAGACTCCGGTCTTCATTAAGGTAGCGCACAGCACCGTAGCTGTGCGCCATTGCTCCCAGCACACTTACACACTCCGGTCACTGTAGGGTGCAGGGCGCTGGGGTGGGGGGGCGCCCTGGGCTGCAATTGAAGTACCTTTTGGCATAAAAATACATATATACAGTCTGGCACTGTATATATGTAAAAACCCCCGCCATTTTTTTACACAGAAAGCGGGACAGAAGCCCGCCGCTGAGGGGGCGGGGCCTTCTTCCTCAGCACACCAGCGCCATTTTCTCTTCACAGCTCCGCTGGAAGCAGCTGCCCATGCTCTCCCCTGCAGTATCCAGGTACAAGACGGGTTAAAAAGAGAGTGGGGGCACATAAATTTAGGCGCAAATAAGACATAAAGCAGCTATTGGGTAAATCACTTATCAGTGAAAATCCCTGTGTTATATAGCGCTGTGGTGTGTGCTGGCATACTCTCTCTCTCTCTCTCTCCCCAAAGGACTTTGTGGGGTCCTGTCCTCAGTCTGAGCATTCCCTGTGTGTGTGCGGTGTGTCGGTATGGCTGTGTCGACATGTTTGATGAGGAAGGTTACGTGGAGGCGGAGCAAGGGCAGATAAGTGTGGTGTCGGGGCCGACACCTGATTGGATGGATATGTGGAAGGTCTTAAATGACAATGTAAACTCCTTACATAAAAGGTTTGATGACGCTGCAGCCTTGGGACAGCCGGGGTCTCAGCCCGCGCCTGCCCAAGCGACTCAGAAACCATCAGGGGCTCATAAACGCCCTCTATCTCAGATGGTTGACACAGATGTCGACACGGAGTCCGACTCCAGTGTCGACGAAGATGAGGCACATTTACAGTCTAAAATGACCAAGGCCATCCGATACATGATTATTGCAATGAAAGATGTATTACACATTTCTAAGATTAACCCTGTTAATACCAAGAGGGTTTATATGTTTGGGGAGAAAAAGCAGCCAGTGACTTTTCCCCCATCTGATGAATTAAATGAATTGTGTGAAGAAGCGTGGAGTTCCCCTGATAAGAAATTAGTGATTTCTAAGAGGTTACTGATGGCGTACCCTTTCCCGCCGACGGACAGGTTACGTTGGGAAACATCCCCTAGGGTGGACAAGGCGCTGACACGCTTATCTAAAAAGGTGGCCCTGCCGTCTCAGGATACGGCCGCCCTAAAGGAGCCTGCGGATAGAAAGCAGGAAGCTATCCTGAAGTCAGTGTATACACACTCTGGTACTCTACTGAGACCTGCTATTGCTTCAGCCTGGATGTGTAGTGCTGTAGCAGCATGGACAGATACTCTGTTAGATGACATAGATTCCCTCGACAGAGATACTGTTTTGCTAACCCTGGGCCATATCAAAGACGTCGTCTTATATATGCGGGATGCTCAGAGGGACATTTGCCTGCTGGGCTCTAGAATTAATGCTATGTCCATTTCTACCAGGAGGGTCTTATGGACTCTGCAATGGACAGGAGATGCTGATTCTAAAAAACACATGGAGGTTTTGCCTTATAAGGGTGAGGAATTGTTTGGGGACGGTCTGTCGGACCTCGTGTCTACAGCGACAGCTGGAAAGTCGACTTTCTTGCCTCAGGTTTCCTCACAGCCTAAGAAAGCACTGTATTATCAAATGCAGTACTTTCGTTCCCAGAAAGGCAAGAGGGTCAGGGGCTCATCCTTTCTTGCCATAGGCAGGGGTAGAGGTAAGAAGCTGCACCATGCAGCCAGTTCCCAGGAACAAATGTCCTCCCCTGCTTCCACTAAGTCCACCGCATGACGTTGGGGCTCCACAGGCGGAGCCAGGTGCGGTGGGGGCGCGTCTCCGAAACTTCAGCAACCAGTGGGTTCGCTCACAGGTGGATCTCTGTGCTATACGAATTGTATCTCAGGGATACAAGCTGGAATTTGAAGCGACTCCCCCCCCCCCCCCCCCCCCCGCCGTTACCTCAAATCAGCCTTGCCAGCTTCCTCCATGGAAAGGGAGGTAGTACTGGCGGCAATTCACAAGCTGTACCTCCAGCAAGTGATTATCAGGGTGCCCCTCCTTCAACAGGGAAGGGGTTACTATTCCACAATGTTTGTGGTACCGAAACCGGACGGTTCGGTGAGACCTATTCTGAATTTAAAATCCTTGAACACTTATATAAAGAAATTCAAGTTAAAAATGGAATCGCTCAGAGCGGTTATTGCAAGCCTGGAAGAGGGGGATTTTATGGTGTCGCTGGACATCAAAGATGCTTACTTGCATGTCCCCATTTACCTACCTCACCAGGAGTACCTCACGTTTGTGGTACAGGACTGTCATTACCAGTTCCAGACGTTGCCGTTTGGCCTGTCCACGGCACCGAGAATATTTACTTAGGTAATGGCCGAAATGATGATACTCCTTCGGCAGAAGGGAGTTATAATTATCCCGTACTTGGATGATCTCCTCATAAAGGCGAGGTCCATCAGCGTAGCACTCTCTCAGGAAGTGTTGCAACAGTACGGCTGGATTCTGAATGTTCCAAAGTCGCAGCTGATTCCTACGATGCGTCTGCTTTTCCTGGGCATGATTCTGGACACAGAACAGAAGAAGGTGTTTCTCAAAGTGGAGAAGGCCCAGGAATTAGCATCTCTGGTCAGGGACCTCCTGAAACCAAAACAGGTATCGGTGCATCACTGCACGCGAGTCCTGGGAAAGATGGTGGCTTCATACGAAGCCATTCCCTTCGGCAGGTTCCATGCGAGGATCTTTCAGTGGGATCTGTTGGACAAGTGGTCCGGATCGCATCTTCAGATGCATCGGCTGATCACCCTGTCCCCAAGGGCCAGGGTGTCTCTTCTGTGGTGGCTGCAGAGTGCTCACCTTCTCGAGGGCCGCAAGTTCGGCATACAGGACTGGGTCCTGGTGACCACGGATGCAAGCCTCCGAGGATGGGGGGCAGTCACTCAGGGAAATAACTTCCAAGGGCTGTGGTCAAGTCTGGAGACTTCTCTACACATAAATATACTGGAACTAAGGGCCATTTACAACGCCCTGAATCAAGCAGAGCCCCTGCTTCGAAACCGGCCAGTGCTGATTCAGTCAGACAACATCACGGCGGTCGCCCCTGTAAACCGCCAGGGCGGCACAAGAAGCAGGATGGCAATGGCGGAAGCCACAAAGATTCTTCGGTGGGCGGAGAATCACGTGCAAGCACTGTCAGCAGTGTTCATTCCGGGAATGGACAACTGGGAAGCAGACTTCCTCAGCAGACACGACCTCCACCCGGGAGAGTGGGGACTTCATCCAGAAGTCTTCACACAGATTGAAAAGCGATGGAAACTGCCACAGGTGGACATGATGGCATCCCGCCTCAACAAAAAGCTAAAGAGATATTGCGCCAGGTCAATGGACCCTCAGGCGATAGCTGTGGACGCCCTAGTGACACCGTGGGTGTACCAGTCTGTATATGTGTTTCCTCCTCTTCCTCTCATACCCAAGGTACTGAGAATAGTAAGAAAGAGAGGAATAAGAACAATACTCATTGTTCCGGATTGGCCAAGAAGGACTTGGTACCCGGAACTGTAAGAAATGTGCACAGAGGACCCATGGCCTCTGCCTCTCAGACAGGACCTGCTGCAACAAGGGCCCTGTCTGTTCCAAGACTTACCGCGGCTGCGTTTGACGGCATGGCGGTTGAACGCCGGATCCTAGCGGAAAAAGGCATTCCGGATGAAGTTATTCCTATGCTGATAAAGGCTAGGAAAGACGTGACAGCAAAGCATTATCACCGTATATGGCGAAAATATGTTGCTTGGTGTGAGGCCAGGAAGGCCCCTACAGAGGAATTCCAGCTGGGTCGTTTCCTGCACTTCCTACAGTCAGGGGTGACTATGGGCCTAAATTTGGGGTCCATAAAGGTCCAGATTTCGGCCCTATCCATTTTCTTTCAAAAAGAGCTGGCTTCACTGCCTGATGTTCAGACGTTTGTTGGGGGAGTGCTGCATATTCAGCCCCCTTTTGTGCCACCAGTGGCACCCTGGGATCTTAACGTTGTGTTGGATTTCCTGAAATCCCACTGGTTTGAGCCACTTAGGACCGTGGAACTAAAGTATCTCACGTGGAAAGTGGTCATGCTGTTGGCCTTAGCATCGGCTAGGCGTGTGTCGGAATTGGCGGCTTTGTCATGTAAAAGCCCATATCTAATCTTCCATATGGACAGGGCAGAATTGAGTACTCGTCCCCAATTTCTCCCAAAGGTGGTATCATCGTTTCATTTGAACCAACCTATTGTGGTGCCTGCGGCTACTCGGGACTTGGAGCACTCCAAGTTACTGGACGTAGTCAGGGCTTTGAAAATATATGTTTCCAGAACGGCTGGAGTCGGGAAGACTGACTCGCTGTTTATCCTGCATGCACCCAACAAGCTGGATGCTCCTGCTTCAAAGCAAACTATTGCGCGCTGGATCTGTAGCACGATTCAGCTAGCTCACTCTGCGGCTGGATTGCCGCATCCAAAATCAGTAAAAGCCCATTCCACAAGGAAGGTGGGCTCTTCTTGGGCGGCTGCCCGAGGGGTCTCGGCTTTACAGCTTTGCCGAGCGGCTACTTGGTCGGGTTCAAACACATTTGCAAAGTTCTACAAGTTTGATACCCTGGCTGAGGAGGACCTTGTGTTTGCTCATTCGGTGCTGCAGAGTCATCCGCACTCTCCCGCCCGTTTGGGAGCTTTGGTATAATCCCCATGGTCCTTACGGAGTTCCCAGCATCCACTAGGACGTCTGAGAAAATAAGAATTTACTCACCGGTAATTGTATTTCTCGTAGTCCGTAGTGGATGCTGGGTACCCGGCCCAAGTGCGGACTTTCTGCAATACGTGTATATAGTTATTGCTTAAATAAGGGTTATTGTTATGAGCCATCCGTTGAGTGAGGCTCAGTTGTTGTTCATACTGTTAACTGGGTAAGGTTATCACAAGTTGTACGGTGTGATTGTTGTGGCTGGTATGAGTCTTACCCTGGATTCAAATTTCCTTTCCTTGTAATGTCAGCTCTTCCGGGCACAGTTTCCCTAACTGAGGTCTGGAGGAGGGGCATAGAGGGAGGAGCCAGTGCACACCAGATAGTACCTAATCTTTTCTTTAGAGTGCCCAGTCTCCTGCGGAGCCCGTCTATTCCCCATGGTCCTTACGGAATACCCAGCATCCACTACGGACTACGAGAAATAGAATTACCAGTGAGTAAATTCTTATTTTCTTGTCCACCGGTCTCCCACCCCGTAATTCCAGTACCTCATCTATTGCCAAAGGATACGGTACTAGTCCTGACTTGCTCTGACCTTGAGGTACCTGTGAGCACACCCAGCATTCTGTTTGGTTTAGAACCTTACCCACTAATGAGTGATAATCACTCAATGGATGACGGTCCATGTTAATATTAAGGCTGGACTGACATCTCCGGATGCACCCGTCCTCAACTATGTTTTCACAATTTCTACAGATACAATTTTCCTCAGCCAATAACCCTTCACAGTGTCTCCTAGTTTCTTGACTACCAGATCGTTTTCTGATACTCGCCTTTGCTCGATGGATGTGTTGCTCTTGGAATTCTACTAATCCGTCCTTGCCATCAGAACCCATTCCAGATCCTTTCTCGACCTCTCTGGTACTCTCACCGAAACAGACTGCTCTGGTCAACAACAGGGTCAACAGGAAAACCCGGAATGCAGTCTATTGGGGTAAGTCCATCTTGTTAAGGGGAGAGAAAAAGGAGCAAGGAAGGGGGGAAAGGAGGGTTATTGGAGATGGAGAAAATAATTAAAAAAAAAGAAAATTGGTACGCCAACCGCCTCTAGTCTTGTTGTTCTCCGTGCTCAGATACCGTCTCAACAGTGCTGCCTCTCAGTCTTCCCGGAACAGACACTCCAGTGATACGCTATTCTTTCCGAGTCCGCGACCTTACTGTAGGGAACATAAATCCTGTATTACAATGTGTTTAACTGTTGTGTGAAATAAACCATCCGTGGAAAATGAAAAAAAGAGAGAGAGAGAATAATAAAAAGAAAATTTGTCAAATTTGCGTTCACCATCAGGCTGTCACACCATCATGTCTATCGGTATCTCTGCACAGTCTCCCTTCACCAGTATTTCCACTCTCCACCCTCTGTGCATGGCCAGGCACAATGATGCTGGTGAGATATACTGGGGTTGGGCAGACCTCTGAAAAGAACGAGTAAATATGTGACGTTTGAGCTGTAAATCTGTCGGTGAACGTCAGAGATGAAGAAGAAACTTTAACGATAGATCACAGAGTTTACCTGGCCGCCCCTGCATCTACAAGGAATGATCTACCAGCTACATCAACTGTGACCTCAGGGTTACTACCAAGGCTAACAATCAACTTCACTGGCTGCAGACTACAGGTGCGGCCCAAAATTTTTCCTATATGATCCCTGATCCCAATTACGTGTATCATGCTGTGAGTCATGTTCTGGTCTATGGGGTCGATATACGTTGCTTTTATAATTACAATTCCGTGCGTAATGTCCTTCTCTCTGACAATTATAACATTTCACTACATACGACTTACCATCAGGGGTCTGGGGTTTTGGCTGATGTGGCTTCGTTGTCAGGGCTTTGATACTTACGGTCATCAGCTTATCCCCCTGTGACTCCCTGTGCTTAATGATGTTCCGATCGTGCTCGATAGCGGACACTCTTAATGCAGCCACCGAAATACTTCTCCAGTTAGGTTGAGTGGTTTGTACCCTTGTTTTCAATGAATAGGAAAAAACCTTGGCGCACCAGGAGTAAAGAAGAGAGTGTCAGAGAGAAATGGTCAGACTGATTCTGGATTTATTTGTACATTTAAGATATATAAAACATATTCATAAAATAATAAAATCTCATCCAAAGAAAATAGCACGCTTTCTCTTATCAAAAACTGATGAACACAACAATGTGATGATAATGACAATCTATTGTCTTTCACAAATGGTCATATCAGTGTGCCGATGCTCATAAATGTAATTCAATGCTCGCCCCAAAGGGCATAGGAAAAAAGTCCCGAGACCTGCTTATCCCACGTGGATGAAAATGTCCTTTAGAAAAGCAGTTTTTAAATTTGTAAGGATCTTCCTATACGAATGTACCACCGTGTATCACCTCGTCCCGGCAGCTTAAGTTTAATGGCTGATAGGTTTCTTGGGAGGATCACGGTTTAATATGCCCTTGTCCACTGTGACTGTTTATGTTATATGGGTAACTTCCAGCACTCTACTTTTTTGCACGCCACACATATGTGAACTAGTGCTTATCGGGTAACAGTACCTGTGAACCGAGAGTGTCCAGAGTCCTCCGTTCCCTCCTCTCCCGGGTCCGTATCTGCAGGACCTCCGGTGGGGCCGGACAGCCGATTCCCAGAGCTCCGATACCGCTCGTATCGTCTGGCCCGCAAGCGTGGAACGCAGGCCAGTCGCTTCCGGTTTCGCGGCTTCCGGGATTCACGTGTCGTCAGCAAATCAGTGGAAATTAGGGTTGAGCTCCGGCTTTTGAGATTGACATGCAGCGACCCAACGCGTTTCTCCCATCTAGGGCTTCGTCAGGGATACTGACACTCTCGGTTCACAGGTACTGTTACCCGATAAGCACTAGTTCACATATGTGTGGCGTGCAAAAAAGTTGAGTGCTGGAAGTTACCCATATAACATAAACAGTCACAGTGGACAAGGGCATATTAAACCGTGATCCTCCCAAGAAACCTATCAGCCACTAAACTTAAGCTGCCGGGACGAGGTGATACACGGTGGTACATTCGTATAGGAAGATCCTTACAAATTTAAAAACTGCTTTTCTAAAGGACATTTTCATCCACGTGGGATAAGCAGGTCTCGGGACTTTTTTCCTATGCCCTTTGGGGCGAGCATTGAATTACATTTATGAGCATCGGCACACTGATATGACCATTTGTGAAAGACAATAGATTGTCATTATCATCACATTGTTGTGTTCATCAGTTTTTGATAAGAGAAAGCGTGCTATTTTCTTTGGATGAAATTTTATTATTTTATGAATATGTTTTATATATCTTAAATGTACAAATAAATCCAGAATCAGTCTGACCATTTCTCTCTGACACTCTCTTCTTTACTCCTGGTGCGCCAAGGTTTTTTCCTATTCATTGATTCAGTCCACACTAGTAAGGGTACTAGTTTACCTATCGGCTGCACCACTTTTACTAATCAAATTACCTGGCCATCACGGCCCTTTTTCAACTATACTCCATATTTTTCTGTATTTTTTCTCTGTCTTTTCACACCATTTTCCTCCCAATCTTTTCCAAATTAATGTCTTTTTAAACCAAAAGGGGTTGCGCAGATAGTATCTGTCCTTATGTACCCTTGTTTTCAACGTTTCTTTCAAGCCGTCCATTAATACGGACACAGCTACCTCTCTATGATGTACATTTTCCTTAATGTCCTCGACCCCAGTGTATCTAGCCATTTCCTGCAGTGCTCGATGGAAATATTCAGAAGCAGTTTCACCTTCTTTTTGTCTTATGGAAAAGATTTTATTCCACTTGACAACAGTAGGGAAATATACCCCTAACTGCAGATTGATCTGTTTTACATTCTCCTGAGTGTATTCATCAGTGAGAGGTACTTCTGCGTCTAAGTTACAATCGGCAATGAATTTCACAGGGTCAATATTGGAGGGCAAACATGCCCGTAGCACTGTCCGCCAATCTTTGTTTGTGGGTTCGGTGGCGTTACCTAGTTCTCTAATAAACCTCTGACATGCGGCTAGGTCCTTTCTGGGATCGGGAAATTCAGACATAATTGTTCTCAATTCTGTCCGGGACCAAGGACAATGCATAGCAATGTTCCTGACGGGAGTGATTCCCTGAGCGTCAGTCTTCCCATTGGGGACTGCGATCACCCTGACAGGATTTAGTTCAGTTACATCGTTCTGGGTTGCTTCTACAATGTGAGGTGCAATTGTCTCTGCATAATGTACTGTACCGTACTTACCTGTGGACACGACCTCACTTATCCCTCCGCTAGGGGGCTTTACTACTGCTCTTACCGGTTGGGTTGTGCCCACCTGGGTGTCCTGTATGGTGGCTGCTGGAGAAAGTGCAGATATCGTGCTGGGTTCATCTTCTTGCTCGTATTCCTGAGGGAAGTTTAAGATGGGATACAACTTGCACGGGTTAGCATTAATACATTTATTAAGTTCATTCTTATTATCATTACTACATTTATCAATTTTACTCTTAGCATATATCAGTATGTCATTGTCTGTAGCCACGTTCTCCTATGTAATATACGGTGGTGGTGGTGGTGCAGTTGCAATCAGTTTCCTGCTAGGGTTGGAACCAGCTGCGTGAGCTAGATCCCTTTTCATATCACTCTCTCGTTGCCATAAATGTAAACAGTTTGAGTGTCTGATCCTTTCTTTTCGGGATTTTAACAGACATATCCTAATCCTTAAATTCTGCAACACCTCTGTACTAAAACTGCCTACCTTAGGGAATGGTTCCCTATCTTCCGCAGTCGTACGTTCCCATTCATTGCATAAAACCTCTGCGTGTGATCCATATTTCTCACACATTATGTAACTCGCCGACCTCTTGGCCCGCGGAATATCAACCTGAACCCTGGTTGATCGTCCCTTACTTGAGCAACTGGCCCCCATCTTTTGCAGGTATTGCCTTCTCAGCTAATTCTTACAAAAAACCAAAATACTTAGTGATAAGGCAACGGTGAAAGTTCAACGAGTGCTCTCACCCACTCACGCCCACGTTGGCCAATACACCTAAACACTGTCGTCAGCGCCGGTCATACCCAACCTAGGGCCCCTGTGTAACCGCTATTTACTGGAAATGTGTGGGAGTGACTTACCCTAACCAGTAAATATTGGTCGTTGGAGATTTCCTGAGTGACCAGCGGAACTCCCTTAAAACAAAAAAATTGTTACACAAATCACGTTGCGTGTGCTACACCTAGCGCCAATGTGCCCGCAATTTTACGCAAAACGCATAAAAGGGTATCGCGGTGACCTAAGTATTGCACCCACGAACGCGCGGTACAATCGTACAGCGTATAGGTAACTGTTACTTATCCGCTGTACGACCAATGGAATCGTTTTTCAGACTGCGAAACCTCAGCCGGAGCGTTTCAAAACAGGCCTATATGGGTTCTACGCCAACCCCCTGGGCTGCGCTCTCTACACAAAAACCTCGCTGACCTTTTAGGCCGCGGTATTCAGAGCTTCGCTTGACTTTGTCAGCGGTTTTCTGACTTCACTGACCTCTTGGTCTGCTGTATCTACTACTTGCTCCTTTGTACCTTAATCAATGTTAACGTGAGCAAGCCACTCTCACGCCACCAAGTGTCCACTCACCTGGTGTGGTCTCCTACGGGATCCCGAATTCCCTGGGTCCACAAAACCTTTATTGTTTGCACACTCACGCTCGTTCACTCATATACACTTTGGTTTTTCTGTACAGAAAATTAACTTTCATTCAGATAAAACAGTCTTAGTTCCAGAGGTGATACAGTAAAGAATGTATTTAAACTAAATATTGGAAACTGATCAATTTGTGCTATTATCGCGTGGCTACCGTCTCGCGCCTAAACTAAAACAATGCTATTGTGTGATTTGTACTTAGTGGGCGTACCTTTTACGCATGTTGCGTGAACACGCCACGTGCGTAGGCCTTTACGTAGCGTACGCAGTCCCGTACTTTGTCTGAGACACGTGTACAAAGGCTGTACATCCGCAGTACTACAAATCCCACACTTCTATAAATGTAAGCGATATTAACTATAATCGCTCACTTAACACTACACACAGTTTCTTCTGCTTAAACCTTTACAACTAGGCCAGGCTGTGTGTGCGTCTTACACTTACTTCTTAAATATTAACTCTATATTTAAACTAAATAGCAACAAATTTTTTCAGTACAGGTCAAAATGAATCTAATAATCCTCAATAATTCAAATGGTATGATTCAGATTGGATAGCTATCTTGCAGAACATACACTGATATAAATATACACATAATTATAATATTATATTTATGTACCATTCACTGGTCTCCTGAGACTCATTTACCCATTAAGTGCTTCTAATTTGCATATGAATGCTATGTGCTATTGGTTGCCTGTAAAGGTGGTTTTTTGTCACTGTTAGGAAAAAGCAGTTACACAGGTTAATTTGCATTTCAATGGCTATCTTATAGCAAGCAGAGTTAACTGAATCTTAGAGAAAAAAACAAAACTTTGTTTATCTCTGTGTGTCGTTCTTACATCAAGTATTCATCTTACTATTAACTTTTATTAAGCCCCATCTGAAACTATTTGTAATTGACTATGGCATGGGTTAAATAAATGCATTGGTAACTCATAAATGGTGATTTCTTTTTGACCAGGGAGGGCTGATTATTCTTGGTAGTGAAAATCAGCCATTTAGAAAAATGAGGGTTACACAAAATGGAGGACAGACCATGCGGCTTCCTTTGTCACAAAGAAATCACACACCATGCAAGCCCCTGAAGTTATTTTAGGCCTGAGTTAAAAAACAACCCACTATATCAAGGCTATTGCAGCAACTTTTAAATGTACTTTTACTCTACTTAACAGATAAGCAATCCAATCTGAATCAAACACAATATGACTCATTTGAACCTTGTTTTGCAACAATATGATCAAATATGCAGAGTACAAAATACAGGTGTGTGCGCATTTTGCGCCAAACAGAAATTCACAGACTTTAAAAATATCTTTGCGTTCTTACCTTCCGGATTCCACCAGCATCCCAACAAACCTTGCAGAGCAGACGCTTATCTTATCAGCACTAGTGTATCCACCAACCAGGAGAAGGTTTGTGTGGGATACCTTCTTGCCCTTTGCTGATAGATAAAGTCTGCTATACGCTGCTAGGCTGTGGGTATGAGGAAATACTGGACGAGCTCCCAATTGATAATGTCGATATTATCTTAAACCATAAAGCTATACCTTAAAACACACCTTTACCATGGAGCTGCTGCAGTTGCTAGCTCACGCTACGTACTTCGTACGCTATTTGCGCACAGAGTCCCGTACCGTGTACGCACTTAGCGTACAAACGCCGCACTGCGGGTACAAAGCACACGCAGTGCGTTCGCAACCAATTAATACACCTTAAAACCTTATGCAGCAAAGCACTGCAATGATGTTACACCTTAAACCTTATGCAGCAAAGCACTGCAATGATGTTACACCTTATCAATACACTTTTAAAACCTTATACAGTTTGGTAATGTTATACGCTTTAAACCCTAGCAGGAAAGTGAAGACACAACACTGATTTGTAGTTGAAACCACAGGGTTCTAAGGCCACTGTGGATTGTTCCAAAAGCTAAACAGTACAAATCATACACTACAGGCTAACCAGATAAATCTAAACAGAATAATGGCTACAGAGAATGTACATACGTGAGAATGTTCGCAAGCGCAACCCAGCCGGTCCTCCGCTGGTCATACAGATAGCGTTCAGAGTCTTCTGACCGGCCAGGCAACATTGGGCTTTTTATACACAACATGCATACACAATACAATGGTCACACTAATCTCATTGTCCATTGGACACAGGGATGTGTCTTTACATTGCAGAAGAGGTCATAGGTGGATTTGAATAGGTGGGCAAGGTCTTTCCCCAACTGCTCTTGTGTGTGGTATCCTCAGGATTCCCGCCGCATACATAATATACAGTAAATACAGTTAATATCTATACTCTACTTTTGCACATAACTATACGCAGGAACATGCGATCTTACTCTAACCAACACCGGAATGTTACCCTCAAAATACCCTACAGCTGGATACTAGACATCACCTTCCAACCCTTATCTGACCCTTCCTATCATGCAAAGGTGAATCTCTTTGTCCAGGAACTGTTTAAACTATTAATACTCGCTGATGTGGTGTAGGGGAGTTATATCTAAAATGTACACTATTTGGGTTAAATATGTAATGTTCTAATAACCCTCTACGCGCTCACAAACTCCGCCGTAAATACCCATATCACGCGCATGATCGCCGGAGCGATCCTACGCAAATTGCGGTTATGTGCACGCACGGCAGACTGAGTGCACGAGCAGCGGGCATGTGCATGGGGTTAGTACAAGGCATATGTATTACAATATTTTTCGACTTTGACAGCCGACACAACCTTCAGTAGGAACTACTGACGTGTCCGGAGCTCAGTTCTATCTTCATGGAAGATCAAGTAGGGGCTCTTATAAGACAAAGTCCCCAACTCCGACACACGTCTAGCAGAAGCTAAGGCCAGCAGAGTGACAGCATTCCACGTGTGAAACTTGGATCCCTGGGCCAGCGCTGACCCCCACACTGGTCATCAAGTCTGTCAGGGTCCGCGGATCTCGGCCAGCAAGTTTTACCTCAGGCCAGTAAAATTCTTGAAGAGCGGGAAGACAGCGCCATTAAGGGGGCGGAGCTTCTCAGAGCGGACCCAGCAGCGTTCCAGCGCCATTTTCCTGCCTGCACAGCGCTGGATGGAAGAACAGGTCACTCCACAGCATCTCCAACTGCCTGTACACGGTACCAGGGGGTTGTAGAAGGGAGGGGAGGCTGTATTCTATTAAGGGACACAGTCTGTGCTGATTAAGGGGTCTCCCTTCTCTGAAACCACTGTACTGTGGGTTGGCTCCAATCTCTGTCTCTCTCTTGCCATTCTTGGGGGGGAAACTCTGTCTGCCCCCACGTGTGTGTGTGTGTGTAGTATTTAGTGGTCTCCTTTAGCTATGTCCAGGGACACTGCGTCATATGCTGCAAAGGAGTTATCCTCCCAGGATGATCCCATTGTATGTAATCAGGATAGCACTGGTTTAGCACAGATACCAGCAAGGGAACCAGAGTGGTTTCCCTCTATCAGATCTTGGATTTCTGAGATTTCTGACAGGGTTGCAAGTAATGAATCTTCAACCCAGGTATTACAGAGCTCTATGGCTGTGTGGCCTGTTTCTGGTTCCTCAGGACACCCCGCTATATACCCCCACAAAAGTGCGCTTGTGCATGTCACACAAGACGACACGGACACCGATTCTGACACTACAGATGGTGATGGGGGATGTGTTGCGGGAGTCCGCATCTCTTGCAAAGGGGGTGCAGTTGTTTATAGAGGCTATCAGGGATGTGTTAAATTTTAATGATACCACACCTGAGCAGGTTGAGGAGGCTTTTTTTCACTGAAAATAAAAAAGCCTCGCTAACCTTCCCTACGTCAAAGGAGTTGAATGCTATATTTGAAAAAGCATGGGAAAACCCTGAGAAGAAGTTCCAGATCCCTAAAAGGGTCCAGGTGGCTTTTCCTTTCCCTGAGGAGGTTAGGAAAAAGTGGGAAAACCCTCAGATTGTTGATGCATCTGTGTCCAGACTCTCAAAGAAGGTGGTTTTGCCTGTTCTAGGATCTACCGCCTTAAAGGAGCCGGCAGATAGGAAAATTGATAACACGCTTAAATCAATGTACACTGCTTCTGGGGCCATATTACGTCCCACTATTGCTAGTGCATGGATTGCAAAAGCAATAGTGAAGTGGTCGGCTACCTTACTTGAGGATTTGGATACGATGGATAGGGATGACGTTGCATCGTATTTACGCAACATACATGATTCTGCAGGTTTTATGGTAGAATCCATGAAAGACCTGGGTTCCATGGCTGCGGCAAATATTTTCCATGTCTGTTTCAGCTCGTCGGGGGCTGTGGCTGCGCCATTGGTCAGCCAACGCGGAATCCAGAAGAAATGTGGAGTCCCTACCTTATACAGGTCAGGCTCTCTTTGGGGAAGCTCTTGACGCGTGGATATCCACGGCTACAGCGGGTAAGTCTCCGTTTCTTCCCTCAGCAGCACCTGCTCCGAAGAAATCTTTCTCTTTAGCTGCAACGCAGTCCTTTCGGCTTAACAAGCCTAGAAAGGCCAGAACATCCAATACCTTCTTTAGGGGTGGTCGGGTTAAGTCCAGGAAACCTGCCGATGCAGGTTCCGAGGAACAAAAGCCTGCTTCGGGTACGCCAAAGTCCTCCGCATGACGGTGGACTGCACGCCCCGGTGTGGGGCAAGTGGGAGCGAGAATCAGACGCTTCAGTCATGTCTGGATATCGTCCGGCCTGGATCCCTTGGTGATAGATATTGTGTCTCAGGGATACAGGCTGGAATTTCAAAGTCTCCCTCATCGCTTTTTCAAGTCAGGCTTACCAGCTCTGTTGGAGGACAGCACGGTACTACAAGACGCTGTCCAAAAGCTGGGGGAGGCACAGGTCATTGTGCCAGTGCCTCCTCACATGCTGACCAAGGGTTAGTATTCAAATCTTTTCATGGTACCGAAACCAGATGGTTCGGTCAGGCCCATTTTGAACCTAAAAACATTGAACCCCTTTCTAAAGGAGTTCAAGTTCAAGTTGGAGTCTCTCAGGGCGGTGATATCAGGTCTGGAAGAAGGGGAATTCCTGGTATCACTGGATATCAAGGATGCGTACCTCCACATTCCGATCTGGCTGCCACATCAGGCTTATCTCCGCTTCGCATTGCTGTGCTGTCATTACCAGTTCCAGGCCCTGCCATTTGGCCTTTCCACAGCGCCAAGGGTGTTTACCAAGGTGATGGCGGGAGTGATGATTCTACTCCGCAAGTAGGGTGTGAACATCATTCCGTATCTGGACGATCTGCTGATAAAGGCATCATCAAAGGAGAAGCTACTGCGGTCCATTGTTCTCACAACACGACTGCTCCAGAGTCACGGTTGGATTCTGAACCTTCCAAAGTCGCATTTGGAACCAACCCAGAGGTTGTATTTTCTGGGAATGATCCTGGATACGGAAGGGCAGCGGGTTTTTCTTTTGCAAGAAAAGGCGTTGGTGATACAACTTATGGTCCGGGATGTCCTGAAGCCACCCCGGGTGTCTGTTCATCAATGTATTCGCCTATTGGGAAAGATGGTGGCCTCTTACGAGGCTCTCCAGTACGGGAGGTTTCACGCTTGGACCTTCTAACTGGATCTCCTGGACAAGTGGTCGGGATCTCACCTCCACATGCACCAGAGAATTCGTCTGTCGCCACAGGCAAGGATTTCACTCCTCTGGTGGCTCCAATTGCCTCACCTACTGGAGGGCCGCAGGTTCGGGATTCCTCTTCTGAGAAATCGGGCCATTCAAGTGCAGTCGGACAACGTAACAACATTGGCTTACATAAACCAACATGGTGGAACGAAGAGCAGAGCGGCAATGTCAGAGGTGACAAGAATACTCCTCTGGACAGAAAAACACGCGTTAACACTGCCAGCCATCTTCATTCTGGGAGTAGAAAAGTGGGAAGCAGACTTCCCCAGCAGACACGATCTCCATCCAGGAGAGTGGGGACTCCATCCAGAGGTGTTCATGAAAATAACAGATATTTGGGACTTACCCCAAATAGACATGATGGCCTCTCGTCTCAACAAGAAGCTTCAGCGTTATTGTTCCAGGATGAGGGACCCACAGGCTGTGGCAGTGGACGCCCTGGTGTCTCAGTGAGGGTTCCAGTCAGTGTACGTGTTTCCACCACTCCCACTCATCCCAAGAATCCTAAAGCTCCTAAATAGAACAAGGGTTCATGCGATCCTCATTGCCCCAGACTGGCCAAGAAGGGTTTGGTACGCGGACCTTCTGAATCTACTGCAAGAAGAGCCGAGGCCTCTTCCTCTTCGGGAGGATCTGCTGCAGCAGGGGCCGTTCGCCTATCAAGACTTACCGCGGCTACGTTTGACGGCATGGAAGTTGAGCTCCTGATTCTTGCTCAGGAGGGCATTCCAAAGAAGTTTATTCCTACCCTCATACAGACTAGGAAAGGGGTAACGTCTAAACATTACCATCGTATTTGGAAGAAATATGTATCTTGGTGTGAGTCCAAGAAGTTTCATACGGTGGAGTTTCAACTGGGACGTTTCCTCCTCTTCCTGCAAGCAGGAGTGGATATGGGTCTGAGGTTGGGATCTGTGAAGGTTCAGATTTCAGCCTTATCCATTTTCTTTCAGAAACAATTGGCTGCCCAAGGTTCAGACATTTTTGAAGGGAGTTCTGCATATCCAACCTCCCTTTGCACCGCCTACGGCGCCTTGGGACCTTAACGTGGTGTTGCAGTTTCTCCAGTTGGATTGGTTTGAGCTTCTACAGGAGGTAGAGGTCAGATTTCTTACATGGAAGGCGGTCACTTTGTGGGCCTTAGCTTCCGCTAGACGTGTGTCCGAGCTGGGGGCTTTATCCTGTAAAAGCCCTTACTTGATCTTCCACGAAGATAGAGCCGAGCTCCGGACTCGTCAGCAGTTTCTTCCAAAGGTTGTGTCGGCATTTGATATCAAGTAACCTATTGTGGTCCCTGTGGCTACTGACTCCTCAATTACATCAAAGTCCTTGGATGTCGTAAGGGCTCTGAAGATATATGTGAAAAGAACTTCTCGTCACAGAAAGTCGGACTCTGTTTATCCTGTATGATCCCAAGAAAATTGGGTGTCCTGCTTCTAAGCAGACGATCTCTCGCTGGATCAGGTTCACTATGCAGAACGCTTATTCTTCTGCAGGACTGCCGTGTCCAAAATCTTTTAAGGCCCACTCTACTCATAAGGTGGGGTCTTCCTTGGCGGCTGCCCGGGGTATCTCGGCAGTGCAACTTTGCAGAGCTGCAACTTGGTCTGGGTCGAACACGTTTTCAAAGTTTTACAAGTTCGATACTTTGGCCTCTGATGATCTGAAGTTCAGTCAATCAGTTTTGCAGGAACCTCATTGCTCTCTCTCCCGTTCTGGGAGCTTTGGTACATCCCCATGGTAGTAATGTGGACTCCAGCATCCTCTAAGACGTAAGAGAAAATAGGATTTTGGTCCCTACCGGTAAATCCTTTTCTCGTAGAGAAAAGTCCGTAGAGAATGCTGGGCGCCCGCCCAGCATTTTGTTTTCCTGCAAATGTTATTTGGTTCAGTAAAACTTCGTTTTAGTTGAGTACTGCATTGTTACTTGGTAAGTAATGTTTCAGCTGTTGCTGAGTAGTTCAAGTTAGTTGGCTTGACGTGCCTTGTATGTGTGAGCTGGTATGAATCTCACCATTATCTGTGTAAAATCCTTCTCTCGAAGTATGTTGTCTCCTTGGGCACTAGCTGTGACCGGCTCCTCCGGGCACATTTTCTAAACGGAGTCTGGTAGGAGGGGCATAGAGGGAGGAGCCAGCCCACACTCTCAACTCTGAAAGTGCCTATGGCTCCCGGTGGACCCGTCTATACCCCATGGTACTAATGTGGGCCCCAGCATCCTCTACGGGCTACGAGAAAAGGATTTACCGGTAGGTACCAAAATCCTATTTTTTCCATGGTCCCAGATAACAGTACCAGTCCACTGACAGAAAGATCTACCAATTCTCTGCTATACTCTTCACTTCTGTCCTCTTTTCTCTAACGTCCTAGTGGATGCTGGGGACTCCGTCAGGACCATGGGGAATAGCGGCTCCGCAGGAGAC
Organism: Pseudophryne corroboree; assembly: GCF_028390025.1. Taxonomy (NCBI): domain Eukaryota; kingdom Metazoa; phylum Chordata; class Amphibia; order Anura; family Myobatrachidae; genus Pseudophryne; species Pseudophryne corroboree. The sequence continues at coordinate 274,943,775 of NC_086451.1, read as the reverse complement.
AGGGCACAAAAGCAAGCTTTTAGGATCACATGGTGTGTACTGGCTCCTCCCCCTATGACCCTCCTCCAAGCCTCAGTTAGGTTTTTGTGCCCGGCCGAGAAGGGTGCAATCTAGGTGGCTCTCTTAAAGAGTTACTTAGAAAAAGTTTTTAGGTTCTTTATTTTCAGTGAGTCCTGCTGGCAACAGGCTTACTGCATCGAGGGACTTAGGGGAGAGATTTTCAACTCACCTGCGTGCAGGATGGATTGGATTCTTAGGCTACTGGACATAGCTCCAGAGGGAGTCGGAACACAGGGCTCGCCCTGGGGTTCGTCCCGGAGCCGCGCCGCCGACCCCCCTTGCAGACGCTGAAGATGAAGAGGTCCGGAACCAGGCGGCAGAAGACTCTCAGTCTTCATCAGGTAGCGCACAGCACTGCAGCTGTGCGCCATTGTTGTCAGCACACTTCACACAGCGGTCACGGAGGGTGCAGGGCGCTGGGGGGGGGGCGCCCTGGGCAGCAATGTATAATACCTGTATGGCGAAAAATACATCACATATAGCCCTTGAGGCTATATGGATGTATTTAACCCCTGCCAGATATCTAAAACTCCGGAGAAGAAGCCCGCCGAAAAGGGGGCGGGGCCTATTCTCCTCAGCACACAGCGCCATTTTCCCTCACAGAAAGGCTGGTGGGAAGGCTCCCATGCTCTCCCCTGCACTGCACTACAGAAACAGGGTTAAAACAGAGAGGGGGGGCACTGATTTGGCGATATGTATATATATTAAAATGCTATAAGGGAGGAACACTTATATAAAGGTTGTCCCTGGATAATTATAGCGTTTTGGTGTGTGCTGGCAAACTCTCCCTCTGTCTCCCCAAAGGGCTAGTGGGTCCTGTCCTCTATCAGAGCATTCCCTATGTGTGTGCTGTATGTCGGTACGTGTGTGTCGACATGTATGAGGAAAATATTGGTGAGGAGGCGGAGCAAATTGCCTGTAATGGTGATGTCACTCTCTAGGGAGTCGACACCGGAATGGATGGCTTATTTATGGAAATTACGTGACAATGTCAACACGCTGCAAGCCGGTTGACGACATGAGAGGGCCGGCGAACAAATTAGTATCTGTCCAGGCGTCTCAAACACCGTCAGGGGCTGTAAAATGCCCATTTACCTCAGTCGGTCGACACAGACCCAGACACGGACACTGATTTCAGTGTCGACGGTGAAGAAACAAACGTATTTTCTTTTAGGGCCACACGTTAAGGGCAATGAAGGAGGTGTTACATATTTCTGATACTCCAAGTACCACAAAAAAGGGTATTATATGTGAGGTGAAAAAACTACCTGTAGTTTTTCCTGAATCAGATAAATTAAATGGTGTGTGATGATGCGTGGGTTTCCCCCGATAGAAAATTATTGGCGGTATACCCTTTCCCGCCAGAAGTTAAGGCGCGGTGGGAAACACCCCTCAGGGTGGATAAGGCGCTCACACGCTTATCAGAACAAGTGGCGGTACCATCTACGGATAGGGCCGTACTTAAGGAGCCAGCTGATAGGAGGCTGAAAAATATCCTAAAAAGTATACACACACATGCTGGTGTTATACTGCGACCAGCGATCGCCTCAGCCTGGATGTGCAGAGCTGAGGTGGCTTGGTCGGATTCCCTGACTAAAAATATTGATAATGCATTTCTATATATGCGAGATGCGCAGAGGGATATTTGCACTCTGGCATCAAGAGTAAATGCGATGTCCATATCTGCAAGAAGATGTTTATGGACACGACAGTGGTCAGGTGATGCAGATTCCAAACAGCACAAAGATGTATTGCCGTATAAAGGGGAGGAGTTATTTGGGGTCGGTCCATGGGACCTGGTGGCCAGGGCAACTGCTGGAAAATCCACCGTTTTTTACCCTAAGTCACATCTCTGCAGAAAAAGACACCGTCTTTTCAGCCTCAGTCCTTTCGTCCCTATAAGAGTCATATCTGCCCAGGGATAGAGGAAAGGGAAGAAGACTGCAGCAGGCAGCCCATTCCCAGGAACAGAAGCCCTCCACCGCTTCTACCAAGTTCTCAGCATGACGCTGGGACCGTACAGGACCCCTGGATCCTACAAGTAGTATCCAAGGGGTACAGATTGGAATGTCGAGAGGTTTCCCCCCTCGCAGGTTCCTGTAGTCTGCTGTACCAATGTCTCCCTCCGACAGGGAGGCAGTATTGAAAACAATTCACAAGCTGTATTCCCAGCAGGTGATAATAAAATTACCCCTCCGACAACAAGGAAAGGGGTATTACTCCACACTATATGGTGGTACTGAAGGCTAGGTGAGACCTATTCTAAATCTGAAAAATTTGAACACTTACAAGGGTTCAAATCCAGATGGAGTCACTCAGAGCAGTGATAGCAAAGAACAAGGGGACTATATGGTGTCCCGGGACATCAGGGATGCTTACCTCCATGTCCCAAAATTTGCCTTTTCTCACCAAGGGTACCTCAGGTTCGTGGTACAGAACTGTCACTATCAGTTTCAAGACGATGCCGTTGGATTGTCCAAGGCACCCCGGGTCCTTACCAAGGTAATGACCGAAAGGAGGATTCGTCTTCAAAGAAAATGGACGACCTCCTGATAAGAACAAGGTCCAGAGAACAGTTGGAGGTCGGAGTAGCACTATCTCAAGTAGTTCTACGACAGCACGGGTGGATTCTAAATATTCCAAAACCGCAGTTGTTCCGACGACACGTCTGCTGGTCCTAGGGATGATTCTGGACACAGTCCAGGAAAAGGTGTTTTCTCCCAGAGGAGAAAGCCAGGGAGTTATCCGAGCTAATCGGGATCCTCCTAAAACCAGGAAAAGTGTCAGTGCATCATTGCACAAGAGTCCTGGTAAAAATGGTGGCTTATTACGAAGCGCTTCCATTCGGCAGATTTCACGCAAGAACTCTTCAGTGGGATCTGCTGGACAAATGGTCCGGATCGCATCTTCAGATGCATCAGCGGATAACCCTATATCCAAGGACAAGGGTGTCTCTCCTGTGGTGATTACAGAGTGCTCATCTTCTAGAGGGCCGCAGATTCGGCATTCAGGATTGGATGCTGGTGACCACGGAGGCCAGCCTGAGAGGCTGGGGAGCAGTCACACAAGGAGTGTGATCAAGTCTGGAGAATTCTCTCCACATAAATATACTGGAGCTAAGAGCAAATTTATAATGCTCTAAGCTTAGCAAGACCTCTGCTTCAAGGTCAGCCGGTATTGATCCAGTGGGATAACATCACGGCAGTCGCGCACGTAAACAGAAAGGGCGGCACAAGAAGCAGGAGGGCAGTGGCAAAACTGCAAGGATTTTTCGCTAGGCGGAAAATCATGTGATAGCACTGTCAGCAGTGTTCATTCCGGGAGTGGACGACTGGGAAGCAGACTTCCTCAGCAGGCACGACCTCCACCCGGGAGAGTGGGAACTTCATCGGGAAGTTTTCCGCATGATTGTGAACCGTTGGGAAAGACCAAAGGTGGACATGATGGCGTCCCGCCCGAACGAAAAATGGGACAGGTATTGCGCCAGGTCACGAGACCTTCAGGCGATAGCTGTGGACGTCCTGGTAACACCGTGGGTGTAACAGTCGGTGTATGTGTTCCCTCCTATGCTTCCAAGGTATTGAGAATTATAAGACATAGAGGAGTAAGAACTATACTCGTGGCTCCGGATTGGCAAAGAGGGACTTGGTAACCGGAAAATCAAGAGATGCTCACAGAGGACTAATGGCCTCGGGAGCTAAGAAGGGATTTGCTTTCAGCAAGTACCATGTCTGTTCCAAGAGGAACCGTGGCATCGGCCTTTAAGAAAGGACCTTCTCCAGCAGGGACCTTGTCTGTTCCAAGACTTACCGCGACTGCGTTTGACGGCATGGCGGTTTTGAACGCCGGATCCTAAGGGAAAAGGCATTCCGGAAGAGGTCATACCTACCCTGGTCAAAGCCAGGAAGGAGGTGACCGCACAACGTTATCACCACATGTGGTAAAAATATGTTGCGTGGGTGAGGCCAGGAAGGCCCCACGAAAAAATTTCAACTAGGTCGATTTCTGCACTTCCTGCAAACAGGAGTGTCTATGAGCCTCAAATTGGGGTCCATTAAGGTTCAAGTTTCGGCCCTATAGATTTTCTTCCAGAAAGAATTGGCTTCAGTTCCTGAAGTCCAGACGTTTGTCAAGGGAGTATTGCATATACAGCCCTTGTGTGCCTCCAGTGGCACCGTGGGATCTCAACGTAGTGTTGGGATTCCTCAAATCATATTGGTTTGAACCACTCAAATCTGGATTTGAAATATCTCACATGGAAAGTGACCATGCTGTTGGCCCTGGCCTCGGCCAGGCGATTGTCAAAATTGGCGGCTTTGTCTTACAAAAGCCCATATTTGATTTTCCATTCGGGACAGGGCAGAACTGCGGACTCGTCCCCAGTTTCTTCCTAAGGTGGTGTCAGCGTTTCACCTGAAACAACCTATTGTGGTGCCTGCGGCTACTAGGGACTTGGAGGACTCCAAGTTGCTAGACGTTGTCAGGGCCCTGAAAATATATATATATATATATATATATATATATATATATAATTCCAGGACGGCTGGAGTCAGAAAGTCTGACTTGCTGTTTATATTGTAGGCACCCAAAAAGCTGGGTGCTCCTGCTTCTAAGCAGACTATTGCTCGTTGGATTTGTAGTACAATTCAGCTTGCACATTCTGTGGCAGGCCTGCCACAGCCAAAATCTGTAAATGCCCATTCCACAAGGAAGGTGGGCTCATCTTGGGCGGCTGCCCGAGGGGTCTCGGCTTTACAACTTTGCCGAGCAGCTACTTGGTCAGGGGCAAACACGTTTGCTAAATTCTACAAATTTGATACCCTGGCTGAGGAGGACCTGGAGTTCTCTCATTCGGTGCTGCAGAGTCATCCGCACTCTCCCGCCCGTTTGGGAGCTTTGGTATAATCCCCATGGTCCTGACGGAGTCCCCAGCATCCACTAGGACGTTAGAGAAAATAAGATTTTACTTACCGATAAATCTATTTCTCATAGTTCGTAGTGGATGCTGGGCGCCCATCCCAAGTGCGGATTGTCTGCATTACTTGTACATAGTTATTGTTACAAAAAAATCGGGTTATTATTGTTGTGAGCCATCTTTTTTAGAGGCTACTTCATTGTTATCATACTGTTAACTGGGTTCAAATCACAAGTTGTACGGTGTGATTGGTGTGGCTGGTATGAGTCTTACCCGGGATTCAAGATCCTTCCTTATTGTGTACGCTCGTCTGGGCACAGTACCTAACTGAGGCTTGGAGGAGGGTCATAGGGGGAGGAGCCAGTACACACCATGTGATCCTAAAAGCTTGCTTTTGTGCCCTGTCTCCTGCGGAGCCGCTATTCCCCATGGTCCTGACGGAGTCCCCAGCATCCACTACGGACTATGAGAAATAGATTTATCGGTAAGTAAAATCTTATTTTCTTCTCACTTGTCTTGTTTCAAGAACTTTAAGTAGGCTCTCATTGCCTTGCTCATGAACATTCTAATAGGTTGGTATCAGGAGATCAGAGGTCATCATACCGACCCCTGGATCTATGGGTGTCGTGGACACGAGTGGGAATAGTCCCTATTAGTTGGCAAGTTGACTGTTGGGCTGGCTGTAGATTGGGATTCTGGCGTTGGTATAGTGACTGGCGGGATCCCGAACACCGGTCACATGACTCATAACATGGATAATGGTGAAGATAAAAGTGCATTTTATATGCCCTTCCTTTTGCAGCCTAAAAAATGTACAGTTGTTATGTACATTTTTTTTTTTTTTTCTTCTTTGAAGAACTGTTTGGCTTTGTAAAGTGATACATGCTAGTCTAATTAAAAATCTTTTTAAAGTCCAAGATGCTTGCAATACCTGTTAAACACATGCGTCCAGTAGCGTATCTCTAATGGGTGCAGCGTGTGCGGTGCACACGGGCCCCTGGGTCCAGAGGGGGCCCACACCGCACACACTGCACACATTTCCTCTTTACTTACCTTTACAGTGTCCATTGGTGACTGTGTGTGGGTCCCTTCTGCTCCCATAGTCGGCACTGCCGCTGCTAGCAGTGTACTGAGCACTAGAGACTCTGGCACAGTGCCAGAGTCTACAGCGCATGCGCAGGGCTCCAAAAACAATGGTGCGGCAGCCATTTTTCCGGAGTCCTGCGCATGCTCTGTACACTCTGACACTGTGACAGAGTCTCAGTGCTCAGAGCGCTAACCGGTGCTGCCAGCTACAGGAGAGGCGGGGGCCCACACACAGAGACTGCACACGGGTCCCCTCCTCTCTAGAAACGCCTCTGCAAGCGTCCCAGAAATTTGCTGGGTCTATCAAGCTGGCAAATTCCCAGGTCTCAGCCCGACCCTGGTAAAGAGCAGGGTCGTGGACCTACTGTAGTTTGCTTTAACACATACCAAAAAACTGGGTCGATGCACGTTCATCTGCGAATCCTGGATACTTGCTGCGTATGTAAAAGGATTATAAATGAAACAGAGTAGTCGCACCTATAATCCAATGCACACAATGTGTATATTTTTTGTAATGTATATTATGCTGCAATGGTGGGATTTCTTTGGGTCCAATCCTACAGAAAGGGTAACAGCCATACAGAAATATCAGGGAGCACCATTCCTTTAATGAAGGATTACTCTAAACTGCTCACAAGTAATGAAATACAAGTTTTATATTGTTTGCTTATTTTGTGCTGACATGTTAGATTAAATGTATGATGGTCTTCCTCCAGAGTGTTGTCCATCTTTGAGCTGGTGACGTAAAATGACTTTTAGACCTTTTAACAGAAAAACAAGCTGAAAAGAAATGTTCCTACAGACCTGAGTTGTCCTAAATATTACTATGCCTGTTGTTTTCTGGTGTTTACAACACAGTCTCCCCAGGCAAATGTCATCTGAATGGTTTATGATTTTTGTGTAAGCTTCTCACAGCAGATGGGATAGTAAGGGTGTGTACACACTGTGAGATACCTGCTATGTTCGATTTTGACTATGTGATTTCCCTTGAACTCCCCCAGAGCCCAGATAGCACAGATTGTACAGATTTTGACTATCTGTGCTTGAGATTTTATGTACGATTTTGACTAAGTGCCAATTTTGACTATACTTTGTACTAGATTGTACACTAGATAGTCAAGATTGACTTGCCTGCACAGTCTATCTAGCCTTAAGGTGTGTACACACGGTGAGATCCTTGCTATGTCCTATTTTTACTTGCGATTTCCCTTGAACTCCCCGGAGGCCAGATAGGACAGATTTTGACTAACTTTTCTTGAGATCTGTACTATGTGTGCTTACGATTTTGGCTTATGTGAGATGTCATTGACATGTGAGATGAACTAGATAGGACACCGATCTAGCAAGGATTGACTTGCCTGCACAGCCTATCTTTTCTTGCGATGCCGACCTGGCGGGGCCGCGCATCGGGATCGCAAGGTGACTTTCACCTTGCGATCTGCACTAACTTTTCTTACGATTTTGACTATATAGTCAAAATCTTAAGAAAAAATCTCACCGTGTGTACACACCCTTACGACACCGACCCCACGGGAGCGCGCATCGGGATCAAATCTGTATCGCAAGCTCCCTAGCACCGTGAGATATGCACTAACTTTTCATAAGATTTTGACTATATAGTCAAAATCTCACAGATTTATCTCACCGTGTGTACACACCCTTAAAGGTGTGTACACACGGTAAGATCTTTTCTTCCTATTCTGACTATATAGTCAGAATCGGAAGAAAAGATAGTGCAGATCGCAAGGTGACAGTCACCTTGCGATCCCGATCCGATACCGATGCGCGGCCCCGCGCGGTCGGCATCGGCCGAAAAAATAGGCTGTGCAGGCAAGTCAATCCTGACTATCTCTATAGAAAAGATAGTCAGGATTGACACTTAGCCAAAATCACACAGAACCAGGATCGCAAGCACACTCATTATGTGCTTGCGATACTGGCTAAGTGCCGACCCGGCCCCCCGTCGCACAGTGAGAATCGGATAAGTCCGAATCTCACCGTGTGTACACGGCCTAAGACTAGCATCCACAGTTCCTGGCATGTTCTGCTATGAATGGCCTACTTGTATTTAATTGTTTTTTTTTCTTCCATTTTGTTTCTATACAAAAGATTGCTTTTGAGAAGTACACAAGCTCCCAGAAAGTGCATGGTTGTCTCTCATTTTAGTAATCATTTGTTTTTCTCCTTTCTAGTTATAAGCAACAGAAATTCAATTTATTAAGAGAGGAAAATGAAGGCTATGCAAAGCTTATTGCAGAGCTCGGGCAAGATCTGTCTGTGAATATAAGAAGTGATTCGATCCTGGAAAATATAAAATCCCTAATTGGTAAGGCAGCCACTATGAGTTATTGTTGCTTTTATTTTGACTTCTCTTTATTAACCACTTAACTGGCTAATATTTTTTACCCCAAAACCTCTCAGAAATTGTCTAGTTTTTTTTATGATTACATTAGGTTAAGAACAATTATTTAAAACCTATCCAACAAGATGCTATTGAAAACAAGACAAAAAAAATTACATTAATTCATTATGGACATAATTATTCGGACGCCTGACCATTACACCACCATATAATGTAATGACATTATATGCAAATACATATATACTTTAATATGAAGTTGGTCCTCCTTTTGCAGCTAGAACAGCTTCCACTCTTGGAAGGATTTCCACAAGATTGTGAATTGTTTCTGTGGGAATTTGTGCCCATTCATTCTGTAGAGCATTTGTAAGGTCTGGCAGAGGTTGGACGAGAAGGCATAGCTCGCAATCTCCTTTCCAGTTAATCCCAAAGGTGCTCGATAGGGTTGAGGTCAGGGCTCTGTGCGAACCAGTCAAGTTCTCCCACACTGAACTCCACAAAGGATGTCTTTATAGTCCTTCCTTTGTGCACTGGGGCACAGTCATGTTGGAATAGAAAAGGGTCTCCCACAAACTGTTGCCACAAAGTTGGAAGCATAGCATTGTTCAGTATGTCTTGGTATGCTAAAGCATTAAGATAGGCCAAACCCTAACAAACTGCCCCATGCCATTTATCCCTCCTCTACCAATCTTCACAGTTGGCATAATGCAGTCAGACAGGTAATGTTCTCCTGGCATCTGCCGAACCCAGATTTGCTCATTTAACTACCAAACAGACATGTGATTCGTCACTTCACAGAACACGCATCCGCTGCTCCACAGTCCAGTGTCTCTGTGCTTTACACAAGTCAATTTGATGCGTGGCATTGGACTTGGTGATGTGAGAACCGATCAGCAGTGATTGGTTGTACTGCAGGCACTATTTACTAAGCCTCTCCAAGGCTTAGTAAATAGACCCCCTATGCCTGTCCATAATTAACATGTTTGTTCGTGTATAAACTGAGATGGTACCGTGATCCCGGTGCTTAGGATGCCGGTAGTCAGAATACCGCCATCGGCATTCCAACGCTCAGGATCCTCACACCTACTAGTTTTCTATCCCTAACCCTCCTCATCCGCAGCCTGACCCAACCCTCCGATCCCCTCCTTCCCCGCAGCCTAAACCTAACCCTACCTGGTGGTGCGTAACAGCCCCCCCCTTACATTCTTTCTTTCTTTCTTTCTTTCTTTCTTTCTTTCTTTCTTTCTTTCTTTCTTTCTTTCTTTCTTTCTTTCTTTCTTTCTTTCTTTCTTTCTTTCTTTCTTCATTCATTTTTCTGACTGGAGCTGACGGGTTAAATGGTAACCACTAAAAACATGGTTGTTTGGTCCATTAAAAACTTGATCCAAACATTGTCTCTTTGCATGTATGAAGGAAGAGAGGCTTGATAGAACAAAGGAAGCATTAAAAACACCAGCCCAAATTGTAAAGAGGTTTTATGTGCTTTATTTGTCACTGCAATTTGTGGAATAACTAAATTCAATTAGACTTACCTTGCTGGATCTTCAGTAGTATCTTCCTTTTGTCCAGTGCTTTTATAAAACTATGCTACTAATATGCGTACTGGTTACAGAAAAGCGTAAAACCACATGTAATATTGTGTTCATTGCTGGGACAGTAGCAAAAACTTTATTACCTATATCTGTGCAGTCAAAACACACTACTGTACTGGACATCAGATTGCCACAAGAACCAATTTATTCTGTTACTGAGACCATGATTACACTGCCTCTCACCCTTCCCCCCCCCCCCTCCCCGCACCCTCCACTCCCCCCTCTGTCTTCATACTAAAATTATCTATTTCCAATTCATAGTGCGTAAAATAGAAAGTACAATCTACTGCACACATACTGACCCGATACATGGATCGCTCTTCATCAAGATCTATTTGTATAGAACGAGATATAGTTATGGGACTAACACAATACCCTACCCCTACATCCCGACCACTGAAAATCCCGACAGTCTGCATGCTAACTACAAGGGACCATTCCCTCTCACTCGCCTAACTCCCGTCTCCCCCGTCAGCATTTCGCGGCCTGGATCCCGGCCACCGGTAACGCGTACCCAACCCAATACAATCACTACAGACAGAATGTCATGCTACCCTCAGTTACTGCTATTATAAAGCTCCCCCAACTTTAAGTTTTAACATGTACAACTTGGAATTTGGTAAAACGTTTTGCAGTTGTGTAATTGTTTTTACTTTTACATAGGATGTTTTAATCTGGACCCAAATAGAGTTTTGGATATCATCTTGGAAGTGTACCAGTGCAGACCAGACCATGATGACTTTTTTGTGCCGTTAATTGAATCTTATATGGGCATGTGTGAGCCTCAGACACTCTGCCACATCCTTGGATTTAAGTTCAAGTTTTACCAGGTAAACCATATGATTTATCTTGAAACCGCCTACCTACAGCCTTAAAAATATACCACTTTCCCGTTTTTTTTCACTAAATGTGTACTTCATTTTTCAGGAACCTAATGGAGAGACCCCTTCATCTTTATACAGAGTTGCTGCTGTTCTCTTACAACAGAATTTAATTGATTTGGAAGACCTTTATGTTCATGTAAGTTCAATATCTAGTTATTGAGATCAAATATTAGGGTTACTTCATTTACAGTTTGTAGAATGTTATAGTTTTAAGCACATACTGTGTATTACAGAAGTAATTGTTTCATTGAAACCATAGTAACGCCATTGCACTTTGTACAGGAGAAAGTGTATGCACTACTGATTTGTCTGCCACATCATTATCTTGTGCCATATTTTGGACCTCCAGACTGGCCTCACACTTAATGAATAACTCCTCCCTATTGTCTGATTCTAGGTCATGCCCCAAAGTTATTGTGTTGGGAACGGCTTTAATGAGCCTGATCAAATAACTCAGGGAGGAGATAAAAGAATATGGTTAGGCAAAAACAAAATAGTCATGTAACCTTTTTGCTTAAAAGGAAGGCAGCGTGCCTTTAAGATACATATTTACTTACTTCTCAGTGTGCAGAATAAATCATATACTCCACGTTTACTGTCCTGAAAATAAAACAATAAAACATTTTCATAGATGTATTATTATTTTTTTTAACCCCATTGTTGCTATCCCATTGTTGCGGAGTCTTTTTTGGCACTTGTTGGGCATCAAACATTCTAACGTCATTATGGCATATATTCTAAAAATAAGAATTTACTCACTGGTAATTCTATTTCTCGTAGTCCGTAGTGGATGCTGGGTACTCCGTAAGGACCATGGGGTATAGACGGGCTCCACAGGAGACTGGGCACTCTTAAAAGAAAGACCTCAGTTAGGGAAACTGTGCCCGGAAGAGCTGACATTACTAGGAAAGGATTTGGAATCCAGGGTAAGACTCATACCAGCCACACCAATCACACCGTACAACTCGTGATAACTATACCCAGTTAACAGTATGAACAATAACTGAGCCTCTCTCAACAGATGGCTCATACAATAACCCTTTAGTTAAGCAATAACCATATACATGTATTGCAGAGAGTCCGCACTTGGGACGGGCTCCCAGCATCCACTACGGACTACGAGAAATAGAATTACCGGTGAGTAAATTCTTATTTTCTCTGACGTCCTAGTGGATGCTGGGTACTCCGTAAGGACCATGGGGATTATACCAAAGCTCCCAAACGGACGGGAGAGTGCGGATGACTCTGCAGCACTGAATGAGCAAACTCAAGGTCCTCCTCAGCCAGGGTATCAAACTTGTAGAATTTTGCAAAAGTGTTTGAACTCGACCAAGTAACAGCTCGGCAAAGTTGTAAAGCCGAGACCCCTCGGGCAGCCGCCCAAGAAGAGCCCACCTTCCTCGTGGAATGGGCTTTTACTGATTTAGGATGCGGCAGTCCAGCCGCAGAATGTGCAAGCTGAATCGTGCTACAGATCCAGCGAGCAATAGTCTGCTTTGGAGCAGGAGCACCCAGCTTGTTGGGTGCATGCAGGATAAATAGCTAGTCAGTTTTTCTGACTCTAGCCGTCCTGGAAACATAAAGTTTCAGGGCCCAGACTACGTCCAGCAACTTGGAATCCTCCAAGTCCCTAGTAGCCGCAGGCACCACAATAGGTTGGTTCAAATGAAACGATGATACCACCTTAGGGAGAAATTGGGGACGAGTCCTCCATTCTGCCCTTTCCATATGGAAGATCAGATATGGGCTTTTACATGACAAAGCCGCCAATTCTGACACACGCCTAGTCCAAGCTAAAGCCAAAAGCATGACCACTTTCCACGTGAGATATTTTAGCTCCACGGTCTTAAGTGGCTCAAACCAGTGGGATTTTAGGAATCCAACACACGTTAAGATCCCAAGGTGCCACTGGAGGCACAAAAGGGGCTGAATATGCAGCACCCCTGTAACAACGTCCGAACTTCAGGCAGTGAAGCCAGTTCTTTTGAGAGAAAAAGGGATAGGGCCGAAATCTTGGCCTTTATGGATCCTAATTTTAGGCCCATAGTCACTCCTGACTGTAGGAAGTGCAGGAATCGACCCCCCTGGAATTCCTCTGTAGGGCCTTCCCGGCCACACACCAAGCAACCTATTTCTCTATCGTCCTAGTGGATGCTGGGGTTCCTGAAAGGACCATGGGGAATAGCGGCTCCGCAGGAGACAGGGCACAAAAAGTAAAGCTTTTCCAGATCAGGTGGTGTGCACTGGCTCCTCCCCCTATGACCCTCCTCCAGACTCTAGTTAGATTTTTGTGCCCGGCCGAGAAGGGTGCAATCTAGGTGGCTCTCCTAAAGAGCTGCTTAGAAAAAGTTTAGCTAGGTTTTTTATTTTACAGTGATTCCTGCTGGCAACAGGATCACTGCAGCGAGGGACTGAGGGGAGAAGGAGTCAACTCACCTGCGTGCAGGATGGATTGGCTTCTTGGCTACTGGACATCAAGCTCCAGAGGGACGATCACAGGTACAGCCTGGATGGTCACCGGAGCCGCGCCGCCGGCCCCCTTGCAGATGCTGAAGTCAGAAGAGGTCCAGAATCGGCGGCTGAAGACTCCTGCAGTCTTCTAAAGGTAGCGCACAGCACTGCAGCTGTGCGCCATTTTCCTCTCAGCACACTTCACACGCGGTCACTGAGGGTGCAGGGCGCTGGGGGGGGGGCGCCCTGGGAGGCAAATGTAACCTATATAAAGGCTAAAAATACCTCACATATAGCCCCTAGAGGCTATATGGAGATATTTAACCCCTGCCTGATTTCTCTAAATAGCGGGAGACGAGCCCGCCAGAAAAGGGGCGGGGCCTATCTCCTCAGCACACGGCGCCATTTCCTCTCACAGCTCCGCTGGTCAGGACGGCTCCCAAGTCTCTCCCCTGCACTGCACTACAGAAACAGGGTAAAACAGAGAGGGGGGGGCAAATTTATGGCGATATTTTGATATAACAAAGCAGCTATAAGGGAGCACTTATTATAAGGCTATCCCTGATATATATATATAGCGCTTTTGGTGTGTGCTGGCAAACTCTCCCTCTGTCTCCCCAAAGGGCTAGTGGGTCCTGTCTTCGTTAGGAGCATTCCCTGTGTGTCTGCTGTGTGTCGGTACGTGTGTGTCGACATGTATGAGGACGATATTGGTGTGGAGGCGGAGCAATTGCCAAATATGAGGATGTCACCCCCTAGGGAGTCGACACCAGAATGGATGCCTTTATTTATGGAACTACGGGATAGTGTCAACACGCTAAAGCAGTCGTTTGACGACATGAGGCGGCCGGACAATCAATTAGTGCCTGTCCAGGCGACTCAAACACCGTCAGGGGCTGTGAAACGCCCTTTGCCTCAGTCGGTCGACACAGACCCAGACGCAGGCACTGACTCCAGTGGTGACGGTGACGAATCAACCGTATTTTCCAGTAGGGCCACACGTTATATGATTTTGGCAATGAAGGAGGCGTTACATTTAGCTGATACTACAGGTACCACTAAACAGGGTATTATGTGGGGTGTGAAAAAACTACCTATAGTTTTTCCTGAATCAGAAGAATTAAATGACGTGTGTAATGAAGCGTGGGTTGCCCCTGATAAAAAGCTGATAATTTCAAAGAAATTATTGGCATTATACCCTTTCCCGCCAGAGGTTAGGGAGCGCTGGGAAACACCTCCTAGAGTGGACAAGGCGCTAACACGCTTATCTAAACAAGTGGCGTTACCCTCTCCTGAGACGGCCGCACTTAAAGATCCATCAGATAGGAGGATGGAAAATATCCAAAAAAGTATATACACACATGCAGGTGTTATACTACGACCAGCTGTAGCGACTGCCTGGATGGGCAGTGCTGGGGTAGTTTGGTCAGAGTCCCTGATTGAAAATATTGATACCCTGGACAGGGACAATATTTTACTGTCGTTAGAACAAATAAAGGATGCATTTCTTTATATGCGTGATGCACAGAGGGATATCTGCACACTGGCATCACGGGTAAGTGCTATGTCCATTTCGGCCAGAAGAGCTTTATGGACGCGACAGTGGACAGGCGATGCGGATTCAAAACGGCATATGGAAGTTTTGCCGTATAAAGGGGAGGAGTTATTTGGAGTCGGTCTATCAGATTTGGTGGCCACGGCTACAGCCGGGAAATCCACCTTTCTACCTCAAGTCACTCCCCAACAGAAAAAGGCACCGACTTTTCAACCGCAGCCCTTTCGTTCCTTTAAAAATAAGAGAGCAAAGGGCTATTCATATCTGCCACGAGGCAGAGGTCGAGGGAAGAGACAGCAACACGCAGCTCCTTCCCAGGAACAGAAGCCCTCCCCGGCTTCTACAAAAGCCTCAGCATGACGCTGGGGCTTCTCAAGCGGACTCGGGGACGGTGGGCGGTCGTCTCAAAAATTACAGCGCGCAGTGGGCTCACTCGCAGGTAGATCCCTGGATCCTGCAGATAATATCTCAAGGGTACAGGTTGGAATTAGAGACAGATCCACCTCGCCGTTTCCTGAAGTCTGCTTTACCAACGTCCCCCTCCGAAAGGGAGACGGTTTTGGAAGCCATTCACAAGCTGTACTCTCAGCAGGTGATAGTCAAGGTACCTCTTCTACAACAAGGGAAGGGGTATTATTCCACTCTTTTTGTGGTACCGAAGCCGGATGGCTCGGTAAGGCCTATTCTAAATCTGAAGTCCTTGAACCTGTACATAAAGAAGTTCAAGTTCAAGATGGAGTCACTCAGAGCAGTGATAGCGAACCTGGAAGAGGGGGACTTTATGGTATCCTTGGACATCAAGGATGCGTATCTCCACGTTCCAATTTACCCCTCACACCAGGGGTACCTCAGGTTCGTTGTACAAAACTGTCACTATCAGTTTCAGACGCTGCCGTTCGGATTGTCCACGGCACCTCGGATCTTTACAAAGGTAATGGCCGAGATGATGATTCTTCTTCGAAGAAAAGGCATATTAATTATCCCATACTTGGACGATCTCCTAATAAGGGCAAGGTCCAGAGAACAGCTAGAGATGGGATTAGCACTGTCTCAAGAAGTGCTAAAACAGCACGGGTGGATTCTGAATATTCCAAAATCCCAGTTAATGCCGACAACTCGTCTGCTGTTCCTAGGGATGATTCTGGACACGGTTCAGAAAAAGGTTTTTCTCCCGGAGGAAAAAGCCAAGGAGTTATCCGAGCTTGTCAGGAACCTCCTAAAACCAGGAAAGGTGTCTGTACATCAATGCACAAGAGTCCTGGGAAAAATGGTGGCTTCTTACGAAGCAATTCCATTCGGCAGATTCCACGCAAGAATTTTCCAAAGGGATCTGTTGGACAAATGGTCAGGGTCGCATCTTCAGATGCACCTACGGATAACCCTGTCTCCAAGGACAAGGGTGTCTCTTCTGTGGTGGTTGCAGAGTCCTCATCTATTGGAGGGCCGCAGATTCGGCATACAGGATTGGATCCTGGTGACCACGGACGCCAGCCTGAGAGGCTGGGGAGCAGTCACACAAGGAAGAAACTTCCAGGGAGTATGGACGAGTCTGGAAACGTCTCTTCACATAAACATTCTGGAACTAAGAGCAATATACAATGCTCTAAGCCAGGCAGAACCTCTGCTTCAGGGAAAACCGGTGTTGATCCAGTCGGACAACATCACGGCAGTCGCCCATGTGAACAGACAGGGCGGCACAAGAAGCAGGAGTGCAATGGCAGAAGCTGCAAGGATTCTTCGCTGGGCAGAGAATCATGTGATAGCACTGTCAGCAGTGTTCATCCCGGGAGTGGACAACTGGGAAGCAGACTTCCTCAGCAGACACGATCTTCACCCGGGAGAGTGGGGACTTCATCCAGAAGTCTTCCACATGCTGGTAACCCGTTGGGAAAGACCAATGGTGGACATGATGGCGTCTCGCCTCAACAAAAAACTGGACAGGTATTGCGCCAGGTCAAGAGATCCGCAGGCAATAGCTGTGGACGCGCTGGTAACGCCTTGGGTGTACCAGTCGGTGTATGTGTTTCCTCCTCTGCCTCTCATACCAAAAGTATTGAGAATTATACGGCAAAGAGGCGTAAGAACGATACTAGTGGTTCCGGATTGGCCAAGAAGGACTTGGTACCCGGAACTTCAAGAGATGATCACGGAAGATCCGTGGCCTCTACCTCTAAGGAGGGACTTGCTTCAGCAGGGTCCCTGTCTGTTTCAAGACTTACCGCGGCTGCGCTTGACGGCATGGCGGTTGAACGCCGGATCCTAAAGGAAAAAGGCATGCCGGAAGAAGTCATTCCTACTTTGATTAAAGCAAGGAAGGAAGTAACCGTGCAACATTATCACCGAATTTGGCGAAAATATGTTGCGTGGTGCGAAGATCGGAGTGCTCCGACGGAGGAATTTCAACTGGGTCGATTCCTACATTTCCTGCAATCAGGATTGTCTATGGGTCTCAAATTGGGATCTATTAAGGTTCAAATTTCGGCCCTGTCGATTTTCTTTCAAAAAGAATTGGCTTCAGTCCCTGAAGTCCAGACCTTTGTTAAGGGAGTGCTGCATATACAGCCTCCTGTGGTGCCTCCAGTGGCACCGTGGGATCTCAATGTGGTTTTGGACTTTCTAAAATCTCATTGGTTTGAACCACTACAAAAGGTGGATTTGAAATATCTCACTTGGAAAGTGACCATGCTTCTAGCCCTGGCTTCTGCCAGGAGAGTATCAGAATTGGCAGCTTTATCTTACAAAAGCCCATATCTGATTTTCCATTCGGACAGGGCAGAACTGCGGACTCGTCCGCATTTTCTCCCTAAGGTGGTGTCAGCATTTCATCTGAACCAGCCTATTGTAGTGCCTGCGGCTACAAGTGACTTGGAGGACTCCAAGTTACTGGACGTTGTCAGAGCATTAAAAATATATATTGCAAGGACAGCTGGAGTCAGAAAATCTGACTCGTTGTTTATATTGTATGCACCCAACAAGATGGGTGCTCCTGCGTCTAAGCAGACGATTGCTCGTTGGATCTGTAGCACAATCCAACTTGCACATTCTGTGGCAGGCCTGCCACAGCCTAAATCTGTAAAGGCCCACTCCACAAGGAAGGTGGGCTCATCTTGGGCGGCTGCCCGAGGGGTCTCGGCATTACAACTTTGCCGAGCAGCTACGTGGTCAGGGGAGAACACGTTTGTAAAATTTTACAAATTTGATACTCTGGCTAAGGAGGACCTGGAGTTCTCTCATTCGGTGCTGCAGAGTCATCCGCACTCTCCCGCCCGTTTGGGAGCTTTGGTATAATCCCCATGGTCCTTTCAGGAACCCCAGCATCCACTAGGACGATAGAGAAAATAAGATTTTACTTACCGATAAATCTATTTCTCGGAGTCCGTAGTGGATGCTGGGCGCCCATCCCAAGTGCGGATTATCTGCATAAATTGTACATAGTTATTGTTAACTAATTCGGGTTATTGTTGAAGGAAGCCATCTTTCAGAGGCTCCGCTGTTATCATACTGTTAACTGGGTTTAGATCACAGGTTGTACGGTGTGATTGGTGTGGCTGGTATGAGTCTTACCCGGGATTCAAAATCCTCCCTTATTGTGTACGCTCGTCCGGGCACAGTACCTAACTGGAGTCTGGAGGAGGGTCATAGGGGGAGGAGCCAGTGCACACCACCTGATCTGGAAAAGCTTTACTTTTTGTGCCCTGTCTCCTGCGGAGCCGCTATTCCCCATGGTCCTTTCAGGAACCCCAGCATCCACTACGGACTCCGAGAAATAGATTTATCGGTAAGTAAAATCTTATTTTTCGCCATATACAGTGAAAAAGTCTTGCTGTCACGTCTTTCCTAGCCTTTATCAGCGTAGGAATAACTGCATCCGGAATGCCCTTTTCCGCTAGGATCCGGCGTTCAACCGCCATGCCGTCCAACGCAGCCGCGGTAAGTCTTGGATCAGACAGGGTCCCTGTTGCAACATGTCCTGACTGAGAGGCAGAGGCCATGGGTCCTCTGAGAGCATTTCTTGCAGTTCCGGGTACCGAGTCCTTCTTGGCCAATCCGGAGCAAAGAATATTGTTCACACTCCTCCGTTTATTACAATTCTCAGCCCTTGGGTCTGAGAGGAAGAGGAGGGAATATATAGACCGACTGGAACACCCACGGTGTTACTAGTGCGACCACAGCTATCGCCTGAGAGTCCCTTGACCCAGCGTAAAACCTTTTTTATCTTTTTATTGAGGTGGGACGCCATGTAGTCCACCTGAGGCAGTTTCCATCAATTTGCAAAACTGCGTGAAGACTTCCTGATGAAGTCACTACTTTCCCGGGTGGAGGTCGTGTCCACTCCCGGAATGAACACTGCTGACAGTGCGCTTACTTGATTCTCCGCCCAGCGAAGAATTCTGGTGGCTTCTACCCTCGCCACCCTGCTCCTTGTGCCGCCCTGGCGGTTTACATGAGCCCCTGCGGTCTGACTGGATCAGAACCGGTTGGTCGCGAAGCAGGAACTCCGCTTGACTTAGGGCGTTGTATATGGCCCTTAGTTCCAGGATATTGATGTGAAGGCAAGTCTGTTGGCTTGACCACAAACCTTGGAATTTTCTTCCCTGTGTAACTTCCCCCCACCCTCGGAGGCTTGCATATGTGGTCACCAGAACCCAGTCCTGAATGCCGAATCTGCGGCCCTCGAGAAGGTGAGCACTCCGCAGCCACCACAGGAGAGACACCCTGGCCCTGGGGGACAGGGTGATTAACCGATGCATCTGAAGATGTGATCCGGACCACTTGTCCAGTAAGTTCCATTGTCCTTGCATGGAACCAGCCGAAGGGGATGGCCTCGTATGATGCCATCATCCTTCCCAGGACTCGAGTGCAGTGATGCACTGACACCTGTTTTGGTTTTCAATAGGTTCCTGACCAGTGTCATGAGCTCCTGAGCTCTCTCTATCGGGAGATAAACCCGCTTCTGGTCTGTGTCTAGGATCATGCCTAGGCGAGGCAGATGAGCTGTAGGAACCAACTGCGACTTCGGAATATATAGAATCCAGTCGTGTTGCCGTTTCACTTCCAGAGAAGGTGATACGCTGTCCAGCAACTGCTCTCTTGATCTCGCTTTTATGAGATCATCCAAGTATGTGATAATAGTGACACCTTGCTTCCTCAGGAGCACCATCATATCCGCCATTACCTTGGTGAAATTGGTAATGACAATCCCTTATGTCCCGATTCATTTCAGGCTTGCAATGGCCGCTCTTAGCGATTCCACCTTGAACCTGAACCTTTTCAGGTATATGTTCAGGGATTTTAAATTAATATGGGTCTAACCGAACCGTCTGGTTTCGGGATTATAACATGGTCGAATAATAACACCCTCTTGTTGAAGGAGGGGACCCTTGACCACCACCTGTTGAAGATACAATTTACGAATTGCAGTTAACACTGGCTCCCTCTCTTGGGGGGAAGCCCGCCGGGTCCTCGGTGAGGGGGCATCTTCTCACAGTCCAGCCTGTATCCCTGCGATACAATTTCTATTGCCCAGGGATCTAACAGGGAGTGAACCCACTTGTGGCTGAACTTACGAAGGCGTGTCCCCACCGCCTGTGGAGCCCCAGCGACATGCGGTGGATTTTTGTAGAGGCCGGGGAGGACTTCTGTTCCTGGGGACTAGCTGTGTTGTACAGCTTCTTTCCTCTGCCCCCGGCTCTGACAAGAAAGGACGCACCTCAGACTTTCTTGTTTCTTTATTCGAAAAGCTGCATTTAATAATGTCGTGCTTTCCTAGGCTGTGCAGGAATATAAGGCAAAATATCAGAATTACCAGCTATAGCTGTGGAGACCAGGCCCGAGAACCTTTCTGCACACAATCCTCAGCCTTCCATATGCCTCTTAAGTCGGCATCATCTGTCCAATGTATATTCTACAGGACACGTCAAGCAGAAATCGACATAGCTTTTGTCTCTAGGACCCAGTATACTCATGTCCCTTTGGGCATGCTTTATAATTATATAACTATCACTTAAGACCGCATCTTAAAATATTTATATGCATACTAGGGTCTCAATCTCTGCTGATAAGGTACCTGTCCACGCTGCCACAGCGCTATAAACCCATGCCGACACAATCGCCGGTCTGGGTAGTATACTAGAATGTGCACACTATCTGCAGGATCCCTGAGAATAGCTAGTGCAAACAATACACCCAAGGGGAAGATTCTCAACACATCCTGGCCCTAGTGGGGAAAGGATACAGCCTGAGAATTCTCTTGTGGGAAGCTGCGTTTTTTTGTCTGGAGATTCCCGCTCTTTTTCCTCATGAGAGGAGGGAAATTTACCTCAGCATTCTTCCCCTTAACATGTGTACTCTCATGTCAGGGACAGATGAGTCATCAGTGATATGCAAATTATCTTTTATTCCAATAATCATATATTGAATATCTTTTAGCCCTCTTGGCTGTAACTTTGCATTATCGTAGTCGACAGTGGAGTTAAACCCCGTGTCTATACTTTGTTATTTTGGATAGTGAGCATAGATAGACTCTGAAGGACTCTGTGACATAGGGACCGACCAGGGTAGATTTCCTTTCTGTTCCCAAACCTTTTGTGCAATAATTTTACCTCAGCACTTACACATATCCAAACAGGTGTCGGCGTTGTTGACGGAGACACCCTCCCACACACTTATCCGCTCTAGCACCTCCTTAGAGGAGCCTTTTACCTCAGACATGTCGACACACGCGTACCGACACACCACACACACAGGGGATGCTCTATTTGAAGACAGTTCCCCCACCAGGCCCTTTGGAGAGACAGAGAGAGAGTATGCCAGCACACACCACAGCGCTATATAATACAGGGATGTACACTATACTGAGTGATTTTTCCCCTATAGCAGCTTATATACACAGTTTTTCGCCTAAATTTATGTGCCCCCCCTCTCTTTTTTTACCCTTTGTGTACCAGGATACTGCAGGGGAGAGCCTGGGGAGCTTCCTTCCAGCTGAGCTGTAAAGAGAAAATGGCGCCGGTGTGCTGAGGAAGAAGGCCCGGCCCCCTTAGCGGCGGGCTTCTGTCCTTTTATGTACTTTAATGGCGGGGGTTAATGCACATACACAGTTTATCAGACTGTATTATGTGCTTTTCGCCAAGTAAGGTAATCTAATTGCTGCCCAGAGCGCCCCCCCCCCCCCCCCAGCGCCCTGCACCCATCAGTGACCGGAGTGTGTGGTGTGCTAAGGGAGCAATGGCGCACAGCTGCAGTGCTGTGCGCTACCTTAATGAAGACCGGAGTCTTCAGCCGCCGATTTTCAACTTCTCTTCGTTCTTCTGGCTCTGCAAGGGGGACGGCGGCGCGGCTCCGGGACCGGACGACCGAGGACTGGGCCTGTGTTCGATCCCTCTGGAGCTAATGGTGCCCAGTAGCCTTAGAAGCCCAAGCTAGCTGCAAGCAGGTAGGTTCGCTTCTCTCCCCTCAGTCCCACGTAGCAGTGAGTCTGTTGCCAGCAGATCTCACTGAAAATAAAAAACCTAACAAATACTTTCTTTTCTAGGAAGCTCAGGAGAGCCCCTAGGGTGCATCCAGCTCTGGCCGGGCACAGATACTAATTGAGGTCTGGAGGAGGGGCATGGAGGGAGGAGCCAGTGCACACCAGATATAGTACCTAATCTTTCTTTTAAGAGTGCCCAGTCTCCTGCGGAGCCCGTCTATACCCCATGGTCCTTACGGAGTACCCAGCATCCACTAGGACGTCAGAGAAAAACAGTTTTTGTTTTTTCATTGAAATTTTAAGTGAGCCAAATGCAAATGTTCAGTTTTTATTATATTTTTCTACTCCCTACCAAAAAATACTTTGGGGGATATTCAATTGTTTGAAAAGTCAGTTGGGTGTCTGTTTATCTAATAGACCGGAAAAAACAGACACCCAGCCGACTTTTCAAACCGTTTAATTCCCCCCTTTGAGTCTTTTTACATAATCCCCCATCCCTGGACATAATGATGTAAGCAGTACAGAAGTGTTCCCTGGCAATCACACATGGTCACAACAGCATAATTTCTCAGAGGTCACTTTAATTTGAAAGAGAGGATTATCTTTTGATTGAGGGTACCTATGAAACCGTGGGTGCCAGAATAAAGTAGCTAGAGCACTGCATCCCATTCCCTATTTTCTGGCTTTCTGTAGTTTAGGGGCATATACAGTATTTCAAATCTTGGAGAGTGATTACCATCCAGTCAGCTTCTAACCCCTTTCACAGGCTGTGCTCGAAAAAGGACAGTTGATTAGTTGGTACTTTCTCTAACGTCCTAGTGGATACTGGGGAATAGTATATTACCATGGGGTATAGATCGGGTCCACTGGAGCCTGGCACTTTAAGGAACCAATAGTGTGTGCTGGCTTCTCCCCTCTATGTCCCTCCTAACAGACTCATTTTAGAAAATGTGCTGAAGAAGCTGGGTGCATTCTGTTGCTCTCCAGAGAGTTTTCTTCACAAATTTCTTTTAGTTTTATTATTTTCAGGCAGCACTGGTTGGTAACCAGTCTGCCTGAGTCGTGTGACTGGTGGTGGGGGTGGGGGGGGGGGGGGGGGGGAAGAACAGAACCAACTTCCTAAGAGTTAATGGTTCATAATCCCCGCTGACAGGACACTGAGCTCCTGAGGCGCTGTTTCTCACATCCCCAGGTTGTGAGCCCACGCAGGCAGCATGCCGCCACCCCTTAACAGATGCCAAAGAGTCGCAGTGAGTGTTACTCTGGGGACCCGGTTAGCGGGGCCCCGGTACATATTGGTGGCATAAGGGGTCAGTGATCACCCAGCTCCGTGCTGCTGTGCCCACTGAATACCTAGACTGGCAGCATAGTGAACGGGTGTTGCGTGCACTTTTTTTTTTACACAGTAATGGAGAAAGCCAGTGTTAATAAGGGACCAGATGCCATTATGGGGCAGGGCTTTCCGGAGAGCGGGACCAGAGGCTAAACGGTGCTATTTCCTGCTGCTGCTGATACAGTCTGCATGCGGAGACTGCTCCTCCACAGGACCCACTGAATCACCATTGTAACTGGTACCAGGGGGTTATAGTGAAGGGGAGAGCTCATAATCTGTGGAAAATTACACATAGAAGACACCCAGCGGGGCGCTGCTCGGTCTGTGGTGTAGTGTGCTGCTTCCAAATTCTCTCTGTGTCACTCCATTCAGGGCAGTCTGGGATAGGTTTGCATATCTTACTAATACTGCACTGTGTGTTCTCTGCTCAAGCATGTCTGCAAATAAGTCTGTGTGTACTTTAGGCAAGGCTAGGTTTACACCTTCCTCACAGGGGTCCCTTATGCTCAATTCCTTCACAGGGTAGTAATGTGCAGGAACCTGAGTGGATGGAATCATTTAAAACTATGATTTCCAGTATTAATTCAGAGTTAGCTACGGCTAAGCAAGAAAGACAAACCCTGAAACAAACTATGGACACGTTTATGGTAGCTGCTGCAGAGCATAGACAGGCTCTTCAGCCCCCCCTGTTGGTCTCTTATAAACGCACTCTCCCTCAATTATTACAATCTGACTCTGATTCTGAACTACCAGAGTTTGGGGATGGAGAGGCTGAGGTGGAGGAGGATAATTCCCTGTCCCCAGGTGTTGAGGCCCTAATTTATGCCATTAGAGAGGTGCTCAGTATCCCTGATAAGGAGGAAAACAACAGAGAGAGGAATTGTTTTTTAATGTAAAACCAAAGTCCTCTGTAACCTTCCCGGTTTCTAAGGAATTAAATTCCCTGGCTAAGGCAGCATGGATAAATCCTGACAAAAAATGTATTACCACTAAACGGGTGTTAAATTCATTCCCTTTCCCTACAGAGGATAGGAAAGTCGGGGAAAATCCCACAACAGTGGATACTTCTGTGTTCAGGCTGTCACGTAAAATTGTTTTACCTGGGGTTGTTTTCCTAAAAGACGCAGCTGATCGCAAGATTGAAACCACTCTTAAATCCGTTTACTCTGCAGCGAGTGTAGCCCATCGCCTTACCATAGTATGCTGCTGGATTTCTAGAGCCATGGTAAAATGGTCTGATGTGATTCTGAAGGGGCTGCTTACATTACCTCAGGAAGAGATAGTTACCTTACTACAACACATCAAAGATGCTGTAAACTTTGAGTGAGGCTGTTAAGGAATAGAGTATCATTAACGGCTGCACCACTGCTATGGCAGTATCGGCTCGTAGAGCTCTGTGGCTGCGACACTGGCCAGCGGATGCTGATTCTAAAAAAGGGGTTGAGGACCTTCCTTTTACGGGTGATGCCTTGTTTGGGGAAGAGCTGAACAAGATCTGCATATCTTCATCTGCCCCGCCACCTGCCAGGCGTCCCTATCCTGGACCCTTCCCTCCAGTCCTTTCGGGTGACCAGATTCAGAGGCAAAGCCAGAAGTGCCTCCAATGCTGCTAGAGGAATTTCACGGTATGTCCCGTAAACCAGCAGCTGCTGGACTAGTGGACCAGGCCTCAGGATCCTCTGCCACAAAGCCCTCCGCGTGACAGTTGGCCCAAGTAGCAAGGCGACTTTCAGGTTGGTACTCGCCTTCAACACTTTGCCCACATTTGGGCAGAGTCCTGCCGGGATCCTTGGGCGAGGGACCTCATATCTCAAGGATAGCAGCTGGAATTCCAGGAACTCCCTCCTCTCAGATTCTTCAAGTCAGGCTTACTAGCTTCACAGGAAGCAAGGGTTTCCTTACAGCAGGCAGTGCAAAAGCTGCTTTCTGCGGATGTACTGTTCCAGTGCCTCCTCGGCTGCACACAAAGGGGTTTTACTCAAGTCTTTGTGGTTCCGAAGCTGGACGGCTCTACGACCGATCTTGAACCTCAAAACCCTGAACCCGTTTCTTTGGGTGTTCAAATTCAAGATGGAATCTCTAAGAGCAGTGATAGCGAATCTGGAGGAGGGGGAGTTTCTGTTGTCCCAAGATATAAGGGAAGCCTACCTACATATCCCAATTTGGCCTCCTCAGATTCCCGATTCTGGACCAGCATTTCCAGTTTCAGGCCTTACGCTTCGGTCTCTCCACAGCCCCCAAGGGTATTCACAAAGGTTATGGCAGAAATGATACTACAACTGCGCATGCGGCGTGTCCAGATAATTCCGTACCTGGACGATCTCCTGATAAAGGCGGTGTCCAGGGAACACCTACTGCACAGTATCGACTTCACTACCCGCTTCCTTACGGATCACGGATGGATACTCAATTTCCAGAAATCTCACTTGGACCGTCTCAGAGAATTCAGTTCCTGGGGTTGATCCTGGATACAGTGTCTAAGAAGGTTTACCTCCCCATGGACAAAGCCTTGACTATTCAGTCTATGGTCGGGTCAGTGCTGAAACCGTGTGTGGTCTCAATTAATCTTTGCATCCACTTGCTGGGCAAGATGGTGGCCTCCTATGAGGTGATAAAATACGGCAGGTTCCATGCGCGATCGTGTCAACTGGATTTGTTGGAAAAATGGTCGGGATCTCATCTGCACATGTATCGGCATATAATCCTGTCACCAAGAGCATGGATATCCCTGCTATGGTGGCAACAAGTCCCCTATCTGGTGGAGGGTCGGAGTTTCAACACGCAGTCATGGATGTTGTTGGCAACAGATGCCAGCCTTTCGGGGATGGGGGGCTGTGACTCAAGGGGTGCAGTTCCAAGGGACATGGTCGTTTCAGGAATCTGGTCTTCCAATTAACATTCTGGAACTCAGGGCAATTTACAATGCTCTGATACAGGCCTCATCCCTCCTTCGGAATCAGACCATCCAGGTGCAGTCGGACAATGCCATGACAGTAGCGCACATCAACTGACAGGGAGGAACAAGAAGCAGGGGCGCAATGCGAGAGGTGGCAAGAATACTCCTCTTGGCGAAAGCTAACGCAAGGGCCATCTCAGCCATTTACATTTCAGTAGTGGACAACTGGGAAGCGGACTTCCTAAGCAGGACCTTCATACATTGGAATGGGGCCTCCACCCTCAGGTGTTTAAACAACTTGTTCACCAGTGGGGCTGTCTACAGATAGACCTGATGGCTTCTCGCCTCAACAAGAAACTCTGTTGTTACTGCTACAGAACGAGGGACCCGCAGGCGGTTGTGGTGGACGCTCTGACGATGCCATGGACTTACCAGTTCGTATACCTGGTTCCTCCAATTCCTCTAATCCCAAGAGTTCTCAAAAGACTAAAAAAGCCCCGGATTGGCCTCGACGGGCCTGGTGTGCGGACCTCCTGGCCTTGTCGTTGGAGGAACCCTGGCCCCTGCCACTTCTCAAGGACCTTCTTCAACGAGACCGTTCGTATATCCAGGCTTACAGCGCCTACGTTTGACTGCCTTAAAGTTGAGAGTGAGAATTTAACCAGGAAGGGTCTTCCTTCTAAGGTGGTTTCCACTATGGTTCAGGCCCGTAAGGTTGTTACCTCCAAACATTACCACTGTATTTGGAAGAAATATGTTTCTTGGTGTGAGGGTCAAAAATGTTCTCCTGTGGAATTTCGTCTGGGCCGGTTTCTACTGTTCCTGCAAGCAGCAGTGGATAAGGGCTTACGATTAGGCTCCATCGAGGCACAGATTTCGGTTCTATCTTCTTCCAGAAACAACTGGTGATACTTCTTGAAGTACAGACTTTCCTTAAGGGGGTGTTGCGCATTCAGCCACCCTTTGTTCCTTCCACTGCTCCATGGGACCTCAGTGTGGCGTTGACCTTTCTTCAGTCGGATTGGTTTGAACCCTTGCATAGGGTTGACTTAAAATACCTAACGTTGAAGACTGTAATGTTGCTGGCCTTGGCTTCGGCTCGGCGAGTGTCGAAATTGGGAGCCTTGTCCTGTAAGAGCCCATACTTGGTGTTTCATGAGGATAGGGCGGAGCTCAGAACTCGCCCACAGTTTTTGCCAAAAGTGGTGTCATGGAAATCAACCAATTTTGGTTCCAGTCTTATCCGGCACTTCTGTTGCTCCAAAATTCCTGGATGTTGTGAGGATTTACATCAAAAGGATGTCTCAACACAGGAAGTCTGACTCGCTTTTCATCCTTTATGATGCTACGAAAATTTGGTCATCCTGCCTACGAGCAGTCCATTGCTCGTTGGCTCAAATTGACTATCCAACAAGCTTATACTTCGGCGGCTCTGCCGCTGCCGAGTTCGGTTCAGGCCCACTCCACAAGGTCGGTGGGTTCTTCCTGGACGGCTCGGCCTTGCAGTTGTGCCGTGCAGCTACTTGGTCTGGTGTGAACACGTGGGTTACGGTCGTTGGGTCGACACAACTTAGGTCGACCACTAAATGTCGACATGCATTAGGTCGACATGGTCATTAGATTGACGTGTACTAGGTCGACAGGTCAAAATGTCGACATGAGTTTTTCACTTTTTTTTTTTTTTTTTTTTACTTTTTCATACTTTACGATCCACGTGGACTACAATTGGGAATGGTAACCTGTGCCGAGCGCAGCACCTTGCCCGAAGCATAGCGAGCGAAGCGGTGCACTATATGGGGATCCCCGTCCACCTTACGAAGAAAACACCAAAAAAAGTCCAAAAACCCACGTCGACATTATGCATGTCGACCTAATGACTGTCGACCTAACTTGAGTCGACCCATACCCGTACACGTTTGTTAAGTTCTGCAGGTTCGATGCCCTGGCGAAGGATGACCAGTTTGGTCAGGCGGTTTTGCAGGGGTCTCAGCAGTCTCCGACCCGTTGTGGGAGCTTTGGGACGTTACCATGGTAATATACTATTCCCCAGTATCCACTAGGACATTAGAGAAAATAGGAATTTAATACCTACCGGTAATTCCTATTCTCGTAGTCCGTAGTAGATACTGGGCGCCCGCCTCTGTGCTTCGTTTTCCTGCTTACCTGGTTGTAAGTGTTGTTGGATGGGTTTGCTGTTGCTTCCCTGTGCCATGTTTGTTTAGCGTTGTTATCCTTCTATCGTTATCGTTGCTATCCTTCTTCTATCGTTTGCGTTGCTTTCATCTATGCTGGTTAGCTCTGCTATCTTATTGTTTGTGTGTTGGTTCGTTACCCCACCGCTTTATGTGTTATATCCTTCTCTCAAAGTATGTCTATCTCCTCGGGCACAGTTTCCTAGACTGAGTCTGCTAGGAGGGTCATAGAGGGTAGGAGCCAGCACACGCTATTGATTTCTTAAAGTGCCAGGCATCAGTGGACCCGATCTATAACCCATGGTAATATACTATTCCCCAGTATCCATTACGGACCACGAGAAAAGGAATTTTACCGGTAGGTATTAAATTCCTATTTTCTCCGATCTTTGATACGTTTGCCCCTTAGTGCTTAATGACATCTTTAGCTATTAGAGAAGTACCACTTTTCCTCCATTTTAACCCATGTGTTGCTGAGGAAGAGAGACTTTTGTCCTTGGCTGTCAGGTAGGTTATCTATATTTTTAAGTGCATTTGTGATAGTCTTTTCCGATAGTGAAACTATTTCCAATATGTCTCATTCAATCACCTGTAATTACCTATTTTGGTTTCCTGGTCACCTTTTTTGGTTCTTGTACTTTTTCTGCTTTGCCTCAGAAAATTGTGGCTTTTGTATTGATATAAATGGAATGTGCAACTTTAGAGTTTTGTTTATTTCATGTTTGCGGTGTTTTGTTTTTTAGCTTCTGCCATTAGATAGTAGCATTCTTGAAGAGCACAAGAAGGAACTTGTGGAAGCCAAACTGATTGTGAGAAAATTAACAATGGTAGTTTTGTCTTCTGAAAAACCTGAGGAAAAGGACAAGGAAAAAGAAAAGGATGAGGAAAAAAATGAAAAGGTAAAAAAGCAGCTTGTATAAATCTTAAACCGCTATCAATAACAATGATTTGCATTAAGGTGCTACTATGCCTAAAATATAAGTTAACCTTAAATTTAATGCTATTTCATAGCATTTACTGGTGTGTCTATAGAGGTATGTATATTTCAAATAAAAAATGTAAAGGAGTTTGTAGTTAAGTGCTGTAAACACAGTAAAGTCATTGTAATTCTGTATATTTGTGGCTTTTATCTCCAGGTCTGTAATTAATACACAATTATATTCACATTGGTGTGGCAGCTAGTCTTGTGTCCAGTCTAATTTGTACTGCAGGTAAAGATGGTCTCTGAAAGTGGGCATGGAGACGGTGCTCTCTGGAGTAGCTTTCTGTAATGTGACTACTCCATAATCAAAAAATGATTATGGAGTAGTCACATGCCAAAATATAAATGTAATTATGCCCTTCTGTTTACTTGTCTTTACCTCCTTCCTCTGTAGTGGATATGGTGTCATCTCTAAGTGACCTGGATTTATAGTGTAATATGTTTTTAGAATTTTTTTTTTAATAATCCAACATGTATAAATGTGTGTACATTATATAAAGAATAAATGTGAATATTGACATTGATGCTTAGTCATGTATTCATATGAAGTAGAGCTTTGAAGATATTCCCATGGTATCCTAGAGGGTATGGGTCGTTGGGTCGATACAACGTAGGTCGACAGTCATTAGGTCGACGACTATTAGTCGACATTCATTAGGTCGACAGTTCAAAAGGTTGACATGAGGTTTTTTTAAAACTTTTTTTGGTGTTGTTTTCTTCGTAAAGTGATGGGGAACCCCAATTAGTGCACTGTGTCCCCTCGCTTCGGGCAACGTTACCGTTCCCAATTGTAGTCCATGTGTATCGTAAAGTATGAAAAAGTCCAAAAATTGACCTGTCGACCGAGTACATGTTGACCTAATGACTGTCGACCTAGTGACCCTTTTGACCTAATGCATGTTGACCAATAGTGGTCGACCTAATGGCTGTCGACCTAAGTAGTGTCGAACTAATGACCGTATCCCGTCCAGGAAAAAGTAATCCGTGCATTTTACTCAGATAGAAATGGGGGGGGCATGATTTAGTCATAAGATATAAAGCCATATATCTAAGGACATAATGTATGTATATGTGTGATATATATATATATGTGTGTGTGTGTGTGTATATATATATATATATATATATATATATATATATATATATTATATATATCTATCTCCCCTGAATAATGTTTACTGGTTTTCAATGGCTTGATTCTGTCTCGACTGAGAATCTTCTTAAAGAGGAGTTCTACTGAACAGTGCATTATGGTGCTATACTGCACAACATTACAGTTATGCAGTTTCCCAAAACCACCCATTACAGTCCACGTTTTAAGGATATCCATGCTTGAGTCCAGATGGTTAAATTGATGGAGGCACTAATTAAGCATTGACTTCCTAATCACCTGGACTGTAATTGGGAAACTCCACTAATGTATATATTGACATCGGGTGTCGTACGGTATGCCGGCGCTCGGGCTCACTGCGACCAGCATACTGGCGCCGGGAGCCCGACCGCCGGCATACCGACAGCGTGGCGAGCGCAAAGGAGCCCCTTGCGGACCCCCACGAGGGAGAATAGTTGTCGGTATGCCGGGTGTCGGGATTCCGGCGCCGGTATACTGTGCGCCGGGATCCCGACATTCGGCATACAGAAGACCACCCATTGACATCATCTCCTAATTAGAATGTGTTCAGTTTTCAACTTCTGAACATTCTTTTAAACATAAAATATAATCTAAACTAATCTTTTAATATAGTAAGCCTATGGGGTCGATTCAGTTCAATGTGAACAGTGTCGGGAAGGCTGTCCCAGAGCTATTCAATTGTACACACCGCTAGTTGGGAAACGCCAGTTCTCGCGCCTTAAACCTGGTGTTGAGTCTCATTAAGCGGCATTCTCTGACTTTAGTGCCTGATGCGATGCTGTTTAAGCTTCACTACAGGCAGAAAGCACCACATCACTTGTTTAGTCTGAACTCTGCTCACACCTCAGAAATAGCTCCGGGACCCTCTTTCCTGGTGCTATTAACATTCTGAAATTGAATTGAGCCCTTTGTTAGATTTAATGTACTAAATTCAAACTTTGTTTGTACTTGTCATCTTTTACATTGAAAAGGCAACTACAAAACCAAAAGTTTCATG
This sequence comes from Pseudophryne corroboree, assembly GCF_028390025.1. Taxonomy (NCBI): domain Eukaryota; kingdom Metazoa; phylum Chordata; class Amphibia; order Anura; family Myobatrachidae; genus Pseudophryne; species Pseudophryne corroboree. The sequence goes on along the minus strand of NC_086451.1, from coordinate 274,911,870 downwards.
TTTGAAGTTTTTTCCTATGACTTTTGCAATAGCACAACCAGATCCCATAGAGACTGCAGTCTATAACTAAAACTCCTTTTACACAAAGCCAAAAACTCGGGTTATTGCCAGGTCAACCCGGTCAGCTGTCCAAAAAAATATCCCGGGTCAATTTACCCGGCATTCCTGTCTGGGTCTCGACCAGGGCAGTATAAATGGGTAACCCATGTCTTCCAACCAGAGACCCGTCAACATCAATGGGAGATCCCATACTCCCAACAACAATGTCCTGCGGGTGGTCGGGAGGTTGGGGGACAGGGAGCATGCAGTCTCAGCTGCTATGCGGATAGCAGCGGTGCCGGGGTGAAGGTGACTGGATGTCGCGCTCATGAGTGCAGCGTCCATTCACTGTGCAGAAGGAGGCTGAAATAATTAGCTCCACCTGTGAACCTTTTAAAATGTGTTAGTAACTAATAAATACACCTGTTCACCTGCTGGGTTACCTGGAAAACTTTGACTATTTGGGGTCCTGAGGCCCGAGTTTGAGATTCTATGAGCCATGTTAATGGTAAACAGTGGACTTTATAATTCCTAGCTGTGATATAAAATACACTACTCAAAAAAATAAAGGGAACACTAAAATAACACATCCTAGATCTGAATGAATGAAATATTCTTATTAAATACTCTGTTCTTTACATAGTTGAATGTGCTGACAACAAAATCACACAAAAATTATCAATGTAAATCAAATTTATTAACCCATGGAGGTCTGGATTTGGAGTCGCACTTAAAATTAAAGTGGAAAAACACACTACAGGCTGAACCTACTTTGATGTAATGTCCTTAAAACAAGTCAAAATGAGACTCAGAAGTGTGTGTGGCCTCCACATGCCTGTATGACCTCCCTACAACGCCTTGGCATGCTCCTGATGAGGTGGCGGATGGTCTCCTGAGGGATCTCCTCCCAGACCTGGACTAAAGCATCCGCCAACTCCTGGACAGTCTGTGGTGCAATGTGGCGTTGGTGGATGGAGCGAGACATGATGTCCCAGATGTGCTCAATTGGATTCAGGTCTGGGGAATGGGCGGGCCAGTCCATAACATCAATGCCTTCGTCTTGCAGGAACTGCTGACACACTCCAGCCACATGAGGTCTAGCATTGTCTTGCATTAGGAGGAACCCAGGGCCAACCGCACCAGCATATGGTCTCACAAGGGGTCTGAGGATCTCATCTCGGTACCTAATGGCAGTCAGGCTACCTCTGGCGAGCACATGGAGGGCTGTGCGGCCCCCCAAAGAAATGCCACCCCACACCATTACTGACCCACTGCCAAACCGGTCATGCTGGAGGATGTTGCTGGCAGCAGAACGTTCTCCTTGGCGTCTCCAGACTCTGTCACGTCTGTCACATGTGCTCAGTGAGAACCTGCTTTCATCTGTGAAGAGCACAGGGTGCCAGTGGCGAATTTGCCAGTCTTGGTGTTCTCTGGCAAATGCCAAACGTCCTGCACGGTGTTGGCCTGTAAGCACAACCCCCACCTGTGGACGTCAGGCCCTCATACCACCCTCATGGAGTCTGTTTCTGAATCGTTTGAGTAGACACATGCCCATTTGTGGCTTGCTGGAGGTCAATTTGCAGGGCTCTGGCAGTGCTCCTCCTGTTCCTCCTTGCACAAAGGCGGAGGTAGCGGTCCTGCTGCTGGGTTGTTGCCCTCCTACGGACTCCTCCACGTCTCCTGATGTACTGGCCTGTCTCCTGGTAGCGCCTCCATGCTCTGGACACTACGCTGACAGACACAGCAAACCTTCTTGCCACAGCTCGCATTGATGTGCCATCCTGGATGAGCTGCACTACCTGAGCCACTTGTGTGGGTTGTAGACTCCGTCTCATGCTACCACTAGAGGGAAAGCACAGCCAGCTTTCAAAAGTGACCAAAACATCAGCCAGAAAGCATAGGAGCTGAGAAGTGGCCTCCTTTATTGGGGGTGTCTTGCTAATTGTCTATAATTTCCACCTGTTGTCTATTCCGTTTGAACAACAGCATGTGAAAGTGATTGTCAATCAGTGTTGCTTCCTAAGTGGACAGTTTGATTTCACAGAAGTGTGATTGACTTGTAGTTACATTGTGTTGTTTAAGTGTTCCCTTTATTTCTCTTACGTCCTAGAGGATGCTGGGGACTCCAAAAGGACCATGGTGTATAGACGGGATCCGCAAGAGCTTGGGCACACTAAAAAGACTTAATCTGGGTGTGAACTGGCTCCTCCCTCCATGCCCCTCCTCCAGACCCCAGTTAGACTTTGTGCCCAAGAGTGATTGGATGCACACTAGGGGAGCTCTACTGAGTTTCTCTAGAAAAAGACTTTTGTTAGGTTTTTTATTTTCAGGGAGACCTGCTGGCTACAGGCTCCCTACAGCGTGGGAGTGAGGGGGAGAGAAGCAGACCTACTTCTTCTTAGTTTAAGGGCTCTGCTTCTCGGCTGCTGGACACCATTAGCTCCAGAGGGTTCGATCACTTGGTGCGCCTAGCTGCTTGTTCCCGTAGCCAAGCTGTCACCACCATCACAGAAGCCAGAAGTCATAAGTCGGGTGAGTATGAGAAGAACAGAAGACTTCAGGACGGCAGAAGACTTCAGTAAAGGTACAGCACAGCGGCAACACTGTGCTCCATGCTCCCACACACATCACCAACAGTATTTCACTGGGTGCAGGGCGCTGGGGGGCGACCTTGGGGGCATGTTACTGGAGTTGAGGGCGGCATAAAGAGATTGTAGGTGCCTCGGCACCCATTACAGACCCCCGCCGGCATTTTCTTTCAATTTTGAAATTGTCGGGCCGAAGCCCGCCGGGAAGGGGGCGGAGCTTCGTCCCACAGCTCACAGGCGCCATTTTCTCCCTACACGCGGCTGAGGGATAGACGCTGATGGGACCTCCACGCTTCTCTACAAAGTAACGGGGGGCATTTCCAAAGGGGGGCCGCAGTGTGGTGCTTGAATTTAACAAAGGCAGCGCTGGGTACATATATCGTTTGTGTCGATATATGGGCGCTGGGGTGTGAGCTGGCATACTCCCTCTGTGTCCTCTCTCTGGGCTTCATTGTGGGCCTGTCACCTAGCTGGGACGTTTTGTGTGTTGGGGTGTGTCAGTACTACGTGTCGGCATGTCTGAGGCTGAATGTTATTCACCAGAGGAGGTTATTGGGGGTGTGGATGCGTGGCTATAATTGGGACTGTCGACGCAGCCGACACCTGATTTGCTAGCACTGCTCAATACGATAAATTCCAATGTAGCTTCCTTATCAAAGATGTTGGATAAGTCTGAGTCACAGACGCAGGTGTGGAAAAAGTCCATGGAAGAGGCTTTGTCTCAGGTACAGACCCCATCCGGGTCCCATAAGAGGCCATTTACTCAAGTGGTAGATACTGATACCGACACGGACTCTGATTCCGAGGTCGATTTCACTGCGGCAGTTTTACATCCACGGTTAGTTAAGAGTATTCAGTACGTGATTGTGGCTATAAAAGATGTTTTACACATTTCTGATGAACCTGCGGTACAGGAAACAAGGATTTGCTTGTTCAATGAGAAAAAACCTGAGGTGAAGTTTCCCCCCTCTCATGAAATGAATACTCATTGTGAAAAGGCTTGGGAGTCACCGGATAAGAAATGGCAGATTCCCAAGAGGATTTACATGGCGTATCCGTTCCCCTCTGATGACAGGGAAAAATGGGAGACATCTCCATATGTTGATAAAGCTCTATCCCGTTTGTCTAAGAAGGTGGCACTTCCGTCTCCTGACACGGCAGCTCTCAAAGATCCGGCGGATCGCAAGTTGGAGACGTGTCTGAAGTCCATTTTCGCTAATTCGGGGGCTTTGCTCAGACCCGCTGTGGCGTCGGTATGGGTGAGTAGTGCTATTGCTAAATGGGCTGAGAATTTAGCTAGTGATATGGATACCCTTGACAAAGATAATGTCCTTTTAACTCTCGGTTATATTAAGGACGCTGCAGATTACCTAAAGGACGCGGCGAGGGATGTCTGTCTCTTGAGTTCAAGAACCAATGCCATGTCGATATCTGCCAGGAGGGCCCTGTGGATCCATCAATGGGAACGCTGATGCCGACTCCAAGAGGTCTATGGAAGCACTACCCTTCAAAGGTACTGTCTTGTTTGGGGACGGCTTGGCGGACCTGGTCTCGACCGCGACTGCGGGTAAGTCCTCTTTTCTTCCTTATGTGCCCACACAACAGAAGAAGGCACCACATCAGCAAATGCAGTCCTTTCGTCACAATAAATACAGGCGTGGAAAAGGTTTGGCCCTTCCTCGCTTCAAAGGGTAGAGGAAGGGGAAGGAAACCTCCTGCAGGCTCAGGTGCACAGGACCAAAAGTCCTCCCCTGCTGCTACCAAGTCCACCGCATGACGCTGGGGCTTCCCTGGGGGAGTCCGGACGGTGGGGGGCCGTCTTCGGATATTCAGTCAGGTCTGGATTCAATCAGACCTGGATCCTTGGGTGTTAGAGATCGTGTCTCAAGGATACAAACTGGAGTTTCAGGAGATGCCCCCTCACCGGTTCTTCATTACGGCATTACCAGTAGTTCTTCCGGACAGGGAGGTGGTGCTAGCAGCAATTCAAAAATTGTGTCTACAGAGGGTCATTATTCCCGTTCCCTCGTCCCAGCGGGGGGAGGGGTTCTACTCGAGCCTCTTTGTGGTGCCGAAACCAGACGGTTCGGTCAGACCAATTCTAAATCTAAAATCCCTCAATCCATACTTGAAAGTGTTCAAGTTCAAGATGGAATCCCTTCGAGCGGTGATTGCCAGCCTGGAGGGGGGGGGGGGGGATTTTATGGCGTCAGTCGACATAAAGGATGCCTACTTACATGTGCCGATATATCCTCCTCATCAGGCTTTTCTCAGGTTTTCGATACAGGATTCTCATTACCAATTTCAGACGTTGCCGTTTTGGGCTTTCCACGGCTCCGAGGATTTTCACCAAAGTCATCGCGGAAATGAAGGTTCTTCTTTGCAAACAAGGGGTTTCAATTATCTTGGACGATCTCCTGATAAAGGCGAGGTCCAAGGAACGGTTGCTGAGAAGTGTAGAGTTGTCACTGTCGGTTCTGCGACAGCACGGTTGGGTGCTCAATTTGCCAAAATCCCAGTTGATTCTGACCACTTGGCTTCTTTTTCTGGGCATGATTCTGGACACGGATTTACAGAAGGTATTTCTTCCAGAAGAAAAGGCACTGGAAATGCTGACGATGGTCAGGGAACTTCTGAGGCCGACGAGTGTGTCGATCCATCATTGTACTCGGGTTCTGGGGAAGATGGTTGCGGCGTACGAAGCCATACCATTTGTCAGGTTTCACGCCCTGGTGTTTCAGTGGGACTTGCTGAGCAAATGGTCCGGGTCTCACCTGCACATTCACCGGAAGATAAGTTTATCTCCCAGAGCCAGAATTTCTCTCCTGTGGTGGCTACAAGGTCATCACCTCCTAGGGGGACGTCGATTCGGTATCCAGGATTGGGTACTTCTGACAACAGATGCAAGTCTCCGATGCTGGGACGCAGTCACCCAAGGAAGAAACTTCCAGGGAAAATGGTCGCTCCAGGAAGCCTGTCTCCACATAAATATTCTCGAGCTAAGAGCCATTTACAACGGCCTGCTACAAGCAAGAAGCCTTCTTCAGGGTCGTCCTGTCCTGGTACAGTCGGACAACATCACAGCGGTGGCACATATAAACCGTCAAGGCGGAACAAGGAGCAGAGCGGCAATGGCGGAGGCCACAAAAATCCTTCGCTGGGCGGAACAACACGTGAGCGCACTGTCAGCGGTCTTCCTACCGGGGGTGGACAACTGGGAAGCAGATTTCCTCAGCAGACACGATCTCCATCCGGGAGAGTGGACTCTTCACCAAGAGGTATTTGCACAGGTGACAGAACGCTGGGGAATTCCGTTGGTCGACATGATGGCATCTCGTCTCAAAAAGAAGCTCCCGAGGTATTGTTCCAGGTCAAGGGACCCCCAAGCCAGTGCAGTGGACGCCCTGGTGTCTCCGTGGGTGTTCCAGTCGGTGTATGTGTTCCCTCCTCTTCCTCTCATTCCAAAGGTACTGGGGATCATTCGCTGTGCAAGGGTTCAGGCGATTCTCGTCGTCCCAGACTGGCCAAGAAGGGCCTGGTACCCGGATCTTCAGGACTTACTGGTGGAAGATCCTTGGCCGCTTCCTCTAAGAGAATATCTGTTGTTGCAGGGTCCATGCGTGTTTCCAGACTGATAAAGCCTATTCTTTACCTTATAACATTCACTATATATTTGTACCAGACTCAGTACGCAATTGGCGTATGAAGTACCGTAATGGTACGCTTATAGCGTAGCAGACGCTGTGCCCACGAGAACACGAGCGGCGCAGACGCTCACAGAATGAGACTCAGTAAACCTTGCTAGCAACACACTGAAAGGATATGCTTATGCTGTAAACCTTATTACTGTAATATTAACACAATGCAACGCTGATTAACCCTTATCATATGAAAGCTGTTGGAGCGATTAAGACGCTCAGAAACCCTATATAATAACTAGTAAAACACACACTCCTTGCTAAGGTTCCAAAACCTTTACTTACGATAATTTGTATGAAAAAGGGGAAAACAGTTAACAGCTTATACACTACAAGACTAACATTAATACCTAAACAGAATATCTAGACATGAATATACAATAGCGGCATAATCATAAACAATAACAGTGAGAGAGAGAGAGAGTGTATGGCAAATACAGACAGAGAATAAGGTGGTCACAGAGAAACTTACACACGTGGGAATGACTTCGCCGGCGCAACCTGGACCAGGGCTCTAGCCTTCAGTGTGAAAACCTTGCAGAGTCTTGTGTCACCAAGCCTATTGCAAGCTATATTTATTTACTAACTCAAGACTTACTACAATAGATACTGCGTGCTCTTTTTCCATTGGTTAGGGGGTGGGACATGTACTGCACCTGGGATCATTGGTTAGTTCAAGAAGTGGGCGATGGCTAGGACTTGTTAGTATTCTAAATTCCTCTTTGTCTGATTATATTGAGGAAAGCTATTGTTTTGGATCTTCCAAACAAACTCTGTCTCTGGGCTTTGTTTACCCCACCTTCAGTTGAGACAATTGACTACTCAGCACTCATTATTCTGGAGAGAAACCTGGTTCTATTCATAAACAAAGGTGTAAGCCCTCTTCATAGAATCTCAAAGCTTAGTGTAAATAAGGCTATTGTATTCAGTCTGTGGGAAAGAAATGACTGAATTCCATTCACCTACCCTGCACTTATGTGTAATTTATTCGGAATACAATTAATCTTATTTTCTACTTCTGTGCATAACTATGCGTAAGAACATGTGAATCCCTCCCAACTATCATAGGCACAACACCCCTTCAATACCCCACAGCTGGACACCAAATACTACCCTCCAACCTTTGTCTGAGCCCTCCCAGCATGCAAAGAGGAATCTCTCTGTCCAAGAAGTTTAAACTTACCATACTTGCTGACATTGTTAAGGGGAATATTAACTATAAAACGCATTATATTGGTTAAATATGTAGCGATTGAGTCGCTCGCTAGTCGCACACAAACACCGCCGTAAATACCCATCTCCTTGCGCAGGCGACGTCAGAGCGTCCCTTACGCAACCTGGGGGGATGCGTACGCACGGGGGAGTCCGTGCACGAGCAGCGGGCACGTGCATTGGGGTTAATACAAGGCATATGAATCATGATATTTTTCGACTCTGACAAGACTTACCGCGGCTGCGTTTGACGGCATGTAGGTTGAGCGCCAGATCTTAGCTCGTAAGGGTATTCCCTGGGAGGTCATTCCAACTCTCATTAAGGCTAGGAAGGAGGTTACGGCGAAACATTATCACCGTATTTGGAGGAAGTATGTTTCCTGGTGTGAGTCTAAAATGGCTCCTGCGGAAGATTTTCACTTGGGTCGCTTTCTCCACTTTTTACAGGCGGGCGTAGAAGCAGGCCTGAAATTGGGTACCATCAAAGTGCAGATTTCGGCTTTGTCTATTTTCTTTCAAAAAGAATTAACTGCCCTCCCAGAGGTTCAGACCTTTGTGAAAGGAGTAATGCATATCAATCCTCCGTTTGTACCTCTTGTAGCTCCATGGGACCTTACGGTCTTACGGTTTCTCATGTCTTCCTTGTTTGAACCTTTGCGTAAGGTTGAGTTGAAGTTTCTCACTTGGAAGTTGGTTATGCTTTTGGCACTGGCATCTGCCAGGCGGGTGTTAGAGTTGGCGGCTTTATCTCATAAGAGCCCGTACTTAATTTTTCATTCGGATAGGGCGGAATTGAGGACTCGTCAACAATTTCTACCGAAGGTGGTTTCTTCATTTCACATTAACCAACCTATTGTGGTTCCGGTGGCTACGGAAGCGGTGGCGATTCCAAAATCTCTGGATGTTGTAAGAGCGTTGAAGATCTACGTTTCTAGGACAGCTGTTGCTAGGAAGACTGAGGCGTTGTTTGTCTTGTATGCTGCCAACAAGATTGGTCATCCCGCTTCAAAACAGACTATTGCACGCTGGATTTGCAGTACGATCCAGCAGGCTCACTCTTCGGTCGGACTACCGGTGCCGAAGTCCGTAAAAGCCCATTGTACCAGGAAGGTGGGCTCATCTTGGGCGGCTGCCCGAGGCGTTTCGGCGTTACAACTTTGCCGAGCGGCTACTTGGTCGGGGTCTAACACATTTGCTAAGTTCTATAAGTTTAATACCCTGGCCGATGAGGACCTGGCGTTTGCTCAGTCGGTGCTGCAGAGTCGTCCGCCCTCTCCCATCTGTTCTGGAGCTTTGGTATAATCCCCATGGTCCTTTTGGAGTCCCCAGCATCCTCTAGGACGTAAGAGAAAATAGGATTTTGGTACTTACCGATAAATCCTTTTCTCCTTGTCCGTAGAGGATGCTGGGCGCCCGTCCCGGTGCGGACTATTACTTGCAGTGTTTTTTTTGCTGGTTAAATTGGTTTATACACGGGTTGTGTATTGTTTATTGCAGCTTGTTGCTGGTGTTAATGCATACTGTTATCTGGTTTAAAGTTACTCCGGTTGTACGGTATGTTTGTGGTGTGGGCTGGTAGTTTTGTAGCCCTTAGTTTAAACAAAAATCTTTCCTTGAAATGTCCGTCTCTCCTGGGCACAGTTCTTATAACTGGGGTCTGGAGGAGGGGCATGGAGGGAGGAGCCAGTTCACACCCAGTTTAAGTCTTTTTAGTGTGCCCAAGCTCCTGCGGATCCCGTCTATACCCCATGGTCCTTTTGGAGTCCCCAGCATCCTCTACGGACTAGGAGAAAAGGATTTATCGGTAAGTACCAAAATCCTATTTCTCTGACGTCCTAGTGGATGCTGGGAACTCCGTAAGGACCATGGGGAATAGCGGCTCCGCAGGAGTCTGGGCACATCTAAAGAAAGCTTTAGGATCACCTGGTGTGCACTGGCTCCTCCCCCTATGACCCTCCTCCAAGCCTCAGTTAGAGCTCTGTGCCCGAACGAGAAGGGTGCACACTAGGGGCTCTCCTGAGCTCTTTGTGAAAGTTTTAGTTTAGGTTTATATTTTCAGTGAGACCTGCTGGCAACAGGCTCACTGCATCGAGGGACTAAGGGGAGAAGAAGCGAACTCACCTGCGTGCAGAGTGGATTGGGCTTCTTGGCTACTGGACATTAGCTCCAGAGGGACGATCACAGGTTCAGCCTGGATGGGTCCCGGAGCCGCGCCGCCGGCCCCCTTACAGAGCCAGAAGAGCGAAGAGGTCCGGAAAATCGGCGGCAGAAGACGATCCTGTCTTCAGATAAGGTAGGGCACAGCACCGCAGCTGTGCGCCATTGCTCTCAGCACACTTCACACTCCGGTCACTGAGGGTGCAGGGCGCTGGGGGGGCAGCGCCCTGAGACGCAATAAATCGATAAAAACCTTATATGGCTAAAATAAATGCATCACATATAACTCCTGGGCTATATGGATGCATTTAACCCCTGCCAAAACATACAGAAAAACGAATGATAAGGACGCCGAGAAAGGGGCGGAGCCTATCTCCTCAGCACACTGGCGCCATTTTCCCTCACAGCTCAGTTGGAGGGAAGCTCCCTGGCTCTCCCCTGCAGTCACTACACTACAGAAAGGGGTTAAAAAAGAGAGGGGGGCACAAATTAAGCGCAGTATAAACAATACAGCAGCTATAAAGGGAAAAATACTTATATAAGGTTATCCCTGTATATATATAGTGCTCTGGTGTGTGCTGGCAAACTCTCCCTCTGTCTCCCCAAAGGGCTAGTGGGGTCCTGTCCTCTATCAGAGCATTCCCTGTGTGTGTGCTGTGTGTCGGTACGTTTGTGTCGACATGTATGAGGAGAAAAATGATGTGGAGACGGAGTAGAGTGTCTGTAATAGTGTTGTCACCCCCTAGGGGGTCGACACCTGAGTGGATGTACTGTTGAAATTGCGTGACAGTGTCAGCTTTGTATTAAAGACAGTGGTTGACATGAGACAGCCGGCTACTCAGCTTGTGCATGTCCAGACGTCTCATACAGGGGCTCCAAAGCGCCCGTTACCTCAGATACAGACGCCGACACGGATACTGACTCCTGTGTCGACGGTGAAGAGACAACCGTGATTTCCAATAGGGCCACACATTGCATGATTGAGGCAATGGAAAATGTTTACACTTTTCTGATAATATGAATACCACCAAAAAAGGGGTATTATGTTTGGTGAGGAAAAACTTCCTGTAGTTTTCCTGAATCTGAGAAATAAAATGAGGTGTGTGATGATGCGTGGGTTTCCCCCCGATAACAATTGATAATTTCTAAAAAGTTATTGGCAGTATACCTTTTCCCGCCAGAGGTTAGGGTGCGTTGGGAAACACCCCCTAGGGGGGATAAGGCGCTCACACGCTTGTAAGAACAAGGGCTCTATCCTCTCCTGAGATGGCCGCCCTTAAGGATCCTGCTGATAGAAAGCAGGAGGGTATCCTAAAATGTATTTACACACATACTGGTGTTATACTGCGACCAGCAATCGCCTCAGCCTGGATGTGCAGTGCTGGGTTGGCGTGGTCGGATTCCCTGACTGGAAATATTGATATCCTAGATAAGGACAGTATATTATTGCCTATAGAGCAATTAAAAGATGCATTTCTATATATGCATGATGCACAGCGGAATATTTGCCGACTGGCATCAAGTATAAGTGCGTTGTCCAATTCTACCAGTAAAGTGGTCAGGTGATGCGGATTCCAAACGGCATTTGGAAGTATTGCCTTAAAAAAAGGGGATGTACCCCTGGTCGCCTCTCAAAATAAGACGCCGTATTATCAGGCGCAGTTCTGGTTGGCAAGCGGACAAAAGGGTTCCTCTTTTCTGCACGTGACAGAGGGAGAGGAAAATGGCTGCAGAGATCAGCCAGTTCCCAGGAACAGAAACCCTTTTCTGCCTCTGCCAAGCCCTCAGTATGACGCTAGGGCTTTACAAGTTCAGGCACGGTGGGGGCCCGTTCTCAATGGATTTCAGTGCGCAGTGGGCTCACTCGCAAGTAGACCCCTGGATCCTTCAGGTAATATTTTCAGGGGTACAAATTGGAATTCGAGACGTATTCCCCTCGCCGTTTCCAAAAGTCTGTTTTACCGACGTCTCCCGCTGACAGGGAGGCAGTTTTGGAAGCCATTCACAAGCTGTATTCCCAGCAGGTGATAATTAAGGTACCCCTCCTGCAACAGGGAACGGGGTATTATTCCACACTATTGTGGTACCGAAGCCAGACGGCTCGGTGAGACCGATTTTAAAATCTAAAATCTTTGAACACTTACATACAGAGGTTCAAATTCAAAATTGAGTCACTCAGAGCAGTGATTGCAAACCTGGAAGAAGGGGACTACATGATGTCTCGGGACATCAGGGATGCTTACCTTCATGTCAAAATTTACCCTTCTCACCAAGGGTATCTCAGGTTATGGTACAGAACTGTCACTATCAGTTCAGACGCTGCCGTAGGGATGGTCCACGGCACCCCGGGTCTTTACTGAAGTAATGACCGAAATGATGATATTCCTTCGAAGGAAGGGAATTTTAGTTATCCTTTACTTGGACGATTCCCTGATAAGGGTAAGATCCAGGGAACAGTTGGAGATCGGTGTAGCACTATCTCAGGTAGTGTTGCGGCAGCACGATTGGATTCTCAATATTCCAAAATCGCAGCTGGTTCCGAAGACTTGTCTTCTGTTCCTAGGGATGATCCTGGACACAGTCCAGAAAGAAGGTGTTTCTCCCGGAGGAGAAAGCCAGGGAGTTATCCGAGCTAGTCAGGAACCTCCTAAAACCGAACCAAGTCTCACTGCATCAATGCACAAGGGTTCTGGGTAAAAATGGTGGCTTCCTACGAAGCAATCCCATTCGGCAGATTCCACGCAAGACTTTCCAGTGGAACCTACTGGACAAATGGTCCGGGTCGCATCTTCAGATGCATCAGCGGATAACCCTGTCACCAGGGACAAGGGTATCCCTCCTGTGGTGGTTGCAGAGTGCTCATCTTCTAGAGGGCCGCAGATTCGGCATTCAGGACTGGGTCCTGGTGACCACGGATGCCAGCCTGCGAGGCTTGGGAGCAGTCACACAGGGAAGGAATATCCAGGGCTTATGGTCAAGCCTGGAGACATCACTTCACATAAATATCCTGAAGCTAAGGGCCATTTATAATGCTCTAAGCTTAGCAAGACCTCTGCTTCAAAGTCAGCCGGTGTTGATCCAGTCGGACAACATTACGGCAGTCACCCACGTAAACAGACAGGGTGCCACAAGAAGCAGGAGGGCAATGGCAGAAGCTGCAAGGATTCTTCGCTGGGCGAAAAACCATGTGATAGCACTGTCAGCAGTTTTCATTCCGGGAGTGGACAACTGGGAAGCAGATTTCCTCAGCACGACCTCCACCCGGGAGAGTAGGGACTTCACCCAGAAGTCTTCCACATGATTATAAACCGTTGGGAAAAACTCGACAGGTATTGCGCCAGGTCAAGGGACCCTCAGGCAATAGCTGTAGATGCTCTGGTAACACCGTGGGTGTATCAATCAGGGTATGGGTTCCCTCCTCTGCCTCTCATACCCAAGGTACTGAGATTGATAAGATGGAGAGGAGTAAGCACTATATTAGTGGCTCCGGATTGGCCAAGAAGGACTTGGTAACCGGAACTTCAAGAGATGCTCACAGAGGATCCGTGGCCTCTACCTCTAAGAAGGGACCTGCTTCAGCGGGGACCTTGTCTGTTCCAAGACTTGCCGCGGCTGCGTTGACGGCATGGCGGTTGAACGCCGGATCCTGAAGGAAAAAGGCATTCCGGATGAAGTCATCCCTATCCTGATCAAGGCCGGGAAGGATGTAACCGCAAAACATTATCACCGCATTTGGCGAAAATATGTTGCGTGGTGCGAGGCCAGTAAGGCTCGACGGAGGAAATTCAACTGGGTCGATTCCTACATTTCCTGCAAACAGGAGTATCTATGGGCCTGAAATTGGGGTCCATTAAGGTTCAAATTTCGGCTCTGTCGATTTTCTTCCAAAAAAGAACTAGCTTCTGTCCCTGAAGTTCAGACGTTTGTTAAAGGGGTACTGCATATACAGCCTCCTTTTGTGCCTTCAGTGGCACTTTGGGATCTCAAGGTGGTTTTTGGGTTCCAAAAGTCACATTGGTTTGACCCACTTAAATCTGTGGAGTTAAAATATCTCACAGAAAAAGTGGTCATGCTGTTGGCTCTGGCCTGGGCCAGGCGCGTGTCAGAATTGGTGGCTTTATCCTGTAAAAGCCCTTATCTGATTTTCCATTCGGACAGGGCGGAATTGAGGACTCGTCCTCAGTTTCTCCCTAAGGTGGTTTCAGCGTTCACCTGAACCAAACCTATTGTGGTGCCTGCGGCTACTAGGGACTTGGAGGACTCCAAGTTGCTAGACGTTGTCAGGACCCGGAAAATATATGTTTCCAGGACGGCTGGAGTCAGGAAATCTGACCCGCTGTTTATCCTGTATGCACCCAACTAGCTGGGTGCTCCTGCTTCTAAGCAGACTATTGCTCGTTGGATTTGTAGTACAATTCAGCTTGCACATTCTGTGGCAGGCCTGCCACAGCCAAAAAATCTGTAAATGCCCACTCCACAAGGAAGGTGAGCTCATCTTGGGCAGCTGCCCGAGGGGTCTCGGCTTTACAACTTTGCCGAGCAGTTACTTGGTCAGGAGCAAATACGTTTGTAAAATTCTACAAATTTGATACCCTGGCTGAGGAGGACCGGGAGTTCTCTCAATGGGTGCTGCAGAGTCATCCGCACTCTCCCGCCCGTTTGGGAGCTTTGGTATAATCCCCATGGTCCTTACGGAGTTCCCAGCATCCACTAGGACGTCAGAGAAAATAAGAATTTACTTACCGATAATTCTATTTCTCGTAGTCCGTAGTGGATGCTGGGCGCCCATCCCAAGTGCGGATTGTCTGCAATACTGGTACATAATTATTGTTACCAAAACATTCGGGTTATTGCTGTAGTGAGCCATCTTTTCTAGAGGCTCCTCTATTATCATGCTGTTAACTGGGTTCAGATCACAAGTTGTACAGTGTGATTGGTGTGGCTGGTATGAGTCTTACCCGGGATTCAAAATCCTTCCTTATTGTGTACGCTCGTCCGGGCACAGTATCCTAACTGAGGCTTGGAGGAGGGTCATAGGGGGAGGAGCCAGTGCACACCAGGTGATCCTAAAGCTTTCTTTAGATGTGCCCAGACTCCTGCGGAGCCGCTATTCCCCATGGTCCTTACGGAGTTCCCAGCATCCACTACGGACTACGAGAAATAGAATTATCGGTAAGTAAATTCTTATTTTTTTTGAGCAGTGTATTTGTCAGCATTCTTTACAAGCACTTACTTTGTTTGTTGTTTTTTTAAGTAATTTTCTAAAAGGCAAAGATTGACTGATTTCTAAGCTAGTTTGAGATAATAGACTGGGAGTTTACAGAGTGGAGGAATTCCATAAACAATAGAACCCATAAATCTATGCATTTCTGTACTGCAATTAGAAGGCTGATCATTATTAGAAATCTGCCTGGAACGACACACAGTATCTGCAGTATGGCTGTCGTTAATGAGGACCTCCCTGATCTGTGCCCATGTACATGACGAGGGAGGGGGTCGTTAACGATGAGTGTACACAGTAGGCGATATTGTGAACAATGTTGCTCAGAAAGCCCTTTCTAAGCGATATTGGGGGTCATTCCGAGTTGATCGTAGCTGTGCTAAATTTAGCACAGCTACAATCAGGCACTCAGACATGTGGGGAGACGCGCAGCACAGGGCTAGTCCGCCCCGCGTGTCAGTGCCGCCCCCCCTCCCCCCCGCAGAAATGCAAAAGCTTTGCACAGCGGCGATGCTTTTGCATCTCAGGAGTTACTCCCAGCCAGCGCAGCTCCTGCAGCTGGCCCGGAGAACCTCTTCGCTGCCCCGGCAACGATCCGGTCACGCCTGCATTGGACGGACCGTGCCCCGTAGACGGCGGCTTAACGCCGCCGTCCAGCCCCCCCCCTGCTCAGCAACCGCCTCTGCCTCATAGGCGATCGCTAGGCAACGACGGCTGCCCGGCGCACTGCGGTTCCGACCCAATCGCTGCGCTGCAATAAACTGCAGCGAGAGATCGGGTCGGAATGACCCCCATTGTTCATAATTTCGCCTAGTGTTTATGGGGCTTAAGAAATGTGGCCAGATTACAACAGTAAGATGTGCTTGTGTCTAATGCCTATAGAATAGCAGTCTTTTGGGCCAAGTGGGGAAATTATACACCAGGGGGGATGACTGTTTGACTCTAGTCACTTTTTCATTATTTTGGATCTTGAATAAATGATTTAACTACAAAACATTTCTGAGAACATATTAGTGTCTCATTGTTATTGTTAATGTTTTTTTTTTTTTTACTTTTAACTATATAAAAACGCATAACTGTTTTATGTTCACAAAATCGCTTCTGGATCACCCATATAAACTTTCCATTTGCTTCAAGTGGTGTTTGTTCTGGGTGTTCTGATATTTCTTGCATTCTCTTTTTTTAAATTGGATTGTGTGGATTGATTTCATGGTTTGTTTAGTTTAGTGCCGTGAATGTAAATAAAATTGCTGTACGATACTCAAGAGGCAACACAAATGAGCATATCCAAAACCCTAATTCATATTTTATTGTTGCGAGAAGCATAATTTGATTATCTGCTCAGTGGCAAAATGATCATCTCACAAAACCGTTCATTATTTTAAACCTGTCGGAATATTTGATACATGAAATTGAATAACTTTTACACTCCAGGTAAGTAGTTCCAAGTTGGTTTTCAACTTTTGATTTTGTTTTGTAAACTATAATACAATTTATTCTTGAAGATTACAGTGGTTGATTTTAGAAAAACAACCTAATCTCTGCTGCATTTAGGCCTCTGATTTATATGTGACGTGTGCTGTATGCATTGAGTAAACCTATGTAGGATAGTAGTGTGTGTGTGTGTGTAGGTGTTTAAATCATTCCGATCCTGTGATTTTCTTTTTAGTTTTACTTTTCTGAAGTCAGTGGATGGTCTTCTTGTCTCTCTCCCATAAATCCTTATAATGTCTCTTAGAGCCTCTCTGTCACTCTTATTAATGAGGTTACTTTAGGAATAGGAAAAATTGCCAAACTGGAGTACTGCGTTGCACACGTATGCCCTTCATGTCTAATGGGCGCATTTTAAGGTGCCCACGCACTTCGTAGTTTTCAGAAATGAATCTGCACATTTATTTGTGGGTTGTTGGATACTTTGGAAAGTGTGCATATCATAGTCCGGATCACTGCCTTCGTTCATTTACACATTTTCAGTTTTCCCTTTTTAAATACTGCTTTTATCTCTTAAATAATAAGGTAGACAGGCCGCGATACAGTCTTCATTACATGTGTTGTGGATGCTTTCTATTACATTGGTTAGGGTGAGCTAAAATGACTGGCAAGCCAGGGAATGTCCACAGTGCATGTTGTCTCCAGCCCCTGATCTCATAATTTTTATTTTTTTTAAATCCTGTTTTTTTGTAAATGAAATTAACTTTTTACACTGCAGTAATTCTGCTTTATTCGTAGTTGGCCAGGAAAGCATTTAGCCTTTCCAAGCATCCATTGGCATCCATTTTAAACCTAATCATTTGTACAAAATGACAAGGTCACAAGGGCGTTTGCACTTTAAGACATAGGAAGTTTATGGTAGTGCATTTTTTTTTTTTGTATGGTCATATTTTAAAATATGGCCAGGAACAATGTTTTAGATTAAACTTAGTTGATACAGGCATAATTCAGTCTGCATATGTTTTTCTTATGTTTACTCTAATTGCTTCTTTTTTGCATAATTACATGTGTTTATTTTCACTGTACAGAAGATTGGGGCGTTACTTTGTAGCAGGGGGTGGTGGTTATATCATTGGGAGCTATGACTAAAAATACAGAAATTGGGTAATGAGCTGGCTGAGCGATTTCAGTCAAAACTCATGAAACTGCATGGAGCCTGTACAGGGATATAACATTGCATATATAGCTATTCAGAAACCAATTGTGTACTTTTGGAGTAATGGTAAATATGAATGATGTCCCTAAAGCACAAATTAATGCCGGAGTACACATTATCTATAAAATCTTCAAATACCCATACCCACTGAGCCATTTTGAGCTCATACGTTCTTCAGACCACTTCACCTGGGTCAGGAGGTTAGGTACAAGATAGCGCACCAGATCGTGGCCTCCCGATCTGAACCTTGCCGGAGTTTTATTGACGAAGGCCACTGTATCCGCTGACCAAGCCTTATACTTTGGTATAGTGTGTACCCAGCTTAAGTTATTTTCAACTTTATAACTATAATTGCTAGGCATGTAACTTACACAGTACAAGCGTTGCTATATTGCTGCCACTGTTTTAAGAACACACCGAAGGGATTTAACTGTACACTGTAAGTGGTGTTGAATAGCCTTTACCATCACACAATTCTAAAAACTGAATTCTAGATTTGTAAATATAATTGTAATCCGAAAATTAATAAAGAGCTGGAAGTAGTTTATCTGTGTTAAATGGAATTATTTCTGTGATGCTATGGGATCATCTAGTCACTGCAATGAATTTTTTTGTAGGCTCCTGACAACCAGAAACTTGGTTTGCTGGAAGCATTGTTGAAGATTGGTGACTGGCAGCATGCTCAAAACATAATGGATCAGATGCCTCCATTTTACGCCACATCTCATAAGCCTATAGCCTTAGCACTGTGTCACCTTATCCACGTGACAATTGAGCCTCTGTATCGACGGTAAGATCAATATTTCATATGTTTTGGTTCTGTCTAATATCTTACAAGTTTACAAAGGAGAGAACATTTCATTGGATTGTAATGTGTCAGCCTGCAGTTTAAAAGGGCAATGCTGTAATAGCAAAAAATAGGGTGTTTTGCTATTAAAAGAACTTGCACCTTTTTAAATTTTAGGTATAAACAATGTGGGCCTAATTCATGTCTGTATTCAAACGCATACGCAGCTGCATTTTGTAGGTTATGGAACTGCTAATCATCGCAAGTGAAGCTGCCGCCCTGGACAGAAGATAGACGCCTACTGAACCATTGCAAAGTTCTCTGCAGTTGTTGTGTACTTACACGCAGCACCATCTCAGTCATCGAGGAACATTGTCTCCTGGCCGTGGCAGTAGTGCAACGCTGGTGCTGTATTTCTGTAGGTACATGATCGCAGCTGAAGGCAGATACACGCCTCAGAAATGGCCATGACACGCCTGCGTTTCTGCGTTATCTCCCCTAAACAGTTATTTCTGTCAATCACTCGGGAGACGTATTATAGCGACACGAATCGTGCTGCTATAACACTTCCTGCTTCACTTCATTACCGAGGCAAAGCAGGAAGGATTAACATAATGTCTGCCGTAGTGGGGGAGTGAAGACCCCACCAGAGCACACTGTGCTTTAGCTTAGTGCTGATGCGCTGTCTGTCTCACTACAGGGCTCATGCGCAAGATCTCACATGCAGCCCGGAGCTGGCACCTGCCACAGCCAGCGACCGTGCTGTCCCTGCTGTGGCTATAGGAAATAAAAAAATAGCTGCAGGTGTCTGAACAGTCAGTGCAGTGACCGTTCTTATGTTGCCCTGCATATCTGCATGCTATCTAAAAATAGCAGCGCTGATAATGGCAGGGGTGCATAGAAAGCTGCATTAATACATGTGGGAAGCGGTATCAACGCACATAACTTGCACTGATACCACTTCTCCCCCATAATGCACTTTCACACATCTACTCCTTTGTGTATAAAATTTCAGCGCGCTCGCGAAGATACCTTGGCGCGTGCGGACTGCGATCATGGCACATACAGCATTGTGTACAAATATAATTAGGCCCTATGCAAGGTTGTGGCTTTTGCAAGCTGCATCTTTGTAAATAAACTCCATTCACTGAGAAACCATCCTTTCACCTACTGTACGTGGTGGAGTTTAAAAATCCTACATGATTCATTAGTCCATAAAACCTTCTTAATGTCTTCAGTAGTCCGTTGGTGGTGCTCATGGCCCAGGCAGGCCTAGTTTTCATTGCTGCAGAACAGCTGTAAGTTCCTAATCCATTACTTGTTCCCTCAAAAAAGCCTTTGAAATTGACAATGAGTGTGTTTCTTTCCAGTTTTTGATAACCTAAACTTTTTTAACCTCGAACTGTTATCCACTTACCTTTGTGCCACTTCAAGGTATTCCCTGGACTTGAATTGCTTCGTGTTCTAAAATGTTTGACTGGTAATGAATATTTCTCTATCGTCCTAGTGGATGCTGGGGTTCCTGAAAGGACCATGGGGAATAGCGGCTCCGCAGGAGACGGGGCACAAAAAGTAAAGCTTTAGGATCAGGTGGTGTGCACTGGCTCCTCCCCCTATGACCCTCCTCCAAGCCAGTTAGATTTTGTGCCCGGCCGAGAAGGGTGCAATCTAGGTGGCTCTCCTAAAGAGCTGCTTAGAAAAAGTTTAGCTTAGGTTTTTTATTTTACAGTGAGTCCTGCTGGCAACAGGATCACTGCAACGAGGGACTTAGGGGAGAAGAAGTGAACTCACCTGCGTGCAGGATGGATTGGCTTCTTGGCTACTGGACATCAGCTCCAGAGGGACGATCACAGGTACAGCCTGGATGGTCACCGGAGCCTTGCCGCCGGCCCCCTTGCAGATGCTGAAGTAAGAAGAGGTCCAGAATCGGCGGCAGAAGACTCCTCAGTCTTCTAAAGGTAGCGCACAGCACTGCAGCTGTGCGCCATTTTCCTCTCAGCACACTTCACACGGCAGTCACTGAGGGTGCAGGGCGCTGGGAGGGGGGCGCCCTGGGAGGCAAATGAATACCTAATTTGGCTAAAAATACCTCACATATAGCCTCCGGAGGCTATATGGAGATATTTAACCCCTGCCAGAATCCGTTAAGAGCGGGAGACGAGGCCGCCGAAAAAGGGGCGGGGCCTATCTCCTCAGCACACAGCGCCATTTTCCCTCACAGAAAGGCTGGAGGGAAGGCTCCCAGGCTCTCCCCTGCACTGCACTACAGAAACAGGGTTAAAACAGAGAGGGGGGGCACTAATTTGGCGATATGCTTATATATATATTAAGATGCTATAAGGGAAAACACTTATATAAGGTTGTCCCTATATAATTATAGCGTTTTTGGTGTGTGCTGGCAAACTCTCCCTCTGTCTCTCCAAAGGGCTAGTGGGTCCTGTCCTCTATCAGAGCATTCCCTGTGTGTGTGCTGTGTGTCGGTACGTGTGTGTCGACAGGTAGGAGGACGATGTTGGTGAGGAGGCGGAGCAATTGCCTGTAATGGTGATGTCACTCTCTAGGGAGTCGACACCGGAATGGATGGCTTATTTAGGAAATTACGTGATAATGTCAACACGCTGCAAGGTCGGTTGACGACATGAGACGGCCGACAAACAATTAGTACGGTCCAGACGTCTCAAAAACACCGTCAAGGGTTTTAAAACGCCCGTTTACTTTAGTCGGTCGACACAGACACAGACAGGGACACTGAATCCAGTGTCGACGGTGAATAAACAAACGTATTCCTTATTAGGGCCACACGTTAAAGGCAATGAAGGAGGTGTTACGTATTTCTGATACTACAAGTACCACAAAAGAGGGTATTATGTGGGATGTGAAAAAACTACCATAGTTTTTCCTGAATCAGATAAATTAAATAAAGTGTGTGATGATGCGTGGGTTCCCCCCGATAGAAAATTATGGGCGGTATACCCTTTCCCGCCAGAAGTTAGGGCGCGTTGGGAAACACCCCTTAAGGTGGATAAGGCGCTCACACGCTTATCAAAACAAGTGGCGGTACCGTCTATAGATAGGGCCGTCCTCAAGGACCAGCTGACAAGGCTGGAAAATATAATAAAAAGTATATACACACATACTGGTGTTATACTGCGGCCAGCGATCGCCTCAGCCTGGATGTGCAGAGCTAGGGTGGCTTGGTCGGATTCCCTGACTAAAAATATTGATACCCTTGACAGGGACAGTATTTTATTGACTATAGAGCATTTCTATATATGCGAGATGCACAGAGGGATATTTGCACTCTGGCATCATGAATAAACGCGATGTCCATAACTGCCAGAAGATGTTATGGACACGACAGTGGTCAGGTGATGCAGATTCCAAACGGCACAGTATGGCCGTATAAAGGAAGAGGACTTGTTTGGGGTCGGTCCATCGGACCTGGTGGTCACGGCAACTGCTGGAAAATCCACCGTTTTTTACCCTAAGTCACATCTCTGCAGAAAAAGACACCGTCTTTTCAGCCTCAGTCCTCTCGTCCCTATAAGATCATATCTGCCCAGGGATAGAGGAAAGGGAAGAAGACTGCAACAGGCAGCCTATTCCCAGGAACAGAAGCGTTCCACCGCGTCTGACAAGTTCTCAGCATGGCGCTGAGACCGTACAGGACCCCTGGATCCTACAAGTAGTATCCCGGGGGTACAGATGGGAATGTCGAGACCTTTCCCCTTCGCAGGCTCCTGAAGTCTGCTTTACCAAGTCTCCCTCCGACAAGGAGGTAGTATGGGAAAAAATTCACAAGCTGTGTTCCCAGCAGGTGACAATTAAATTACCCCTCCTACTACAGAAAAGGGGTATTATTCCACACTATATTGTGGTACTGAAGCCAGAAGGCTAGGTGAGACTTATTCTAAAAAAAAAAAAAAAAAAAAATTTTTTTGAACACTTACAAAGGTTCAAATTAAGATGAAGTCACTCAGAGCAGTGATAACGAACCAGGAAGAAGGGGACTATATAGTGTCCCGGGACATCAGGGATGCTTACCTCTATGTCCCAAATTTGCCCTTCTCACTAAGGGTACCTCAGGTTCGTGGTGCAGAACTGTCACTATCAGTTTCAGACGCTGCCGTTTGGATTGTCCACGGCACCCCGGGGTCTTTACCAAGGTAATGGCCGAATTGATGATTCTTCTTCGAAGAAAAGGCGTCTTAATTATCCCTTACTTGGACGATCTCCTGATAGGGGCATAGTCCAGGGAACAGTTGGAGGTCGGAGTAGCACTATCTCGGATACTGCTACAATCAGCACGGGTGGATTCTAAATATTCCAAAATCGCAGCTGATCCCGACGACACGTCTGCTGTGCCTAGGGATGATTCTGGACACAGTCCAGAAAAAGGTGTTTCTCCCGGAAGAGAAAGCCAGGGAGTTATCCGAGCAAGTCAGGAACCTCCTAAAAACAGTGCATCATTGCACAAGGGTCCTGGTAAAAATGGTGGCTTCCTACGAAGCAATTCCATTCGGCAGATTTCACGTAAGAACTTTTCAGTGGGATCTGCTGGACAAATGGTCCGGATCGCATCTTCAGATGCATCAGCGGATAACCCAATATCCAAGGACAAGGGTGTCTCTCCTGTGGTGGTTATAGAGTGCTCATCTTCTAGAGGGCCGCAGATTCGGCATTCAGGATTGGATGCTGGTAACCACGGAGCCCAGCCTGAGAGGCTGGGGAGCAGTCACACAAGGGAAAAATTTCCAGGGAGTGTGATCAAGTATGGAGACTTTTCTCCACATAAATATACTGGAGCTAAGGGTAAATTTATAATGCTCTAAGCTTAGCAAGACCTCTGCTTCAAGGTCAGCCGGTATTGATCCAGTGGGAAAAACATCACGGCAGTCGCCCACGTAAACAGACAGGGCGACACAAGAAGCAGGAGGGCAATGGCAGAAACTGCAAGGACTTTTCGCTGGGCGGAAAATCATGTGATAACACTGTCAGCAGTTTTTCATCCCGGGAATGGAAACTGGGAAGCAGACTTCCTCAGCACGACCTCCACCCGGGAGAGTGGAAACTTCATTGAGAAGTTTTTTCCACATGATTGTAAACCGTTGGGAAATACCAAAGGTGGACATGATGGCGTCCCGTCTGAACAAAAAACGGGACAGGTATTGCGCCAGGTCAAGGGACCCTCAGGCAATAGATGTGGACGTTCTGGTAACACCGTGGGTGTACCAGTCGGTGTATGTGTTCCCTCCTCTGCTTCTCATACCTAAGGTGCTGAGAATTATAAGACGTAGAGGAGTAAGAACTATACTCATGGCTCCGGATTGGCCAAGAAGGACTTGGTACCCGGAACTTCAAGAGATGCTTACAGAGGTCTTATGGCCTCTGCCGCTAAGAAGGGACTTGCTTCAGCAAGTACCATGTCTGTTCCAAGACTTACCGCAGCTGCGTTTGTCGGCATGGCGATGGAAAGCCGGATCCTAAGGGAAAAAAGGCATTCCGGAAGAGGTCATTCCTACCCTGGTCAAAGCCAGAAAGGAGGTGACCGCACAACATTATCACCACGTGTGGCGAAAATTGTTGCGTGGTGTGAGGCCAGGAAGGCCCCACAAAGAAATTTCAACTCGGTCGTTTCCTGCATTTCCTGCAAACAGGAGTGTCTATGGGCCTCAAATTGGGGTCCATTAAGGTTCAAATTCGGCCCTATAAATTTTCTTCCAGAAAGAATTGGCTTCAGTTCCTGAAGTCCAGAAGTTTGTCAAGGGAGTATTGCATATACAAACCCCTTTTTTGTGCCTCCAGTGGCACTGTGGGATCTCAACGTAGTTCTGGGATTTCTCAAATCACATTGGTTTAAAACCAGTCAAATATGTGGATTTGCAGCATCTCACATAAAAAGTGACCATGCTCTTGGCCCTGGCCTGGACCAGGCGAGTGTCAAATTGGTGGTTTTTTCTCAAAAAAGCCCATATCTGTTTGTCCATTCGGACAGGGCAGAGCTGCGGACTCGTCCCCAGTTCTCTCCCTAAGGTGGTGTCAGTGTTTCACCTGAACCAGCTTATTGTGGTGCCTTGCACCTACTAGGGACTTGGAGGACTCCAAGTTGCTAGAAGTTGTCAGGGCCCTGAAAATATATTCCAGGACAGCTGGAGTCAGAAAATCTGACTCGCTGTTTATACTGTATGCACCCAACAAGTTGGGTGCGCCTGCTTCTAAGCAGTCGATTGCTCGTTGGATTTGTAACACAATTCAACTTGCACATTCTGAGGCAGGCCTGCCACAGTCTAAATCGGTTAAGGCCCATTCCACAAGGAAGGTGGGCTCATCTTGGGCGGCTGCCCGAGAGGTCTCGGCATTACAACTCTGCCGAGCAGCTACGTGGTCAGGGGAGAACACGTTTGTAAAATTCTACAAATTTGATATCCTGGCAAAAGAGGACCTGGAGTTCTCTCATTCGGTGCTGCAGAGTCATCCGCACTCTCCCGCCCGTTTGGGAGCTTTGGTATAATCCCCATGGTCCTTTCAGGAACCCCAGCATCCACTAGGACGATAGAGAAAATAAGAATTTACTTACCGATAATTCTATTTCTCGGAGTCCGTAGTGGATGCTGGGCGCCCATCCCAAGTGCGGATTATCTGCAATACTTGTACATAGTTACAAAAATCGGGTTATTATTGTTGTGAGCCATCTTTTCAGAGGCTCCGCTGTTATCATACTGTTAACTGGGTTTAGATCACAAGTTGTACGGTGTGATTGGTGTGGCTGGTATGAGTCTTACCCGGGATTCAAAATTCCTCCCTTATTGTGTACGCTCGTCCGGGCACAGTACCTAACTGGCTTGGAGGAGGGTCATAGGGGGAGGAGCCAGTGCACACCACCTGATCCTAAAGCTTTACTTTTTGTGCCCTGTCTCCTGTGGAGCCGCTATTCCCCATGGTCCTTTCAGGAACCCCAGCATCCACTACGGACTCCGAGAAATAGAATTATCGGTAAGTAAATTCTTATTTTCTCTAACGTCCTAGTGGATGCTGGGGACTCCGAAAGGACCATGGGGAATAGCGGCTCCGCAGGACACTGGGCACAAAAGTAAAAAGCTTTAGGACTACCTGGTGTGCACTGGCTCCTCCCCCTATGACCCTCCTCCAAGCCTCAGTTAGATTTTTGTGCCCGAACGAGAAGGGTGCATGCTAGGTGGCTCTCCTGAGCTGCTTAGAGTAAAAGTTTAAATAGGTTTTTTTTATTTTCAGTGAGTACTGCTGGCAACAGGCTCACTGCATCGTGGGACTAAGGGGAGAAGAAGCGAACTCACCTGCGTGCAGAGTGGATTGGGCTTCTTGGCTACTGGACATTAGCTCCAGAGGGACGATCACAGGTTCAGCCTGGATGGGTCCCGGAGCCGCGCCGCCGGCCCCCTTACAGAGCCAGAAGAGCGAAGAGGTCCGGAAAAATCGGCGGCAGAAGACGTTCCTGTCTTCAAATAAGGTAGCGCACAGCACCGCAGCTGTGCGCCATTGCTCTCAGCACACTTCACACTCCGGTCACTGAGGGTGCAGGGCGCTGGGGGGGGAGCGCCCTGAGACGCAATAAAACACGTTTTAAACCTTATATGGCTAAAGAAATGCATCACATATAGCTCCTGGGCTATATGGATGCATTTAACCCCTGCCAGTTTTCCTAAAAAAAAAAAAAAGCGGGTGAAAAGGCCGCCGTGAAGGGGGCGGAGCCTATCTCCTCAGCACACAAGCGCCATTTTCCCTCACAGCTCCGCTGGAAGGACGGCTCCCTGACTCTCCCCTGCAGTCCTGCTACAGAAACAGGGTAAAACAAGAGAGGGGGGGCACTATTTGGCAGTTAATATAAATACAGCAGCTATAAAAGGGAGAAACACTTATATAAGGTTATCCCTATACAGATATAGCGCTCTGGTGTGTGCTGGCAAACTCTCCCTCTGTCTCCCCAAAGGGCTCGTGGGGTCCTGTCCTCTATCAGAGCATTCCCTGTGTGTGTGCTGGGTGTCGGTACGATTGTGTCGACATGTATGAGGAGGAAAATGATGTGGAAGCGGAGCAATTGCCTGTTTTAGTGATGTCACCCCCTAGGGAGTCGACACCTGACTGGATGGTCGTATTTAAGGAATTACGTGGCAATGTCAGCACTTTGCAAAAAACTGTTGACGACATGAGACAGCCGGCAAATCAGTTAGTGCCTGTCCAGGCGTCTCAAACACCGTCAGGGGCTCTAAAGCGCCCGTTACCTCAGATGGTCGACACAGACCCAGACACGGATACTGACTCCAGTGTCGACGGTGAGGAGACAAACGTAATGTCCAGTATGGCCACACGTTACATGATCACGGCAATGAAGGAGGCGTTGAACATTTCTGACACTACAAGTACCACAAAAAAGGGTATTATGTGGGGTGTGAAAAAACCTACCCGTAGTTTTTCCTGAATCAGATGAATTGAATGAGGTGTGTGATAAAGCGTGGGTTTCCCCCGATAAAAAACTGCTGATTTCTAATAAATTATTGGCACTATACCCTTTCCCGCCAGAGGTTAGGGCGCGTTGGGAAACGCCCCCTAGGGTAGATAAGGCGCTCACACGCTTATCAAAACAAGTGGCGTTACCGTCCCCTGATACGACCGCCCTCAAGGAACCAGCTGATAGAAGGCTGGAAAATATCCTAAAAGGTATATACACACATACTGGTGTTATATTGCGACCAGCAATCGCCTCAGCCTGGATGTGCAGCGCTGGAGTGGCTTGGTCGGATTCCCTGACTGAAAATATTGATACCCTGGATAGGGACAGTATATTATTGACTATAGAGCATTTAAAGGATGCATTACTATATATGCGAGATGCACAGAGGGATATTTGCACCCTGGCATCAAGAGTAAGTGCGATGTCCATTTCTGCCAGAAGAGGGTTATGGACGCGACAGTGGTCAGGTGATGCGGATTCCAAACGACATATGGAAGTATTGCCGTATAAAGGGGAGGAGTTATTTGGGGTCGGTCTATCGGACCTGGTGGCCACGGCAACAGCTGGAAAATCCACCTTTTTACCCCAGGTCACCTCTCAGCAGAAAAAGACGCCGTCTTTTCAAACTCAGTCCTTTCGTCCCCATAAGGGCAAGCGGGCAAAAGGCCACTCATTTCTGCCCCGGGGCAGAGGAAGGGGAAAAAGACTGCACCAGGCAGCCTCTTCCCAGGAGCAGAAGCCCTCCCCTGCTTTTGCCAAGTCTTCAGCATGACGCTGGGGCTTTACAAGCGGACTCAGGCACGGTGGGGGCCCGTCTCAAAAATTTCAACGCGCAGTGGGCTCACTCGCAAGTGGACCCCTGGATCCTGCAGGTAGTATCACAGGGGTACAAATTGGAATTCGAGACGTCTCCCCCTCGCCGGTTCCTGAAGTCTGCTCTACCAACGTCTCCCTCCGACAGGGAGGCAGTATTGGAAGCTATTCACAAGCTGTATTCCCAGCAGGTGATAATCAAGGTACCCCTCCTACAACAGGGAAAGGGGTATTATTCCACGCTGTTTGTGGTACCGAAGCCGGACGGCTCGGTGAGACCAATTTTAAATCTAAAATCCTTGAACACTTACATAAAAAGGTTCAAATTCAAGATGGAGTCACTCAGAGCAGTGATAGCGAACCTGGAAGAAGGGGACTATATGGTATCTCTGGACATCAAAGATGCTTATCTCCATGTCCCAATCTACCCTTCTCACCAAGGGTACCTCAGGTTTGTGGTACAAAACTGTCATTATCAGTTTCAGACGCTGCCGTTTGGATTGTCCACGGCACCCCGGGTCTTTACCAAGGTAATGGCCGAAATGATGATTCTTCTTCGAAGAAAAGGCGTCTTAATTATCCCTTACTTGGACGATCTCCTGATAAGGGCAAGGTCCAGGGAACAGTTAGAGGTCGCAGTAGCACTATCTCAGGTAGTGCTACGTCAGCACGGGTGGATTCTAAATATTCCAAAATCGCAGCTGATTCCAACAACACGTCTACTGTTCCTAGGGATGATTCTGGACACAGTCCAGAAAAAGGTGTTTCTCCCGG
Organism: Pseudophryne corroboree; assembly: GCF_028390025.1. Taxonomy (NCBI): domain Eukaryota; kingdom Metazoa; phylum Chordata; class Amphibia; order Anura; family Myobatrachidae; genus Pseudophryne; species Pseudophryne corroboree. Next base: position 274,883,446 of record NC_086451.1, on the reverse strand, counting down.
AGGAGAAGGCCAGGGAGTTATCCGAGCTAGTCAGGAACCTCCTAAAACCAGAACAAGTGTCAGTGCATCAATGCACAAGGGTCCTGGGAAAGATGGTGGCTTCTTACGAAGCGATTCCATTCGGAAGATTCCACGCAAGAACTTTTCAGTGGGATCTGCTGGACAAGTGGTCCGGATCGCATCTTCAGATGCATCAGCGGATAACCCTATCTCCAAGGACAAGGGTGTCTCTCATGTGGTGGTTACAGAGTGCTCATCTCCTAGAGGGCCGCAGATTCGGCATTCAGGATTGGGTCCTGGTGACCACGGATGCCAGCCTGAGAGGCTGGGGAGCAGTCACACAGGGAAAAAATTTCCAGGGCTTGTGGTCAAGCATGGAAACGTCACTTCACATAAATATCCTGGAACTAAGGGCCATTTACAATGCCCTAAGTCAGGCAAGGCCTCTGCTTCAGGGTCAGCCGGTGTTGATCCAGTCGGACAACATCACGGCAGTCGCCCACGTAAACAGACAGGGCGGCACAAGAAGCAGGAGGGCAATGACGGAAGTTGCAAGGATTCTTCGCTGGGCGGAAAATCATGTGATAGCACTGTCAGCAGTGTTCATTCCGGGAGTGGACAACTGGGAAGCAGACTTCCTCAGCAGACACGATCTTCACCCGGGGGAGTGGGGACTTCACCCAGAAGTCTTCCACATGATTGTGAACCGTTGGGAAAAACCAAAGGTGGACATGATGGCGTCCCGCCTCAACAAAAAACTGGACAGATATTGCGCCAGGTCAAGGGACCCTCAGGCAATAGCTGTGGACGCTCTGGTAACACCGTGGGTGTACCAGTCAGTATATGTGTTCCCTCCTCTGCCTCTCATACCCAAGGTACTGAGAATCATAAGAAGGAGAGGTGTAAAGACTATACTCGTGGCTCCGGATTGGCCAAGAAGGACTTGGTACCCGGAAATTCAAGAGATGCTCAGGGAAGACCCGTGGCCTCTACCTCTAAGAAAGGACCTGCTCCAGCAGGGACCATGTCTGTTCCAAGACTTACCGCGGCTGCGTTTGACGGCATGGCGGTTGAACGCCGGATCCTGAAGGAAAATGGCATTCCGGATGAAGTTATCCCTACTCTGATCAAAGCCAGGAAGGATGTAACTGTGCAACATTATCACCGTATTTGGCGTAAATATGTTGCGTGGTGTGAGGCCAGGAAGGCCCCTACAGAGGAATTTCAACTGGGTCGATTCCTGCATTTCCTGCAAACAGGACTGTCTATGGGCCTCAAATTGGGGTCCATTAAGGTTCAAATTTCGGCCCTGTCAATATTCTTCCAAAAAGAACTGGCTTCTGTTCCTGAAGTTCAGACGTTTGTCAAGGGAGTACTGCATATACAGCCTCCTTTTGTGCCTCCAGTGGCACCTTGGGATCTCAATGTAGTTTTGGGATAACTAAAATCACATTGGTTTGAACCACTTACCACTGTGGACTTAAAATATCTCACATGGAAAGTGGTAATGCTGTTAGCCCTGGCTTCATCCAGGCGTGTCTCAGAATTGGCGGCTTTATCCTATTAAAGCCCTTACCTAATTTTTCATACGGACAGGGCAGAATTGAGGACTCGTCCTCAATTTCTCCCTAAGGTGGTTTCAGCTTTTCACTTAAACCAGCCTATTGTGGTGCCTGCGGCTACTAGGGACTTGGAGGATTCCAAGTTGCTGGACGTAGTCAGGGCCCTGAAAATATATGTTTCCAGGACGGCTGGAGTTAGAAAATCTGATTCGCTGTTTATCCTGTATGCACCCAACAAGCTGGGTGCTCCTGCTTCTAAGCAGACGATTGCTCGTTGGATTTGTAGTACAATTCAGCTTGCACATTCTGTGGCAGGCCTGCCACAGCCAAATTCTGTAAAAGCCCATTCCACACGGAAAGTGGGCTCATCTTGGGCGGCTGCCCGAGGGGTCTCGGCTTTACAACTTTGCCGAGCAGCTACTTGGTCAGGGGCAAACACGTTTGCTAAATTCTACAAATTTGATACCCTGGCTGAGGAGGACCTGGAGTTCTCTCATTCGGTGCTGCAGAGTCATCCGCACTCTCCCGCCCGTTTGGGAGCTTTGGTATAATCCCCATGGTCCTTTCGGAGTCCCCAGCATCCACTAGGACGTTAGAGAAAATAAGAATTTACTTACCGATAATTCTATTTCTCATAGTCCGTAGTGGATGCTGGGCGCCCATCCCAAGTGCGGATTGTCTGCAATACTTGTACATAGTTATTGTTACAAAAATCGGGTTATTATTGTTGTGAGCCATCTTTTCAGAGGCTCCTCTGTTATCATGCTGTTAACTGGGTTCAAATCATAAGTTGTACGGTGTGATTGGTGTGGCTGGTATGAGTCTTACCCGGGATTCAAAATCCTTCCTTATTGTGTACGCTCGTCCGGGCACAGTATCCTAACTGAGGCTTGGAGGAGGGTCATAGGGGGAGGAGCCAGTGCACACCAGGTAGTCCTAAAGCTTTTTACTTTTGTGCCCAGTCTCCTGCGGAGCCGCTATTCCCCATGGTCCTTTCGGAGTCCCCAGCATCCACTACGGACTATGAGAAATAGAATTATCGGTAAGTAAATTCTTATTTTTTTTGACAAGTCAGCTTTCTGTTTTGACTGTCCAGCTTTCTGTTCTGGCTATCAGCTGACTACAGTATTTATACTCTTCAGTTTTTATTGAGAAGGGAGCAGGTTTTGGAAAATTTACCTTATGACAGCTGATAAAGGCCAATAACATACAGTAGTTGAATGCAAACATGCTTGAAATATACATGAGGTCATTATATACCTGGAAAATAACTAGTTATTAAATATGGGCGACTTGGAAAGGTGTGTATTTGTATTCTTACTCTACTAGTTATCATCATGCACTAATAATGCGTCCATATGGTTAATTATTTGGAACAGAAGGGCAGATGTATTAAGCCTGGAGAAATGATCAAGTATTGATAAGTGCCAGGTGATAACGCACCAGCCAATCAGCTCCAATATGTAATTTGACAGGAGCAGATTGGCTGGTGCGTTATCACCTTGCACTTATCACTGCTTTATCACTTCTCCAGGCTTAATGCATCTGCCCCAGTATTTCATGTTCATTTCTGTAAAACTGTACTAAGGCCACTACTGATGTTGCCCACATATCCAGAGATTCCTGTGGTACTAAATAGGTCATTAGCAACCAGTGGGGTTTCATAGAGCAGCACAAACAGATCGTTATTGGTAAAATGCGTTTATTTCTTTTACCTAATTGCTTATTGTTTAACTACATTAATCTTCTTCTGCACCTAATTACCACACCTCTGCAGAATGCAAATTTGTAGGCGCTTCCTTATTTATAGAGAAATTGTTGATGGTATTGAGTAAAACCTTTGTTTTGTGGAACTTAATTGACCGTCATATTGGTGATCCATTTTAGCACACATTGGGCAATATATATATATATATATATATATATATATATATATATATATATATATGGAACCTTGTTGAGAGCGGCACTCAGAGACTTGGACACAAGTTTGAAGTGAAAAAACCCCGCAGGGCAATCTTTATGTGACGTTTCAGGGACTAGCCCCTTCCTCAGACCAAGTGTGTCCAAGTCTCTGAGTGCCGCTCTCAACAAGGTTCCATATGCACACAGAGTTGACATGCTCTGAAGGGAAGGCACCGGAGCAGTATTGGCGTCAGTCCGGAGTGTCGGGGTCCAACCATTGACTGTATATATATATATATATATATATATATAATACATACAGTATATTATACAGTAATTACAGTATGTTCTTCCAGTGAAATACAAGATTGCCGAACTCAGCTGATATTTCACCCTCATCAATCACTTTTCTCACTATTTGATATGTATGACAACAATATCTGCAGGATTTAATCCCACCCTTTTACTGGACAACACTTGCTGGCATATTTTTTACCTTTTTTTGGAACGTAGTCCTGATAATTCTAATTTCTTATAGCAGCAAGAAATTACGTATTTGCTGGAATTTATCTATAAGCGTATGTAGTGACATAGGCCCTAATAGGTGCCCATCCCTGCAGAGTATACAAAGTATAGTAATGTGATCACGTCTGGGTTCAGACATCGGACGTGCTGCTGCACACATGCTGACAGACATTGGGGTATATGCAATTGCGGTCGAATTCGCGGCAATTTTCGCCGTTTTTTAATTCGACTCAATTCGACAGGTGAATCCCGGAAGGTGGCTTCCGGAATTCACCATATTCAATGAAAAACGGATTCGCCAGAGTCGCGGGCGAAAATCGGCCGATTTGGCGGATTTTGCCGCGATTTTAAAAAACGGTAAAAAAACGTGAAAAACCCGAAAAAAAATGGCGTGGGGTCCCCCCTCCAAAGCATAACCAGCCTCGGGCTCATCGAGCTGGTCCTGGTTCTAAAAATGCAGGGGAAAAATTGGCCAGGGATCCCCCGTATTTTTAAAACCAGCACCGGGCTCTGCGCCTGGTGCCAAAAATACGGGGGACAAAAAGAGTAGGGGTCCCCCGTATTTTTAACACCAGCATCGGGCTCCACTAGCTGGACAGATAATGCCACAGCCGGGGGTCACTTTTATGCCGTGCCCTGCGGCCGTGGCATTAAATATCCAACTAGTCACCCCTGGCCGGGGTACCCTGGGGGAGTGGGGACCCCTTCAATCAAGGGGTCCCCCCCCCAGCCACCCAAGGGCCAGGGGTGAAGCCCGAGGCTGTCCCCCCCCATCCAATGGGCTGCGGATGGGGGGGCTGATAGCCTTTTGTGATAATAAAAAGATATTGTTTTTTCCAGCAGTACTACAAGTCCCAGCAAGCCTCCCCCGCAAGCTGGTACTTGGAGAACCACAAGTACCAGCATGCGGGAGAAAAACGGGTCCGCTGGTACCTGTAGTACAACTGGGAAAAAAATACCCAAATAAAAACAGGACACACACACCTTGATAGTAAAACTTTATTACACACTACCGACACACACATACTTACCTATGTTGACACGCCGACTGCCACGGTCTCCGACGATCCGAGGGTACCTGTGAAAAAATTATACTCACCTTCCAGCGTCCAGAGATAAATCCACGTCCAGAGAGTAAAATCCACGTACTTGTTTAAAAAAAAAAACACGCAAAAACCCGCTCCATACCGGACTAGAAAGGGGTCCAATGCTTTCACATCAGACCCCTTTCTCCCGAATGCCGGGACATCACGTGACTCCTGTCACTGACGTCCCTTCAGCCAATCAGGAAGCGCTACTTCCGTGGCGCTCACCTGATTGGCTGTGCGCTGTCTGTACTGTGACAGCACATCGCAAAGCCGCTCCATTACTTTCAATGGTGGGAACTTTGCGGGTAGCGGTGGGGTCACCCGCCGGTCAGCCGCTGACCGGCGGGTGACCTTACCGCTAGCCGCTAAGTTCCCACCATTGAAAGTAATGGAGCGGCTTTGCGATGTGCTGTCACAGTACAGACAGCGCACAGCCAATCAGGTGAGCGCAACGAAGTTGCGCTTCCTGATTGGCTTAGAGACCTTTCTGTGACAGCTGTCACTGACAGGTCTCATTCGTGGAAAGGTGTCCCATGTGTCAGCATGGGACCCCTTTCAGTCCGGCATGGAGCGGGTGTTCGGTTTGTTTTTTTGCCAAGTACGTGGATTTATCTCTGGACCATGGCTGAGGTGAGTATATTGATCTTTTCTTTTCAGGTATCCGTGGATTCTACATGGAGAAGAGGACCGATGTCGGCGTGTGAACATAGGTAAGTATGTGTGTGTCGACGTATGAAATAAAGTTTTACTGTCGACGGTGTGTGTGTCCTGTTTTTATTTGGGTATTTTTTTCCCAGTAGTACTACAGGTACCAGCGGGCCCGTTTTTCTCCCGCATGCTGGTACTTGTGGTTCTCCAAGTACCAGCTTGCGGGGGAGGCTTGCTGGGACTTGTAGTACTACTGGAAAAAACAATATCTTTTTAATATCACAAAAGGCTATCAGCCCCCCCATCCGCAGCCCATTGGATGGGGGGGGGGGACAGCCTCGGGCTTCACCCCTGGCCCTTAGGTGGCTGGGGGGGGGACCCCTTGATTGAAGGGGTCCCCACTCCCCCAGGGTACCCCGGCCAGGGGTGACTAGTTGGATATTTAATGCCACGGCCGCAGGGCACGGCATAAAAGTGACCCCCGGCTGTGGCATTATCTGTCCAGCTAGTGGAGCCCGATGCTGGTGTTAAAAATACGGGGGACCCCTACTCTTTTTGTCCCCCGTATTTTTGGCACCAGCACCAGGCGCAGAGCCCGGTGCTGGTTTTAAAATTACGGGGGATCCCCTGTCAATTTTTCCCCCGCATTTTTAGAACCAGGACCAGCTCGAAGAGCCCGAGGCTGGTTATGCTTTGGAGGGGGGACCCCACGCCATTTTTTTTTATGATTTCACCGTTCCAGCATAAAAAAAAAAAAAAAAAATAATAATAATATTTTAAAAAATATATAAATAATATTTGTGCCTCCAAAAAAAAAAAAAAAAGTACCTAATCCCTTCTAATATAAATAGATCTGCTATTCCCCCCCAAAAAAACACAAAAAAAAACATGTTTAAATTTTTTTTATTTGTTTTCACCCTCCAAAGTGTGGCGGATTGAAAATGACGAATTTGCTGTCTAAAAGCACTGCTGTCGAATTTCCAAACTTGAATTGAATATGCTTTGGTCGAATTGCAGCACTTGTATCATTGCAGAAAAGTCGAATTTGCAAAAAGTCGAATTTTAAAAGTCCGTTTTTTGGTCGGAAAGCACTGAATTGCATAGGCGATTTTTTTTTTTGGTCGAAAATGACCCGAAATTCGACAATTTCGGGAATTCGACCGCAATTGCATATACCCCACTATCGGTTACTGATTCTGGAAAACTCAAGTTTCAAATTTAGTTTACGTGACAATTTTACATCTGCCATAGAAACCTATGGGGACTGCTATTGTGAATGAAAATGGAGATACCACAGCAGATATCGACTATAAGTGCTGCGTTGCCACTTTCCTAATCCTCGAGAAAATGTCTGTCTTCGTGCAATTTCTCACAAAATCTCCCCTGTAAATAGGCCCTTTTAGCAGTTTTATGTATTTTAACTTCTTGTTTTGTTTCCTAGAGTGGGAGTGCCCAAGGGTGCCAAGGGATCCCGTATTTCCCCAATGCACAGCCAGAGGGCCCCCAAACCAGTGGAATGCTTCGAAGATTTAAGAAGAGATGTCTTCAACATGCTTTGTTTCCTGGGCCCACACTTGGCACATGATCCCATTTTGCTGGCCAAAATTGTCAGACTTGGCAAAGCATTGATGAAAGAGGTTTGTATTTTTCTTTTTTACTGACTAAAGTTTTCATTGTATCTAGCTGTACTTTGTCACATTAATTCCTGTGTACATTGCTGATCCATTTCAAATCTGAATCAGTCTGTTTTTAGTTCCTTTCAGTCTAGGCTCATGGAAACATGAACCAATGATCAAGCAGCCCTTTTTGGATAATGTGTGTATGTACTGTGTGTGTGTTTGTAATTGGTTCTGTTTTGTGCTATATTAGCTTATCAACCCAATGAGCTGCTGAGAATGCGTGAGATCTGCATAATTTCTCTGTGCCATTAATGCCAGTTATGACTGTTTGATGGCAGAAACCAGCATAGAAGCCAGATAAGCAATAGATGTTTCTTTTTCATCCACTAGGGGTCACTGGAGTACTCTTGGGATATGGACAGGGCGTTAGCAGGGATAGGCACATTTAAATATTTAAATTAGTAACCCTCCACCCCTCCATACTCCCAAGATACCTCAGTGTTTTTTTTAGTGCTTTGCCGGAATGGCACACGTAGGATAGATCTCCAGCCTTCATTTTCTCTTTCTAAAGAATTTTTCTTTTTCTTGACACAGGTCCCTACCCAGCTTATTAATAAGCTTGGGTCCGGGACTGTGCGTGTGCTGCTACCCAGCACAAGGCTTGTCGGCGCTTATGTGAAGAAGCCCTGCCATGGACCTTTAGCAGCGTGTTACTGGCTGTACGAGGAGCAGGTCGGAGCTTATAGAGAAGCCCCGTCAATCTCCATATCCCTGCACCAGCGTGAAAGCTGAGTTCCGATATGACTGCAGGAGGTGCAGGTCGGATCTTGCTGAGAAGCCCCGTCAGCCTCCATATCAGGCACCAGGTATTGAGCGGCCGGTCAGCTCACGCTGCCGCCGCTCTGGGTGTGGGGAGCATCTACGTATATGTCTGTGTCTCACTGCTATATGGTCCCGCTGCCGCCGCACTGTATGAGGGAAGCATGATGTTTTCTGTTGCCGCACCTGTACTATGATGTTGCCGCTGAACTGTGTGTGCGGGAGCTATCTTGTTGGGATCCCGTGGCTGTACTGTGGTGCTACTGCCGCATAGGGAGCAGTGGCGCCGGCTTGTGCCCGGCACTGCTCCACAGACCCAGCTGCCGACAGTGTCCGCGATCACCTGCTGATCCTGCGGCTGTACTGTAGCGCTTCCGGCGCAGGGCTGGGGATCAGTGCTGGCGGGCACCGCTCCACGGATCATCTGCTGCTACCGTGGCTGTACTGTAGCGCTGCTGCCGCCGGGTAATCAGTTCTGCCGGCCTGCTGCCGGCACTTCTCCGCAGATCATCTTCTACTCCTGTAGCGCTGTCACCGTGGGGGGATCAGTGCTGCTGGCCTGCGCCCGACAACACTCCACAGACCCAGCTGCCACCAGTGTCCGCGATCAGCTACTGCTGCCGCCGCTTGCACACAGTCAGCTAGCCGGGAGGGGACTTCCTACGCAGCAGCACAGCACCGTGACTCATGTAAGGGCAATCAGCGGTAAAAGGGGACACCAACAGCAATTTCCTTTAGTAAGGGGAGCAGCCATTGTTTGCTCGTGGTTGTTCCTGTCTAGATAGGGGGACAACACAGGTTATTAAGCATATATCACAGTATTGACTATTGTATATGGTCATATATTTAAAAAACAAAAAATACACGTATAAAGGGAACGGACATCACTGGTCCATAGGATAAAATTCCCCTGCCATTCAACAGTTTCCAAAATCTGTAAAATATGTAGTGTATCTTTAACATGTCCGTTCCCTTTATACTTGTATAGCCCACAACATCGGCTGTGAAGCAAGTAGATTTTTTCTTTCAAATTGTACGAAGCTACCTAACTCCCAGATAAATTTCATTATCAGCTGTATACAATACATACTGAATAGAAACTACTTCTGGAAACAGGGTCTGTCCTACAATCAAATCAAAGGAACCGCTATGGGTTCCTCCTTCGCACCTAGCTACGCTGATCTGTTTGTGGCTAGGTGGGAGGAGGAAAAAATTTGGGAAAACAACCCATTCAGAAAATATATTGTCATTTGGAAAAGATACATAGATGATTTGCTGTTTATATGGAGTGGGCCAAAACAAATCCTGGCAGAATTTTTTGAATATATTGCGCCTACGGTTTAGAATTTACGTCAACTGTTAGCGACAACATGGTAATATATTTAGACCTGGATATTTTTATCCAAGAAAAGATGATTTGTGTCACAGCGCCTCCGCGGTCTCCATACTTACCCCTCCGGGCGCGCTGGGTCTCCGTGCGGCTGTCCTCGCTGGCGGTTCCCGGCGTCCAGCGCTCCGTCCGGCCAGCGTGTGCGCTCGACGTCCACGGGAGGTGCGGGTGACGTCATCGGTACCTCCACCAATCAGGCCCTGGCGGGAAGTTCAAATTCAGACGCCAGGCAATGCTCCGGCGCCTGAGTATCATCGTTGCTGCGACTGTGGTGGTGATCTCCAGAGCTCCCGTTCCTCCGTGCTTCCCAGCACCTCCGTGCCTCAGCATCTCCGTGCTTCCCAGCACCTCCGTGCCTCAGCATCTCCGTGCTTCCCAGCACCTCCGTGCCTCAGCACCTCCGTGCCTCAGCACTCAGCATCTCCGTGCCTCAGCACTCAGCACCTCCGTGCCTCAGCACCTCCGTGCCTCAGCACTCAGCATCTCCGTGCCTCAGCACTCAGCATCTCCGTGCCTCAGCACCTCCGTGCCTCAGCACTCAGCCCCTTCGTGCCTCAGCACTCAGCACGTCCGTGCCTCAGCACTCAGCACCTCCGTGCCTCAGCATTCAGCACCTCCGTGCCTCAGCACTTAGCACCTCTGTGCCTCCAGCACCTCTGTGCCTCCAAGCATCTCAACGTCTCTCAGCGCCTTCAAACACCTCCGTAACTCTAGTATTTCGGTGCCTCCAGCACCTCAGTGCCTCCAGCACCCCAACATCGCTCACAGTAAGCTTTTGGTACTCTCTACCCATTCATCAGCATCTTTACAAGTCTTGTCTTTCAGGAGACCTACAAGCATTCACCCGTGCCTCCTGCCTACCGTCCTAATCCTGTATGAGGAAGACCTACATCCGGCCATCTCTACTGCGACCCAGTAGCGGTTCCTCTTCCCGGTCACCGGAAGAAACCCCGAGTCCACAACACTTCCAAACCAGGTCCGTGATAATTTGCACGAGGAACCACACCAAAGAATGCAGTGGAAACCACATACTTAGCACTATGTACAGATGGAAACAAAGAATCAAGTAGAGCAGAAAGGAACCTTTCATTGTTTAAATTGCCGTGCCTGCAAAACCACTGGAAATAAATCAACAAAACCCATTGTAGAATTTATGTCCAATACAACAAAGAAAATTTATAAAATAAAAGAAAGAATTACGTGTGATTCGGAAGGAGTCATTTACCTTCTCCAGATTTTGAAAACCTTCATTCATCAATACATCGGGCAGACAAAAAGAAAATTACGAGTAAGGATTTCAGAGTGTATATATATATATATATATATATATATATATATATACACACACACACACACACACACACACACACACACACACACACACACACACACACACTGGGGCAAAAAAGTATTTCGACAGCCACCGATTGTGCAAGTTGACCCACTTAGAAAGATGAGAGAGGTCTCTAATTTCCATCATAGGTACACTTCAACTGTGAGAAACAGAATCTGAAAAGAAAAAAAAAAACAGGAAATCACATTGTATGATTTTTAAACAATTTACTTGTATATTCTTGTGGAAAATAAATATTTGGACACATACCAAGCAGCAAGATTTCTGGCTCTCACAGACCTGTTACTACTACTTTAAGAAGCTCTTCTATCCTCCACTCATTACCTGTATTAATGGCACCTTTTTGAACTGGTTATCTGTATAAAAGACACCTGTCCACACCCTCAAACAGTCAGACTGCTACCTCTCCACCATGGCCAAGACCAGAGAGCTGTCTAAGGACACCAGGTACAAAATTGTAGAGCTGCACAAGGCTGGGATGAGCTACTCGACAATAGGCAAGCAGCTTGGTGAGAAGAGATCAACTGTTGGTGCAATTATTAAAAAATGGTAGAAATACAAGATCACTGACAATTTCCCTCAACCTTGGGCTCCATGCAAGATCTCACCTCGTGGGGTATCAATGATCTTGAAAACGGTGAGGAATCAGCCCAGAACTACATGGGTGGACCTGGTCAATGACCTCAAGAGAGCTGGGACCACAGTCACAAAAGGGTACCATTAGTAACACACTACGTCGTCATGGATTGAAATCCTGCAGCACCCGAGAGGTTACCCTGCTTAGGCCAGCACATGTCCAGGCCCGTCTAAAGTTTTCCAGTGACCATCTGGATGATTCAGAGGAGGACTAGGAGAATGTAATGTGGTCAGATGAGAGCAAAATCAAACTTTTTGGTATAAACTCCACTCGCCGTGTTTGGAGGGAGAAGAATGATGAATGGCATCCCAAGAACACCATACCCTTTGTGAAGCATAGGGGTGGAAACATCATGCTTTGGGGCTGCTTTTCTGCAAAGGGGACAGGACGACTGATCCGTATTAAGGAGAGGATGAATAGGGCCATGTATCGTGAGATTTTGGCCAAAAACCTCCTTACTTCAGTAAGAGCATTGAAGATGGAACATGGCTGGGTCTTCCAGCATGACAGTGACCCCAAACACACCACCCGGGCAACTAAGGAGTGGCTCCGTAAGAAGCATTTCAAGGTCCTGGAGTGGCCTAGCCAGTCTCCAGACCTCAACCCAATAGAAAATCTTTGGAGGGAGTTGAAAGTCCGTATTGCCCGGCGACAGCCCCAAAACATGACAGATCTAGAGAAGATCTGCATGGAAGAGTGGGCCAAAATACCTGCTACAGTGTGTGCAAACCTGGTCAATAACTACAGGAAACGTTTGACCTCTGTAATTACCAACCGAGGTTATATTACAAAGTATTGAGTTAAACTTTTTGATTGTCCAAATATTTATTTTCCGCAAGAATATACAAATAAATTGTTTAAAAATCATACAATGTGATTTCCTAGTTTTTTTTTTTTTTTTTTTTCTTCAGATTCTCTCTCTTTCCCAGTTGAAGTGTACCTATGATGGAAATTACAGACCTCTCATCTTTTTAAGTGGGTCAATTTGCACAATTGGTGGCTGTCCAAATACTTTTTTGCCCCACTGTAATATACTAAGAGGATTGGAGACGCATAGTGTCTCCAAACATTATAAAGACTGTCACAATAAAGATCCATCCAGCCTGAAATTTTATAGGTATACAAAAAATACAATGTAACTGGAGCGGAGGAAACATATGCCTTGAACTCAGAAAAAAAGAAACAAAATGGATATACTACATGCGGACCCTACAACCTGAGGGGTTAAATGTAGAAATTGACGTAAATGCGTTTTTGTTAGATAATTAAATTTTATACATATTCCCTTTTTTATACATAATATATTAGACCTATTCTGACTGCCATGCCATAAATTAATTTAGAAATATAAAAATGAAAAAAAATGTATATATAATTCTATTTTTTAAGCTCTATATAGGCTACAATGGGCACATGGTTGCTGCTTTTTATTTATAACATCCATTTTCACACTTCCTGTTTTTAATGGAAATAATAAAGTTGTTTAAATCTTTAAAATATAAAAAGGAGGTTAATCCTACAAACAGAATCCTAGATAAAGGGTGCAAAACCCAAAACGCTTTGGAGAAGATACGGAGGACAACAGAGGAGACGCACAAGTGTGTACAAGCACTAGCACGCCGGAGCTACAGAGAGACGGGAACTGTTAAAGTCTGCAGCAGCCGGTCAGGCTGATCTAACATCAAACCGTGGGCACCACAGGTAGGGATAGCAGAGAGAGTTTTAACCCGCACCCAGAAATTGTGGATGTAATCCGGATTTTGAAAACCCTCATTCACCTCTTTTAAACATTCATAAAAGAGCTGTAACATTAATACAAAATAACCCCTTTTTTTTACAGTTATGAGCGTTCGTTTAATCAAGCGCTTCAATTATCATTATTATCTTTCATTTTACTGTTTATATGGAGCTGCTAACATATACATAGCGTGGTATTTTTATATATACTTTATCAAATGTACTAGTTCAGCAAGGTTGGTTTGTCAACTTCAAGAAATCAAGCCTGGTTCTATGTCAAACAATTCACTTCCTAGGAATGATTCTGGATACGGTAGATCAAAGGATTTACCTGCCAGAACAGAAAGCACAAAGTATTCGTCATCTGGTACAGTTAGTGCTCAAGCCACAGACAGTCTCTGTGTATTTGTACATTCAACTGTTAGGAAAGACGGTGGCTTTTTTCGAAGCACTTTAGTTCGGAAGATTTCACTCACGTCCCTTTCAACTGGATCTTCTCGCTTAGTGGTCAGGCTCTCATCTACAAATTTTACAAATGGTGAGGTTGTCTCCCTACTCGGGTGGCTCCACATACACTATCTCACCGTGGGAAAAAGGTTTGTAGTCTGGAATTGGATAATTTGGACGATGGACGCAAGTCTCAGAGGTTAGGGAGCAGTGGTCCTACATAGTCAGCTTCAGGGTCTATGGTCAGCCCGACAAAGATTACGGTCAATAAATGTCCTGGAACTGAGGGCAATTTACGACACGCTGCGACAGGCAGTTCACATGCTCCAGTCTCAGACTGTTCAAGTTCAGTCAGACTACGTGACGGCAGTCGCATACATCAACAATCAATGAGGGACTTGAAGTCGCATGGCCATGCGAGAAGTTGCTTGAATCCTTTATTGGGCCGAGCATCACCAAGTGATATTGTTGACAGTGTTCATTCCAGGAGTGGACAACTGGGAAGCAGATTTTCTCAGCCATCAGGATTTTCATCCGGTAGAATGGCTTTACTTCCAGAGGTGTTCCAGATGTTGGTCCAGAGGTGGGGTTACCCACAGGTGGATCTAATGGCATCTCCCCAGAATCCTCAAACTCCCCAGTATGTGTCCAGAACAAGAGATCCAAAGGCAGTGGCAGAGGATGCTCTCACAATAGCGTTGCCGTACAGCTGCGTTTATCGGTTTCCACAGTTTCCGCTGCTTCCTTTGCTGTGCAGCTACATGGTCATCAGTGCACCCTTTTTTGTGCGCTTTTACAAGTTTCATATGTGTGCGGCATCAGCGTCTAGCTTTGGCCATCTAGTGTTACAGGTGCCAAACAGCTCTCCACCCAAGGGGGAAACTTTGGTAAGTCCCAAGAATACTCTAGTGACCCCTAGTGGATGAAAAAGAAAATAGGATTTTGGTACTTACCAGATAAATCCTTTTCTTTGAATCCACAGGGGGCACTGGATGCCCACCCAGAGCAGTTTCACCTTGCTAGTGGTAAGTTCAGTAAATGTTATGGTAACCTATTCTCACCGACTTGTTGGCATGTTACGGTGATTGTTTTCTGTTGTCGTGTAAACTTTCTAGTTGTCTGTTATGTTATGTGTCAACTTTATAGTTGTCCGTTATGTTATAATGTTATACAGGTTGAGTATCCCTTATACAAAATGCTTGGGACCAGAGGTATTTTGGATATCGGATTTTTCCGTATTTTGGAATAATTGCATACCATAATGAGATATCATGGTGATGGGACCTAAATCTAAGCACAGAATGCATTTATGTTACATATACACCTTATACACACAGCCTGAAAGTAATTTTAGCCAATATTTTTTATAACTTTGTGTATTAAACAAAGTGTGTGTACATTCACACAATTCATTTATGTTTCATATACACCTTATACACACAGCCTGAAGGTCATTTAATACAATATTTTTAAAGGTTTCATTATTTCACTCTCGCTCAAAAAAGTCCGTATTTCGGAATATTCCGTATTTCGGAATATTTGGATATGGGATACTCAACCTGTATGTGATTCTCCATTGTTCATTCTCTGTACGCTTCTGTTCGGCTCAGTAAAAAAACACTGAGGTATCTTGGGAGTATGGAGGGGGTGGAGGGTTACTAATTTAAATATTTAAATGTGCCTATCCCTGCTAAGGCTCCATATCCCAAGAGTACTCCAGTGCCCCCTGTGGATTCTAAGAAAAGGATTTTTCTGGTAAGTACTAAAATCCAATTTTTTTGAGCAAACAATGAACATTTAAGATGCAGTGGTAGCTCTTTATATCAATTTACCACAGATTTGCGTTTGTTTTTTTTTGTGTTGCTCTATGATGCGTTTGATTCTGATTGTGTTTATGCCCAAAATTTAAAAGGCAATAATTTTACTGGCTGTGTTTTGCTTGTACATAGGTTCTCAAACTTTGTCCTCAGGACCCCAAACAGTTCATGTTTTCTAGGTCTTCTCACAGAATCACAAGTGACAGAATCCGCTCCACCTGTAGCTCTTTAAATGTGTCTGTGAATAATGAATACACCTGTGCACCAGCTAGGTAACCTGGAAAATACAAAGGCGGTGCGCAGTTCTTTTCACCCCCTTCCGCAAACGTTCTGTTTCTGCTGACGGGAGTGGTATAATCATTTCAGCTCGCTACCCCTGGGGGTAGCGAGGGCGCCTAACCCTTTACGCAGCTAAACCTGATTACTATGGGCGCAATATGTGCGATAACGTGGATCACTTTAGAAAGGAGATTGCGCGTGATAAATCATTTGAATACTGCCCAAACTGTTTAGGGTTCTGAGGGCTGTGTTTCAGAACCACTATGGTAGTAAAATCATATACCTTTAAATATTGGGCATAAATATGATCTAATGCTGGGCATACACTATACAATTATGTGGCAGATAATCTGTGGTTGGAATGAAAACCTGGTAATGGATGAGAGCAACTGACAATCGCCCATTTGCTCCCAAACACTGGAAAATGGACAAAACCTGTTGTTTATACAAATTGGTTAAATCACAGACAGGTTTTGTCCATTTTCCAGTGTTTAATAGCAGATTGTCAGTTGCTCTAATCCATTACCAGGTTTTCATTGCAACCACAGATTATCTGCCAGATTGTGTAATGTATGCCTAGCAAAAAGCGCTGGGCTTTACAAGGGTGTGGATTATTAGATTTACACAAAAAAATGTCTACAGTTAATAGATCTACCACTAATGGTAAACATGCATTGGGTCGACAGGGCCAAACGGACGCCATGGAAATGGTTGACACAAAAAAAGGTGGACACAATAATTTTTTTGGGGGGGTGTTTTGTCAGTTTTCTACCACAGAGAAGCCCCATTAGTGTACTGCGTCCCCTCGCATGGCTTGCTTCGTTCGCCATGCTTTTTGGGCAAGGTTACTATTCCCAATCATAGTCCACGTAGATGGAGAAGTATGGAAAAATTTAAAAAAATGAAAGAAAACTTTACAAAAAAATTGTCTACCAGATTTGTCGTCTTTTTACCCCTGTTGACCCTGTCGACCTGCATGCCTACCATTAGTGGTTGTCCTATTGACTGTAGACCTTTAATCCGGATACCGTTTTACAACCAGCCGCTTTGTAAATGTCCATATACACAATCATATCTGATCTTGTTGGAAGCTGCTGAGATAGTAACTTCTGTGGTTCGTATAAGTGTAACTCTGCAATACCGCTCACTCCCTCTCCTCATGATTTGCTTTTTTATCTGGTCAGGAAGGTTTCTTTTCAGTTATTTTAATCACGAGTTTACCACAATGCTGCTCCTTATGCTGGGCATACACGGTCAGATAAAATGCCTGTCAGACCAGATCGGACAGGTAATTATAGCGTGTATGCACAGCATTAAATGCATTTTATTTTTAAATCTTGTAAATTCAACTTATTACTTTGCTAGCCAACGAATAATGAAATAGAAGTTTATTTATGGAATAGTAACTGTTCCAGAATATTTTTCTCTATTACCTGCATCATGTCCAAGATTTCTAATTTGTGGTACCCATTAATCTTTTAAAATACACACTCAAGGGGTTTACAAATACAGACTGAGGTAAGGGTCATATTGGTAACTTCTTGGAATCTATTGTGAATCCTGGAGAAAACCTGACATTTCATTATCTCTTCAGTCCTGGGGGATACTGCAAAATATAGGACTTGGATAGGATTACATGTTTGATGTCCATTAAATGTATATGCAAAATTGGTTTGGTACATTCTGTTTACTTTTAAAACCTCTATGAAACTGTGTGTCTCCAAGTTGTAGGTGGTTTGGTATACATTAGCAATTTCTTTATTTCTCTATCGTCCTAGTGGATGCTGGGGTTCCTGAAAGGACCATGGGGAATAGCGGCTCCGCAGGAGACAGGGCACAAAAAGTAAAGCTTTTTCCGATCAGGTGGTGTGCACTGGCTCCTCCCCCTATGACCCTCCTCCAGACTCCAGTTAGATTTTTGTGCCCGGCCGAGAAGGGTGCAATCTAGGTGGCTCTCCTAAAGAGCTGCTTAGAGAAAGTTTAGCTAGGTTTTTTATTTTACAGTGATTCCTGCTGGCAACAGGATCACTGCAGCGAGGGACTGAGGGGAGAAGGAGTCAACTCACCTGCGTGCAGGATGGATTGGTTTCTTGGCTACTGGACATCAAGCTCCAGAGGGACGATCACAGGTACAGCCTGGATGGTCACCGGAGCCACGCCGCCGGCCCCCTTGCAGATGCTGAAATCAGAAGAGGTCCAGAATCGGCGGCTGAAGACTCCTGCAGTCTTCTAAAGGTAGCGCACAGCACTGCAGCTGTGCGCCATTTTCCTCTCAGCACACTTCACACGGCAGTCACTGAGGGTGCAGGGCGCTGGGAGGGGGGCGCCCTGGGAGGCAAATGAGTACCTATAAAGGCTAAAAATACCTCACATATAGCCCTAGAGGCTATATGGAGATATTTAACCCCTGCCTAATTTTTCTAAATAGCGGGAGACGAGCCCGCCGGAAAAGGGGCGGGGCCTATCTCCTCAGCACACGGCGCCATTTCCTCTCACAGCTCCGCTGGTCAGGACGGCTCCCAAGTCTCTCCCCTGCACTGCACTACAGAAACAGGGTAAAACAGAGAGGGGGGGGCACATTTATGGCGATATTTTGATATAACAAAGCAGCTATAAGGGAGCACTTATTATAAGGCTATCCCTGATATATATATAGCGCTTTTGGTGTGTGCTGGCAAACTCTCCCTCTGTCTCCCCAAAGGGCTAGTGGGTCCTGTCTTCGTTAGGAGCATTCCCTGTGTGTCTGCTGTGTGTCGGTACGTGTGTGTCGACATGTATGAGGACGATATTGGTGTGGAGGCGGAGCAATTGCCAAATATGAGGATGTCACCCCCTAGGGAGTCGACACCAGAATGGATGCCTTTATTTATGGAACTACGGGATAGTGTCAACACGCTAAAGCAGTCGTTTGACGACATGAGACGGCCGGACAATCAATTAGTGCCTGTCCAGGCGACTCAAACACCGTCAGGGGCTGTGAAACGCCCTTTGCCTCAGTCGGTCGACACAGACCCAGACACAGGCGATGACTCCAGTGGTGACTGTGACGAATCAACCGTATTTTCCAGTAGGGCCACACGTTATATGATTTTGGCAATGAAGGAGGCGTTACATTTAGCTGATACTACAGGTACCACTAAACAGGGTATTATGTGGGGTATGAAAAAACTACCTATAGTTTTTCCTGAATCAGAAGAACTAAATGACGTGTGTAATGAAGCGTGGGTTGCCCCTGATAAAAAGCTGATAATTTCAAAGAAATTATTGGCATTATACCCTTTCCCGCCAGAGGTTAGGGAGCGCTGGGAAACACCTCCTAGGGTGGACAAGGCGCTAACACGCTTATCTAAACAAGTGGCGTTACCCTCTCCTGAGACGGCCGCACTTAAAGATCCATCAGATAGGAGGATGGAAAATATCCAAAAAAGTATATACACACATGCAGGTGTTATACTACGACCAGCTGTAGCGACTGCCTGGATGGGCAGTGCGGGGGTAGTTTGGTCAGAATCCCTGATTGAAAATATTGATACCCTGGACAGGGACAATATTTTACTGTCGTTAGAACAAATAAAGGATGCATTTTTTTATATGCGTGATGCACAGAGGGATATATGCACACTGGCATCACGGGTAAGTGCTATGTCCATTTCGGCCAGAAGAGCTTTATGGACGCGACAGTGGACAGGCGATGCGGATTCAAAACGGCATATGGAAGTTTTGCCGTATAAAGGGGAGGAGTTATTTGGAGTCGGTCTATCAGATTTGGTGGCCACGGCTACAGCCGGGAAATCCACCTTTCTACCTCAAGTCACTCCCCAACAGAAAAAGGCACCGACTTTTCAACCGCAGCCCTTTCGTTCCTTTAAAAATAAGAGAGCAAAGGGCTATTCATATCTGCCACGAGGCAAAGGTCGAGGGAAGAGACAGCAACACGCAGCTCCTTCCCAGGATCAGAAGCCCTCCCCGGCTTCTACAAAAGCCTCAGCATGACGCTGGGGCTTCTCAAGCGGACTCGGGGACCGTGGGGGGTCGTCTCAAAAATTACAGCGCGCAGTGGGCTCACTCGCAAGTAGATCCCTGGATCCTGCAGATAATATCTCAGGGATACAGGTTGGAATTAGAGACAGGTCCACCTCGCCGTTTCCTGAAGTCTGCTTTACCAACGTCCCCCTCCGAAAGGGAGACGGTGTTGGAAGCCATTCACAAGCTGTACTCTCAGCAGGTGATAGTCAAGGTACCTCTTCTGCAACAAGGGAAGGGGTATTATTCCACTCTTTTTGTGGTACCGAAGCCGGATGGCTCGGTAAGGCCTATTCTAAATCTGAAGTCCTTGAACCTGTACATAAAGAAGTTCAAGTTCAAAATGGAGTCACTCAGAGCAGTGATAGCGAACCTGGAAGAGGGGGACTTTATGGTATCCTTGGACATCAAGGATGCGTATCTCCACGTTCCAATTTACCCCTCACACCAGGGGTACCTCAGGTTCGTTGTACAAAACTGTCACTATCAGTTTCAGACGCTGCCGTTCGGATTGTCCACGGCACCTCGGATCTTTACAAAGGTAATGGCCGAGATGATGATTCTTCTTCGAAGAAAAGGCGTATTAATTATCCCATACTTGGACGATCTCCTAATAAGGGCGAGGTCCAGAGAACAGCTAGAGATGGGATTAGCACTGTCTCAGGAAGTGCTAAAACAGCACGGGTGGATTCTGAATATTCCAAAATCCCAGTTAATGCCGACAACTCGTCTGCTGTTCCTAGGGATGATTCTGGACACGGTTCAGAAAAAGGTTTTTCTCCCGGAGGAAAAAGCCAAGGAGTTATCCGAGCTTGTCAGGAACCTCCTAAAACCAGGAAAGGTGTCTGTACATCAATGCACAAGAGTCCTGGGAAAAATGGTGGCTTCTTACGAAGCAATTCCATTCGGCAGATTCCACGCAAGAATTTTCCAAAGGGATCTGTTGAACAAATGGTCAGGGTCGCATCTTCAGATGCACCTGCGGATAACCCTGTCTCCAAGGACAAGGGTGTCTCTTCTGTGGTGGTTGCAGAGTGCTCATCTATTGGAGGGCCGCAGATTCGGCATACAGGATTGGATCCTGGTGACCACGGACGCCAGCCTGAGAGGCTGGGGAGCAGTCACACAAGGAAGAAACTTCCAGGGAGTATGGACGAGCCTGGAAACGTCTCTTCACATAAACATTCTGGAACTAAGAGCAATATACAATGCTCTAAGCCAGGCAGAACCTCTGCTTCAGGGAAAACCGGTGTTGATCCAGTCGGACAACATCACGGCAGTCGCCCATGTGAACAGACAGGGCGGCACAAGAAGCAGGAGTGCAATGGCAGAAGCTGCAAGGATTCTTCGCTGGGCAGAGAATCATGTGATAGCACTGTCAGCAGTGTTCATCCCGGGAGTGGACAACTGGGAAGCAGACTTCCTCAGCAGACACGATCTTCACCCGGGAGAGTGGGGACTTCATCCAGAAGTCTTCCACATGCTGGTAACCCGTTGGGAAAGACCAATGGTGGACATGATGGCGTCTCGCCTCAACAAAAAACTGGACAGGTATTGCGCCAGGTCAAGAGATCCGCAGGCAATAGCTGTGGACGCGCTGGTAACGCCTTGGGTGTACCAGTCGGTGTATGTGTTTCCTCCTCTGCCTCTCATACCAAAAGTATTGAGAATTATACGGCAAAGAGGCGTAAGAACGATACTAGTGGTTCCGGATTGGCCAAGAAGGACTTGGTACCCGGAACTTCAAGAGATGATCACGGAAGATCCGTGGCCTCTACCTCTAAGGAGGGACTTGCTTCAGCAGGGTCCCTGTCTGTTTCAAGACTTACCGCGGCTGCGTTTGACGGCATGGCGGTTGAACGCCGGATCCTAAAGGAAAAAGGCATGCCGGAAGAAGTCATTCCTACTTTGATTAAAGCAAGGAAGGAAGTAACCGTGCAACATTATCACCGAATTTGGCGAAAATATGTTGCGTGGTGCGAAGATCGGAGTGCTCCGACGGAGGAATTTCAACTGGGTCGATTCCTACATTTCCTGCAATCAGGATTGTCAATGGGTCTCAAATTGGGATCTATTAAGGTTCAAATTTCGGCCCTGTCGATTTTCTTTCAAAAAGAATTGGCTTCAGTCCCTGAAGTCCAGACCTTTGTTAAGGGAGTGCTGCATATACAGCCTCCTGTGGTGCCTCCAGTGGCACCGTGGGATCTCAATGTGGTTTTGGATTTCCTCAAATCTCATTGGTTTGAACCACTAAAAAAGGTGGATTTGAAATATCTCACATGGAAAGTGACCATGCTTCTAGCCCTGGCTTCTGCCAGGAGAGTGTCAGAATTGGCAGCTTTATCTTACAAAAGCCCATATCTGATTTTCCATTCGGACAGGGCAGAACTGCGGACTCGTCCGCATTTTCTCCCTAAGGTGGTGTCAGCATTTCATCTGAACCAGCCTATTGTAGTGCCTGCGGCTACAAGTGACTTGGAGGACTCCAAGTTACTGGACGTTGTCAGAGCATTAAAAATATATATTGCAAGGACAGCTGGAGTCAGAAAATCTGACTCGTTGTTTATATTGTATGCACCCAACAAGATGGGTGCTCCGGCGTCTAAGCAGACGATTGCTCGTTGGATCTGTAGCACAATCCAACTTGCACATTCTGTGGCAGGCCTGCCACAGCCTAAATCTGTAAAGGCCCACTCCACAAGGAAGGTGGGCTCATCTTGGGCGGCTGCCCGAGGGGTCTCGGCATTACAACTTTGCCGAGCAGCTACGTGGTCAGGGGGGAACACGTTTGTAAAATTTTACAAATTTGATACTCTGGCTAAGGAGGACCTGGAGTTCTCTCATTCGGTGCTGCAGAGTCATCCGCACTCTCCCGCCCGTTTGGGAGCTTTGGTATAATCCCCATGGTCCTTTCAGGAACCCCAGCATCCACTAGGACGATAGAGAAAATAAGATTTTACTTACCGATAAATCTATTTCTCGGAGTCCGTAGTGGATGCTGGGCGCCCATCCCAAGTGCGGATTATCTGCATAAATTGTACATAGTTATTGTTAACTAATTCGGGTTATTGTTGAAGGAAGCCATCTTTCAGAGGCTCCGCTGTTATCATACTGTTAACTGGGTTTAGATCACAAGTTGTACGGTGTGATTGGTGTGGCTGGTATGAGTCTTACCCGGGATTCAAAATCCTCCCTTATTGTGTACGCTCGTCCGGGCACAGTACCTAACTGGAGTCTGGAGGAGGGTCATAGGGGGAGGAGCCAGTGCACACCACCTGATCGGAAAAAGCTTTACTTTTTGTGCCCTGTCTCCTGCGGAGCCGCTATTCCCCATGGTCCTTTCAGGAACCCCAGCATCCACTACGGACTCCGAGAAATAGATTTATCGGTAAGTAAAATCTTATTTTCATTCTCTTTATTTCCCTTTGGAAACTGTAGGCAACAACAGACTTGTTCCAGATAATAAGCTCTCCTTTCCCCCATCCTCCTGTGAGCAATTCCTGTGCACATTTCTCAGTGTATAGATAATTATGAGGTTGTTTACTTAGTGGAAAATTGTATTATTGAAGTATTTTATCATGCATTTAGCTCACCTAGTTAAGGGAAACTGCAAACTGTGTAATTTGTTTTATTTGGTTCTTTTGTTATCTGTTTCAGTCTGATGCAAATAAACTTGAAGATAAAGATAAAATGGTAAGTAGTTTTGCTCAAAAACAAGCACAGAGAACTGCACCACATTAATGTCTGATTGTTTCCGAAAGAACCATAATATAATAAAGAGTCGCTTTTCAGTGAAAGCGTGATAGGGAATATTTATGAAACCATGACATACACTAACCAGTGGGATATATGCTTTATAGCATGCAAGTTATATGATGTATGTTGGAAATGTATGTGCCATGACTGAACTCTTCTTTCCTCTTTCTCCATAGGAGGTGTTGGTCAGTTGCTTGTTAAGCATTACAGACCAGGTTTTACTTCCCTCATTGAGCTTAATTGACTGTAATGCGTGTATGTCTGAGGAGCTTTGGGGAATGATCAAAACCTTTCCATACCAATACAGGTAAGCTTCGGGAAAAAAGATGAGTGTTTTACACTTAAAATGGCATCAGTTAGCATTTAGATGAGATGGTTTTCTGTGCTGAATAAATATATCTTCTTGAGCTCATGTTTTAATTATATTTTGGACTTTGTTTTTTTGTTGTGTGTTTTTTTTTTTGTCATAAGTCTCAACTCCCTCCCTTTTTTCCAGTAATGCATTATATGTAATGACATTAATTATAGGACATAGATTGATAGAGAAAACCCTTACCACTTGCGTTTTGGGTTAGAGTCCGTTAGACAGTTGGGTGTGGTACAGTAAGTCTCATGCCCACTATATTTTCTCTAACGTCCTAAAGGATGCTGGGGACTCCGTAAGGACCATGGGGATAAACGGGCTCCTCAGGAGACATGGGCACTTTAAGAAAGACTTTGGCTCTGGGTGTGCACTGGCTCCTCCCTCTATGCCCCTCCTCCAGACCTCAGTTTGATACTGTGCCCAGTGGAGACTGGGTGCTTTCAGGGAGCTCTCCTGAGTTTCCTGTCAGAAAGTATTTTAGTTAGGTTTTTTATTTTCAGTCAGAAAGTATTTTAGTTGGGTTTTTTATTTTCAGGGAGCCTGCTGGCAACAGACTCCCTGCATCGAGGGACTGAGGAGAGCGAAACAGACCTACTTCTCTGAGTTTCAAGGCTCTGTTTCTTAGGCTACTGGACACCATTAGCTCCAGAGGGTTTGGTACGCAGGTCTCACCCTCTCCGTCCGTCCCAGAGCCGCACCGCCGTCCTCCTCGCAGAGCCGGAAGATAGAAGCCGGGTGAGTATGAGAAGAAAAGAAGACTTCAGAGGCGGCAGAAGACATCTTGATCTTCATAGAGGTAACGCACAGCAGTGAAGCTGTGCGCCATTGCTCCCATTCACCTCACACACATCTGTCACTGTAAGGGTGCAGGGCGCAGGGGGGGCACCCTGGGCAGCAATATAAACCTCTCCTGTGGCAAAAGTACATATATACATGTACAGCTGGGCACTGTACATGTATATAAAGAGCCCCTGCCATGTTTTTAAGAATTTTGAGCGGGACAGAAGCCCGCCGCCGAGGGGGCGGGGCTTCTCCCTCAGCACTCACCAGCGCCATTTTCTCCACAGCACAGCGCTGAGAGGAAGCTCCCCGGACTCTCCCCTGCTTACTCACGGTGACAGAGGGTTTTCAAGAGGGGGGGGGGGCACATAATTGGCGCATATGCATACATAAAGGCGCTACTGGGTAAACATTCTGTGTTTTTCCTGGGTCATATAGCGCTGGGGTGTGTGCTGGCATACTCTCTCTCTGTCTCTCCAAAGGGCCTGGTGGGGAACCTGTCTTCAGAAAAGAGCTTCCCTGTGTGTGTGTGGTGTGTCGGTACGCGTGTGTCGACATGTCTGAGGTTGAAGGCTCACCTAAGGAGGAGGGGGAGTGTATGAATGTAAGGTCTCCGTCGGCAGCGCCGACACCTGACTGGATGGATATGTGGAATGTCTTAAGTGCTAATGTAAATTTATTGCACAAAAGATTAGACAAAGCTGAGGCTGGGGAACAGTCAGGGAGTCAAACCATGTCTGTCCCAATGTCTCCGGGACCTTCGGGGTCTCAGAAGCGCACACTATCCCAAATAGTTGACACAGATACCGACACGGATTCAGACTCCAGTGTCGACTACGATGATGCAAAATTGCAGCCAAAAGTGGCTAAATGTATTCGATATATGATTATTGCAATAAAAGATGTTTTGCATATCACAGAGGAACCCCCTGTCCCTGACACGAGGGTTCACATGTATAAAGGAAAGAAGCCTGAGGTCACCTTTCCATCCTCACATGAGCTGAACGAATTATGCGAAAAAGCTTGGGAAACTCCAGACAAAAAAACTGCAGATTCCCAAAAGGATTCTTATGGCGTATCCTTTCCCGCCAAAGGACAGAATACGGTGGGAATCCTCCCCTAGGGTAGACGAAGCATTGACACGCTTATAAAAAAAGATAGTGCTGCCATCCCAAGATACGGCTACCCTCAAGGATCCTGCTGACCGCAAGCGGGAGGTTACCTTGAAGTCCATTTACACACATTCTGGTACGATACTCAGACCGGCAATTGCGTCGGCCTGGGTTTGTAGTGCTGTAGCAGCATGGACAGATTCCTTATCAGCGGAAATTGAGACCCTAGATAAGGATACCATTTTAATGACCCTAGGGCATATAAAAGATGCTGTCTTGTATATGAGGGATGCTCAAAGAGACATTAGTTTACTGGGTTCCAGAATAAATGCTATGTCTATTTCTGCTAGGAGAGTCTTATGGACTCGACAGTGGACAGGCGATGCCGACTCAAAGAGGCATATGGAGTTTTTACCTTACAAGGGTGAGGAATTATTTGGAGAAGGCCTCTCGGACCTCGTCTCCACAGCTACGGCAGGTAAATCGAATTTTTTGCCTTATGTTCTCTCACAACCTAAGAAAGCGCCTCATTATCAAATGCAGTCCTTTCGTTCAAATAAAAGCAAAAGAGTACGTGGATCGTCCTTTCTTGCCAGAGGTAAGTTCAGAGGGAAAAAGCTGCACAACACAGCTAGTTCCCAGGAACAGAAGTCCTCCCCGGCCTCTGCAAAATCCACCGCATGACGCTGGGGCTCCCCTGAGGGAGTCCGCTCCAGTGGGGGCACGTCTTCGACTTTTCAGCCACATCTGGGTTCACTCACAGGTGGATCCCTGGGCAATAGAATTGTTTCTCAGGGATACAAGCTGGAATTCGAAGAGGTGCCCCCTCGGCGATTTTTCAAATCGGTGCTACCGACTTCTCCCCTAGAAAGGGAGATAGTGTTACATGCGATTCACAAATTGTGTCTTCAACAAGTGGTAGTCGAGGTTCCCCTGCTTCAAAGAGGGAAGGGATACTACTCAACTCTGTTTGTGGTCCCGAAACCGGACGGTTCGGTCAGACCCATTTTGAATTTAAAATCCCTGAACCTTTACTTAAAACGGTTCAAGTTCAAAATGGAATCGCTCAGAGCGGTCATAGTCAGCCTGGAAGGGGGAGATTTTATGGTATCTCTGGACATAAAGGATGCATACCTGCATGTTCCCATATATCCTCCTCATCAGGCATACCTGAGATTTGCGGTACAGGATTGTCATTACCAATTTCAGACGTTGCCGTTTGGGCTTTCCACGGCCCCGAGGATTTTCACCAAGGTAATGGCGGAAATGATGGTGCTCCTGCGCAAGCAGGGTGTCACAATTATCCCATACTGGGACGATCTCCTCATAAAAGCGAGATCACGGGAGAAGTTGCTGAACAGCGTATCACTTTCACTGAAGGTGTTTCAGCAACACGGCTGGATTCTCAATATTCCAAAGTCGCAGCTGAATCCTACGTCTCGTTTGACCTTCTTGGGCATGATTCTGGACACAGACCAGAAAAGGGTTTTTCTTCCGACAGAAAAAGCTCAAGAACTCATGACTCTGGTCAAGAGCTTATTGAAGCCAAAACAGGTGTCAGTGCATCACTGCACTCGAGTCCTGGGAAAGATGGTGGCATCATACGAAGCCATTCCCTTCGGCAGGTTCCATGCGATGACTTTCCAGTGGGACCTACTGGACAAGTGGTCCGGGTCACATCTACAAATTCATCAGCGGATCACCCTGTACCCCAGGGCCAGGGTATCTCTCCTGTGGTGGCTGCAGAGTGCTCACCTCCTAGAGGGCCGCAGGTTCGGCATTCAGGACTGGATCCTGGTGACCACGGACGCGAGCCTCCGAGGTTGGGGAGTAGTCACACAGGGAAGAAATTTCCAAGGTCTTTGGTCAAGTCAAGAGACTTGTCTCCACATCAACATCCTGGAACTAAGGGCCATATTCAACGCCCTACGTCAAGCGGAGGAATTACTTCGCGACCAACCAGTTCTGATCCAGTCAGACAACGTCACCACAGTAGCTCATGTAAACCGCCAAGGCGGCACAAGGAGCAGAGTGGCGATTGCGGAAGCCACCAGAATTCTTCGCTGGGCGGTTTGTAAGCGCACCGTCAGCAGTGTTTATTCCGGGAGTGGACAACTGGGAAGCAGACTTCCTCAGCAGACACGACCTACATCCGGGAGAGTGGGGACTTCATCAGGAAGTCTTCGAGCAGATTGCCAGTCAGTGAGGGCTGCCCCAAATAGACATGATGGTGTCCCGTCTCAACAAAAAGCTACAAAGGTATTGCGCCAGGTCAAGAGACCCTCAGGCGGTAGCTGTGGACGCCCTAGTGACACCGTGGGTGTTCCGGGCGGTCTATGTATTTCCTCCTCTTCCTCTCATACCCAAGGTGTTGAGAATAATAAGAAAAAGAGGAGTGAGAACAATCCTCATTGTTCCAGATTGGCCACGAAGGACCTGGTATCCGGACCTGCAGGAGATGCTCACAGAAGATCCGTGGCCTCTTCCTCTAAGACAGGACCTGTTGCAACAGGGTCCCTGTCTGTTCCAAGACTTACCGCGGCTGCGTTTGACGGCATGGCGTTGAACGCCGGATCCTAGCGGAAAAGGTTTTCCGGATGAGGTCATTCCTACACTAATAAAGGCTAGGAAGGACGTGACATCAAAACATTATCACCGAATATGGCGAAAATATGTTTCTTGGTGTGAGGCCAGGAATGCTCCTATGGAAGAATTCCATCTGGGCCGTTTTCTTCACTTCCTACAAACTGGAGTGAATTTGGGCCTAAAATTAGGATCTATTAAGGTTCAGATTTCGGCCTTATCCATTTTCTTTCAAAAGGAATTGGCCTCTCTCCCAGAAGTACAGACGTTTGTGAAGGGAGTACTGCATATTCAGCCTCCTTTTGTACCTCCGGTGGCGTCTTGGGACCTTAACGTGGTGTTAAGTTTCATTAAGTCACATTGGTTTGAACCACTTAAAACTGTGGAGTTGAAATATCTCACTTGGAAAGTGATCATGTTGTTAGCCTTGGCTTCGGCTCGGCGAGTTTCTGAATTAGCGGCTTTATCACATAAAAGCCCCTATCTGGTTTTCCATATGGATAGGGCGGAATTGCGGACCCGTCCTCAATTCCTACCTAAATTGGTCTCATCTTTTCATATGAACCAACCTGTTGTCGTGCCTGTGGCTACGCGTGACTTGGAGGATTCCGAGTCCCTTGATGTGGTCAGGGCTTTGAAAATTTACGTGGCCAGAACGGCTAGAGTCAGGAAGAAAGAAGCACTGTTTGTCCTGTATGCAGCCAACAAGGTTGGCGCTCCAGCTTCAAAGCAGGCTATTGCTCGCTGGATCTGTAACACGATTCAGCAGGCGCATTCTACGGCAGGATTGCCATTACTAAAATCGGTTAAGGCCTATTCCACTAGGAAGGTGGGCTCTTCTTGGGCGGCTGCCCGAGGGGTCTCGGCACTACAGCTGTGCAGAGCTGCTACTTGGTCGGGGTCAAACACCTTTGCAAAGTTCTATAAGTTTGATACCCTGGCTGAGGAGGACCTCCTGTTTGCTCAATCGGTGCTGCAGAGTCATCCGCACTCTCCCGCCCGTTTGGGTGCTTTGGTATAATCCCCATGGTCCTTACGGAGTCCCCAGCATCCTCTAGGACGTTAGAGAAAATAAGATTTTAAACCTACCGGTAAATCTTTTTCTCGTAGTCCGTAGAGGATGCTGGGCGCCCGTCCCAAGTGCGGACTATTTCTGCAAGACTTGTATATAGTTGTTGCTTACATAAGGGTTATGTTATAGTTTCATCGGTTTTGGACCGATGCTATGTTGTTTTTTCATACTGTTAATTAGATAGTACATCACAAGTTATACGGTGTGATTGGTGTGGCTGGTATGAATATTGCCCTTGGATTAACTAAAATCCTTTCCTAGTATTGTCAGTCTCCTCTGGGCACAGTTTCTCTAACTGAGGTCTGGAGGAGGGGCATAGAGGGAGGAGCCAGTGCACACCCAGAGCCAATGTCTTTCTTAAAGTGCCCATTTCTCCTGCGGAGCCCGTCTATCCCCATGGTCCTTACGGAGTCCCCAGCATCCTCTACGGACTATGAGAAAAAGATTTTCTCTGACGTCCTAGTGGATGCTGGGGACTCCGTCAGGACCATGGGGAATAGCGGCTCCGCAGGAGACAGGGCACAAAATTTAAAAGTTTGACCACTAGGTGGTGTGTACTGGCTCCTCCCCCTATGACCCTCCTCCAAGCCTCAGTTAGGTTTTTGTGCCCGTCCGAGCAGGGTGCAATCTAGGTGGCTCTCATAAAGAGCTGCTTAGAGTAAAAGTTTTGATAGTTTTATTATTTTCAGTGAGTCCTGCTGGCAACAGGCTCACTGCAACGAGGGACCTAGGGGAGAAGAAGTGAACTCACCTGCGTGCAGGATGGATTTGCTTCTTAGGCTACTGGACACTAGCTCCAGAGGGACGATCACAGGTACAGCCTGGATGGGTCACCGGAGCCGCGCCGCCGACCCCCTTGCAGATGCCGAAGTAAGAAGAGGTCCAGAAACCGGCGGCTGAAGGCTTTTCAGTCTTCATGAGGTAGCGCACAGCACTGCAGCTGTGCGCCATTGCGCTCAGGCACACTTCACACCGGCGGTCACTGAGGGTGCAGGGCGCTGGGGGGGGCGCCCTGGGCAGCAATGTTAATACCTTTCTGGCTAAAAAGAATACATCACATATAGTCCATGAGGCTATATGGATGTATTTCACCCCTGCCAGGTCTCAGAAAAACCGGGAGAAGAGCCCGCCGGAATAGGGGGCGGGGCCTATCTCCTCAGCACACAGCGCCATTTTCCTACACAGCTCCGCTGCTAGGAAGGCTCCCAGGCTCTCCCCTGCACTGCACTACAGAAACAGGGTAAAAAACAGAGAGGGGGGGCATTTTTTGGCGATATTATATATATTTAAGCAGCTATAAGGAAACAACACTTATATAAGGTTGTTCCTATATAATTATAGCGCTTTGGTGTGTGCTGGCAAACTCTCCCTCTGTCTCCCCAAAGGGCTAGTGGGGTCCTGTCTTCTATCAGAGCATTCCCTGTGTGTCTGCTGTGTGTCGGTACGTGTGTGTCGACATGTATGAGGACGATGTTGGTGTGGAGGCGGAGCAATTGCCGGTAATGGTGATGTCACCCCCTAGGGAGTCGACACCGGAATGGATGGCTTTGTTTATGGAATTACGTGATAATGTCAGCACGCTGCAAAAGTCGGTTGACGACATGAGACGACCGGCAAACCAGTTAGTACCTGTACAGGCGTCTCAAACACCGTCAGGGGCTGTAAAACGCCCTTTGCCTCAGTCGGTCGACACAGACCCAGACACGGACACCGAATCTAGTGTCGACGGTGAAGAAACGAACGGATTTTCCAGTAGGGCCACACGTTATATGATCACGGCAATGAAGGAGGCTTTGCATATCTCTGATACTGCAAGTACCACAAAAAGGGGTATTATGTGGGGTCTGAAAAAACTACCTGTAGTTTTTCCTGAATCAGAGGAATTGAATGACGTGTGTGATGAAGCGTGGGTTACCCCTGATAAAAAACTGCTAATTTCAAAGAAGTTATTGGCGTTATACCCTTTCCCGCCAGAGGTTAGGGCGCGCTGGGAAACACCCCCTAGGGTGGACAAGGCGCTCACACGTTTATCCAAACAAGTGGCGTTACCGTCTCCTGATACGGCCGCCCTCAAGGATCCAGCTGATAGGAGGCTGGAAAATACTCTAAAAAGTATATACACACATACTGGTGTTATACTGCGACCAGCAATCGCCTCAGCCTGGATGTGCAGTGCTGGGGTGGCTTGGTCGGATTCCCTGACTGAAAATATTGATACCCTGGATAGGGACAGTATTTTATTGACTATAGAGCAATTAAAGGATGCATTCCTTTATATGCGAGATGCACAGAGGGATATCTGCACTCTGGCATCAAGAGTAAGTGCGATGTCCATATCTGCCAGAAGATGTCTATGGACGCGACAGTGGTCAGGCGATGCGGATTCCAAACGGCATATGGAAGTATTGCCGTATAAAGGGGAGGAATTATTTGGGGTCGGTCTATCGGATTTGGTAGCCACGGCAACAGCCGGGAAGTCCACCTTTTTACCTCAAGTCCCCTCCCAGCAGAAAAAGACGCAGTCTTTTCAGCCGCAGTCCTTTCGTTCCTATAAGAACAAGCGAGCAAAAGGACATTCATATTTGCCCCGAGGCAAAGGAAAGGGTAAGAGACTGCAGCAAGCAGCCCCTTCCCAGGAGCAGAAGTCCTCCCCGGCTTCTGCAAAGGCCTCAGCATGACGCTGGGACCTTACAAGCGGACTCAGGGGCGGTGGGGGGTCGCCTCAAGAATTTCTGCGCACAGTGGGCACACTCGCAGGTGGACCCCTGGATCCTGCAGGTAGTATCTCAGGGTTACAGGTTGGAATTCGAGAAGTCTCCCCCTCGCCGGTTCCTAAAATCTGCTTTGCCAACGTCTCCCTCAGACAGGGCGACGGTATTGGAAGCCATTCACAAGCTGTATTCTCAGCAGGTGATAATCAAGGTACCCCTTCTACAACAGGGAAAGGGGTATTACTCCACGCTATTTGTGGTACCGAAGCCGGACGGCTCGGTAAGACCTATTCTAAATCTGAAATCTCTGAACCTGTACATACAAAAATTCAAGTTCAAGATGGAGTCACTCAGAGCAGTGATAGCGAATCTGGAAAAAGGGGATTTTATGGTGTCCTTGGACATCAAGGATGCTTACCTTCATGTCCCAATTTGCCCTTCACACCAAGGGTACCTCAGGTTCGTGGTACAAAACTGTCATTATCAGTTTCAGACGCTGCCGTTTGGATTGTCCACGGCACCCAGGGTCTTTACCAAGGTAATGGCCGAAATGATGATCCTTCTTCTAAGAGAAGGCGTATTAATTATCCCTTACTTGGACGATCTCCTGATAAGGGCAAGATCCAGAGAACAGCTGGAGGTCGGAGTAGCACTAACTCAAGCAGTGCTCCAACAGCACGGGTGGATTCTGAATTTTCCAAAATCCCAACTGATCCCGACGACACGTCTGCTGTTCCTAGGGATGATTCTGGACACTGTTCAGAAAAAGGTATTTCTTCCGGAGGAGAAAGCCAGGGAGTTATCCGAACTCGTCAGGAACCTCCTAAAACCAGGGACAGTGTCTGTGCATCAATGCACAAGAGTCCTGGGAAAAATGGTGGCTTCTTACGAAGCGATTCCATTCGGCAGATTCCATGCACGAATTTTTCAGTGGGATCTGCTAGACAAATGGTCCGGATCGCATCTGCAGATGCATCAGCGGATTAAATTGTCGACAAGGACAAGGGTCTCTCTGCTATGGTGGTTGCAGAGTGCTCATCTGTTAGAGGGCCGCAGATTCGGCATACAGAACTGGGTCCTAGTGACCACGGATGCCAGCCTGAGAGGCTGGGGAGCGGTCACACAAGGAAGAAACTTCCAGGGCTTGTGGTCAAGCCTGGAAACGTCTCTTCACATAAATATACTGGAACTAAGAGCAATCTACAATGCTCTAAGCCTGGCAAAACCTCTGCTTCAGGGTCAGCCGGTGTTGATCCAGTCGGACAACATCACGGCAGTCGCCCACGTAAACAGACAGGGCGGCACAAGAAGCAGGAGGGCAATGGCAGAAGCTGCAAGGATTCTTCGCTGGGCTGAAAATCATGTGATAGCACTGTCAGCAGTGTTCACCACATGATTGTAGTCCATTGGGAAAGACCAATGGTGGACATGATGGCGTCCCGCCTCAACAAAAAACTGGACAGGTATTGCGCCAGGTCAAGAGACCCTCAGGCAATAGCTGTGGACGCTCTGGTAACACCATGGGTGTACCAGTCAGTGTATGTGTTCCCTCCTCTGCCTCTCATACCCAAGGTACTGAGAATTATACGGCAAAGGGGAGTAAGAACGATACTAGTGGCTCCGGACTGGCCAAGAAAGACTTGGTACCCGGAACTTCAGGAGATGCTCACGGAAGATCCGTGGCCTCTACCTCTAAGAAGGGATCTGCTTCAGCAGAGACCGTGTCTATTCCAAGACTTACCGCGGCTGCGTTTGACGGCATGGCGGTTGAACGCCGGATCCTAAGGGAAAAAGGCATTCCGGAAGAGGTCATCCCTACCCTGGTCAAAGCCAGGAAGGAGGTGACTGCACAACATTATCACCGCATTTGGAGAAAATATGTTGCATGGTGTGAGGCCTACATTTCCTGCAAACAGGATTATCTATGGGCCTCAAATTAGGGTCCATTAAGGTTCAAATTTCGGCCCTGTCGATTTTCTTCCAGAAAGAATTGGCTTCAGTTCCTGAAGTCCAGACTTTTGTAAAAGGAGTACTACATATACAGCCCCCGGTTGTGCCCCCAGTGGCACCGTGGGATCTCAATGTAGTTTTGGATTTTCTCAAATCCCATTGGTTTGAGCCACTCAAATCGGTAGATTTGAAATATCTTACATGGAAAGTAACCATGCTACTGGCCCTGGCTTCAGCCAGGAGAGTGTCGGAATTGGCGGCTTTATCGTATAAAAGCCCATATCTGATTTTCCATTCGGACAGGGCAGAATTGAGGACGCGTCCTCATTTTCTGCCTAAGGTGGTATCAGCGTTTCACCTGAACCAGCCTATTGTGGTGCCTGCGGCTACTAGCGATTTGGAGGATTCCAAGTTGCTGGACGTTGTCAGAGCATTGAAAATATATATTTCAAGGACGGCTGGAGTCAGAAAATCTGACTCGCTGTTTATACTGTATGCACCCAACAAGCTGGGTGCTCCTGCTTCTAAGCAGACGATTGCTCGTTGGATTTGTAGCACAATTCAACTGGCACATTCTGTGGCAGGCCTGCCACAGCCTAAATCTGTCAATGCCCACTCCACAAGGAAGGTGGGCTCATCTTGGGCGGCTGCCCGAGGGGTCTCGGCATTCCAACTCTGCCGAGCAGCTACGTGGTCAGGGGAGAACACGTTTGTAAAATTCTACAAATTTGATACCCTGGCTAAGGAGGACCTGGAGTTCTCTCATTCGGTGCTGCAGAGTCATCCGCACTCTCCCGCCCGTTTGGGAGCTTTGGTATAATCCCCATGGTCCTGACGGAGTCCCCAGCATCCACTAGGACGTCAGAGAAAATAAGAATTTACTCACCGGTAATTCTATTTCTCGTAGTCCGTAGTGGATGCTGGGCGCCCATCCCAAGTGCGGATTGTCTGCAATACTTGTACATAGTTATTGTTACAAAAAAATCGGGTTGTTTATTGTTGTGAGCCATCTTTTCAGAGGCTCCTACGTTATCATACTGTTAACTGGGTTTCATATCACAAGTTGTACGGTGTGATTGGTGTGGCTGGTATGAGTCTTACCCGGGATTCAAAATCCTTCCTTATTGTGTACGCTCGTCCGGGCACAGTATCCTAACTGAGGCTTGGAGGAGGGTCATAGGGGGAGGAGCCAGTACACACCACCTAGTGGTCAAACTTTTAAATTTTGTGCCCTGTCTCCTGCGGAGCCGCTATTCCCCATGGTCCTGACAGAGTCCCCAGCATCCACTACGGACTACGAGAAATAGAATTACCGGTGAGTAAATTCTTATTTACCGGTAGGTTTAAAATCTTATTTTTGCTTTAATATGGGTGTGAACGCAACAAAGGCTTAATTGTACTCGGAGGTTATGCTGAGTTGTTGCATTATCGATTGAATTACTGGACACAACTACTCTCTTAATGTACAGTAGCTGATTTTTCTAGTGTTTGGTTCCTGTTATCACATAGTGAATGCTGTCATATTCAGTAAAGTTTAAACAGATAACATGATGTAGTGTACTTTTAATACTACATGTTTTATCATATCACAGTCCTATATTTGTACCATATGCGTTCATTTAGACACTTCGTTGTCCTCTCTGTTTTAAGAAGTACAAGCCGAGTCTAAGGTGGTTTGATAGTGCCACCACCCTAATACTCTATTTTATTAACAGGTATCGTCTGTATGGACAGTGGAAAAATGAAACTTATAACAATCACCCATTACTAGTTAAAGTTAAAGCACAAACCTTTGATAGAGCCAAATATATTATGAAGTAAGTATTGAAAATTAAGAAGCTCAGTCTGTTTGTTTTAGTAAAAGTTAATTATGAATATTTTTGTTTAAACAGAATGTCGCTTAATCTTAGCATTTGTCGAATTTACAAATGAAGGCAATCTGTACATCCCACCTCTGTTTACATGAGCAGTGCATGCATTCAGCTGGACTAGCCCTGCTGTATTACGTGCTAAAACTGAATAAAATGAGCACTGTGAGCCCTATTATGTGTGGGTCATAGGATCCTCCAAGATCATTTGCATGCTGTGATATTCCTGGTATCTTGAACTAGGAATATATTGACATTTTATTGGAGCAAAAAACATCTTTCTGTTTAAAGACACCTGCATCTGCTTGTATGCTGTCACTACCAGGTAAACACAAAACACTTACGGTTGTTGAGGTTAAACTGTTTTGAGGTTGAACCCAGTGGCTCGAAGCTCAAGCCCTCTGCCCACTACCAAGTTCAGCACTGGTCCATAGTGAAATGTCAGTGGGGAATTGTCCTACACCAACCAGTAAGTGTTGCAGCACTATTATCACATATACCCAAGAAGTAAATTTCAAGTGCTGGTGATGGAATCTGGTAGAGGAAGTGGTTCCAGGTGTCTGTGTGGTGGCAGCAACAAGTTACCCTCCTATGCCAAGTGGTAGAACTTCGTAACATACTATGTTATTGACTGTGAGAGGTACTCCCTATACCAGGGGTCATCTAAGGCAGGGTTTCCCAACCACAGTACTCAAGGCACACTAACAGTCCAAGTTTTAAGGATACCCATACTTGAACATAGGTGGCTTTAATAGTACATCAGTTATTTTCATTTAACCATCTGTGATCAGGCATAGCTATCATGAAAACCTGGACTGTTAGTTGACCTTGAGCACAGAGCTATTTCATCTTTTACGTAGGGATTTTTGCTTTTTATGTATATTTTTCTCTAGCATACATGGGGAAGAAACTGGAGACCTTGGGGTATAGAGTGAATAGTCTGGCCACCAAAGAGTCAAACTTGTTTGAAGAAGCAGCTGCAGCACAGGCTCTTCCTCCCCTACAGCCCCACCTCTGCCACAGCAGTCAAGTACTTTTTTTTTTTTGACTTAGTTTCGGCATTCCCTGCTATGGTTGTACATTTCTGATTCAGGGCTGCCTACTTCTCACCACAAATGCTCCGGGGTTGGGATGCTGTGACCTACCTCGCCTTCCATGGTCGTTGGACACCTCTAGAATCTCTCCACCTGATCAACCTCTTGGAGCTCAGGACAGTTTTACGGACTTTGTTATGTAAAACTGTTCCTTCATGGCAGAGCCGTAAAGGTACAGTCAGACAACGGGGCTGCAGTCACTTATATCAACCACCAAGGAGGCACCAGTTGCCATGAAGGAAGCTAGTTGCATTCTACAGTGGGCAGAGCATTATCTTTCTGCTCTATCAGGGGTTTACATTCCGGGAGTCCAAAACTGGGTAGCGGACCTTCTCAGCAGCCAGGATGTCCACGCAGGAGAATGTTCTCCCCAACCCGTGGTATTTCAGATGTTAGTGAACTGTTGGGGTTGTCCCGCCACTGTTACAAGCTTCCAGTGTATTGTTCCAGGACTCGAGATCCAGGGGCTCTTCTGGTGGATGCCCTCTCCATCCCGTGGATGGTTCCCTTTCATTTACCTCTTCCTTCCAATATCAATGTTCCCCCGGATTCGCAGCAAGGTGAAGCTGGCACAGTCATCATGGTCAAGCCTGGTCTGCCAATCTTCTTCATCTCTCATCTCCTCCTTGGCGTCTTCCTCTCAGGCCAGACCTTCTGTGGCAGGGCTTTTGCCTCCACTCGGACCTCACATGACTAGCTTTGACAGGGTTGCTATTAAAACAGCTTTTTTAAAAGCTAGGGGGTTTTGTGATTCGGTGGTTCCGTACCATGATCTTATGAGAATAGCGGGACTATTTGACTGGTGTTCCTCCCACCATGTCAGACCATCATCATTCTGCATTTCCTGGGTCTTGTCCTACTTGCAAGATGATTTGGATATGTACCATTTGTCTCTCCTCTCTGAAGACCCATGTATTAAGTCCTTTTTCAGAGTAGGATTGTGTTAGTGTGCTGCTACTTCACAACTTCTCTGCTACCTTGCGTACGGTGGAATAGTTTGTAGTCGTTGTAGTGTCCACAGAGACTCTATCCGGACTCTTCAGTCTTATTGGGTGAGCTCCTACAGCTGGAGGAATTAATCCAGGGGGCCCCCTTAAGTACCGGTGTTCACAACAAGCACTAAGGGAACAGCGAGGAGTTGCTGATGGTGAAACGCCTCTTGAGAGCTCTAGGAGTCTCGCCACAATAGCACTGGAGTTCCCCACGACTTCAATCAAGTCCAAGAATACTTACATCCCTAACAGATTGCCCACTTGCCGGCAGTGTAGACTTTTCTTCAAGGGTTCCGTCATCTTCGGCCACCTTTTACTTTCCCTGGTTGCTAAATGGGATTTGCTTCTAGTACTGAGGATACTATAGTCTCACCCCTTTGAGAGTGTAGACTCCGTGGATCTTCACTGGTTAACATGGAAGACCATCTTCCTGTTTATGATTGCCTTGGCTCGCCATGTGTCGTATTTGAGTGCCTCCTTAATCCCGTTTCCTCATTTACCATCTGGATCGGCAGTCCTTTGTACCAGACTGGGTTATCTTCCAAAGGTGGTGTACAATTTTCATATTAACATGGAGATTGTGGCTCCCTCTCTTTCGGACTCTGATACGCGTCTTTCTTGACTTCTCTTGAAGTGGTTCAGTCCCTCTGCATCTGCGTGGACAAAACTAGCGCTATTTGCGAGTCTGACTCTCTATTTGTCTTCTATGACGCCTACAATCATGGTTGGTCAGCTACCAAGCAATAGCTTAGAACATTAGAACTGCTTCGGCAGCATGGCTCTCACTGGCAATATCGCCCGTCGGGCATGCATGCATGGCTGACAGGTCATGTTGCTTACAACGCGCGGGAGCACGCATAGTCAGCGACATAGTGCATACACACTAGGCAATATCGTGAACAATGTTTTTGTATCGGCCACATCGTCCACTTTATCATCTAGTGTGTAGCCAGCATCAGTACTCTTGAGGACTGAGTTTAGGAACCACTGCTCTAATCTAACAGATGGGCTCATATTTTTAGGGGATATTCAATTGTTTGAAAAGTCAGTTGGGTGTCTATTTTTCTCTGACGTCCTAGTGGATGCTGGGTACTCCGTAAGGACCATGGGGAATAGACGGGCTCCGCAGGAGACTGGGCACTCTTAAAAGAAAGATTAGGTACTATATCTGGTGTGCACTGGCTCCTCCCTCTATGCCCCTCCTACAGACCTCAGTTAGAATCTGTGCCCGGCCAGAGCTTGGATGCACCTAGTGGGCTCTCCTGAGCTTACTAGAAAAGAAAGTATTTGTTAGGTTTTTTATTTTCAGTGAGATCTGCTGACAGCAGACTCACTGCTACAAGGGACTGAGGGGAGAGAAGCAAACCTACCTGCTTGCAGCTAGCTTGTGCTTCTAAGGCTACTGGACACCATTAGCTCCAGAGGGATCGAACACAGGGCCCGACCTCGATCGTCCGTTCCCGGAGCCGCGCCGCCGTCCCCCTTGCAGAGCCAGAAGACGGAAGAACCAGGAGAAAATCGGCGGCTGAAGACTCCGGTCTTCAATAAGGTAGCGCACAGCACTGCAGCTGTGCGCCATTGCTCCCACAGCACACCACACGCTCCGGTCACTGGTGGGTGCAGGGCGCTGCGGGGGGGGGGGGGGGGGGCGCCCTGGGCTGCAATATGTATACCTTTTTGGCAAATGTGCACATAATACAGTTAAAAACTGTATATGTGCCTAATCCCCCGCCATTAATATTATTAAAAAAGCGGGAGAAGCCCGCCGCGGAGGGGGCGGGGCTATCTCCCTCAGCACACCGGCCCCATTTTCTCTTCACAGCTCCGCTGGAAGGACGCTCCCCAGGCTCTCCCCTGCAGTATACACTACGA
The DNA here is from genome assembly GCF_028390025.1 of Pseudophryne corroboree. Lineage (NCBI taxonomy): Eukaryota > Metazoa > Chordata > Amphibia > Anura > Myobatrachidae > Pseudophryne > Pseudophryne corroboree. The sequence goes on along the minus strand of NC_086451.1, from coordinate 274,843,442 downwards.
GAAGGGTAAAAAAGAGAGGGGGGGCACATAAATTTAGGCGCAAAAGGTGATATAAGCAGCTATTGGGGGAAAATTCACTTTGTGTTAGTGTAAATCCCTCTGTTATATAGCGCTCTGGTGTGTGCTGGCATACTCTCTCTCTGTCTCCCCAAAGGACTTTGTGGGGTCCTGTCCTCAGTCAGAGCATTCCCTGTGTGTGTGTGCGTGCGGTGTGTCGGTGCGGCTGTGTCGACATGTTTGATGAGGACGCTTACGTGGAGGCGGAGCAGGAGCCGATAAGTGTGATTTCGCCCCCTGCGGGGCCGACACCAGAGTGGATGGATATGTGGAAGGTATTAACCGACAGTGTCAACTCCTTGCATAAAAGGTTCGATGACGTAACAGCTTTGGGACAGCCGGCATCTCAGCCCGCGCCTGCCCAGGCGTCTCAGAGGCCATCAGGGGCTCAAAAACGCCCGCTACCTCAGATGGCAGACACAGATGTCGACACGGAGTCTGACTCCAGTGTAGACGAGGATGAGACAAATGTACAGTCCACAAGGGCCATCCGATGCATGATTACGGCAATGAAAAATGTGTTGCACATTTCTGACATTAACCCGGTTACCACAAAAAAGGGTATTATGTTTGGGGAGAAAAAGCAGCCAGTGACTTTTCCCCCATCTGATGAATTAAATGAATTGTGTGAAGAAGTGTGGTGTTCCCCAGATAAGAAATTAGTGATTTCTAAGAGGTTACTAATGGCGTACCCTTTCCCACCAACGGACAGGTTGCGTTGGGAAACATCCCCTAGGGTGGACAAGGCGCTCACACGCTTATCAAAAAAGGTGGCACTGCCGTCTCAGGATACGGCCGCCTTAAAGGAGCCTGCAGATAGAAAGCAGGAGGCTATCCTGAAGTCTGTGTATACACACTCAGGTACTATACTGAGACCTGCAATTGCTTCAGCATGGATGTGTAGTGCTGCAGCTGCTTGGTCTGATACCCTGTCAGATAACATTGATTCCCTTGACAGGGATACTATTTTGCTAACCATAGAGCATATTAAAGACGTCGTCTTATATATGAGGGATGCACAGAGGGACATTTGCCGGCTGGCATCTAGAATTAATGCAATGTCCATTTCTACCAGGAGAGTATTATGGACTCGGCAGTGGACAGGTGATGCTGATTCTAAAAGGCACATGGAAGTTTTGCCTTATAAGGGTGAGGAATTGTTTGGGGACGGTCTCTCGGACCTCGTATCCACAGCAACAGCTGGTAAGTCGACTTTTTTACCTCAGGTTCCCTCACAGCCTAAGAAAGCACCGTATTATCAAGTACAGTACTTTCGGCCTCAGAAAGGCAAGCGGGTCAGAGGCGCGTCCTTTCTGCCCAGAGGCAGGGGTAGAGGGAAAAAGCTGCACCAGACAGCCAGTTCCCAGGAACAAAAATCCTCCCCTGCTTCCACTAAGTCCACCGCATGACGCTGGGGCTCCACAGGTGGAGCCAGGTGTGGTGGGGGCGCGTCTCCGGAACTTCAGCGACCAGTGGGTTCGCTCACAGGTGGATCTCTAGGTTCTACAAGTGGTATCTCAGGGATACAAGCTGGAGTTCGAGGCGTCTCCCCCTCGCCGTTACCTCAAATCAGCCTTGCCAGCTGCTCCCAAGGAAAGGGAGGTAGTACTGGCGGCAATTCACAAGCTGTACCTTCAGCAGGTGATAATCAAAGTTCCCCTCCTTCAACAGGGACGGGGTTACTATTCCACAATGTTTGTGGTACCGAAACCAGACGGTTCGGTGAGACCCATTCTAAATTTGAAATCCTTGAACACTTATATAAGGAAGTTCAAGTTCAAAATGGAATCGCTCAGGGCGGTTATTGCAAGCCTGGAAGAGGGGATTTTATGGTGTCACTGGACATCAAGGATGCTTACTACATGTGCCCATTTACCCACCTCACCAGGAGTACCTCAGGTTTGTGGTACAGGACTGTCATTACCAATTCCAGACTTTGCCGTTTGGTCTGTCCACGGCACCGAGGGTATTTACCAAGGTAATGGCCGAAATGATGATACTCCTTCGAAAGAAAGGAGTTATAATTATCCCGTACTTGGACGATCTCCTTATAAAGGCAAGGTCCAAGGAGCAGTTGTTAGTCGGAGTAGCACTATCTCGGGAAGTGCTACAATAGCACGGCTGGATTCTGAATATACCAAAGTCGCAGCTGATTCCTACGACGCGTCTGCTGTTCTTGGGCATGATTCTGGACACAGAACAGAAGAAGGTGTTTCTTCCGGAGGAGAAGGCCCACAAATTGTCATCTCTGGTCAGGGACCTCCTGAAACCAAAACAGGTGTCTGTGCATCACTGCACACGAGTCCTGGGAAAGATGGTAGCTTCTTACGAAGCAATTCCCTTCGGCAGGTTCCATGCAAGAATCTTTCAGTGGGATCTGTTAGACAAGTGGTCCGGATCGCATCTTCAGATGCATCTGTTGATCACCCTGTCCCCGAGGGCCAGGGTGTCTCTGCTGTGGTGGTTGCAGAGTGCTCATCTTCTCGAGGGCCGCAGATTCGGCATTCAGGACTGGGTCCTGGTGACCACGGATGCAAGCCTCCGAGGTTGGGGAGCAGTCACTCAGGGAAGATACTTCCAAGGACAGTGGTCGAGTCAGGAGACTTCCCTACACATAAATATTCTGGAACTAAGGGCCATTTACAATGCCCTAAGTGAAGCAGAACCCCTGCTTCAAAACCAACCGGTGCTGATTCAGTCAGACAACATCACGGCGGTCGCCCATGTAAACCGACAGGGCGGCACAAGAAGCAGGATGGCGATCGCAGAAGCCACAAGGATTCTTCGATGGGCGTAGAATCACGTGCTAGCACTGTCAGCGGTGTTCATTCCGGGAGTGGACAACTGGGAAGCAGACTTCATCAGCAGGCACTACCTCCACCCGGGAGAGTGGGGACTTCATCCAGAAGTCTTCAAAATGATTGTAAATCGTTGGGAAAGGCCACAGGTGGACATGATGGCGTCCCGCCTCAACAAAAAGCTAAAAAGATATTGCGCCAGGTCAAGGGACCCTCAGGCGATAGCTGTGGACGCTCTAGTGACACCGTGGGTGTACCAGTCGGTTTATGTGTTCCCTCCTCTTCCTCTCATACCAAAGGTACTGAGGATAATAAGAAAGAGAGGAGTAAGAACTATACTCATTGTTCCGGATTGGCCAAGAAGAACTTGGTACCCGGAACTACAAGAAATGAACTCAGAGGACCCTTGGCCTCTGCCGCTCCGACAGGACCTGCTACAGCAGGGGCCCTGTCTGTTCCAAGACTTACCGCGGCTGCGTTTGACGGCATGGCGGTTGAACGCCGGATCCTAATGGAAAAGGGCATTCCGGATGAAGTCATTCCTACGCTGATAAAGGCTAGGAAGGATGTGACAGCACAACATTATCACTGCATATGGCGAAAATATGTTGCTTGGTGTGAGACCAGGAAGGCCCCAACAGAGGAATTTCAGCTGGGTCGATTTCTGCACTTCCTACAGTCAGGAGTGACTATGGGCCTAAAATTAGGATCCATTAAAGTCCAGATTTCGGCCCTGTCTATTTTCTTTCAAAAAGAACTGGCTTCACTGCCTGAAGTTCAGACGTTTGTTAAGGGAGTGCTGCATATTCAGCCCCCTTTTGTGCCTCCAGTGGCACTTTGGGATCTCAACGTTGTGTTGGATTTCCTAAAATCACATTGGTTTGAGCCACTTCAGACCGTGGAGTTGAAGTATCTCACGTGGAAGGTAGTCATGCTGTTGGCCTTGGCCTCTGCTAGGCGTGTGTCAGAATTGGCGGCTTTGTCCTGTAAAAGCCCATATCTGATTTTCCATATGGACAGGGCAGAATTGAGGACTCGTCCCCAATTTCTCCCAAAGGTGGTATCAGCGTTTAATTTGAACCAACCTATTGTGGTGCCTGCGGCTGCTCGGGACTTGGAGGATTCCAAGTTGCTGGACGTAGTCCGGGCCCTGAAAATCTATGTTTCCAGGACGGCTAGAGTCAGAAAAACTGACTCGCTGTTTATCCTGCAATCACCCAACAAGCTGGGTGCTCCTGCTTCAAAGCAGACTATTGCTCGCTGGATCTGTAGCACGATTCAACTTGCACATTCTGCGGCTGGACTGCCGCATCCTAAATCAGTAAAAGCCCATTCCACGAGGAAGGTAGGCTCTTCTTGGGTGGCAGCCCGAGGGGTCTCGGCTTTACAACTTTGCCGAGCTGCTACTTGGTCGGGATCAAACACTTTTGCAAAATTCTACAAGTTTGATACCTTGGCTGAGGAGGACCTTGAGTTTGCTCATTCGGTGCTGCAGAGTCATCCGCACTCTCCCGCCCGTTTGGGAGCTTTGGTATAATCCCCATGGTCCTTACGGAGTACCCAGCATCCACTAGGACGTCAGAAAATAAGAATTTACTCACCGGTAATTCTATTTCTCGTAGTCCGTAGTGGATGCTGGGAGCCCGTCCCAAGTGCGGACTTTCTGCAATACTTGTATATAGTTATTGCTTAACTATAGGGTTATTGTTCTGAGCCATCTGTTGAATGAGGCTCAGTTGTTGTTCATACTGTTAACTGGGTATAGTTATCACAAGTTGTACGGTGTGATTGGTGTGGCTGGTATGAGTCTTACCCTGGATTCCAAATCCTTTCCTAGTAATGTCAGCTCTTCCGGGCACAGTTTCCCTAACTGAGGTCTGGAGGAGGGGCATAGAGGGTGGAGCCAGTGCACACCAGATATAGTACCTAATCTTTCTTTTAAGAGTGCCCAGTCTCCTGCGGAGCCCGTCTATTCCCCATGGTCCTTACGGAGTACCCAGCATCCACTACGGACTACGAGAAATAGAATTACCGGTGAGTAAATTCTTATTTTTCCTATCTAATAGACGGGAACAAACAGACGCCCAACCGACATTTCAAACTTTTGAATTCCTCCCTTAATGTAACATTATGCTCTGTGGTTGCGAAGTTGTCCTCCTTGACAGGCTAGTGACTGCTCGACTTTATAGAAGATAGCTTGTAACTTTTACGCATCAGCAACATCTTGCATATGCTTATTAGATATATTCTATATACCGTATATACTCGAGTATAAGTCGACCCGAATATAAGCCGAGGCACCTAATTCTACCACAAAAACCTGGGAAAACTTATTGACTCGAGTATAAGCCTAGGGTGGGAAATGCAGCTCTAGCCGTACACAGCCCTCAGTGCCAGATATGCCCTCATAGTGCCAGATATGCCCCCACAGTGCTGCCAGATATGCCCCCACAGTGCTGCCAGATATGCCCCCACAGTGCTGCCAGATATGCCCCCACAGTGCTGCCAGATATGCCCCCACAGTGCTGCCAGATATGCCCCCACAGTGCTGCCAGTTATGCCCCCACAGTGCTGCCAGATATGCCCCCACAGTGCTGCCAGATATGCCCCCACAGTGCTGCCAGTTATGCCCCCACAGTGCTGCCAGATATGCCCCCACAGTGCTGCCAGATATGCCCCCACAGTGCTGCCAGTTATGCCCCCACAGTGCTGCCAGTTATGCCCCCACAGTGCTGCCAGATATGCCCCCACAGTGCTGCCAGATATGCCCCCACAGTGCTGCCAGATATGCCCCCACAGTGCTGCCAGATATGCCCCCACAGTGCTGCCAGTTATGCCCCCACAGTGCTGCCAGATATGCCCCCACAGTGCTGCCAGTTATGCCCCCACAGTGCTGCCAGATATGCCCCCACAGTGCTGCCAGATATGCCCCCACAGTGCTGCCAGATACGTTCCCTCCCCAAGTGCCAGGTATGCCCCACAGTGCTGTTACTTACCCCTCCGTCGATCCCGCGCTGTCTTCTGGAGGGACACGAAGCACACAGCGTGCGCGGCTCTCCTGTGTCCCTCCTGCATCTTCGGCGGCCGCGGCGGGTCTATTATAGGAAGTGCCGGTTCGTGATCAGAGGTCACGAACGGGTATTTCCTGTAATAGAACCGCCGCTGCTGCCGCCGGAGATGCAGGAGGGACACAGGAGCGCCGCGCGCTGTGCGCTCCATGTCCCTCCTTCACACTGCTCTGCCTCTGCCTGCACTGACTCGAGTATAAGCCGAGGTGGCTTTTTCAGCACAAAAAAAAGTGCTGAAAAAGTCGGCTTATACTCGAGTATATACGGTAAGTGAATATTGTGATGCATACAAAGCATCTATGTTAGATTATATACTTGCCCATTGGCTGATTTGATTGTACTGTCCCATCTGTGATGGGGAAAAAAGCATTGCAAAGTGCTCAAAATTCCATTGTAGTTCAAACGCAAGATGGGAAAAGTAATCAATTGGAGTGCAAATTATTTAATTATACGAGAAAATACGAAAAATCTATTTTGCTGCGTGAGGCAAGTAGCCAATTCAAAGTATTCTTTTGAAGCTGTTGGTTTGAAATATTGCAGTTGCTGATAAATGAAGGCACACTGCGGTACTGCAGTACTGTTATCACTGAGGCAGAAACAGTCACTTACATGAGTTATAGACTTACACTATACCAGTTGAAAAAGCTTTAGAAGGCTGCGCACAAAAAATTTAATGACTTTTATCACAGATTGGTTTGAACCAATTATTTTCTGTATTCATGAGATCTTTAGCTCCTTCATTAAGTGCCAGACTCGTTAGGCACAATCTTTTAGTAGTTACTGAAGAGTGCCCATTTTCTAAGTTTTGTACACTTCATAGCCAGTCAGCAAAAATGATTTTCTTTCCTCGAAATGTTAAGTGAAGATTTCATGGTTATGTTAAGATCTTTCTTGGCAGTGGTCCTTAGTTATTATTTATAGAGGCTTCAATAGGCAGTGTTTATTTGACATTTAGTATTTTAGCAGCGGGACTGAAATTTTTGTTTTCTCCCCTCTTTTATAAATACACTTGTTGTTTTATGGCGGCTCTGTGTTTATGGCCAATTAAATTGTTAATAGCATTCATAAAACACTATAGAAGAGGTGTACCAAATGTTCACTTTTTTTTCCCCCTTCTGCTTTTCTTGCAGACGTCTAACAAAAGAAAATGTGAAGCCATCAGGACGGCAAATAGGAAAACTAAGCCATAGCAATCCAACAATTTTGTTTGATTATGTACGTTTGTATATTATTAAGTACCTGTGGATGTTTGTAATCTGCATGCCACATGCAATTACTTGAATGAAGTGTTATCACATTTTACAAGGTTTTACTTGGTATAAAGATCTTATTCCATGCAGTCCCTCTGCATAATTAAACAGCAGAGAATTTTTAGATGTCTGCAGCATCTTCTATTATGGGTGTGGACTTTCATGCTAAAACGGCATACTCTTTAAAATTGCATATGGCATGTCTTGGGGGATGAAAGGTCTGGTAACGTTTACATGGTGATATTTAATTCATTAACAATGTATCTAAACATTTCTATTGTTAACTGTATGGTTTAATTGTACTGTTCATCAAAGCATACCCTTCCGCATAACCTAGTTTCGAGGCCACTCTCCCAAACCCCTGCCTCATTCCTTGGCCATCTCTGCCTCGCTTACTTCTTGCCTACAGGCCACCTTCTGCTTGCGCCTCATTTCATCTATCTGTTTCTCCTCTCCCCCTAGATTGTAAGGTCCTTGGAGCATGGCCCTCTTTCCTCCTGTTTTCACAACCCTCTACTCTCTCACTTCAATTACAGCTCTCTCCTACTCTGCGACTGTCTATACCCGCATCTCCCCTCGCTCATAACCGTTCATCTCTTCCAACAGCTGCCCACTCCTTTGCTTCCTTACATCTCAGCTGTAGTGAGAATTGTGGTGCTAATTGTTACCTGTGCTCTGTTTTAATTTTTCAGTTCCTGTAATGTTAAGTTCTGTGTACCCAGTATTGTTTTAATGTCTGCCGTATGTACGGCGCTGCGAACAACTTGTGGTGCCTTTATAACTAAATGTAATCATAAGCTTATGTATTGCAATATTCAAATTTTTTTTTTTTTATGCAAAAGTAAAGCCCCAGTGTGTTTGCTTTTTAACTAGGCTTTTTGTTTGTGAGCATAAGACTGAGATGGTCTACTTAGTATGCATTGTGTAGAATGGGAGTATAAAAATTTCCCTTCAGCAGCAGGTGCTCTATGGACTTTCCCCTGTTACACTTTCCTCACTGTCACCTCTCCTACTCCTACTCTGTTATTTTTCCGGTGCCTTTCATAGTAGGTGTACAAGAGTGCTCTTGTTCTTGCTTTCTACTATTGGTTTCCACCCTCCCCGCGCACCCTTGAGAGAGGATTTTGCTAACTCTGCAGACTACTGCGGCATCACCAGTCTTTCTCTTTTTGTTCCCTCCACTATTAACAACTGCCTGCATACACTAGCTACATTTAAGTTGCCCAACACACACTTGCACTTGTCCATGACCTTCACTGTACGTTTTTGTTATTGTACTGCATTTATACAGTGTCATTTAAATGTCTTTCCTGGGTACTGCACGGACCTTGTGGCACGTAATAAATCCATAAATAAATAATTAATGAAAGAATAAAAGTGGATTACACAAATGATACATCTGTCCAGTTTAAGGACATTGGGGCAGATGTATTAAGCCTGGAGAAGTGATAAAGCAGTGATAAGTGCAAGGTAATAACGCACCAGCCAATCAGCTCCAATATGTATATTGACATTTAGGAGCTGATTGGCTGGTGGTTATCCCCTTCACTTATCACTGCTCTATCACCGTTTTATCACTTCTCCAGGCTTAATACATCTGCCCCATTATTGGAACTCTGGTCCAGCAACCTGCCCCTGAGAGCAAGGACAAAGATTTTGGTTTAAAGGTTAGCAATTTGACTTTAGGTTTGTTTCCTAATAGTTACCATGAACTGCAAAATTGTGTCAGACATGCAACTTCTTGTAAACTTTTTGTCCCTCTTATATTGAGTATGCATGTTTTTTTTTAAATTTCCCACAGATACTTTCGCAGATACAGAAGTATGACAACTTAATAACACCTGTTGTAGATTCATTAAAATACCTCACTTCACTGAACTATGATGTCCTTGCATGTATCCTTTTCAATAGAACATTGTATGTGTGCTTTAGAAAAGGAAAAACCTGAAACAGAAATCCACACATTAATTAATTTTAATGTTTTCCACTTTAGTAATGTTTTATTTCTCTAGCATCCATAAGGGATATTGGGGAATTAGTACGATGGGGTATAGACTAGGTCCCAAGGATTCGATGCACTTTAAATTTCTTCAACTGGGTGTGCTGGCTCCTCCCCTCTATGCCCCCTCCCACAGGCAGTTTAGAAAAAACTGCCCTCAGGAGAGGATGCACACTCTGGAGCTCCAGAGAGTTTTCTTCAGTTTATTTTTAAAATGTATTATTTTTGGAATGCTGTTTGGGCAACAGCATACCTGCACCGTGGGAGTTGGGGGGGGGGGGGGGGGGTGTACCGGTTTCTTCAGGCATCAGAGCTGCTTCCCGGCTGCAGGACCACCATCCTAACATTGCGTGAATGAGAGAAGAGTGGTGAGTACAATCCGTGAGCCCCGCTTGGTGCGGCGCAAACGCAGGGGCGGCATACGGGACCCTCCCTGGGGGGACCCACTATAGCCTCCCTGTGTACACTGGCAACGGTAGTTAAAACTAGCACTTATGTGATGTTTTACACTTATATGGAGACTTTGCCAGTATAAAGATCTATAAAGCTCTGTCGCCATTACAGGGGCGTAGCTTCCTCAGAGCGGGACTAGCGGCGTTTTGGCGCCTTCTTCTGCTTACAGCTACAGCAGCAGGCACACACAGCTCCTCCAGGCACTCAGGATACGCAGGAAAACTGGTACAGGGGTGTAGCGAAGGGAGGAGCCGCTATTGTGCACAATTTGTGTCCTGAAAAGGACAACAACTCTGGTGTTACACCATGATATAACAGCTTGCAGTCTCACGGGGGCTGCTTAGCTTGGGTGTGCTGTTCTTTCCTCTCTGTCTCCCTCTTACATACAGTAAGGGCAGGCTTGCTATTATATTACTCGTCTGTGTGTATGTGTATATAAGTGTTTACTGTAAACATGGTAAAACACCAGTGTCTGTCACACCAGATTCTCTCCCTCTACATCTGGTTCCATGTCATGTGAACAATGCAGCCAGTCCTCACAACTTAGTGAGGGGGTTGGGGGGGAGGGTCAAGAGCCTTTCTGGCTAGGTGCCATAAAATCCATGATGTCAGATATGTCATCTCTGCTCACTGCTAATGCTCAAATGACTCAGCAACTGCAGCAGGCTGTTGCAAACCTAACTGCAAGGGCAGATGTTCAACAGCCCCCCCTCTCTAGATCAGGACCACAAAAACGTGGATTACCTGCTTTACTCTCATCCTCTGATGAAGAGATACAGGAGGAGGGGGAGGATTTGGATCTTGTTACTGGGGATTCCTCTTCTGCACAGTGTATTGAGACCCTCATTCTTGCTATACTGGACGTGTTAAAACTCCCTCTAGAGGACGCTGCAGCACATCAGTTGTTTTTCTTAACACAGAACAAACTCAGTGTCACTTTCCCTGATTCTGCAGAGCTGGATGACCTGTTTAAATTAGCCTGAAAAAATCCAGATAAGAAATACCAAGTGACAAAATGTTTTTGTTGCTGTGTTACAAGTGACAAAACGGTTTTTGCACACTTTTCCATTTGCTACTGAAGGCAGGAAACTCTGGGAAGAACCCCCGGCTGTAGACGTATCAGTCTCTCGCCTATCTAAAAATGCGGTACTACCAGCTCCAGGCTCCTTTACCATAAAGGACCCTGGGGATAGAAAAATAGAGAATACACTGAAGTCTGTCTACACAGCGGCTGGTATATCACAAAGACCAATCATAGTGTGTTGCTGGATGACTCATGGTATTCATACATGGGCTACACAAATTCAGGAGAGCCTCTCGGGGGATATGTCCCTGGTCACTATGGTGACTCTCCTAAAACACATTCAAGACACTCTCTCAAGGAGATAGGCATTATTAACGCTAGGACCACTGCTATGGCAGTGTCGACACGCAGAGCTCTGTGGTTGTGTCTGTGGATAGAAGACGCAGAGTCCAAGCGCAGTGTAGAGTCTCTTCCTTTTTCAGGGGATCTTCTCTTCGGGGTTGAATTCGATACGTGGATTTCTAAAGTTTCTCTAGCATCCATAAAGGATATTGGGGAATCTAGTACGATGGGGTATAGACAGGGTCCAAAGGAGCAGGTACACTTTAAATTTCTTCACTGGGTGTGATGGCTCCTCCCCTCTATGCCCCCTCCCACAGGCAGTTTTAGAAAAAAAGTGCCCTCAGGAGAGGATGCACATCTCTGGGCTCCAGATAATTTTTTAATTCTTAATGTTTGTTATTTTCGGTATGCTGTTTGGGCAACAGCATAACTGCACCGTGGGAGATAGGGGGGCAGATGGTCACTGGCCTTGCGAGGTGCAGAGCCGCTTCCCTGCTGCAGGACCACCGTCCTGAGTGGTTGTGGTTCAGCGGGGCACTGCGCCCTGGCTGTAACTGCCGCAGCATGCCGCAGACCCCATAACACTGCCTGAAGGTAAGGTCTGTCGTGAGTACAAACTGGGGGCCCCGCTAGGGGGGACTCCCGGTTCACTGTGCGGCTGAACGCTGGCGCGGCGTACGGGACCCTTCTGGTGGGGTCCCACTAGGGTCCCCCGTGTAGACTGGCTTCCAAACGCTTGAACACTTGTGTTACGTTTTTGAGCAAATTAGAGACTTTGCCAGTATAAATAATCACTGTAGCTCCTGCGACATTGGAGGGGGCTGAGCTACTTCAAAGCGGCACCAGCGGCGCTTTGTCGCCTTCCTCTGCTTACTGCAGCCACAGACATCACACACAGCGCTCCCTGCCTTACAAGCCATGCTGGAACACTGGTACAGGGTGTAGCAAAGGCGGAGAGCCACTATTGTACACTATCTGGGTCCTCTACAGGACAGAATTTATTAGTGTTTACTGTGGTAAAGTTACCGGACAGCCTCAGCTAGGGGTGAGCTGGTGTCCTTCTCTCTGTCTGTCTCCTCTCACATACAGTAAGGGCAGGCTTGAGATATATTACTGTCTATGTGTATGTTATTGTGCTTACTGTGAAACATGGGTAAACACAAGCTATACAGTGTATGTCACACTAGATTCTCTCCAGTATTATCTGATTCTGTTTCTTGTGAACAATGCAGCCAATCTTAACAAATCGGTGCAGGAGCTGGAGGAGAGGGTCCAGAGCCCGCATGGCTAGGGTCTCTGAAAAATATGATGTCTGATATGTCATCACAGCTCACTGCTAATGTACAGAAAACTCAACAACTACAACAGACTGTTGCAGATTTAGCTGCTAGGGCAGATGTTACATAGCCCCCCTCATGCAGCACCACAAAAGCGTGGTTTGCCTGCTCTACTATCTGACATAGATGATGATGTACAGGAGGATGGGGAGGACTTAGACCCCGTTAGTGGGGATACCGAATCTGCTCAGGGTATTGAACCCCTAATTCTGGCTATACGGGACGTGTTAAAGCTCCCTCTAGAGAACGCTGCATCACAACAGTCGTTTTTCTTTACACAAAACAAGCCTAATGTCACTTTCCCTGATTCTGCAGAGTTAGATGATATATTCAAATTGGCCTGGAAAAATCCAGACAAAAAATTCCAAGTGTCCAAAAAGTATAGGAAATTTTGAGAGGAACCCCCGGGAGTTGATGTATCAGTGTCTTGACTGTCCAAAAAGGTGGGGATGCCTGCCCTGGGCCATTTTACTATAATGGATCCTGGGGATAGGAAAATAGAAGCTACACTCAAATCTGTTTACATGGCAGCAGGTGTATCGCAAAGGCTGGTCACTGCGGGTGGCTGGATGACCCATGCCATTCATTCATGGGCCACTCAAATTCAGGAGGGCCTTTCCGGGGCTATGCCCCTGGTCACTGTGGTGACCCTCCTAAAGCACATTCAGGGCACTACATGCGTCCTCTGTGATTCCCTTAAGGAGATGGGGAACATTAATGCTAGGACCTCTGCCATGGCAGTGTCGGCGTGCCGGTCTTGTGGTTGCATCAGTGGATAGCGGACATGGAATCCAAACACAGTATGGAATCCCTCCCCTTTTTCAGGGGAATGGCTCTTTGGGGTTGAATTGGATACGTGAATTTCCAAAGTTACGGCTTGGAAATCCACGTTTCTCCCCTATGGGGGCCCGTCGGCGAGACACTCCTACCCGGGGCCGTCTGTACAGTCCTTTCGGTCTCCTAGATTTCGATCTAAGGCCAGAGGTGCCTCCAATGCGACTGGAGGCACCAGAGGTAAATCAAGAAAGCCTGCAAGCACCAGCTCTCAGGAACAGACTACCAGTTCTGCTTCCACTAAGGCCTCAGCATGACTGTGCACACCGACCCGAGGGGTTCTCGAGGTGGGAGCTCGACTGCGTCACTTCAGCCGCGTCTGGGAGGCTTCCTGCCAGGATACCTGGGTCAGGGATCTCGTTTCTCAAGTCTACAAGCTTGAGTTCGACAGTGCTCCTCCCCAACAATTTTTAAAATCGAGCTTACCAGCTTTGAAGTATATGCAGGTCTCGTTGCTACAGGCCATCCTAAAGTTGGTCCAGTCCCACATCCTTGTTCCAGTACCAATACCACAACGAGGCAAGGGTTATTACTCCAACCTGTTTGAGGTTCTGAAACCGGACGGTTCGGTAAGACCCATTTTGAATCTAAAATCCTTGAATCCTTACCTGAATGTGTTCAAGTTCAAAATGTAATCCTTGCGAGCAGTGATTGCGGTCCTGGAAGAACAGGAATTCATGGTTTCCTTGGATATCAAGGACGCCTACTTTCATATTCCGATTTGGCCACCTCATCAAGCGTACCTGAGGTATGCCCTGCTGGATGATCACTACTAATTCCAGGCACTTCCCTTCGGCCTCTCCACAGCTCCGAGTGTGTTCACAAAGGTGATGGCGGAGATGATGTTCCGGGTCCAGGGAGTCAATATTGTCCCTTACCTGGACGATCTTCTGATCAAAGCAAGATCCAGGGATCTTTTTTTGCTCCATATCGACCGCACTATCCAACTTCTTTCACGCTATGGGTGGATCCTCAACTTACAGAAGTCCCACCTGCAGCCGTCTCAGCGGCTCCTGTTCCTGGGATGTTGCTGGATACTGTGGTCGAGAAGGTGTTCCTACCAGAAGACAAGATGAGAACGCTTCAGGAGATGGTCCGCATTGTTCTCCATTCTACTCGAGTCTACATCTATCTTTGCATAAGATTGTTGGGAAAGATGGTCGCCTCCTACGAGGCGATCCAATACGGGAGGTTCCATGCCAGGATTTTTCAGCTGGATCTCCTGAACAAATGGTTCGGATCACATCTTCAGATGCACCGGATAGTACGGCTGTCGCTTCAGGCCAGGATTTCCCTCCTGTGGTGGCTGCATTCCTCCAGTCTCCTGGAAGGCCGAAGTTTCGGGATTCAGGATTGTATCCTCCTTATAACGGATGCTAGTCTGAGAGGATGGGGAGCTGTCACCCAAGGGGTGCAGTTCCAGGTTCGGTGGTCATCCCAATAAGCCCTCCTTCCAATCAACATTCTGGAACTTAGGGCAATCTACAACGCTCTGCTTCAGACCTCTCCTTTGCAGAAGTATCACACGCTCCAGGTACAGTCGGACAACGCCACGTCAGTGGCATACATTAATCGACAAGGAGGAACAAAAAGCAGAGCCTGCATGCAAGAGGTGGCAAGAATGGGTGGTCTTCAGTATGCCGGCTGTCGGGATCCCGGCGCACAGTATGCCGGCGCCGGAATCCCGACAGCCGGCATACCGACACTTATTCTCCCTCGTGGGGGTCCACGACCCCCCCTGGAGGGAGAATAAAATAGCGTGGCGCCCGTAGCCACAAATGAGGCAAGGGGCTCATTTGCGCTCGCCACACTGTCGGTAAGCCGGCGGTCGGGCTCCCGGCGCCGGTATGCTGGTCGCCGGGAGCCCGACCGCCGGCATACCATACTACACCTGCAAGAATACTCCTCTGCGCGGAAAGACATGCAAGAGCAATGTCTGCTATCTTCATTCCGGTTCTGGACAACTGGGAAGCGGACTTCCTGATTCTTTACGATCTCCATCCAGTGGAGTGGCGTCTCCACCATCAGGTGTTCCAACAGATCATCCACCGGTGGGGCTGGCCGCAGATAAATATGATGGCTTCTCTACTCCACAAGAAGCTTTCCAACAGATCATCCTCGGTGGGGCTGGCCGCAGATAAACATGATGACTTCCCTACCCCACAAGAAGCTTCACTGGTATTGCTCACGAACCAGGGACACTCAAGTGAGGGCAGTGGATACACTGACGTCGCCTTGGTCTTACTGGCTCTTCTACCTGTTTCCTCCGATTCCGTTGCTCCCAAGGGTGCTAAAGCGCATCCGAAATCAGGGAGTCCAGGCAATTCTAATTACCCCGGATTGGCCTTGGAGGGCGTGGTACGCGTATCTTCTGGACATGTCCGTCAAAGACCCTTGTCCTCTACCCCTCAGAAGAGATCTTCTTCAACAATGACCTTTCGTCTACCCGGGCTTACGGCGACTTCTTGTCACGGCATGGAAGTTTAGCGGAACATCCTAGCTCACAAGGGCCTTTCCAAAAAGGTTATTGCTACCATGGTTCAGGTCAGTAAACCTGTGACGTCAAAACACTATCCTCATATCTGGAGAATATATGTTTCTTGGTGCGAGGAACGCATGTATCCGCCTGCGGAGTTCCACTTTGGACGTTTCTTATGTTTCCTGCCGGCTGGTGTGGATAAGGGCTTACATCTGGATTTCATTAAGGTCCAGATTTCAGCTCTCTCCATTTTCTTCCAGAAGAAATTGGCAGTGTTGCCAGAAGTTCAGACCTTCTTGCGAGTGGTACGTCACATACAACCTCCTTTTGTGCCGCCTACTAAACCTTGGGATTTGAATGTAGTGTTGGAATTTCTACAGTCCTCCTAGTTTGAACCTCTGACGACGGTATAAGACAAGTACATCACGTGGAAGACGGTGATGTTACTGACCCTGGC
This sequence comes from Pseudophryne corroboree, assembly GCF_028390025.1. Taxonomy (NCBI): domain Eukaryota; kingdom Metazoa; phylum Chordata; class Amphibia; order Anura; family Myobatrachidae; genus Pseudophryne; species Pseudophryne corroboree. Next base: position 274,827,344 of record NC_086451.1, on the reverse strand, counting down.
TTCTGCTAGCGTGTCTCAGAATTGGGGGGCCTTATCGTGTATAAGTCCGTACTTGGTCTTTTATGAGGACAGAGCGGAGCTCCGGACTAGACTGGAGTTTCTGCCGAAGGTTGTCTCAGCGTTTCACCTGAATCAGCCTATTGTGGTTCCGTTTGCTTCTGATACTTATACTCCTCCAGAGGCATTGGATGCTGTGCGTGCCTTGAAAATCTATGTCAAGCGAACAGCTCGGATCAGAAAGACAGATTCTTTGTTCGTGCTCTATGAGGCGCAGAAAAAGGGTTGCCCTGCTTCGAAGCAGTCCATTGCTCGTTGGATTAGGCTTCCTATCCAACAGGCCTATGTGTCGGCAACCTTACCTGTTCCTTAGTCTCTGAAGGCCCACTCTACAAGATCTTTGGGCTCTTCCTGGGCAGCTGCCCGTGCAGTCTCGGCCTTGCAATTCTGCTGAGCTGCTACCTTGTCGGGGAAAAACACTTAAGTTCTTGTTAAGTTGTTAAGTTCTACAAGTTTGATACTCGGGCCAAAGAGGATACCCAGTTTGGGCAGGCGGTGCTGCAGCAGTCTCCACACGTTCCCGCCCGTTCTAGAAGCTTTTGGATGTCCCCATCGTACTAGATTTGCCAATATTCCTTATTGATTCTAGAGAAAATAGGATTTGAATTACCTAATGGTAAATCCTTTTCTCGTAGTCCATAAGGGATATTGGGCCTCCGCCTCAGTACGTTGACTTTTCTACGGGTTCTCTTTTATGCGGTTACCTGTTCAGCGTTTGCTGTTAATCCTGCCATTGCTGGTTGTTGTATGTTAGTGGTGTGCTGGTTTATAAATTTCACCATTTTGTTGTCATGTTTCCTTCTCTCATATATGTACTTTCTCCCTCGGGCACATTTTTACCTATAAATTCCTGTGGAGGGGGCATAGGGGGGAGGAGCTAGCACACCCAGTTGGTGTGCTGGTGTGTGAATTTCACCACTCATTGTCATGTTCCTTCTCTCAAAGTATGTACATTCTCCGTTGGGAACTATTTTACCTATAACTGCTTGTGGGAGAGGTCATAGAGGGGAGGCTCTAGCACACCCAGTTGAAGATATTTAAAGTGCACCTGCTCCTTTGGTCCCCATCTATACCACATTGTATGAGATTCCCCAATATCCCTTATGGACTACGAGAAAAGGATTTACCGTTAAGTAATTAAAATCCTATTTTTTTTTTTTTTTAACTCTGTTACTTGGTGGTATGTTTAGCATTGCTGTGCAGCAAAAGCAATAATGATAATCATTTAATCATCAATCAAGGATAATGAGGCACAGCAAAATATAAAGTGAAGTAAATGATGCTTATAGCTGAATGAGGAAGCTGGCGTACAATTTTACATTGTTAAACAGAAATAATGTTATGTTCTGTCATTTAATAAAGTATGTACATTGGTAATAGAAGTTACAATTACTTATCTCCAGTTAATCCACCCTGCCAGCACTTCTAGATCCTGTGCAAGCTAAGCTGGGTACATACTGGCCAATATATTGTTTGTTTAGTTGAATGGCCAATATATTGTAGGCGCGTGACGGCGGGTATGTATCCCCAATATGTCAGACTTATTGCGTTGTCCCTACAGCACAGCCGATGGCCAATATCCGTAGATATATTGGTGCATCGTGCTGTGTGTACGGATGGTCTGCGGGCTGACCGTACACTTCCTGCAGAAGCCGCTGGTGACTGACATCACAACTGGAAGGGTATAAGTAAATACCTGCCCAGTTGTAACGTCGGGTAGATGATCGGTAACAGTGTATGCACTGGGGCTAGTGTATACTCAGTAATTGACTTGTACTGACTGGTGTCAGCTGCTTTTAGTTGTCTCTTGCACTTAACTGTTTAAGGCTATGTCTAGGTGTAAAAGCCCTCCAGTCAGAATAAAAAACAAAAATTGTAGATCATAATGCATACAACATAAAAGTGGACAGTGTACCTAACCTAAAGTTCAGTTTTGTTATTTCTACACCTAGAAGAATTAGCTCATTGCATTTTTGGGATGACTTCAGAACAGTGGGTTGCTAAGTAAACGCTACCAGTCAGTTCTAAGGTATTAGAGGCTATTAGAGTTAATTAAGGTGCATTATATGTCCTTTTACATTTGTAATTCTTGGTTTGATGTATCAAGTAGTGAAATGGGTGGAGAAGTGGACCAGTAAAGAAGTTGCCCATAGAAACCAAATAGCTTCTACCTGTACCTATAATTTTATAGAGTGCACTTGAGTGCTACCTTAAAACTGATTGGTTGCTATGAGCAACTTCTCCACTGGTTCACTTCAGTCTTTTCAATGCTTGATAAATTAACCCCTCTGTCAGTAAAAAATATGCTTTCTACCACATGTTAATGTGTTTTAGTTTGTTTTTGCCCCTCACACTAATTCCTGCCATTCCACTATTCAATTATATGAGCAGCTATGGTAAACCTGTCAAGAGTGCACTTACTTTGACTTACTTTCCTTAAGTTTACGTTCAGACTGTATAATTGAAGCACTTGCAAATCCAGAGAAGGAGAAGATGAAGCATGATGACACCACGATCTCCAGCTGGTTGCAGAGTCAGTATACAATTTGCTAATTTTACACAACCTCTGTCATGAAATGATCTTGCTCCCCCGCTCCCGGATTTTATAGATATAATATTCTATATACTTATGTATACGTGTGCAGATATTGAGCTTCTTATCAGATGCAGAGACATTGTTTGGTTATAGTGTGCAACTTAAATAGAATACCAAACACATTTAGTAACATTTAAATATGCCCTGGAAGTGTTAACAAAACAGTCCTTGTGGTCCAGCAACAACTTACCTTCTTCGGCGGTAATGTGATGAGTACAAGTGGCATCCAGTGGTCAGTGGTTGTTTTTAAAAACAACAAAAATAAATCCGTTAGTAACTTCGCATTTTCATGTCGTATGATTTGTTTGTTCTGTAATATTCATGTTAAGAGTTTTCAAAATAGTGTGACAGGTCAGCTACAACAAGTAGATTAAATTGCACTTTTAGTAACTGCGGAACTTCCAGTATATGGATGAGGTTAATTTTTCTGGCTCATTGATACATTTCTATGTTTTCTGATAAATACATTTTGTTGCCAAATACTGAGATGTTTTCTATATAAAGTCTTTAAGTATACAGTATATTACTTAGTTTAATGTATAAGCACAGTATATTATTTTTATGCCTTAAATACACAGTGCCTATTGGGTTTTCTCTGACGTCCTAGTGGATGCTGGGAACTCCGTAAGGACCATGGGGAATAGCGGCTCCGCAGGAGACTGGGCACAACTAAAGAAAGCTTTAGGACTACCTGGTGTGCACTGGCTCCTACCACTATGACCCTCCTCCAGACCTCAGTTAGATTTCTGTGCCCGGCCGAGCTGGATGCACACTAGGAGGCTCTCCTGAGCTCCTAGAAAGAAAGTATATTTTAGGTTTTTTATTTTACAGTGAGACCTGCTGGCAACAGGCTCACTGCAACGAGGGACTAAGGGGAGAAGAAGCGAACCTACCTAACTGGTGGTAGCTTGGGCTTCTTAGGCTACTGGACACCATTAGCTCCAGAGGGATCGCACACAGGACCCGACCTCGTCGTCCGGTTCCGGAGCCGCGCCCCGTCCCCCTTACAGAGCCAGAAGCAAGAAGTGTCCGGAAAATCGGCGGCTGAAGACTTCTGTCTTCTCCAAGGTAGCGCACAGCACTGCAGCTGTGCGCCATTGCTCCTCATGCACACCACACACTCCGGTCACTGATGGGTGCAGGGTGCTGGGGGGGGCGCCCTGAGCAGCAATATTAACACCTTGGCTGGCAAAACTGACACCATATATAGCCCTAGAGGTTATATAGGTGTAAATTACCCCTGCCAGATTTACACAAACAGCGGGAGAAAGCCCGCCGAAAAAGGGGCGGAGCCATCTTCCTCAGCACACTGGCGCCATTTTCCCTCACAGCTCCGCTGGCAGGATCGCTCCCTGGCTCTCCCCTGCAGTCCTGCACTACAGAAAGGGTAAAAAAGAGAGGGGGGGCAATAAATTTAGGCGCAGTATATATAATACAAGCAGCTATAGGGGAAAACACTGTATAGTGATATCCCTGTGTTATATAGCGCTCTGGTGTGTGCTGGCATACTCTCCCTCTGTCTCCCCAAAGGGCTTTGTGGGGTCCTGTCCTCTGTCAGAGCATTCCCTGTGTGTGTGCTGTGTGTCGGTACTGCTGTGTCGACATGTATGATGAGGATAATGATGTGGAGGCAGAGCAAATGCCTGTGAATGTGATGTCACCCCCTGCGGGGTCGACACCTGTGTGGATAGACTTATGGAAGGAATTACGTGACAGTGTCAGCTCCTTACATAAAAGGTTTGACGACGTAGGACAGCCGGCTACTCAGCTTGTGCCTGTCCAAGCATCTCAAATGTCATCAGGGGCTTTAAAACGCCCGCTACCTCAGATGGCAGACACAGATGTTGACACGGATACCGACTCCAGTGTCGACGACGATGAGACTAGTGTACCTTCCAATAGGGCCACCCGTTACATGATTGAGGCAATGAAAAATGTATTACACATTTCTGATAGTACCCCAGGTACCACAAAAAAGGGTATTATGTTTGGTGAGAAAAAACTACCAGTAGTTTTTTCTGCATCTGAGGAATTAAATGAGGTGTGTGAGGAAGCGTGGACTTCCCCCGATAAGAAATTGATAATTTCTAAACGGTTATTGGCAGCGTACCCTTTCCCGCCAGAGGATAGGTCACGTTGGGAAACACCCCCTAGGGTAGATAAAGCGCTTACACGTTTATCAAAAAAGGTGGCACTACCGTCTCCGGATACGGCCGCCTCAAAAGGAACTTGCTGAGAGAAAGCAGGAGGCTACCCTAAAAGCTATATATACACACACTGGCATTATATTGCGACCAGCGATTGCATCGGCATGGATGTGCAGTGCTGCTGCTGCGTGGTCAGATTCCCTGTCGGATAATATTGATACTCTGGATAGGGACAATATTTTGCTGACAATAGAGCATATAAAAGACGCTGTCTTATACATGCGTGATGCACAGAGGGATCTTTGCCGGCTGGCATAAAAAATAAGCGCAATGTCCATTGCCGCCAGAAGGGGGTTATGGGCTCGGCAGTGGTCAGGTGATGCCGATTCAAAAAGGCACAGCGTCCGGCAAGTCCATAGCATGACGCTGGGGCTTCACAGGCGGACCCGGGTACGGTGGGGGCCCGTCTCAGAAATTTCAGCGCACAGTGGGCTCTCTCACAGGTGGATCCCTGGATCCTTCAAGTAGTATCTCAGGGGTACAGGCTGGAATTCCAGGCGTCTCCCCCCCGCCGTTTCCTAAAATCTGCCTTACCAGCAACTCCCTCTGCCAGGGAGGCAGTGTTGGTGGCTATCCAAAAACTGTATTCACAGCAAGTGATTGTCAAGGTACCCCTCCTTCAACAGGGAAAGGGTTACTATTCCACAATGTTTGTGGTACCGAAACCGGATGGTTCGGTGAGACCCATCTTAAATTTAAAATCCTTGAACACATATATCAAAAGATTCAAGTTCAAGATGGAATCGCTCAGGGCGGTTATTGCGAGCCTGGACGAGGGGGATTACATGGTATCCCTGGACATCAAGGATGCTTACCTGCATGTCCCCATTTACCATCCTCACCAGGAGTACCTCAGATTTGTGGTACAGGATTGCCATTACCAATTCCAGACACTGCCGTTTGGGCTGTCCACAGCACCGAGGGTGTTTACCAAGGTAATGGCAGAAATGATGATACTCCTTCGACAAAAGGGAGTTTTAATTATCCCGTAATTGGACGATCTCCTTATAAAGGCGAGGTCAAGGGAGCAGTTGTTGGTCGGGGTAGCACTATCTCGGGAAGTGCTACAACAGCACGGATGGATTCTAAACATTCCAAAGTCACAGCTGGTTCCTACCACACGCCTACTGTTCCTGGGGATGGTTCTGGACACAGTACAGAAAAAGTGTTTCTCCCGCTGGAGAAAGCCAAGGAGCTGTCATCTCTATTCAGAGACCTCCTAAAACCAAAACAGGTATCGGTGCATCACTGCACACGAGTCCTGGGAAAAATGGTAGCTTCCTACGAAGCAATTCCATTCGGCAGGTTCCATGCAAGAACCTTTCAGTGGGACCTCTTGGACAAGTGGTCAGGATCGCATCTTCAGATGCATCGGCTGATAACCCTGTCTCCAGGACCAGGGTATCTCTACTGTGGTGGCTGCAGAGTGCTTATCTTCAAGAGGGCCGCAGATACGGCATACAGGACTGGGTCCTGGTGACAACGGATGCCAGTCTTCGAGGTTGGGGAGCAGTCACACAGGGAAGAAACTTCCAAGGACTTTGGTCAAGTCAGGAGTCGTCCCTACACATAAATATTCTGGAACTGAGGGCCATTTACAATGCCCTAAGTCAGGCAAGGCCCCTGCTTCAAAACCAGCCGGTACTGATCCAATCAGACAACATCACGGCAGTCGCCCATGTAAACCGACAGGGCGGCGCGAGAAGCAGGATGGCGATGGCAGAAGCCACAAGGATTCTCCGATGGGCGGAAAATCACGTCTTAGCACTGTCAGCAGAGTTCATTCCGGGAGTGGACAACTGGGAAGCAGACTTCCTCAGCAGACACGACCTACACCCGGGAGAGTGGGGACTTCATCCAGAAGTCTTCCAACTGATGGTAAACCGTTGGGAAGGCCACAGGTGGACATGATGGCGTCCCGCCTAAACAAAAAACTAGAGAGATATTGCGCCAGGTCAAGGGACCCTCAGGCGATAGCTGTGGACGCTCTAGTGACACCGTGGGTGTACCAATCGGTTTATGTGTTCCCTCCTCTGCCTCTCATACCAAAGGTACTGAGAATAATAAAAAAAACGAGGAGTAAGAACGATACTCGTGGTTCCGGATTGGCCAAGAAGAGCTTGGTACCCAGAACTGCAAGAAATGATATCAGAGGACCCATGGCCTCTACCGCTCAGACAGGATCTGCTGCAGCAGGGGCCCTGTCTGTTCCAAGACTTACCGCGGCTGCGTTTGACGGCATGGCGGTTGAATACCGGATCCTAAAGGAAAGGGGCATTCCGGACGAAGTCGTTCCTACGCTGATAAAAGCCAGGAAAGAAGTAACCGCAAACCATTATCACCGTATTTGGCGAAAATATGTTGCGGGGTGTGAGGCCAGGAAGGCCCCAACAGAAGAATTTCAGCTGGGTCGATTTCTGCACTTCCTACAGCCAGGAGTGACTATGGGCCTAAAATTGTGTTCCATTAAGGTCCAGATTTCGGCTCTGTCCATTTTCTTCCAGAAAGAACTGGCTTCACTACCTGAAGTTCAGACATTTGTAAAGGGAGTGCTGCATATTCACCCCCCTTTTGTGCCTCCAGTGGCACCTTGGGATCTCAACGTGGTGTTGAGTTTCCTAAAATCACATTGGTTTGAGCCACTAAAAACCGTGGATCTGAAATATCTCACGTGGAAAGTGGTCATGTTATTGGCCGTGGCTTCGGCCAGGTGTGTATCAGAATTGGCGGCTTTGTCATATAAAAGCCCTTATCTGATTTTCCATATGGATAGGGCAGAATTGAGGACTCGTCCTCAGTTTCTCCCTAAGGTGGTATCAGCTTTTCACTTGAACAAACCTATTGTAGTGCCTGCGGCTACCAGGGACTTGGAGGATTCCAAGTTACTGGACGTAGTCCGGGCCCTGAAAATATATGTTCCAGGACGGCTGGAGTCAGGAAAACTGACTCGCTATTTATCCTGTATGCACCCAACAAACTGGGTGCTCCTGCTTCTAAGCAGACTATTGCTCGCTGGATTTGTAGCACAATTCAGCTGGCGCATTCTGCGGCTGGACTGCCGCATCCTAAATCAGTAAAAGCCCACTCCACGAGGAAGGTAGGCTCATCTTGGGCGGCTGCCCGAGGGGTCTCGGCTTTACAACTTTGCCGAGCTGCTACTTGGTCAGGGGCAAACACGTTTGCTAAATTCTACAAATTTGATACCCTGGCTGAGGAGGACCTTGAGTTCTCTTATTCGGTGCTGCAGAGTCATCCGCACTCTCCTACCCGTTTGGGAGCTTTGGTATAATCCCCATGGTCCTTACGGAGTTCCCAGCATCCACTAGGACGTCAGAGAAAATAAGATTTTACTCACCGGTAAATCTATTTCTCGTAGTCCGTAGTGGATGCTGGGCGCCCATCCCAAGTGCGGATTGTTTGCAATACTTGTATATAGTTATTGCCTAACTAACGGGTTATTGTTATGAGCCATCTGTTGAGAGGCTCAGTTATGTTTCATACTGTTAACTGGGTATAGTATCACGAGTTATACGGTGTGATTGGTGTGGCTGGTATGAGTCTTACCCGGGATTCAAAATCCTTCCTTATTGTGTCAGCTCTTCCGGGCACAGTATCCTAACTGAGGTCTGGAGGAGGGTCATAGTGGGAGGAGCCAGTGCACACCAGGTAGTCCTAAAGCTTTCTTTAGTTGTGCCCAGTCTCCTGCGGAGCCGCTATTCCCCATGGTCCTTACGGAGTTCCCAGCATCCACTACGGACTACGAGAAATAGATTTACCGGTGAGTAAAATCTTATTATTACTGCCAATCAAGTGTAACACAACTTTGGACTAGCCACTACTGGTTAGGATTCCCTGTTTGTCTTACATTCGATCCCCTTACATGCTCACTTTTTGTCTCCCTCACCAACTTCCTTTTGTCCTTGGCCTGCCACACCATACTCTGTTCCATCACATACCCTGCTCTTTCTGTCAATACATTTCTGCTTCTTTCTACGTCTCAATAGTACTTTGCCTCCTTTTCCCTACCTCTGTCTGGGATGTAGTTGTGTGACCGGTGGTCACATTACCGACGCCTGGTTCCTGAACACATGAACAGTCGGGACTATTGCCGCTCATTGCACTAAAGCGTCCCCCACCCCCCCGCCGGCCATCTAACAGCTAGGATCCTGGCGTCGGTATGGTGACCAGCGGACCCAAACCCAACCCCTCTGTCTTATGTAATAAATATTTCTCTAACGTCCTAGAGGATGCTGGGGACTCCGTAAGGACCATGGGGTTAGACGGGCTCCGCAGGAGACATGGGCACTTTAAGAAAGAATTTAGTTCCTGGTGTTCACTGGATCCTCCCTCTATGCCCCTCCTCCAGACCCCAGTTTGATACTGTGCCCAGAGGAGCTGGGTGCTTTTCAGTGAGCTCTCCTGAGTTTACTGATAGAAAGTATTTTGTTAGGTTTTTTTATTTTCAGGGAGCTCTGCTGGCAACAGACTCCCTGCATCGAGGGACTGAGGGGAGAGAAGCAGCCCTACTCTCTGAAGCTAGGTCCTGCTTCTTAGGCTACTGGACACCATTAGCTCCAGAGGGATTGGTACGCAGGATCTCACCCTCGCCATCCGTCCCAGAGCCGCGCCGCCGTCCCCCTCGCAGAGCCAGAAGATAGAAGCCGGGTGAGTATGAGAAGAAAAGAAGACTTCACAGGCGGCAGAAGACTTCATGATCTTCACTAGAAGTAACGCACAGCACTGCAGCTGTGCGCCATTGTTCCACACACCTCACATACTCCGGTCACTGTAAGGGTACAGGGCGCAGGGGGGGGGCTCCCTGGGCAGCATTTGGGGACCTCATGTTGTCAAAAGTACACATATATACAGCACATAATTAGGCGCAAAAACTATACATACAGCAGCTACTGGGTTAACATTAAGTTACTGTGTTATTCCTGGGATATTATAGCGCTGGGGTGTGTGCTGGCATACTCTCTCTGGGGTATATGCAATTGCCGGCGAATCGCGGCAATTTTTCGCCCCGTTTTTTAATTCGACACAGTTCGACCGTCGAATTCCGGCAAGTGGGTGCCGGTATTCAACATATTCAATAAAAAATGGATTCGACAGTCCCGCTGTCGAAAAACGGCCGATTTGACGGATTTTGATTAGACTTGTAAAAATTAAAAAAAAAAACGGGAAAAACCCCGAAAAAAAATTGTGTGGGGTCCCCCTTCCTAAGCATAACCAGCCTCTGGCTCTTCGAGCCGGTCCTGGTTCTAAAAATCCGGGGGGAAAACTGACAGGGGATCCCCCGTATTTTTAAAACCAGCACGAGGCTGTCCCCTCCCATCCAAGGGCTGCGGATGGGGGGCTGATAGCCTTGAGTAAAATGATAGCATATTGTTTTTTCCAGAAGAACTTCAAGTCCCAGCAAGCCTCCCCCGCAAGCTGGTACTTCGAGAACCACAAGTACCAGCATGCGAGTGGAAAAACACACCGTGAAAGTAAAACTTTATTTCATACATGCCGACACATACATACTTACCTATGTTGACCCGCCGACTGCCACGCCCCCCTCGTCACTGAAGAATCCGGGGTACCTGTGAATAAAATTATACTCACCTGATCCAGTGTCCGGATCTTTTTAAATAATCCTCGTACTTGGCAAAACGGCAACCCGGACCAAACGGACTGAAAGGGGTCCCATGTTTACACATGGGACCCCTTTCCACGAATGCCGGGATTCCACGTGACTCCTGTCACAGAGGGTCCCTTCAGCCAAACAGCGAGCGCAACGTCGTGGCACTCTGCTGATTGGCTATGCGCGTCTGAGCTGTCAGACAGCGCATCGCAAAGCCTTACCATTATATTCAATGGTGGGAACTTTGCGGTCAGCGGTGAGGTCACCCGCGGTCAGCGGCTGACCGCGGGTAACCCCACCGCTGACCGCAAAGTTCCCACCATTGAAACTAATGGAGGGAGCTGTGCGATGCGCTATCTGCCAGCTCAGACGCGCATACAGCCAATCAGGAGAGTGCCACGAAGTGGCGCTTCCTGATTGGCTGAAGGGACCTTTCTGTGACCGCAGTCACGGGGGGGTCTCTGCATTTGGGGAAAGGGGTCCCATGTGTAAACATGGGACCCCTTTCAGTCCGGGTATTCGTTTTTTTGTTTTGCCAAGTACGTGGATTACAAATCACAGGACACTGGATCAGGTGAGTATAATTTTATTCAAAAGTACCCCGGATCGTCGGATCAGGAGACGTGGCAGTCGGCGGGTCAGCATAGGTAAGTATGTATGTGTCGGCATGTTTGAAATAAAGTTTTACTTTCACGGTGTGTGTCTCCTGTTTTTATTTGGGTATTTTTTTCCCAGTAGAGCTACAGGTACCAGCGGGACCGTTTTTCCACCCGCATGCTGGTACTTGTGGTTCTCCAAGTACCAGCTTGCGGTGGAGGCTTGCTGGGACTTGTAGTTCTTCTGGAAAAAACAATATTCTATCATTTTACTCAAGGATATCAGCCCCCCATCCGCAGCCCTTGGATGGGAGGGGACAGCCTCGTGCTTCACCCCTGGCCCTTGGGTGGCTGGGGGGGGGGGACCCCTTGATTGAAGGGGTCCCCACTCCCCCAGGGTACCCCGGCCAGGGGTGACTAGTTGGATATTTAATGCCACGTCCGCAGGGCGCTGTATAAAAGTGACCCCCGGCTGTGGCATTATCTGTCCAGCTAGTGGAGCCCGATGCTGGTGTAAAAAATACGGGGGACCCCTACGCTTTCTGTCCCCCGTATTTTTTGCACCAGCACCAGGCGCAGAGCTCGGTGCTGGTTTTAAAAATACGGGGGATCCCATGTCAGTTTTTCCCCCGGATTTTTAGAACCAGGACCGGCTCGAAGAGCCTGAGGCTGGTTATGCTTAGGAGGGGGGACCCCACGCATTTTTTTTTCTGATTTTTACCATTCCATTTAAAAAATAAATAAATAAAAATAAATATTTTTAAAAATATATAAATAATACTTGTGCCTCCAAAATAGACAAACCAAGTACCTAATCCCTTCTAATATAAATAGATATGCTATTACCAATTAAAAAAACACTAAAAAAAACTTGTTTTTAAATTTTTATATTAGATTCCGCCAGCAAAGTGTGGCGGATTGAAAATTTACTGTCTAAAAGCACTGCTGTCGAATTTACATTCTTCAATTGAATATACTTTTGTCGAATTGCCGCATTTGTACCATTGCAGAAATGTCGAATTTGACAAATGTCGAATTTAGAAAGTCCGTTTTTTTGGCGAAAAGTACTGAATTACATTGTCGAATTATTATTTTTTTGGCGAAAATGTCCTGTTTTTCGACAATTTCGGGAATTCGACCGCAATTGCATATACCCCCCTGTCTCTCCAAAGGGCCTTGTGGGGGAACTGTCTTCAGAAAGGACATTCCCTGTGTGTGTGTGGTGTGTCGGTACGCTTGTGTCGACATGTCTGATGAGGAAGGCTATGTGGGAGAGGAGCGGGAGCAAATGAATGTGGTGTCTCCGCCGACGGCACCGACACCTGATTGGATGGATATGTGGAAGGTTTTAAATGATAATGTTAATTCCTTGCATAGAAGATTTGACAAGGCTGATGCATTGGGACAGTCAGGGTCTCAACCCGTGCCTGACCCTCTGTCGCAGGGACCGTCAGGGTTTCATAAGCGCCCACTATCCCAAATTGTTGACACAGATACCGACATGGATTCTGACTCCAGTGTCGATTACGATGATGCAAAGTTATAGCCAAAATTGGCTAAATCCCTTCGATATAGGATTATAGCAATAAAGGATGTTTTGCACATCACAGAGGAAACCCCTGTCCCTGACACGAGGGTGTATATGTATAAGGGAAAGAAGCCTGAGGTAACTTTTCCCCCCTCACACAAACTGAATGAGTTATGTGGAAAAGCTTGGGAATCTCCAGATAAGAAAATGCAGATTTCCAAACGGATTCTTATGGCGTTTCCTTGCCCGCCAACGGATAGGCTACGATGGGAATCCTCCCCTAGGGTGGATAAAGCTTTAACACGCTTATCCAAAAAGGTAGCCCTGCCGTCCCAGGATACGGCTACCCTCAAAGATGCTGCTGACCGCAAACAGGAGGTTACCCTGAAGTCCATTTATACACATTCAGGTACCTTACTAAGACCGGCAATTGCGTCGGCCTGGGTGTGTAGTGCTGTAGCGGCATGGACGGATACCTTATCTGAGGAATTGGATACCCTAGATAAGGATACTGTATTATTGACCCTGGGGCATATTAAAGACGCTGTCCTATATATGAGAGATGCTCAAAGAGACATTAGTCTACTGGGTTTTAGAATAAACGCTATGCCGATTTTCTGCCAGAAGGGTCCTGTGGACTCGGCAATGGACAGGTGATGCAGACTCAAAAAGGCATATGGAGGTTTTACCTTACAGGGGTGAGGAATTGTTCGGGGAAGGTCTCTCGGACCTGGTCTCCACAGCTACAGCTGAAAAGTAAAATTTTTTGCCTTATGTTCCCTCACAGCCTAAGAGAGCACCGCATTATCAAAGGCAGTCCTTTCGTTCACAAAGAGACAAGAAAGTCCGAGGTGCGTCCTTTCTTGCCAGAGGTAGGGGCAGAGGAAAGAAGCTGCACAACACAGCTAGTTCCCAGGAACAGAAGTGCTCACCGGCCTCTGCAAAATCCACCGCATGACGCTGGGGCTCCACTGGCGGAGTCGGACCCAGTGGGGGCACGTCTTTGGAATTACAGCCACATGTGGGTTCACTCCCAGGTGGATCCTTGGGCAATAGAAATTGTGTCTCAGGGTTACAAGCTGGAATTCGAAGAGGTGCCTCCTCGCCGGTATTTCAAATCGGACCTACCATCTTCCCCCCAAGAGAGGGAAATAGTGTTAAACGCAATACAAAAATTGTATCTTCAGAAGGTGGTGGTCAAGGTTCCCCTCCTTCAACAGGGAAGGGGTTATTATTCGACTATGTTTGTAGTCCCGAAACCGGACGGTTCGGTCAGACCCATATTGAATTTAAAATCTCTGAACCTATACTTGAAAAGGTTCAAGTTCAAGATGGAATCGCTAAGAGCGGTCATCGCAAGCCTGGAAGGGGGGGATTGTATGGTGTCACTGGACATAAAGGATGCGTACCTTCATGTCCCCATTTATCCACCTCATCAGGCGTACCTAAGATTTGCGGTACAGAATTGTCATTACCAATTTCAGACGTTGCCATTTGGTCTCTCAACGGCCCTGAGGATTTTCACCAAGGTAATGGCGGAAATGATGGTGCTCCTGCGGAAGCAAGGTGTCACAATTGTCCCGTACTTGCTCATAAAAGCGAGATCAAGAGAGCAGTTGCTGAACAGCGTATCTCTTTCACTGAAAGTGTTACAGCAACACGGCTGGATTCTCAATATTCCAAAGTCGCAGTTGGTTCCTACGACTCGTCTACCCTTCTTGGGCATGATTCTGGACACGGACCAGAAGAGGGTTTATCTCCCGATAGAGAAGGCCCAGGAACTCATGACTCTGGTCAAGAACCTATTGAAACCATAACAGGTGTCAGTGCATCATTGCACTCGAGTCCTGGGAAAGATGGTGGCGTCATACGAGGCCATTCCCTTCGGCAGGTTCCATGCGAGGACTTTCCAATGGGACCTACTGGACAAGTGGTCTGGGTCACATCTTCAGATGCATCGGTTGATCACCCTGTCCCCCAGGGCCAGGGTGTCACTACTATGGTGGCTGCAGAGTGCTCACCTTCTCGAGGGACGCAGATTCGGCATTCAGGACTGGATCCTGGTGACCACGGACGCAAGCCTCCGAGGTTGGGGAGCAGTCACACAGGGAAGAAATTCCAGGGTCTTTGGTCAAGTCAAGAGACTTGTCTTCACATCAACATCCTGGAGCTGAGGGCCATATACAACGCCTTACGTCAAGCGGAGACCTTACTTCGCGACCGACCAGTTCTGATCCAGTCAGACAACATCAACGCAGTGGCTCATGTAAACCGCCAAGGCGGCACAAGGAGCAGAGTGGCAATGGCGGAAGCCACCAGAATTCTTCGCTGGGCGGAGAATCATGTAAGCACACTGTCAGCAGTGTTCATTCCGGGAGTGGACAACTGGGAAGCAGACTTCCTCAGCAGACACGACCTACACCCGGGAGAGTGGGGACTTCATCCAGAAGTCTTCGCACAGATTGTGAGTCAGTGGGAACTGCCACAGATAGACATGATGGCGTCCCGCCTCAACAAAAAGCTACAGAGGTATTGCGCCAGGTCAGAGACCCTCAGGCAGTAGCGGTAGACGCCCTAGTGACACCGTGGGTGTTCCGGTCAGTCTATGTATTTCCTCCTCTTCCTCTCATACCAAAGGTGTTGAGGATAATAAGAAGAAAAGGAGTGAGAACAATCCTCATTGTTCCAGATTGGCCAAGACGGACCTGGTATCCAGATCTGCAGGAACTGCTCACAGAAGATCCGTGGCCTCTTCCGCTAAGACAGGACCTGTTGCAACAGGGACCCTGTCTGTTCCAAGACTTACCGCGGCTGCGTTTGACGGCATGGCGGTTGAACGCCGAATCCTAGCAGAAAAAGGCATTCCGGTTGAGGTTATTCCTACGCTGATAAAGGCTAGGAAGGAAGTATCGGCAAAACATTATCACTGTATATGGCGAAAATGTTTCTTGGTGTGAGACCAAGAATGCTCCTACGGAAGAATTCCATCTGGGCCGTTTCCTTCACTTCCTACAAACTGGAGTGAATTTGGGCCTTAAATTAGGTTCCATTAAGGTCCAGATTTCGGCCCTATCCATTTTCTTTCAAAAGAATTGGCTTCTCTCCCAGAAGTTCAGACTTTTGTAAAGGGAGTGCTGCATATTCAGCCTCCTTTTGTGCCTCCGGTGGCACCTTGGGATCTTAACGTGGAGTTAAGTTTCCTAAAGTCACACTGGTTTGAACCACTTAAAACGGTGGAGTTTGAAATATCTCACGTGGAAGGTGGTCATGTTATTAGCCTTGGCTTCGGCTAGGCGAGTGTCTGAATTAGCGGCTTTGTCACATAAAAGCCCCTATTTGGTTTTCTATTTGGATAGAGCAGAATTGCGGACCCGTTCGCAATTTCTGCCAAAAGTGGTTTCATCTTTTCATATGAACCAACCTATTGTGGTGCCTGTGGCTACACGTGACTTGGAGGATTCCGAGTTACTTGATGTGGTCAGGGCTTTGAAAATTTACGTAGCCAGAACGGCTAGAGTCAGGAAAACTGAAGCGCTGTTTGTCCTGTATGCATCCAACAAGATTGGTGCCCCTGCTTCAAAGCAAACTATTGCTTGCAGGATTTGGAACACGATTCAGCAAGCGCATTCTACGGCTGGTTTGCCGTTACCAAAATCGGTCAAGGCCCATTCCACTAGGAAGGTGGGCTCTTCTTGAGCGGCTGCCCGGGGGGTCTCGGCACTACAGCTGTGTCGAGCTGCTACTTGGTCGGGTTCAAACACTTTTGCAAAATTCTACAAGTTTGATACCCTGGCTGAAGAGGACCTCATGTTTGCTCAATCGGTGCTGCAGAGTCATCCGCACTCTCCCGCCCGTTTGGGTGCTTTGGTATAATCCCCATGGTCCTTACGGAGTCCCCAGCATCCTCTAGGACGTTAGAGAAAATAAGATTTTACTTACCGGTAAATCTATTTCTCGTAGTCCGTAGAGGATGCTGGGCGCCCGTCCCAAGTGCGGACTTCTTCTGCAATACTTGTATATAGTTATTGCTTCAATAAGGGTTATGTTATAGTTGCATCGGTCTTGAACTGATGATATGTTGTTTTCATACTGTTAACTGGGTAGTTATCACAAGTTATACGGCGTGATTGGTGTGGCTGGAATGAATCTTGCCCTTGGATTAACAAAATCCTTTCCTCGTACTGTCCATCTCCTCTGGGCACAGTTTCTCTAACTGAGGTCTGGAGGAGGGGCGTAGAGGGAGGAGCCAGTGCACACTAGAAACTAAATTCTTTCTTAAAGTGCCCATGTCTCCTGCGGAGCCCGTTTATTCCTATGGTCCTTACGGAGTCCCCAGCATCCTCTACGGACTGCGAGAAATAGATTTACCGGTAAGTAAAATCTTATTTTTAATCTGTATTACGGTCATACCGCCTGTGTAATATTACCAGTGTACAAACTTTTGGCTATTTTACTGCCTCGTTAGGACTAATCTCTCTCTTTCTATCCCTCTCTAACTCCCATTTACCAAAGCCTTTCCTTTCTGTCTCTCACTTATGCTGTACCCGTTGCTCTTGCAGACCCTCTAATCTCATCCAAACGTCTCTCTCCTCTTCTCATGTGCCCTCTGAAAATGCCAGATCAGACTGCAACAAGGTGATCACTACCTCTTCATCTCTAACTCCTTTAATTTAGTTGCTACCACGGAAATTGTTTATCACCTACTGACTTCACATCTCCTGCTGTCCTATGCTATGGATGCATTTCTTTTCACACCTTCGGACCCATGGCCCGTCATTATGGTTGTGTCGGGCCCTCCTATCACTCTGCTGTACCTCCTGTATCATTCCACTGGATCAGTCTTTCGGATTGTCTTCATTCTACTCTGACCCTTATCCTGGGGGCTTTAACATTCTAATCTGCTCTACTCTCCCTCCAAACCAACTACTTACAACCTTGCCTCTCTTTCCTCTTTGCTTCACTTCTCCAAATGGGCCTTCTTCACCTCTCACACTAACTTCTTTAAACTAGTCTTCTCTCATCTTCGTGCTATCTCTGACTTCAACAAGTCACCTTTCCTTCTCTCGGACCACACCATTACTAAGTACCTATCACACCACCCGCTCCCCTAAGACTACTCATACTAAGTGAAATCTTGTTGCCCAAGAAACTCCCAGTTTCTCCTCTTCTCTAAACTTGAGTACCACTGTATTAAACCATCCTACTTTAAAGCCATTGTCTTCTCCCAATCCTCAAACTCTCGCTGTCTCTTCTCTACCTTTGACTCCCTCCTCTCCCCTTCCATCCACCCTCTTTGCGCTTGAATTTGTCTACCCCATCACTTTAAAAGTAAAGTCAATCTGCCATGACATCTTTTTCACTTTGGGCCCCACCTCACTGTCCGTAATGGGACTGACAACTGTACTCCTTCAATCCAGTCTCCGGGCCTAAAGTACAACTTTACCCTTGACCACATTCTCTCTCCCCTTTCCCCTCAAGCATGCTTACACATTGCCCACTTAGTCAACTTCTCTTTCACCTTTGGATCCTTCAAGCATGCCAGTCCTTCATTGCTAACTACGGTCACATTTTCCTTCTCCTCTCTTCATCCATGCTCCTTGAACAGGTGATTTCCAACCACTTCACTCTTTCCTCTTGACACACTGTAATCTGGCTTTCTTAGTGTATTCATTCCACCGAAACAGCCTATGGGGTATATTCAATTCCTGCCAGAATGCCCATTTAAAAAAAGTTGAATTGGCATGAGCAAAAACTCGTTAAAAGTGGGCGAAAACGCCTGGAAATTGAATAATGAGCTGTCGGATCCTCTCCGTCGGAGAGGATCTGACAGGACTTGAATATACCCCTATATCCGAAAGTCAGTTCTCTATTCTTATACTCTTCGACTTCATAGTACCCTTCGAGCTTTGTGACTAAGCTCTCTTGAGTCACCTACTTGTCAAACTGTTGCATATATGCACTTACCTTCCTTTCCCATCAGGGGTTCCCAAGTTTTTGTCTTTGGCACTCTTCTCTTCTCCCTCTACACGATTTCACTTGGCAAGCTTTTCACTACCAATCTATTAAGACAATACCAAACTTCACCTCTCTTCCACAGATCTCTCTCCCTCTGTCCTTTCACTTGTTGCCTCCATTCTGTCAGCTATCTCATTCTTGATGGCTTAATGCATAATCCTGAATTCATCCTGAAAGTTTACTAATCGTTTCTAACTCGGCCAATTCCTACCTGTCCTTTTCTGTTGACTTGCTCTCCTCTATTTCCCAAGTCTAATGTCTACGTATCTCCCTTGACACTGCCCTTTTTTCTTTTCCCACATACAGTCCCTTTCAGTAGAATGCTTTTTCCTTTTCTGCAATATATGCAGTCTCCTCCTCACAGTGGAGGCTGCTAAAACAGTGGTTCATGTTCTCATCATTACTGTAATCTGCTCATTTATGGCCTTACTAACTCCCGCCTCTCCCCTCTAATCTGTTTTCAACTCTGCTACCTGTCTCATTGTCTTCTTTCAACACACTACCTCTGCTGTCCGTCTCTGCTTGTCACTACACTGTCTTCCTGTACTACTCAGAATGCAGTTCAAACTCCCCACTCTCGCATTCACTATTTCTCCTGTGCTGCTCCTAACCACTGGAATGCCATCCCTCTCTCCATTAGCCTTTCATTCAGCCTTCAAACATACCCTTAAAACTCACTTTTCTCTATCGTCCTAAGTGGATGCTGGGGTTCCTGAAAGGACCATGGGGAATAGCGGCTCCGCAGGAGACAGGGCACAAAAAAGTAAAGCTTTACTAGGTCAGGTGGTGTGCACTGGCTCCTCCCCCTATGACCCTCCTCCAGACTCCAGTTAGATTTTGTGCCCGAACGAGAAGGGTGCAATCTAGGTGGCTCTCCTAAAGAGCTGCTTAGAGAAAGTTTAGTTTAGGTTTTTTTCTTTACAGTGAGTCCTGCTGGCAACAGGATCACTGCAACGTGGGACTTAGGGGGAAAGTAGTAAACTCACCTGCATGCAGAGTGGATTTGCTGCTTGGCTACTGGACACCATTAGCTCCAGAGGGATCGAACACAGGCCCAGCCGTGGAGTCCGGTCCCGGAGCCGCGCCGCCGACCCCCTTGCAGATGCTGAAGCGTGAAGAGGTCCGGAAACCGGCGGCTGAAGACTCCTCAGTCTTCATAAGGTAGCGCACAGCACTGCAGCTGTGCGCCATTTTCCTCTCAGCACACTTCACTGGGCAGTCACTGAGGGTGCAGAGCGCTGGGGGGGGGCGCTCTGAGAGGCAAATATAAACCTTATACAAGGCTAAAAATACCTCACATATAGCCCATAGGGGCTATATGGAGATATTTAACCCCTGCCTGACTGGAAAAATAGCGGGAGAAGAACCCGCCGAAAAAGGGGCGGGGCCTATCTCCTCAGCACACGGCGCCATTTTCTGTCACAGCTCCGCTGGTCAGAACGGCTCCCAGGTCTCTCCCCTGCACTGCACTACAGAAACAGGGTAAAACAGAGAGGGGGGGCACATTAATGGCTATATATATATATATTAAAGCAGCTATAAGGGAGCACTTAATATAAGGATATCCCTTGTATATATAGCGCTTTGTGGTGTGTGCTGGCAGACTCTCCCTCTGTCTCCCCAAAAGGGCTAGTGGGTCCTGTCTTCATTAGAGCATTCCCTGTGAGTTTGCGGTGTGTGTCGGTACGTGGTGTCGACATGTATGAGGACGATATTGGTGTGGAGGCGGAGCAATTGCCAAATATGCAGATGTCACCCCCCAGGGGGTCGACACCAGAATGGATGCCTTTATTTGTGGAATTACGTGATGGTTTATCTTCCCTTAAACAGTCAGTTGAGGACATGAGGCGGCCGGACAATCAATTAATGCCTGTCCAGGCGCCTCAAACACCGTCAGGGGCTGTAAAACGCCCTTTGCCTCAGTCGGTCGACACAGACCCAGACACGGGCACTGATTCCAGTGACGACGGTAGAAATTCAAACGTATTTTCCAGTAGGGCCACACGTTATATGATTTTGGCAATGAAGGAGACGTTACATTTAGCTGATACTACAGATACCGTAAAACAGGGTATTATGTATGGTGTGAAAAAACTACAAACAGTTTTTCCTGAATCAGAAGAATTAAATGACGTGTGTGATGAAGCGTGGGTTGCTCCTGATAAAAAGTTGATAATTTCAAAAAAGTTATTGGCATTATACCCTTTCCCGCCAGAGGTTAGGGCGCGCTGGGAAACACCCCCTAAGGTGGACAAGGCGCTCACACGCTTATCCAAACAAGTGGCGTTACCCTCTCCTGAGACGGCCGCACTTAAGGATCCATCAGATAGAAAGATGGAAGTTATTCAAAAGAATATATACACACATGCAGGTGTTATACTACGACCAGCTATAGCAACTGCCTGGATGTGCAGTGCTGGAGTAGTTTGGTCAGAATCCCTGATTGAAAATATTGATACCCTAGATAGGGACAATGTTTTACTGTCGTTAGAACAAATAAAGGATGCATTTATCTATATGCGTGATGCACAGAGGGATATTTGCACACTGGCATCTCGGATGAGTGCTATGTCCATTTCAGCCAGAAGAGCCTTATGGACACGACAGTGGACAGGCGATGCGGATTCAAAACGTCACATGGAGGTTTTGCCGTATAAAGGGGAGGAGTTATTTGGAGTTGGTCTATCAGACTTGGTGGCCACGGCTACTGCCGGGAAATCCACTTTTTTACCTCAAGTCACTCCCCAACAGAGAAAGGCACCGACCTTTCAACCGCAGCCTTTTCGCTCCTACAAAAATAAGAGAGCAAAGGGCTTGTCGTACCTGCCACGAGGCAGAGGAAGAGGGAAGAGACACCAACAGGCAGCTCCTTCCCAGGAACAGAAGCCCTCCCCGGCTCCTGCAAAAACCTCAGCATGACGCTGGGGCCTCTCAAGCGGACTCGGGGACAGTGGGGGGCCGTCTCAAAAATTACAGCGCGCAGTGGGCTCACTCGCAGGTAGACCCCTGGATCCTGCAGATAATATCTCAGGGGTACAGGTTGGAATTAGAGACGGATCCTCCTCATCGTTTCCTGAAGTCTGCCTTACCAACCGTCTCTTCCGAAAGGGAGAGGGTGTTGGAAGCCATTCACAAGCTGTACGCTCAGCAGGTGATAGTCAAAGTACCCCTATTACAACAAGGAAAGGGGTATTATTCCACTCTATTTGTGGTACCGAAGCCGGATGGCTCGGTAAGGCCTATTCTAAATCTGAAGTCCTTGAACCTCTACATAAAAAAGTTCAAGTTCAAGATGGAGTCACTCAGAGCAGTGATAGCGAACCTGGAAGAAGGGGACTTTATGGTATCCTTGGACATCAAGGATGCGTATCTACACGTTCCGATTTACCCCGCACACCAGGGGTACCTCAGGTTCATTGTTCAAAACTGTCACTATCAGTTTCAGACGCTGCCGTTCGGATTGTCCACGGCGCCTCGGGTCTTTACCAAGGTAATGGCCGAGATGATGATTCTTCTTCGAAGAAAAGGCGTATTAGTTATCCCATACTTGGACGATCTCCTAATAAGGGCAAGGTCCAGAGAACAGCTGGAGACAGCTTTAGCACTATCTCAAGAGGTGCTAAGACAACACGGGTGGATTCTGAATATTCCAAAATCCCATTTAATCCCGACAACTCGTCTGCTGTTCCTAGGAATGATTCTGGACACGGTTCAGAAAAAGGTTTTCCTTCCAGAGGAAAAAGCCAAGGAGTTATCCGATCTGGTCAGGAACCTCCTAAAACCAGGAAAAGTGTCAGTACATCAATGCACAAGAGTCCTGGGAAAAATGGTGGCTTCTTACGAAGCAATTCCATTCGGCAGATTCCATGCAAGAATATTCCAAAGGGATCTGTTGGACAAATGGTCAGGGTCGCATCTGCAGATGCACCTGCGAATAACCCTGTCACCAAAGACAAGGGTGTCACTTCTGTGGTGGTTGCAGAAGGCTCACCTATTAGAAGGCCGCAGATTCGGCATTCAGGATTGGATCCTGGTGACCACGGACGCCAGCCTGAGAGGCTGGGGAGCAGTCACACAAGGAAGAAACTTCCAGGGAGTATGGACGAGTCTGGAAAAGTCTCTTCACATAAACATTCTGGAACTAAGAGCAATCTACAATGCTCTAAGCCAGGCGGAACTTCTCCTGCAAGGAAAGCCGGTGTTGATTCAGTCGGACAACATCACGGCGGTCGCCCATGTAAACAGGCAGGGCGGCACAAGAAGCAGGAGTGCAATGGCAGAAGCTGCCAAGATTCTTCGCTGGGCGGAGAATCACGTGATAGCACTGTCAGCAGTGTTCATCCCGGGCGTGGACAACTGGGAAGCAGACTTCCTCAGCAGACACGATCTTCATCCGGGAGAGTGGGGTCTACATCCAGAAGTCTTCAACATGTTAATAGACCGTTGGGAAAGACCAATTGTAGACATGATGGCGTCTCGCCTCAACAAGAAACTGGACAAATATTGCGCCAGGTCAAGAGATCCACAGGCAATAGCTGTGGACGCACTGGTAACTCCTTGGGTGTACCAGTCAGTGTATGTGTTTCCTCCTCTGCCGCTCATACCAAAGGTATTGAAGATCATACGGCAAAGAAGAGTAAGAACAATACTAGTGGTTCCGGATTGGCCGAGAAGGACTTGGTATCCGGAACTTCAAGAGATGCTCACGGACGAACCGTGGCCTCTACCTCTGAGAAGGGACCTGCTACAGCAGGGTCCCTGTCTTTTTCAAGACTTACCGCGGCTGCGTTTGACGGCATGGCGGTTGAACGCCAGATCCTAAAAGGGAAAGGCATTCCAGAAGAAGTCATTCCTACCTTGATTAAGGCACGGAAGGAAGTCACCGTGAAACATTATCACCGCATTTGGCGAAAATATGTAGCGTGGTGCGAGGATCGGAGGGTTCCGACGGAGGAATTCCAACTGGGTCGTTTCCTACATTTCCTGCAATCAGGATTATCTATGGGTCTCAAATTGGGATCCATTAAGGTTCAAATTTCGGCCCTGTCAATATTCTTCCAAAAAGAATTGGCCTCTGTCCCTGAGGTCCAGACTTTTGTCAAGGGAGTACTGCATATACAGCCTCCTGTGGTGCCTCCGGTGGCACCGTGGGATCTAAATGTAGTTTTAGATTTCCTCAAATCCCATTGGTTTGAACCATTGAAAAAGGTGGATTTGAAATATCTCACATTGAAAGTGACTATGTTACTAGCCCTGGCCTCTGCCAGGAGAGTATCTGAATTGGCGGCTTTATCTTATAAAAGTCCTTATCTAATCTTCCATTCGGATAGGGCAGAACTGCGGACTCGTCCGCATTTTCTCCCTAAAGTGGTATCAGCATTTCATCTGAACCAACCTATTGTGGTGCCTGCGGCCACTAGCGACTTGGAGGACTCCAAGTTGTTGGACGTTGTCAGAGCCTTAAAAATATACATTGCAAGGACGGCTGGAGTCAGAAAATTTGACTCGCTGTTTATATTGTATGCACCCAACAAGTTGGGCGCACCTGCTTCTAAGCAGTCGATTGCTCGTTGGATTTGTAACACAATTCAACTTGCACATTCTGTGGCAGGCCTGCCACAGCCTAAAACTGTAAAAGCCCACTCCACAAGGAAGGTGGGCTCATCTTGGGCGGCTGCCCGAGGGGTCTCGGCATTACAACTCTGCCGAGCAGCTACGTGGTCGGGGGAGAACACGTTTGTAAAATTTTACAAATTTGATACCCTGGCAAAGGAGGACCTGGAGTTCTCTCATTCGGTGCTGCAGAGTCATCCGCACTCTCCCGCCCGTTTGGGAGCTTTGGTATAATCCCCATGGTCCTTTCAGGAACCCCAGCATCCACTTAGGACGATAGAGAAAATAAGAATTTACTTACCGATAATTCTATTTCTCGGAGTCCGTAGTGGATGCTGGGCGCCCATCCCAAGTGCGGATTATCTGCAATACTTGTACATAGTTATTGTTAACTAATTCGGGTTATTGTTAAGGAGCCATCTTTAAGAGGCCCTTTCTGTTGTCATACTGTTAACTGGGTTTAGATCACAAGTTGTACGGTGTGATTGGTGTGGCTGGTATGAGTCTTACCCGGGATTCAAAATGCCTCCCTTATTGTGTATGCTCGTCCGGGCACAGTACCTAACTGGAGTCTGGAGGAGGGTCATAGGGGGAGGAGCCAGTGCACACCACCTGACCTAGTAAAGCTTTACTTTTTTGTGCCCTGTCTCCTGCGGAGCCGCTATTCCCCATGGTCCTTTCAGGAACCCCAGCATCCACTACGGACTCCGAGAAATAGAATTATCGGTAAGTAAATTCTTATTTTCTTAACTATGCAATCTACCATCCTCTGCTCTATTCCCTAATGTATCCACCCATGTATCCTATAGCTTGTAAGCTTGTCTGAATAATGCACTCTTCCCATTGTCTCCTCTACATAATTATGCTAATTGCATACTGTAATTATATAAACTTCTTCTACACTCTATATTAGTCAGTAATTGTTATTGTCCGTTTTATAAATGAATGATACTAGCTACAGCATTTGATATCCACATATTTGTCCAATGTGTAGGCTTGGCAAGCTTTTGTGGAGCAATTTTTAGAAAATATCCCATAGAATTGGCTGGTCTTCTGCAGTATGTAGCAAATCAACTAAAAGCTGGTAAAAGGTATGTAGTTGCAAGTATAATCAATAATAATAATTGACCTGCAAAAATGGATTGTGGCTCGGAGTGTGTCTTACATGTTTGTGTGTTTTGTATTTTCTGTTTGTGGCACAGTATGTATGAATTGCTTGGAGCTGTGTCTATTAATATGCAACCGATCACACGCTTACCTCTCCCTCTCACATTTCCCTTTCAGCTTTGATTTACTTATTCTAAAAGAGGTTGTACAAAAGATGGCAGGTATTGAAATTACAGAGGAAATGACAATGGAGCAGCTTGAAGCTATGACTGGTGGCGAGCAACTTAAAGCTGAGGTGAGTGAGATAATGCGATGCCTGCTGACATTCGTTTTAATCACAATTGATATTATGTGCTTTGTATTATACTGATCTATTGTGCACACCCTGATGTAGTATAGCACTTTTCTTGTGTATTAATTGATACATTCAGTCCTTTTACATTGATATGGATTGTAAAAGTAATTTTGTTAGTCAGCCGGCTATTCTTTATTTGTTTGTCACTCACCTCCCGCCTCTCTCTTCATTTCTTGTTAATATGCCTCTCCAGTTAACTATGATGAGACTTGTTCAAGATAATGATGATAGCAATTTATTATCATCATTGCATTTTTCTCTGTCATCCACTAGGGGACACTGGAGATTAGACAGATGGGGTGTGAAGAATGGAGACCGGAAGTGGCACAATATATGCAAAATAATTGAAGTGCACAGCTGGCTCCTCCCCCTTCACGCCCCTCTCCCTCCAGTTTTGAAAATTGTGCTACGGAGGAAGAAGCACTTCAGGGAGCTCAGGCTCCTATTCAGAATTCAAGTGCAGTAACATACTCTTACCCAGCTAAGGGTGAGACCACGGTTTCAAGTTACTCTTTGGAGTAACAGTGACCAAGATCCTGTGTCAAAGGATCTGCTGATCATGCTGACACAACAGTGAGTACATTCCCCTGTAGAGAAGGGGACATGGTGCATGCATGCTATACCTGCTCTGTGAGATGCGCTCAGCGGGGCAGCAGTCGGGTAGTGCAGCATCTCCGATCAGGTGATACCGCCGGAGACATGAACATCCAAGCGACGGCAGTGCAGGTCCCGCCGGACGGTAAGCGGTACAGAGCACTACGAGTACCGCGGAAGGGTGAGCGCTAATCACATAGGCAGGGAGCATTGGAAATGGTATCGGAGACCCTGCTTGCTTCTGTAGAAGGCACGTCCCCCTGTTACATAGCTTATATATACACAGAAGTGTCTTACATTTCTGCTGCGGGGTAGACTGTGTTCCACATGGAATACATTGGGGTGTAGAGATGGATCTTGATCCAGAGGCACCAACAGGCTAAAGCTTTAGACTGTTCCAGAATGCATTGCGGGGCCTCTATAACCCTGCCTCCAGGCACTGCGAGCTCAGTTTTAGAGTTGGTGCCTGCATGCAGCAGGTCACTTAACAGGGGGGCTGTGCTAGACAGCCCTGCAAAAAACTTTTTAGAAGAGTTCAAGGGCTGCAGCACTTCATATGTCAGTGTGACATGCTGTGCTGCGGCTCCATCATCTCCCCAGTGGCGTTGCTTACTCCCGCTGGCTCTGTTCCCGGTTACTTGTGGCGGAGACGCTCCGGTTCCTAGGCACACCACTGCAGACGCTCTCCTGGATCACGTGGCTGCTTCTAAGGGTCGCGGTTTAAGGAGACGAACCGTGACTCTGGCGTAGACACTGTGTTCAGAGCAGGGGCCCCACTATATCCACCAGGGCAAGAACCCACACTGTGGAAGAGCATCCATTGGAGACACTACAGTTTTAGAAGGCTATACACGAAGCGCATGTGGCCTTTGTGTTGTGTGTGTGTGTGTATATATATATATATATATATATATATATATAAAAATATATCCTGACGAAAATGCCGCATTAAAAGAGGGCATTGAAACGTTGGATCTACGTCTCATCTGGTGTTTTAATCATTGGAGTGCCGCACCGCCTGTTCTATTTATATATATATATATATATATATATATATATATATATATAAAATGTACTAGTCCAGTGCAACTTTATTGTCTCACTAAAATAATTATCTGCATTGTCACTGTGACTGTGTATTCCTGTATCTGCTGTGTGGATTTAACTTTCAGTGTATCCCAGCTGTTGCGATCACTGTATTCTGTACCCTGAAGGACTAGGTGTGTCAGGGTATCATATATAGTGCTGCACAATATTTACCGTTAAGTGTATTCTCTGGTGTACTCAGTCGCATCATACCGGATTTATTCGCTGGTGTTGTGTACTGTGTACGCTGTCACATACTAGGGGATTTATTCACAGGTATTGTACTCTGTCTGGCTGTATCATACTCGTACGCTCTGCGTTTACATTCACTAAAATGTCTAACACAAAGGGTGGGAAATCCACGGACGCTTCTGCATCATGCAGCGCATACGCCAGGGATTTGCCTGAGGGGGAAGCTTTTAATTGATGGTCTGTGTAATATGTGCCATACATCTCCCAGTCATTCCGCAGCTCCTGTAACCAATCAGGAGCCACCTTGGGCTGTGTTCTCAACTATGCTCAATATGCTTGTGACACGCCTTAAGCCCCCTATGGGACCTCCTGTGCCATTGCAGCCACATATTGACCCTATGGTAAATCCGCCTTGGGTGGATCATTTGTCTACCCAGTTGCAGCAATTGAATCAATCTTTGGTTAGACAAAAACCTATCCCACGTCCTTCTGGTGTCAAGGGGTCATCTAAGTGGGCTGATTCCTCCTCACAATCCACTAATATCTCAGATGATACTTCTGATGAGGATGGGGAGTATACTGATCCGTCAGACACTGATACAGTTGCTTCTGACGAGGAATCTACAACTCAGGTTGATGTCTCTGACCTAGTGGAGGCTATTAAGCTGATTCTACAAATCGATGATGATGTAGATCCCACTACTGCGTATAAGAAACCTTATAAGTTTAAACGTCAGAAGGTAGCTAAAGTAGTCTTACCGCATTCTGACCATTTAGTAGACATTCGTCAGGAACCCTGGTCTTCTCCAGGAAAGAAATTCTCCCTGTCTAAAAAGGTGCTAGCTCGTTATCCTCTCCCTGCTGAGTTGTGTAACAAGTGGGAAAATTCACCGCCAGTGGATGCCCATGTCACCCGTCTTGTTGTGTCATCTAAGCGTGTGGAGGGATTCCTGATGTCTTTTTACTCCCTTACAGGTGCTGTACATAGACCCTCTATAGCAGTCTCCTGCGCCGCAGTAGGATTTGAAACATGGTTTGAGGCAATAAGAGGATGAGCTGCCTCAGGATATATCTTTTATTATTATTACTAGTTATTTATATAGTGCACACATATTCCGCAGCGCTTTTATAGAGAGTATTTGCCCACTTCGTGGGAAAGTGCCTTAGCTAATTTATCCAGAGAGATGGTGGAGTCTTGCAAGCAACATCACAGTCAATTCTTCACTACGGGTCTCCCTCAGAAGGCAAGGGCATTGAAAGCGGCTATTCAAAAGTTGATCTTATCAGAGGTCATAGTTTCAGTGCCAGTACCACAAAGAGGAACAGGATTTTATGTGGTACCCAAACCAGATGATTCGGTCAGTCCCATTCTAAAAGTAAAGGTTTGAAACCAGTTTCTAACCTGTTACCGCTTCAAGATGAAATCGATACAATCGGTCATAGCAGGGTTGGAACAAGAGGAATTCATGGTGTCCGTGGATATAAAGGACGCATATCTACATGTTCCTATTTGGATGCCGCATCAAGCATATCTGAGGTTTGTGGCGGGGAAGGACCACTATCAGTTCAGAGCTCTTCCGTTCGGTCTCTCCTCGGCTCCAAAAATTTTCACACAGATCATGGCTGTCATGCTGGCAAGGTAAAGATCTATGGGCGTAACTGTAATACCGTACCTGGACGATCATTTGATAAAAGCCCCGTCTCCGGAGATCTTGATCAGGCATGCACGATTGACTCATCAGGTCCTAACTCGACACGGTTGGCTGGTAAACTTCCAGAAATTGGGGCAGTACGGATGGTGTAATGGTTAGCATTACTGCCTCACAGCACTGAGGTCATGGGTTCGATTCCCACCATAGCCTTAACTGGGTGGAGTTTGTATATTCTCCCCGTACTTGCGTGGGTTTCCTCCGGGTACTCCGGTTTCCTCCCACAATCCAAAAATATACTGGCAGGTTAATTGGCTCCCAACAAAAATTAACCCTAAAGTGAACATGTGTGCGTGTACATATGGTTGAGAATATAGATTGTAAGCTCCACTGGGGCAGGGACTGATGTGAATGGCCAATTCTCTGTAAAGCGCTGCGGAATATGTGTGCGCTATATAAATAACTGGTAATAATTAATAAATAAATAAATCCAACTTAATTCCATCCCAAAGGCTCTAATTTTTGGGTCTTATTCTGGACACGACTATATCCAAGATCTTTCTACCAGAGGACAAGATTCAAGACATCGGACGTATGGTTCAACAAGTATTGCAGAATCAGAGAATTTATTTACACCTTTCCATTCGGCTTCTGGGTAAGATGGTGGCATCTTTCGAAGCAATTCAGTTCGGCTCAAACCAGAATTTCATTGATGTGGTGGTCAATTCACAGGAACCTGGCGATGGGGACACGTTTCGGTATATGGGACTGGATCATCCTGACGACGGATGCCAGTCTCAGAGGTTGGGGCGTGGTTCTAGACAACCACCAGTTCCAGGGGAGGTGGTCCCATTACGAGAGTATTCTCTCCATAAATGTGCTAGAGCTTCGAGCCATCTACAATGCACTGACTCAAGCAGAGAGCCTAGTAAGACATCTACATGTGATAATTTAATCCGACAATGTCACAGCGGTGGCTAATATAAACCGCCAGGGAGGAACAAGGATTCGAATGGCCCTAACTTAAGCAACAAAAATTCTGTCCTGGGCAGAAGATCACGACATCATTCTCTCAGCAGTCTTCATTCCCAAAGAGGACTTAGGAAGCGAATTACCTCAGCCATGAAGACATGCATCCAGGAAAGTGGAGTCTACACCCCAAGGGCTTCTACGCGATCATAAGAGGGGGTTACCACAAGTGGATCTAATGGCCTCCCGACACAATCATCAACTTCTGAGCTATGTGATCAGGACGCGGGACCCAGCAGCAGTAGCAGTGGATGCGTTATCAATTCCTTGGCCTTACGATCTGTTGTACATAGTCCCACCATTTCCTCTCCTACCACGAGTATTAAAGAAGGTAAAACGGGAAAGAGTGTGGGTAATCCTGATAGCTCCGGACTGGCCTCGCAGAAGTTTGTACTCAGATCTAGGGAGACTCCTAGCGGAGGAGCCTTGGCGGTTACCACAGAGGGAGGATCTATTGTCTCAGGGTCCATTTCTGCGTCCAGATCTGAATCGTCTTCGTTTAACTGTGTGGTTCGATTATAGAATTTGGAAGAGAGATATGGATTGGTGCCAACCTAAAGGTTAGGACCCCAGACCGTTCTGTCTTAACAGATTGTTACGTTTTCTTCAGGATGGTTTAGATCGTGGTTTGCGTTTGGGATCCCTAAAGGTGCAGGTCTCGGCCCTTCCATTTTCTTTCAGTAATGTCTGGCTGCTCTACAGGAGGTTGACATTTTTGCAGGGAGGATTGAGGCTTCAACCACCCTTTCGACCCCCCACGGCTACCTGGTTCTCGAATTTTTAAGATCTGACACGTTTGAAGCTTTGGAGAGAATGGATCTTAAATATGTGTCCTGGAAGACAGTCCTTTTGCTTGCATTAGCTTCGGCAAGAAGGGTGTCAGAACTAGGGGCTCTTTCAAGAGTCCCTTCTTGGTTTTCCATAAGGATAGAGCGGAGCTTCGTACTATGGCGGAGTTCCTGCCCAAGGTGGTGTTGAGTTTTTATATTAACCAACCTATTGTGGTTCCGTCTTTTCAGATGTCGGAGGGCAACAGTTCGCTGGATGTAGTCAAGGCACTGAGAGTGTATGTGAAAGCAACTAAGACCATTCGACGGTCAGATGTATTATGTGTCTTGTATAGTGGGCCAAAACGAGGTTAACCGGCGACAAAGCAAACCTTGTTGAGGTGGATGAGACTCGCTATCCAACAGGCTTATGTGGCTAGTGGTAAGAAGGTCCCATTTCGGGTGAGGGCTTACACCACCAAGTCGGTAGGTACTTCCTGGGCGGCTGCCAGGGGAGCCTCTACGAGTCAACTCTGTAGAGCTGCGACGTGGTTTTCGGCCCACACGTTTACTCGCCAGGCTATTGGGCCCAAAACGCATTGGTATAGCGCCAAAGGACCTAATTGCCCGAAACACGTTGGTTTAGCGCTACAGAGACTAGATCCGACACTCCAGTACGTCATCCCCATCACGCCGACGGACGAGATAGAGAGAAGACTGCACGGGAACCAGCCGGACGGAGAGGCGCTGCAAGCATCAGGAAGGTAGGCAACGGTAGGGACAGTTAGCTAGGCTCTGTCACATTACCCCCGCAGACCTTATTCCAAGTGGTCCTGACTGCCGACTTACAAACGGAACCCGAGGAGAAAACGTACAATTAAGGACTCTAACACCAGCACCGAAAAGGGCTCTTAAACATTATTCATTAACCCTTACATTTCTTTTTAGGTATTTGGCGCTTTCAAATCCATTTAGCGCTCCCATTTACATTTACTATTGTTAAGAAAAAGCATGCACAGAGAAGATGCATATACTCAGCCTTGTGTCGAGTTGTAAGCATCTGGAGATGAGAACACATCTGCCTTGTTTGCTATTAGACATCATCTGCAGCTTGCACTTGTCCATGCCCTGTACTCAAAGCAGAAGATGCATCTCCAAAGAGGAATACTAAATTTTTCATCTTGGCAAAACCATATTACACTTCAGGGGGTCAAATGTGTTAAGACAGATTGGGGGAATTTAGTAAACGGCAGGGTTTACCCCATAGATAATTAATTGCATGGCGCGGTGCAATTAATTGGCCAATTAACTGAATAGCCAATTAATTGAATAGCTATTCAGTTAATTGGCCATTCCCCCACATGGTAAAACATCTGGAAAAAACGCTCCATTGGTTTTGTCAAAAGTGTATTTAAACCCAGCACTCGTGGCCATCCCTAGCAGAGCCGTAAGTAGACTCTTTGGTGCCCTGTGCCAGTGAGAGAATTGACATCCCTCCTTTTCCCCCGACTCCCTCATTCTATTTCAATAGGGACATATGGTGCGTGGGAAAGGGGCATATATAATGCAAAACCGACATTTCTGGGTTCTTACTCCCTTTGTTAAGGTGTGGACTCTTCTCACCTTGGCAAAGGGGATAAGGACCCTGAAACGTCGGAATTGATATGATTCTCTTAAATATATTTTGATATCTGCAAGACTGAATGCCGCAGCCCCTTTTCATTTGATATATATATATATATTTCTCTATCGTCCTAGTGGATGCTGGGGTTCCTGAAAGGACCATGGGGAATAGCGGCTCCGCAGGAGACAGGGCACAAAAAGTAAAGCTTTTCCAGATCAGGTGGTGTGCACTGGCTCCTCCCCCTATGACCCTCCTCCAGACTCCAGTTAGATTTTTGTGCCCGGCCGAGAAGGGTGCAATCTAGGTGGCTCTCCTAAAGAGCTGCTTAGAAAAAGTTTAGCTTAGGTTTTTTATTTTACAGTGAGTCCTGCTGGCAACAGGATCACTGCAACGAGGGACTGAGGGGAGAAGAAGTGAACTCACCTGCGTGCAGGATGGATTGGCTTCTTGGCTACTGGACATCAGCTCCAGAGGGACGATCACAGGTACAGCCTGGATGGTCACCGGAGCCGCGCCGCCGGCCCCCTTGCAGATGCTGAAGTCAGAAGAGGTCCAGAATCGGCGGCTGAAGACTCCTGCAGTCTTCTAAAGGTAGCGCACAGCACTGCAGCTGTGCGCCATTTTCCTCTCAGCACACTTCACACGCAGTCACTGAGGGTGCAGGGCGCTGGGGGGGGGCGCCCTGGGAGGCAAATGTAACCTATATAAAGGCTAAAAATACCTCACATATAGCCCCCAGAGGCTATATGGAGATATTTAACCCCTGCCTGGATTCACTAAATAGCGGGAGACGAGCCCGCCGGAAAAGGGGCGGGGCCTATCTCCTCAGCACACGGCGCCATTTCCTCTCACAGCTCCGCTGGTCAGGACGGCTCCCAGGTCTCTCCCCTGCACTGCACTACAGAAACAGGGTAAAACAGAGAGGGGGGGCAAATTTATGGCGATATTTTGATATATATAAAGCAGCTATAAGGGAGCACTTATTATAAGGCTATCCCTGTTATATATAGCGCTTTTGGTGTGTGCTGGCAAACTCTCCCTCTGTCTCCCCAAAGGGCTAGTGGGTCCTGTCTTCGTTAGGAGCATTCCCTGTGTGTCTGCTGTGTGTCGGTACGTGTGTGTCGACATGTATGAGGACGATATTGGTGTGGAGGCGGAGCAATTGCCAAATATGAGGATGTCACCCCCTAGGGAGTCGACACCAGAATGGATGCCTTTATTTATGGAACTACGGGATAGTGTCAACACGCTAAAGCAGTCGTTTGACGACATGAGACGGCCGGACAATCAATTAGTGCCTGTCCAGGCGACTCAAACACCGTCAGGGGCTGTGAAACGCCCTTTGCCTCAGTCGGTCGACACAGACCCAGACACAGGCACTGACTCCAGTGGTGACGGTGACGAATCAACCGTATTTTCCAGTAGGGCCACACGTTATATGATTTTGGCAATGAAGGAGGCGTTACATTTAGCTGATACTACAGGTACCACTAAACAGGGTATTATGTGGGGTGTGAAAAAACTACCTATAGTTTTTCCTGAATCAGAAGAATTAAATGACGTGTGTAATGAAGCGTGGGTTGCCCCTGATAAAAAGCTGATAATTTCAAAGAAATTATTGGCATTATACCCTTTCCCGCCAGAGGTTAGGGAGCGCTGGGAAACACCTCCTAGGGTGGACAAGGCGCTAACACGCTTATCTAAACAAGTGGCGTTACCCTCTCCTGAGACGGCCGCACTTAAAGATCCATCAGATAGGAGGATGGAAAATATCCAAAAAAGTATATACACACATGCAGGTGTTATACTACGACCAGCTATAGCGACTGCCTGGAGGTGCAGTGCTGGGGTAGTTTGGTCAGAGTCCCTGATTGAAAATATTGATACCCTGGACAGAGACAATATTTTACTGTCGTTAGAACAAATAAAGGATGCATTTCTTTATATGCGTGATGCACAGAGGGATATCTGCACACTGGCATCACGGGTAAGTGCTATGTCCATTTCGGCCAGAAGAGCTTTATGGACGCGACAGTGGACAGGCGATGCGGATTCAAAACGACATATGGAAGTTTTGCCGTATAAAGGGGAGGAGTTATTTGGAGTCGGTCTATCAGATTTGGTGGCCACGGCTACAGCCGGGAAATCCACCTTTCTACCTCAAGTCACTCCCCAACAGAAAAAGGCACCGACTTTTCAACCGCAGCCCTTTCGTTCCTTTAAAAATAAGAGAGCAAAGGGCTATTCATATCTGCCACGAGGCAGAGGTCGAGGGAAGAGACAGCAACAGGCAGCTCCTTCCCAGGAACAGAAGCCTTCCCCGGCTTCTACAAAAGCCTCAGCATGACGCTGGGGCTTCTCAAGCGGACTCGGGGACGGTGGGTGGTCGTCTCAAAAATTACAGCGCGCAGTGGGCTCACTCGCAGGTAGATCCCTGGATCCTGCAGATAATATCTCAGGGGTACAGGTTGGAATTAGAGACAGATCCACCTCGCCGTTTCCTGAAGTCTGCTTTACCAACGTCCCCCTCCGAAAGGGAGACGGTTTTGGAAGCCATTCACA
The DNA here is from genome assembly GCF_028390025.1 of Pseudophryne corroboree. Taxonomy (NCBI): domain Eukaryota; kingdom Metazoa; phylum Chordata; class Amphibia; order Anura; family Myobatrachidae; genus Pseudophryne; species Pseudophryne corroboree. Next base: position 274,792,141 of record NC_086451.1, on the reverse strand, counting down.
AGCTGTACTCTCAGCAGGTGATAGTCAAGGTACCTCTTCTACAACAAGGGAAGGGGTATTATTCCACTCTTTTTGTGGTACCGAAGCCGGATGGCTCGGTAAGGCCTATTCTAAATCTGAAGTCCTTGAACCTGTACATAAAGAAGTTCAAGTTCAAGATGGAGTCACTCAGAGCAGTGATAGCGAACCTGGAAGAGGGGGACTTTATGGTATCCTTGGACATCAAGGATGCGTATCTCCACGTTCCAATTTACCCCTCACACCAGGGGTACCTCAGGTTCGTTGTACAAAACTGTCACTATCAGTTTCAGACGCTGCCGTTCGGATTGTCCACGGCACCTCGGGTCTTTACAAAGGTAATGGCCGAGATGATGATTCTTCTTCGAAGAAAAGGCATATTAATTATCCCATACTTGGACGATCTCCTAATAAGGGCAAGGTCCAGAGAACAGCTAGAGATGGGATTAGCACTGTCGCAAGAAGTGCTAAAACAGCACGGGTGGATTCTGAATATTCCAAAATCCCAGTTAATGCCGACAACTCGTCTGCTGTTCCTAGGGATGATTCTGGACACGGTTCAGAAAAAGGTTTTTCTCCCGGAGGAAAAAGCCAAGGAGTTATCCGAGCTTGTCAGGAACCTCCTAAAACCAGGAAAGGTGTCTGTACATCAATGCACAAGAGTCCTGGGAAAAATGGTGGCTTCTTACGAAGCAATTCCATTCGGCAGATTCCACGCAAGAATTTTCCAAAGGGATCTGTTGGACAAATGGTCAGGGTCGCATCTTCAGATGCACCTGCGGATAACCCTGTCTCCAAGGACAAGGGTGTCTCTTCTGTGGTGGTTGCAGAGTGCTCATCTATTGGAGGGCCGCAGATTCGGCATACAGGATTGGATCCTGGTGACCACGGACGCCAGCCTGAGAGGCTGGGGAGCAGTCACACAAGGAAGAAACTTCCAGGGAGTATGGACGAGCCTGGAAACGTCTCTTCACATAAACATTCTGGAACTAAGAGCAATATACAATGCTCTAAGCCAGGCAGAACCTCTGCTTCAGGGAAAACCGGTGTTGATCCAGTCGGACAACATCACGGCAGTCGCCCATGTGAACAGACAGGGCGGCACAAGAAGCAGGAGTGCAATGGCAGAAGCTGCAAGGATTCTTCGCTGGGCAGAGAATCATGTGATAGCACTGTCAGCAGTGTTCATCCCGGGAGTGGACAACTGGGAAGCAGACTTCCTCAGCAGACACGATCTTCACCCGGGAGAGTGGGGACTTCATCCAGAAGTCTTCCACTTGCTGGTAACCCGTTGGGAAAGACCAATGGTGGACATGATGGCGTCTCGCCTCAACAAAAAACTGGACAGGTATTGCGCCAGGTCAAGAGATCCGCAGGCAATAGCTGTGGACGCGCTGGTAACGCCTTGGGTGTACCAGTCGGTGTATGTGTTTCCTCCTCTGCCTCTCATACCAAAAGTATTGAGAATTATACGGCAAAGAGGCGTAAGGACGATACTAGTGGTTCCGGATTGGCCAAGAAGGACTTGGTACCCGGAACTTCAAGAGATGATCACGGAAGATCCGTGGCCTCTACCTCTAAGGAGGGACTTGCTTCAGCAGGGTCCCTGTCTGTTTCAAGACTTACCGCGGCTGCGTTTGACGGCATGGCGGTTGAACGCCGGATCCTAAAGGAAAAAGGCATGCCGGAAGAAGTCATTCCTACTTTGATTAAAGCAAGGAAGGAAGTAACCGTGCAACATTATCACCGAATTTGGCGAAAATATGTTGCGTGGTGCGAAGATCGGAGTGCTCCGACGGAGGAATTTCAACTGGGTCGATTCCTACATTTCCTGCAATCAGGATTGTCTATGGGTCTCAAATTGGGATCTATTAAGGTTCAAATTTCGGCCCTGTCGATTTTCTTTCAAAAAGAATTGGCTTCAGTCCCTGAAGTCCAGACCTTTGTTAAGGGAGTGCTACATATACAGCCTCCGGTGGTGCCTCCAGTGGCACCGTGGGATCTCAATGTGGTTTTGGACTTTCTAAAATCTCATTGGTTTGAACCACTAAAGAAGGTGGATTTGAAATATCTCACATGGAAAGTGACCATGCTTCTAGCCCTGGCTTCGGCCAGGAGAGTGTCAGAACTGGCAGCTTTATCTTACAAAAGCCCATATCTGATTTTCCATTCGGACAGGGCAGAACTGCGGACTCGTCCGCATTTTCTCCCTAAGGTGGTGTCAGCATTTCATCTGAACCAGCCTATTGTAGTGCCTGCGGCTACAAGTGACTTGGAGGACTCCAAGTTACTGGACGTTGTCAGAGCATTAAAAATATATATTGCAAGGACAGCTGGAGTCAGAAAATCTGACTCGTTGTTTATATTGTATGCACCCAACAAGATGGGTGCTCCTGCGTCTAAGCAGACGATTGCTCGTTGGATCTGTAGCACAATCCAACTTGCACATTCTGTGGCAGGCCTGCCACAGCCTAAATCTGTAAAGGCCCACTCCACAAGGAAGGTGGGCTCATCTTGGGCGGCTGCCCGAGGGGTCTCGGCATTACAACTTTGCCGAGCAGCTACGTGGTCAGGGGAGAACACGTTTGTAAAATTTTACAAATTTGATACTCTGGCTAAGGAGGACCTGGAGTTCTCTCATTCGGTGCTGCAGAGTCATCCGCACTCTCCCGCCCGTTTGGGAGCTTTGGTATAATCCCCATGGTCCTTTCAGGAACCCCAGCATCCACTAGGACGATAGAGAAAATAAGATTTTACTTACCGATAAATCTATTTCTCGGAGTCCGTAGTGGATGCTGGGCGCCCATCCCAAGTGCGGATTATCTGCAATAATTGTACATAGTTATTGTTAACTAATTCGGGTTATTGTTGAAGGAAGCCATCTTTCAGAGGCTCCGCTGTTATCATACTGTTAACTGGGTTTAGATCACAAGTTGTACGGTGTGATTGGTGTGGCTGGTATGAGTCTTACCCGGGATTCAAAATCCTCCCTTATTGTGTACGCTCGTCCGGGCACAGTACCTAACTGGAGTCTGGAGGAGGGTCATAGGGGGAGGAGCCAGTGCACACCACCTGATCTGGAAAAGCTTTACTTTTTGTGCCCTGTCTCCTGCGGAGCCGCTATTCCCCATGGTCCTTTCAGGAACCCCAGCATCCACTACGGACTCCGAGAAATAGATTTATCGGTAAGTAAAATCTTATTTTATATATATATATATATATATATATATATATATATATATATATATTACACATGTATGTATGCATGTATGTATGTATGTGTGTATATATATATATATATAACACATGTATGTATATGTGTGTGTGTGTGTGTATATATATATTTCTCTAACGTCCTAGTGGATGCTGGGGACTCCGTCAGGACCATGGGGAATAGCGGCTCCGCAGGAGACAGGGCACAAAAGCAAGCTTTTAGGATCACATGGTGTGTACTGGCTCCTCCCCCTATGACCCTCCTCCAAGCCTCTGTTAGGTTTTTGTGCCCGGCCGAGAAGGGTGCAATCTAGGTGGCTCTCTTAAAGAGTTGCTTAGAAAAAGGTTTTTAGGTTCTTTATTTTCAGTGAGTCCTGCTGGCAACAGGCTCACTGCATCGAGGGACTTAGGGGAGAGATTTTCAACTCACCTGCGTGCAGGATGGATTGGATTCTTAGGCTACTGGACATAGCTCCAGAGGGAGTCGGAACACAGGGCTCGCCCTGGGGTTCGTCCCGGAGCCGCGCCGCCGACCCCCCTTGCAGATGCTGAAGATGAAGAGGTCCGGAACCAGGCGGCAGAAGACTCTCAGTCTTCATCAGGTAGCGCACAGCACTGCAGCTGTGCGCCATTGTTGTCAGCACACTTCACACAGCGGTCACGGAGGGTGCAGGGCGCTGGGGGGGGGCGCCCTGGGCAGCAATGTATATTACCTGTATGGCGAAAAATACATCACATATAGCCCTTGAGGCTATATGGATGTATTTAACCCCTGCCAGATATCTAAAACTCCGGAGAAGAAGCCCGCCGAAAAGGGGGCGGGGCCTATTCTCCTCAGCACACAGCGCCATTTTCCCTCACAGAAAGGCTGGTGGGAAGGCTCCCATGCTCTCCCCTGCACTGCACTACAGAAACAGGGTTAAAACAGAGAGGGGGGGCACTGATTTGGCGATATGTATATATATTAAAATGCTATAAGGGAGGAACACTTATATAAAGGTTGTCCCTGGATAATTATAGCGTTTTGGTGTGTGCTGGCAAACTCTCCCTCTGTCTCCCCAAAGGGCTAGTGGGTCCTGTCCTCTATCAGAGCATTCCCTATGTGTGTGCTGTATGTCGGTACGTGTGTGTCGACATGTATGAGGAAAATATTGGTGAGGAGGCGGAGCAAATTGCCTGTAATGGTGATGTCACTCTCTAGGGAGTCGACACCGGAATGGATGGCTTATTTATGGAATTACGTGACAATGTCAACACGCTGCAAGCCGGTTGACGACATGAGAGGGCCGGCGAACAAATTAGTATCTGTCCAGGCGTCTCAAACACCGTCAGGGGCTGTAAAATGCCCATTTACCTCAGTCGGTCGACACAGACCCAGACACGGACACTGATTTCAGTGTCGACGGTGAAGAAACAAACGTATTTTCTTTTAGGGCCACACGTTAAGGGCAATGAAGGAGGTGTTACATATTTCTGATACTCCAAGTACCACAAAAAAGGGTATTATGTGTGAGGTGAAAAAACTACCTGTAGTTTTTCCTGAATCAGATAAATTAAATGAAGTGTGTGATGATGCGTGGGTTTCCCCCGATAGAAAATTATTGGCGGTATAACCTTTCCCGCCAGAAGTTAAGGCGCGGTGGGAAACACCCCTCAGGGTGGATAAGGCGCTCACACGCTTATCAGAACAAGTGGCGGTACCATCTACGGATAGGGCCGTACTTAAGGAGCCAGCTGATAGGAGGCTGAAAAATATCCTAAAAAGTATACACACACATGCTGGTGTTATACTGCGACCAGCGAGCGCCTCAGCCTGGATGTGCAGAGCTGAGGTGGCTTGGTCGGATTCCCTGACTAAAAATATTGATACCTTTGACAGGGACAGTATTTTATTGACTATAGAGCATTTAAAGGATGCATTTCTATATATGCGAGATGCGCAGAGGGATATTTGCACTCTGGCATCAAGAGTAAATGCGATGTCCATATCTGCAAGAAGATGTTTATGGACACGACAGTGGTCAGGTGATGCAGATTCCAAACGGCACAAAGATGTATTGCCGTATAAAGGGGAGGAGTTATTTGGGGTCGGTCCATGGGACCTGGTGGCCAGGGCAACTGCTGGAAAATCCACAGTTTTTTACCCTAAGTCACATCTCTGCAGAAAAAGACACCGTCTTTTCAGCCTCAGTCCTTTCGTCCCTATAAGAGTCATATCTGCCCAGGGATAGAGGAAAGGGAAGAAGACTGCAGCAGGCAGCCCATTCCCAGGAACAGAAGCCCTCCACCGCTTCTACCAAGTTCTCAGCATGACGCTGGGACCGTACAGGACCCCTGGATCCTACAAGTAGTATCCAAGGGGTACAGATTGGAATGTCGAGAGGTTTCCCCCCTCGCAGGTTCCTGTAGTCTGCTGTACCAATGTCTCCCTCCGACAGGGAGGCAGTATTGAAAACAATTCACAAGCTGTATTCCCAGCAGGTGATAATAAAATTACCCCTCCGACAACAAGGAAAGGGGTATTACTCCACACTATATGGTGGTACTGAAGGCTAGGTGAGACCTATTCTAAATCTGGAAAATTTGAACACTTACAAGGGTTCAAATCCAGATGGAGTCACTCAGAGCAGTGATAGCAAAGAACAAGGGGACTATATGGTGTCCCGGGACATCAGGGATGCTTACCTCCATGTCCCAAAATTTGCCTTTTCTCACCAAGGGTACCTCAGGTTCGTGGTACAGAACTGTCACTATCAGTTTCAAGACGATGCCGTTGGATTGTCCAAGGCACCCCGGGTCCTTACCAAGGTAATGACCGAAAGGAGGATTCGTCTTCAAAGAAAATGGACGACCTCCTGATAAGAACAAGGTCCAGAGAACAGTTGGAGGTCGGAGTAGCACTATCTCAAGTAGTTCTACGACAGCACGGGTGGATTCTAAATATTCCAAAACCGCAGTTGTTCCGACGACACGTCTGCTGGTCCTAGGGATGATTCTGGACACAGTCCAGGAAAAGGTGTTTCTCCCAGAGGAGAAAGCCAGGGAGTTATCCGAGCTAATCGGGATCCTCCTAAAACCAGGAAAAGTGTCAGTGCATCATTGCACAAGAGTCCTGGTAAAAATGGTGGCTTATTACGAAGCGCTTCCATTCGGCAGATTTCACGCAAGAACTCTTCAGTGGGATCTGCTGGACAAATGGTCCGGATCGCATCTTCAGATGCATCAGCGGATAACCCTATATCCAAGGACAAGGGTGTCTCTCCTGTGGTGATTACAGAGTGCTCATCTTCTAGAGGGCCGCAGATTCGGCATTCAGGATTGGATGCTGGTGACCACGGAGGCCAGCCTGAGAGGCTGGGGAGCAGTCACACAAGGAGTGTGATCAAGTCTGGAGAATTCTCTCCACATAAATATACTGGAGCAAAGAGCAAATTTATAATGCTCTAAGCTTAGCAAGACCTCTGCTTCAAGGTCAGCCGGTATTGATCCAGTGGGATAACATCACGGCAGTCGCCCACGTAAACAGAAAGGGCGGCACAAGAAGCAGGAGGGCAGTGGCAAAACTGCAAGGATTTTTCGCTAGGCGGAAAATCATGTGATAGCACTGTCAGCAGTGTTCATTCCGGGAGTGGACGACTGGGAAGCAGACTTCCTCAGCAGGCACGACCTCCACCCGGGAGAGTGGGAACTTCATCGGGAAGTTTTCCGCATGATTGTGAACCGTTGGGAAAGACCAAAGGTGGACATGATGGCGTCCCGCCCGAACAAAAAATGGGACAGGTATTGCGCCAGGTCACGAGACCTTCAGGCGATAGCTGTGGACGTCCTGGTAACACCGTGGGTGTAACAGTCGGTGTATGTGTTCCCTCCTCTGCTTCTCATAACCAAGGTATTGAGAATTATAAGACATAGAGGAGTAAGAACTATACTCGTGGCTCCGGATTGGCCAAGAGGGACTTGGTAACCGGAACTTCAAGAGATGCTCACAGAGGACTAATGGCCTCGGGAGCTAAGAAGGGATTTGCTTTCAGCAAGTACCATGTCTGTTCCAAGAGGAACCGTGGCATCGGCCTTTAAGAAAGGACCTGCTCCAGCAGGGACCTTGTCTGTTCCAAGACTTACCGCGACTGCGTTTGACGGCATGGCGGTTTGAACGCCGGATCCTAAGGGAAAAGGCATTCCGGAAGAGGTCATACCTACCCTGGTCAAAGCCAGGAAGGAGGTGACCGCACAACGTTATCACCACATGTGGTGAAAATATGTTGCGTGGGTGAGGCCAGGAAGGCCCCACGAAAAAATTTCAACTAGGTCGTTTTCTGCACTTCCTGCAAACAGGAGTGTCTATGAGCCTCAAATTGGGGTCCATTAAGGTTCAAGTTTCGGCCCTATAGATTTTCTTCCAGAAAGAATTGGCTTCAGTTCCTGAAGTCCAGACGTTTGTCAAGGGAGTATTGCATATACAGCCCTTGTGTGCCTCCAGTGGCACCGTGGGATCTCAACGTAGTGTTGGGATTCCTCAAATCATATTGGTTTGAACCATTCAAATCTGTGGATTTGAAATATCTCACATGGAAAGTGACCATGCTGTTGGCCCGGGCCTGGGCCAGGCGATTGTTAAAATTGGCGGCTTTGTCTTACAAAAGCCCATATTTGATTTTCCATTCGGACAGGGCAGAACTGCGGACTCGTCCCCAGTTTCTTCCTAAGGTGGTGTCAGCGTTTCACCTGAAACAACCTATTGTGGTGCCTGCGGCTACTAGGGACTCGGAGGACTCCAAGTTGCTAGACGTTGTCAGGGCCCTGAAAATATATATATATATAATTCCAGGACGGCTGGAGTCAGAAAGTCTGACTTGCTGTTTATATTGTAGGCACCCAAAAAGCTGGGTGCTCCTGCTTCTAAGCAGACTATTGCTCGTTGGATTTGTAGTACAATTCAGCTTGCACATTCTGTGGCAGGCCTGCCAATGCCAAAATCTGTAAATGCCCATTCCACAAGGAAGGTGGGCTCATCTTGGGCGGCTGCCCGAGGGGTCTCGGCTTTACAACTTTGCGAAGCAGCTACTTGGTCAGGGGCAAACACGTTTGCTAAATTCTACAAATTTGATACCCTGGCTGAGGAGGACCTGGAGTTCTCTCATTCGGTGCTGCAGAGTCATCCGCACTCTCCCGCCCGTTTGGGAGCTTTGGTATAATCCCCATGGTCCTGACGGAGTCCCCAGCATCCACTAGGACGTTAGAGAAAATAAGATTTTACTTACCGATAAATCTATTTCTCATAGTCCGTAGTGGATGCTGGGCGCCCATCCCAAGTGCGGATTGTCTGCATTACTTGTACATAGTTATTGTTACAAAAAATCGGGTTATAATTGTTGTGAGCCATCTTTTTTAGAGGCTACTTCATTGTTATACTGTTAACTGGGTTCAAATCACAAGTTGTACGGTGTGATTGGTGTGGCTGGTATGAGTCTTACCCGGGATTCAAGATCCTTCCTTATTGTGTACGCTCGTCCGGGCACAGTACCTAACTGAGGCTTGGAGGAGGGTCATAGGGGGAGGAGCCAGTACACACCATGTGATCCTAAAAGCTTGCTTTTGTGCCCTGTCTCCTGCGGAGCCGCTATTCCCCATGGTCCTGACGGAGTCCCCAGCATCCACTACGGACTATGAGAAATAGATTTATCGGTAAGTAAAATCTTATTATATACATACACTCACACACGTCTCTCTAGACCACTGCAAGAATGTGGATTTGAACACAAATCCTCTTTATGCCACATTCTTGCACTTAACTTGTGAGCTTCTTGTTATTCGTTCAGTTACAATACTTTTTATTAAATAACACACTTCAATATATTGCTATACCCAGGATTCAAACCTATAACCTGTTGATTTCTAATCAAGCACCCTACTCATTGAGCTATTTGATCCTGCATAAACTAGGAACACTACAGTATATGAAGCTACTGGTACTTTGGCCGAAAAAAAATAAACAGCATTGCAATTGAGCAGATCTATGTAGTGTGCAACCACCCATTCAATCGCTTGCAGCTACACACTACATAGATCTGCTCAGCTGCAGTGCTGATAATTTTATCACGAAGTACAAGGTAAGCTTCCAATAGTTAGAATTTTCTAGCTTAGAATTATCTACCTTTCGATGCAAGGGTAGATAGCTCAATGAATAGATTGTCTGACTGTAATGCCACAGGCAATGGGTTCAAATCCTGAATATGTAATAAAAGATAGTGTGACTGAATAACACAGAAATCTCAAGTTGAGTTCATGAATGTTGTACAGGTATTAGCGACAGGAGGAGACAGGGGAGGGGTGGAGATGTTGGGCTTCAAGTGAAAATAATTAAAACAGATAATAAGCACTATGTGCTGTGTTCTCCACGCACCTAGTTATGGCCCAGATCCCTAGACCTAAGCAGTTGGGCCACCCACATCTGTGGGCAGATTGGATTTTGTGTCCTGCCAGGCTTACCACATGAATACCCAACATGGATGCTGGATGTGGCCACCCAATTTTGTATGCCACATATCCATAAACTTAAAAGTCGCATGGTGTATTTTTGTTCCTTTATATCTGCAACTTTTGTATTTTTTCTCTAACGTCGTAAGTGGATGCTGGGGACTCCGTAAGGACCATGGGGAATAGCGGCTCCGCAGGAGACTGGGCACATCTAAAGAAAGCTTTAGGACTATTTGGTGTGCACTGACTCCTCCCCCTATGACCCTCCTCCAAGCCTCAGTTAGATCTCTGTGCCCGAACGAGAAGGGTGCACACTAGGGGCTCTCCTGAGCTTCTTAGTGAAAGTTTTAGTTTAGGTTTTTTATTTTCAGTGAGACCTGCTGGCAACAGGCTCACTGCATCGAGGGACTAAGGGGAGAAGAAGCGAACTCACCTGCGTGCAGAGTGGATTGGGCTTCTTAGGCTACTGGACATTAGCTCCAGAGGGACGATCACAGGCCCAGCTTGGATGGGTCCCAGAGCCGCGCCGCCGGCCCCCTTACAGAGCCAGAAGGCAGAAGAGGTCCGGAAAATCGGCGGCAGAAGACACTGCAGCTGTGCGCCATTGCTCTCAGCACACTTCACACTTCGGTCACTGAGGGTGCAGGGCGCTGGGGGGGGGGGGCGCCCTGAGACGCAATAAAAACACCTTGGATGGCAAAAAATGCATCACATATAGCTCCTGGGCTATATGAATGCATTTAACCCCTGCCAGAATACATAGAAAAACGAGAGATAAGGCCGCCGTTAAGGGGGCGGAGCCTATCTCCTCAGCACACTGGCGCCATTTTCCCTCGCAGCTCCGTTGGAGGGAAGCTCCCTGGCTCTCCCCTGCAGTCACTACACTACAGAAAGGGTTAAAAAAGAGAGGGGGGCACTAATTAGGCGCAGTATTAACTATACAGCAGCTATAAGGGGAAAAACACTTATATAAGGTTATCCCTGTATATATATAGCGCTCTGGTGTGTGCTGGCAAACTCTCCCTCTGTCTCCCCAAAGGGCTAGTGGGGTCCTGTCCTCTATCAGAGCATTCCCTGTGTGTGTGCTGTATGTCGGTACTTTTGTGTCGACATGTATGAGGAGAAAAATGATGTGGAGACGGAGCAGATTGCCTGTAATAGTGATGTCACCCCCTAGGTGGTCGACACCTGAGTGGATGAACTGTTGGAAGGAATTACGTGACAGTGTCAGCTCTGTATAAAAGACAGTGGTTGACATGAGACAGCCGGCTACTCAGCTTGTGCCTGTCCAGACGTCTCATAGGCCGTCAGGGGCTCTAAAGCGCCCGTTACCTCAGATGGCAGATATAGACGCCGACACGGATACTGACTCCAGTGTCGACGGTGAAGAGACGAATGTGACTTCCAGTAGGGCCACACGTTACATGATTGAGGCAATGAAAAATGTTTTACACATTTCTGATAATACGAGTACCACCAAAAAAGGGGTATTATGTTCGGTGAGGAAAAACTACCTGTAGTTTTCCTGAATCTGAGAAATTAAATGAGGTGTGTGATGATGCGTGGGTTTCCCCCGATAACAACTGATAATTTCTAAAATGTTATTGGCATTATATCCTTTCCCGCCAGAGGTTAGGGTGCGTTGGGAAACACCCCCTAGGGTGGATAAAGCGCTCACACGCTTGTAAGGGCTCTACCTTCGCCTGAGATGGCCGCCCTTAAGGATCCTGCTGATAGAAAGCAGGAGGGTATCCTAAAAGGTATTTACACACATACTGGTGTTATACTGCGACCAGCAATCGCCTCAGCCTGGATGTGCAGTGCTGGGTTGGCGTGGTCGGATTCCCTGACTGAAAATATTGATACCCTAGATAGGGACAGTATATTTTTGCCTATAGAGCATTTAAAAGATGCATTTCTATATATGCGTGATGCACAGCGGAATATTTGCCGACTGGCATCAAGTCTAAGCGCGTTGTCCATTTCTACCAGTAGAGGGTTATGGACACGTCAGTGGTCAGGTGATGCGTATTCCAAACGGCATTTGGAAGTATTGCTTTATTAAGGAGAGGAGTTATTTGGGGTCGGTCTTTCAGACCTGGTGGCCACGGCAACAGCTGGGAATTCCACGTTTGTACCCCAGGTCGCCTCTCAACATGAGAAGACGCCGTATTATCAGGCGCAGTCTTTTCGTGGACAAGCGGGCAAAAGGTTCCTCATTTCTGCCCCGTGACAGAGGGAGAGGAAAAAGGCTGCAGAAATCAGCCAGTTCCCAGGAACAGAAACCCTCTCCCGCCTCTGCCAAGCCCTCAGTATACGCTGGGGCTTTACAAGCAGAATCGGGCACGGTGGGGGGCCCGTCTCAATGAATTTCAGCGCGCAGTGGGCTCACTCGCAAGTAGACCCCTGGACCCTTCAGGTGATATCTCAGGGGTACAAATTAGAATTCGAGACGTCTCCCCCTCGCCGTTTCCTAAAGTCGGCTTTACCGATGTCTCCTTCTGACAGGGAGACAGTTTTGGAAGCCATTCACAAGCTGTATTCCCAGCAGGTGATAATCAAGATACCCCTCCTGCAACAGGGAACGGGGTATTATTCCACACTGTTGTGGTACCGAAGCCGGACGGCTCGGTGAGACCGATTCTAAATCTAAAATCTTTGAACACTTACATACAGAGGTTCAAATTCAAGATTGAGTCACTCAGAGCAGTGATTGCGAACCTGGAAGAAGGGGACTACATGATGTCTCGGGACATCAAGGATGCTTACCTTGTCAAAATTTACCCTTCTCACCAAGGGTACCTCAGGTTTATGGTACAGAACTGTCACTATCAGTTCAGACGCTGCCATATGGATGTTCCACGGCACCCCGGGTCTTTACCAAGGTAATGGCCGAAATGATGATATTCCTTCGAAGGAAGTGAATTTTAGTTATCCCTTACTTGGACAATTCCCTGATAAGGGTAAGATCCAGGGAACAGTTGGAGGTCGGTGTAGCACTATCTCAGGTAGTGTTGCGGCAGCACGATTGGATTCTCAATATTCCAAAATCGCACCTGGTTCCGACGACGTGTCTTCTGTTCCTAGGGATGATCCTGGACACAGTCCAGAAAAAGGTGTTTCTCCCGGAGGAGAAAGCCAGGGAGTTATCCGAGCTAGTCAGGAACCTCCTAAAACCGAGCCAAGTCTCAGTGCATCAATGCACAAGGGTTCTGGGTAAAATGGTGGCTTCCTACGAAGCAATCCCATTCGGCAGATTCCACGCAAGAACTTTCCAGTGGAACCTGCTGGACAAATGGTTCGGGTCGCATCTTCAGATGCATCAGCGGATAACCCTGTCAGCAAGGACAAGGGTGTCCCTCCTGTGGTGGTTGCAGAGTGCTCATCTTCTAGAGGGCCGCAGATTAGGCATTCAGGACTGGGTCCTGGTGACCACGGATGCCAGCCTGCGAGGCTGGGGAGCAGTCACACAGGGAAGGGATATCCAGGGCTTATGGTCAAGCCTGGAGACATCACTTCACATAAATATCCTGAAGCTAAGGGACATTTACAATGCTCTAAGCTTAGCAAGACCTCTGCTTCAAGGTCAGCCGGTGTTGATCCAGTCGGACAACATCACGGCAGTCACCCACGTAAACAGACAGGGTGGCACAAGAAGCAGGAGGGCAATGGCAGAAGCTGCAAGGATTCTTCGCTGGGCGGAAAATCATGTGATAGCACTGTCAGCAGTATTCATTCCGGGAGTGGACAACTGGGAAGCAGACTTCCTCAGCACGACCTCCACCCGGGAGAGTGGGGACTTCACCCAGAAGTCTTCCACATGATTAAAAACTCGACAGGTATTGCGCCAGGTCCAGGGACCCTCAGGCAATAAGCTGTAGACGCTCTGGTAACACCGTGGGTGTACCAGTCAGGGTATGTGTTCCCTCCTCTGCCTCTCATACCCAAGGTACTGATATTGATAAGATGGAGAGGAGTAAGCACTATATTCGTGGTTCCGGATTGGCCAAGAAGGACTTGGTAACCGGAACTTCAAGAGATGCTTACGGAGGATCCGTGGCCTCTACCTCTAAGAAGGGACCTGCTCCAGCAAGGACCCTGTCTGTTCTAAGACTTACCGCGGCTGCGTTTGACGGCATGGCGGTTGAACGCCGGATCCTGAAGGAAAAAAGGCATTCCGGATGAAGTCATCCCTATCCTGATCAAAGCCAGGAAGGATGTAACCGCAAAAACATTATCACCGCAATTGGCGAAAATATGTTGCGTGGTGCGAGGCCAGTAAGGCCCGACGGAGGAAATTCAACTGGGTCGATTCCTACATTTCCTGCAAACAGGAGTGTCTATGGGCCTGAAATTGGGGTCCATTAAGGTTCAAATTTCGGTCCTGTAAATTTTCTTCCAAAAAGAACTAGCTTTAGTCCCTGAAGTTCAGACGTTTGTAAAAGGGGTACTGCATATACAGCCTCCTTTTGTGCCTCCAGTGGCACTTTGGGATCTAAATGTAGTTTTGGGTTCCAAAAGTCACATTGGTTTGAACCACTTAAATCTGTGGAGTTAAAATATCTCACATGAAAAGTGGTCATGCTGTTGGCCCTGGCCTGGGCCAGGCGCGTGTCAGAATTGGTGGCTTTATCCTGAAAAAGCCCTTATCTGATTTTCCATTTGGACAGGGCGGAATTGAGGACTCGTCCTCAGTTTCTCCCCAAGGTGGTTTCAGCGTTTCACCTGAACCAACCTATTTGTGGTGCCTGCGGCTACTAGGGACTTGGAGGCCTCCAAGTTGCTAGACGTTGTCAGTGCCCTGAAAATATATGTTTCCAGGACGGCTGGAGTCAGGAAATCTGACTCGCTGTTTATCCTGTATGCACCCAACAAGCTGGGTGCTCCTGCTTCTAAGCAGACTATTGCTCGTTGGATTTGTAGTACAATTCAGCTTGCACATTCTGTGGCAGGCCTGCCACAGCCAAAAGTCTGTAAATGCCCACTCCACAAGGAAGGTGGGCTCATCTTGGGCGGCTGCCCGAGGGGTCTCGGCTTTACAACTTTGCCGAGCAGCTACTTGGTCAGGAGCAAATACGTTTGTAAAATTCTACAAAATTGATATCCTGGCTGAGGAGGACCTGGAGTTCTCTCATTTGGTGCTGCAGAGTCATCCGCACTCTCCCGCCCGTTTGGGAGCTTTGGTATAATCCCCATGGTCCTTACGGAGTCCCCAGCATCCACTTAGGACGTTAGAGAAAATAAGAATTTACTTACCGATAATTCTATTTCTCATAGTCCGTAGTGGATGCTGGGCGCCCATCCCAAGTGCGGATTGTCTGCAATACTTGTACATAGTTATTGTTACAAAAATCGGGTTATTATTGTTGTGAGCCATCTTTCAGAGGCTCCTCTGTTATCATGCTGTTAACTGGGTTCAGATCACAGGTTATACGGTGTGATTGGTGTGGCTGGTATGAGTCTTACCCGGGATTCAAAATCCTTCCTTATTGTGTACGCTCGTCCGGGCACAGTATCCTAACTGAGGCTTGGAGGAGGGTCATAGGGGGAGGAGCCAGTGCACACCAGATAGTCCTAAAGCTTTCTTTAGATGTGCCCAGTCTCCTGCGGAGCCGCTATTCCCCATGGTCCTTACGGAGTCCCCAGCATCCACTACGGACTATGAGAAATAGAATTATCGGTAAGTAAATTCTTATTTTTTTTATAGTGTGCATGGTCTGTGAAAATGTTGGGAAATCTTGAGTATTCTTAGCCAATATTTACGCATTTAATTTCTTCTTCCCAGGGTGGTTATTTTGGTCAAATTAGAAATACAAAGAAATCTTCTCAGAGGCTAAAAGATGCTTTATTGGACCATGACTTGGCTCTTCCGTTGTGCTTGCTAATGGCCCAGCAGAGGAATGGTGTGGTATTTCTGGAAGGAGGAGAGAAGCATTTGAAGCTTGTGGGGAAGCTCTATGATCAGGTGAGGGACCATATTATTGCCAGAGCAGCTCATTAAATTGTGAAACACTACTTGGTGATTATCATCCTCTGTTCTGTTTTGTAAAATATGTTGTAAGCTGTCATTATGGATTTACCATGTCCGTTATATTCCGTTACCTGAGGTGTACTTCTCTGCATTTCAATGCTAATTTTTATACGTCTTCCTTTAAATGTTTCAGAGACTTCTTTCTAATATAAAATTTGCTTTCTCCTCACTCTTAATACTTTTGTCTTTCAGTGTCACGATACTCTAGTTCAGTTTGGTGGATTTTTGGCATCTAATTTGAGCACAGAGGATTACATAAAACGCGTTCCTTCAATAGATGTTCTGTGCAATGACTTTCACACCCCTCATGATGCTGCCTTCTTCCTGTCAAGACCTATGTACACTCATCACATATCAGTAAGTCCTGCAGGGAAATAAACTGTATATAGGCTACTCCCACTTTTTTTTTTCTGGGAGAAATATTGTGCCCATTTTTGGGCGACAACCCATGCAATCCCTTTGTGTATTTCCTTTTACATACATTTTTCTGCTTGAAATTCTAGAGCAAAAGATCAAAAAACAGGCAATGTAAAAAAAAACAATTGGTGAATAAATACACAGATCATCCTTTAATACAGCAGTGGGGGACTTTTGGCCTTCCAGCTGTTGAACTACACATACCAGCATGCCTTGCTACAGTTTTGCTATTTAGCCATGGTAAAACTGTTGCAGGGCATTCTGGGATATGTAGTTCAACATCAGCTGGAGCTCCGTAGGTTCCCCACCCCTGCTTTAATAGATTTCAGTGACGCAAACAGCTGCACTTATTTCCTGGGAGACTTTTCACTCCTTAAAATTATGTAGTTGTAAATTTAAAGGCATTACAGATTTGATAAGCTGACAATATTATTAGGAAGTATAATGTGTAAATATTCCCAGCACCACACACTGTAGTACCCCCAGCTCACATTATGCCACGCAGAAGCCCAGTTTGCATATGCCACAGTGCCCACCACACTGGTGATTTAGCGATGTGTATTTTCAAGTCTCCTGCCCTATTGTTAATTAGGCACCGAGTTTTGTTCTTGGTGAGTTACCTGACAACATAGAATATCTTTCACAACCTCTAATACAAGAGTAAAAACTTTTCATTTACACCATGTCCCAACTGGCTAGCTCTACCAACTGTGCATAATGGAGGCAAACTACATTGCTTGTAAGGCACATGAGGGGCCGAGACAATTTCTCTGACGTCCTAGTGGATGCTGGGACTCCGTAAGGACCATGGGGAATAGCGGCTCCGCAGGAGACAGGGCACAAAATAAAAGCTTAAGGATCAGGTGGTGTGCACTGGCTCCTCCCCCTATGACCCTCCTCCAAGCCTCAGTTAGATTTTTGTGCCCGGCCGAGAAGGGTGCAATCTAGGTGGCTCTCCTGAGCTGCTTAGAATAAAAGTTTAGTTTAGGTTTTTTTATTTTCAGTGAGTCCTGCTGGCAACAGGCTCACTGCATCGTGGGACTAAGGGGAGAAGAAACGGACTCACCTGAGTGCAGAGTGGATCGGGTTTCTTAGGCTACTGGACATTAGCTCCAGAGGGACGATCACAGGTTCAGCCTGGATGGGTCACCGGAGCCGCGCCGCCGTCCCCCTTACAGAGCCAGAAGAGACGAAGAGGTCCGGTGAAATCGGCGGCAGAAGACATCCTGTCTTCAGTCTAAGGTAGCGCACAGCACCGCAGCTGTGCGCCATTGCTCTCAGCACACTTCACACTCCGGTCACTGAGGGTGCAGGGCGCTGGGGGGGAGCGCCCTGAGACGCAATATAACAGTATATACCTTAGGTGGCAAAAAGAATACATCACATATAGCTCCTGGGCTATATGGATGTATTTTAACCCCTGCCATTTTTACACAAAAAAGCGGGAGATAAGGACGTCGTGAAGGGGCGGAGCCTATCTCCTCAGCACACAAGCGCCATTTTCCCTCACAGCTCCGCTGGAAGGACGGCTCCCTGTCTCTCCCCTGCAGTCCTGCTTCAGAATCAGGGTAAAAAAGAGAAGGGGGGGCATTTTTGGCAGCAAATAACGATAATAACAGCAGCTATAAGGGAATAACACTTATATAAGGTTATCCCTGTATATATATATAGCGCTGGGTGTGTGCTGGCAGACTCTCCCTCTGTCTCTCCAAAGGGCTAAGTGGGGTCCTGTCCTCTATCAGAGCATTCCCGGTGTGTGTGCTGTGTGTCGGTACGCGTGTGTCGACATGTATGAGGAGGAAAATGATGTGGAGGCGGAGCAGTTGCCTGTGTTGGTGATGTCACCCCCTAGGGAGTCGACACCTGACTGGATGATTGTATTTAAACAATTAAGTGATAATTTCAGCAATTTGCAAAAAACTGTTGACGACATGAGACAGCCGGCAAATCAATTAGTGCCTGTCCAGGCGTCTCAGACACCGTCAGGGGCGCTAAAACGCCCGTTACCTCAGTGGGTCGACACAGACCCTGACACAGATACTGAGTCTAGTGTCGACGGTGACGAGACAAACGTAATGTCCAGTAGGGCCACACGTTACATGATCACGGCAATGAAAGAGGCATTGAACCTTTCTGACACTACAAGTACCACAAAGAAGGGTATTATGTGGGGTGTGAAAAAACTACCAATAGTTTTTCCTGAGTCAGAGGAAATAAATGAGGTGTGTGATAAAGCGTGGGTTTCCCCCCGATAAAAAACAGCTAATTTCTAAAAAATTATTAGCATTATATCCCTTCCCGCCAGAGGTTAGGGCGCGTTGGGAAACACCCCCTAGGGTAGATAAGGCGCTCACACGTTTATCTAAACAAGTAGCGTTACCGTCTCCTGATACGGCCACCCTCAAAGAACCAGCTGATAGAAGGCTGGAAAATATCCTAAAAAGTATATACACACATACTGGTGTTATACTGCGACCAGCAATCGCCTCAGCCTGGATGTGCAGTGCTGGAGTCGCATGGTCGGATTCCCTGACTGAGAATATTGATACCCTGGATAGGGACAATATTTTGTTAACTATAGAACATTTAAAGGATGCATTACTATATATGCGTGATGCACAGAGGGATATTTGCACCCTGGCATCAAGAGTAAGTGCTATGTCCATCTCTGCCAGAAGAGCGTTATGGACGCGACAGTGGTCAGGGGATGCGGATTCCAAACGGCACATGGAAGTATTGCCGTATAAAGGGGAGGAGTTATTTGGGGCTGGTCTATCGGACCTGGTGGCCACGGCAACGGCTGGAAAATCCACCTTTTTACCCCAGGTCACTTCACATCAGCAGAAAAAGACACCGTCTTTTCAAACTCAGTCCTTTCGTTCCCATAAGTACAAGCGAGCAAAAGGCCACTCTTTTCTGCCCCGGGGCAGAGGAAGAGGAAAAAGACTGCACCATGCAGCCGCTTCCCAGGAGCAGAAGCCCTCCCCTGCTTCTGCCAAGTCTTCAGCATGACGCTGGGGCTTTACAAGCAGACTCAGATATGGTGGGGGCCCGTCTCAAGAATTTCAACGCGCAGTGGGCTCACTCGCAAGTGGATCCCTGGATTCTACAGGTAGTATCGCAGGGGTACAAACTGGAATTCGAGGCGTTTCCCCCTCGTCGGTTCCTGAAGTCTGCTTTACCAAAGTCTCCCTCCGACAGGGAGGCAGTTTTGGAAGCCATTCACAAGCTGTATTCCCAGCAGGTGATAATCAAGGTACCCCTCCTGCAACAAGGAAAGGGGTATTATTCCACGCTGTTTGTGGTACCAAAGCCGGACGGCTCGGTGAGACCAATTTTAAATCTGAAATCCTTGAACACTTACATAAAAAGGTTCAAATTCAAGATGGAGTCACTCAGAGCAGTGATAGCGAACCTGGAAGAAGGGGACTATATGGTGTCTCTGGACATCAAAGATGCTTATCTCCACGTCCCAATATACCCTTCTCACCAAGGGTACCTCGGGTTTGTGGTACAAAACTGTCATTATCAGTTTCAGACGCTGCCGTTTGGATTGTCCACGGCACCTCGGGTCTTTACCAAGGTAATGGCCGAAATGATGATTCTTCTACGAAGAAAAGGCATTTTAATTATCCCTTACTTGGACGATCTCCTGATAAGGGCAAGATCCAGGGAACAGTTAGAAGTCGGAGTAGCACTATCTCAGGTAGTGTTACGTCAGCACGGGTGGATTCTAAATATTCCAAAATCGCAGCTGATTCCAACGACACGTCTATTGTTCCTAGGAATGATTCTGGACACAGTCCAGAAGAAGGTGTTTCTCCCGGAGGAGAAGGCCAGGGAGTTCTCCGAGCTAGTCAGGAACCTCCTAAAACCAGGCCAGGTCTCAGTGCATCAGTGCACGAGGGTCCTGGGAAAAATGGTGGCTTCTTACGAAGCGATTCCATTCGGAAGATTCCATGCAAGAACGTTTCAGTGGGATCTACTGGACAAATGGTCCGGATCGCATCTGCAGATGCATCAGCGGATAACCCTGTCGCCAAGGACAAGGGTGTCTCTCCTGTGGTGGCTGCAGAGTGCTCATCTACTAGAGGGCCGCAGATTTGGCATTCAGGATTGGATCCTGGTAACCACGGATGCCAGCCTGAGAGGCTGGGGAGCAGTCACACAGGGAAGGAATTTCCAGGGCTTGTGGTCAAGCATGGAAACATCTCTTCATATAAACATTCTGGAACTAAGGGCCATTTACAATGCCCTAAGTCAAGCAAAACCTCTGCTTCAGGGTCAGGCGGTGTTGATCCAATCGGACAACATCACGTCAGTCGCCCACGTAAACAGACAGGGCGGCACGAGAAGCAGGAGGGCAATGGCAGAAGCTGCAAGGATTCTTCGCTGGGCGGAAAATCATGTGATAGCACTGTCAGCAGTGTTCATTCCGGGAGTGGACAACTGGGAAGCAGACTTCCTCAGCAGACACGACCTTCACCCGGGAGAGTGGGGACTTCACCCAGAAGTCTTCCACCTGATTGTAAACCGTTGGGAAAAACCAAAGGTGGACATGATGGCGTCACGTCTAAACAAAAAACTGGACAGATATTGCGCCAGGTCAAAGGACCCTCAGGCAATAGCAGTGGACGCTCTGGTAACGCCGTGGGTGTACCAGTCAGTGTATGTGTTCCCTCCTCTGCCTCTCATACCAAAAGTACTGAGAATCATAAGAAGGAGAGGAGTAAGAACTATACTCGTGGTTCCGGATTGGCCAAGAAGGACTTGGTACCCGGAACTTCAAGAGATGCTCACGGACAAACCGTGGCCTCTACCTCTAAGAAAGGACCTGCTACTGCAGGGGCCTTGTCTGTTCAAAGACTTACCGCGGCTGCGTTTGACGGCATGGCGGTTGAACGCCGGATCCTGAGGGAAAAACGCATTCCAGAAGAAGTCATTCCTACTCTGGTCAAAGCCAGGAAGGACGTAACCGCAAAACATTATCACCGCATTTGGCGTAAATATGTTGCGTGGTGTGAGGCCAAGAGAGCCCCTACAGAGGAATTTCAACTGGGTCGTTTCCTTCATTTCCTGCAAACAGGACTGTCTATGGGCCTAAAATTAGGGTCCATTAAGGTTCTAATTTCGGCCCTGTCGATTTTCTTCCAGAAAGAACTGGCTTCAGTACCTGAAGTTCAGACATTTGTAAAAGGGGTGCTGCACATACAGCCTCCTTTTGTGCCTCCAGTGGCACCTTGGGATCTCAATGTGGTGTTGAGTTTTCTAAAGTCACATTGGTTTGAACCACTTTCCACTGTGGACTTAAAATATCTCACATGGAAGGTGTCGATGCTGTTAGCCTTGGCTTCAGCCAGGCGTGTGTCAGAATTGGCGGCTTTATCATATAAAAGCCCTTACTTAATTTTTCATTCTGACAGGGCGGAATTGAGGACTCGTCCTCAATTTCTACCTAAGGTGGTTTCTGCATTTCACATGAACCAACCTATTGTGGTACCTGCGGCTACCAGGGACTTAGAGGACTCTAAGTTGCTTGACGTTGTCAGGGCCTTGAAAATATATGTTTCCAGGACGGCTGGAGTCAGAAAATCTGACTCGCTGTTTATCCTGTATGCACCCAACAAGCTGGGTGCTCCTGCTTCTAAGCAGACGATTGCTCGTTGGATTTGTAGTACAATTCAGCTTGCACATTCTGTGGCAGGATTGCCACAGCCAAAATCAGTAAAAGCCCATTCCACAAGGAAAGTGGGCTCATCTTGGGCGGCTGCCCGAGGGGTCTCGGCTTTACAACTTTGCCGAGCAGCTACTTGGTCAGGGGCAAACACGTTTGCTAAATTCTACAAATTTGATACCCTGGCTGAGGAGGACCTGGAGTTCTCTCATTCGGTGCTGCAGAGTCATCCGCACTCTCCCGCCCGTTTGGGAGCTTTGGTATAATCCCCATGGTCCTTACGGAGTCCCAGCATCCACTAGGACGTCAGAGAAAATAAGATTTTACTTACCGATAAATCTATTTCTCGTAGTCCGTAGTGGATGCTGGGCGCCCATCCCTAGTGCGGATTGTCTGCAATACTTGTATATAGTTATTGTTACAAAAATTCGGGTTATTATTGTTGTGAGCCATCTTTTCAGAGGCTCCTTTGCGTTTATCATACTGTTAACTGGGTTCAGATCACAAGTTGTACGGTGTGATTGGTGTGGCTGGTATGAGTCTTACCCGGGATTCAATATCCTTCCTTATTATGTACGCTCGTCCGGGCACAGTATCCTAACTGAGGCTTGGAGGAGGGTCATAGGGGGAGGAGCCAGTGCACACCACCTGATCCTTAAGCTTTTATTTTGTGCCCTGTCTCCTGCGGAGCCGCTATTCCCCATGGTCCTTACGGAGTCCCAGCATCCACTACGGACTACGAGAAATAGATTTATCGGTAAGTAAAATCTTATTTTTTATTTTAACCTTTTTTTTTTTTTTTTTTTTTTAATCTTTTTGACAAATTATCGTATAAAAAATAATGTTTTCAGAAGATGTTTTTACTGTGTTAATTTTTAAATCTCCAGTCCAAATATGATGAGCTGAAGAAGACTGAGAAAGGAAACAAACAGCAGCATAAGGTGCACAAGTATATTACATCATGTGAAGTTGTTATGGCTCCTGTCCATGAAGCCGTGGTCTCCTTGCACCCTTCAAAAGTGTGGGATGATATCAGCCCTCAGTTCTACGCTACATTCTGGTCTCTGACAATGTATGATCTTGCTGTCCCAACCTCCAGCTACAACAGGGAAATTAATAAACTGAGGATACAGATGAAAGCCATTGATGACAATATTGAAATGGTATGTTGGCCATTTCTTTGCGTAGAGCTTATTTTGCTTAACACAAATGTGTCCTACAGCACAACCCATAAATAATGTGGAGAGTGATAAAGTACCAGTGAATCAGCACCTAACTGCCGTGTTACAGCCTGTGTTTGAAAAATGACAGTTAGGAGCTGGTAGTTGATCACTCTCCACTTTATCACTTTTGGAGGCTTAGTACATAAGGCCCATAGTCTTTATCCAAATGTGCTTTTTTTTGCAGCCACCAAACAAAAAGAAAAAAGAAAAAGAGAGGTGCACAGCTCTACAAGACAAACTGGTGGAAGAGGAGAAGAAGCAGTCTGAACATGTAGGGAGAGTTCTGCAGAGAATGAAACTAGAAAAGGACAACTGGCTCTTAGCCCGTAAGTATATACAAAACCTCTGGCGGCACGCCAGTGTCCATTACCTCTTTAAGTGGGCTTGGAATGTGAAATTGCATTTACTTTGAAGTTATTTATTTTTGTACCTTTTTATAACCCGACACTGAATCAGTAAGTAAGCATCCTGAGCAGCAGTCTGATACTATGCTCCAGTCCTTCAGTTCTACAATGAGATACAAATAGCACCAAGCGTTTTGTTAACTTACTGTTCTAACTTCTGTTGTGAATAGATTTACTGAAATCATGAATGCTATTAAACTGCTGATCAACCATCTGAAAAGTGCTGGATTCATAGATCTGCAGAGCCAAAATAGGTTTCACTGAAATGAAATGTCTGCCTGAGCTAGGGAAAATGTAATGCAAATGGCAAAAATTTGTGCAAGCTCCTTTGAGCGATGAATTGGTAGGATAGAGTCAATAGCATGAAATGCATATTCTGCTCTCCTGTTATATTACCCAGTGATTATGAAATCTGTGTATCTATACATTATTATTTTAGTCACTTCTTCACACATACCCTGCATTAACATGTAGTCTGCATATGCAAATGTGCACACATGTACAGTCACATGCCTAGCATTCAAAGCAGCCTTCACTCTGGTGTCTAGTATGCAGTGCAGAGTCTGCCTGGCACTATTCCCGTCTTCTGCCTCCTGCTCTTGTATTTGTCAGGATTGAATCATTGATTAGGGAGCAGTAACTATGCTGATACTGCCTGTAGAACACTGAACACCCTGTTGACTTCAATCCTGTGCAGTTGCTGTTGGGAGTTTGCCAAGTAGCGATGAATGGTATATACTGTAGTTGTATGTGAAGCAGTTGTAAAGTTACCTCCTTTTCTTTGCATTCCTGCATATAATATACAAAGTATAATTGCCTTGTGTATAGTGTTGCCCTGAAGTGCCTGTGAGAGTTTCATTAATCCAGCACTGCAGCCGTATCTACTACCACTACACATTTAAGCAATGTTGTTTGTGCCTGTCCTGAGTGAACTTTACATTCATGCAAATGGTAGGTTCACCATGGAGAAGCATATAAAACCCACTCAGCTGTTTGTGAACTACTCCTGCATTAGTATAAGGAGGGACTGCACTGCAGAACCATGGGAGCCTTTTTTGAAACCTGCTAGATTAAATGTTCACCACACCAAAAACTGTTACTTAAGATGATCAAACCTATTGTTTCCCTGTTGAGCAAAATATATTGTATGATGATGTTGTGTTCCCCCCCCCCCCCCCCCTTTGCGTGTGTATTGGTTTTTGTCAATATAGAAATATTTCTCTAACGTCCTAGTGGATGCTGGGGACTCCGTAAGGACCATGGGGAATAGACTGGCTCCGCAGGAGACTGGGCACTCTAAAGAAAGATTCAGTACTATCTGGTGTGCACTGGCTCCTCCCTCTATGCCCCTCCTCCAGACCTCAGTTAGAATCTGTGCCCGGCCAGAGCTGGGTGCTCCTAGTGGGCTCTCCTGAGCTTGCTAGAAAAGAAAGTATTTTGTCAGGTTTTTTATTTTCAGAGAGCTTCTGCTGGCAACAGACTCTGCTATGAGGGACTGAGGGGAGAGAAGCAAACCTACTCACGGCAGCTAGGTAGCGCTTCTTAGGCTACTGGACACCATTAGCTCCAGAGGGATCGAACACAGGTACCTAACCTTGATCGTCCGTTCCCGGAGCCGCGCCGCCGTCCCCCTCGCAGAGCCAGAAGTACAGAAGCAGCAGAAGCATGAAGACATCGAAATCGGCGGCTGAAGACTCCTGTCTTCAATTAAGGTAGCGCACAGCACTGCAGCTGTGCGCCATTGCTCCCACAGCACACCGCACACTCCGGTCACTGTAGGGTGCAGGGCGCAGGGGGGGCGCCCTGGGCAACAATTAATTACCTTTTTGGCAAAAATAGACATATATACAGTCTGGGACTGTATATATGCCCGAGCCCCCGCCATTTTTTACACATTAAAGCGGGACAGAAGCCCGCCGCTGAGGGAGCGGGGCCTTCTTCCTCAGCACACCTCCGCTTGGAAGGACGCTCCCCAGGCTCTCCCCTGCAGTATACAGGTGCAATAAAGGGTAAAAAAGAGAGGGGGGGCACATAAATTTAGGCGCAGAGATATATTTAACAGCAGCTACGGGGTAAACACTAAGGTACAGTGTAATCCCTGTATTATATAGCGCTGGGGTGTGTGCTGGCATACTCTCTCTCTGTCTCCCCAAAAGCCTTTGTGGCGTCCTGTCCTGTCAGTCAGAGCATTCCCTGTGAGTGTGCTGTGTGTCGGTACGCCTGTGTCGACATGTTTGATTAGGAAGTATACGTGGAGGCAGAACAAGTGCAGCTGAGTGTGGTGTCGCCGCCGACGGTGCCGACACCTGATTGGATGGATATGTGGAAGGTGTTAAATGATAATGTAAACTCCTTGCATAACAGATTGGATAAAACTGTAACCGGGGGACAGGCAGGGTCTCAACCCATGCCTGATCCTACAGCGCAGAGGCCGTCAGGGTCTCAAAAGCGCACACTATCCCAGATAGTTGACACAGATGTCGACACGGAATCTGACTCCAGTGTCGATGACGACGAGGCAAAGTTGCAGCCTAAAATGACTAAAGCCATCCGCTACATGATTGTAGCAATGAAGGATGTATTACACATTTCTGAGGAAAATCCTGTCCCTGACAAGAGGATTTATATGTATGGGGAGAAAAAGCATGAAGTGCCTTTTCCCCCTTCACATGAATTAAATGAATTATGTGAAAAAGCGTGGGATTCCCCTGACAGGAAGGTGATAATTTCCAAGAGATTACTTATGGCGTATCCTTTCCCGCCAACGGACAGGTTACGCTGGGAATCCTCCCCTAGGGTAGACAAGGCGTTGACACGCTTGTCTAAGAAGGTGGCCCTGCCGTCTCAGGATACGGCCACCCTAAAGGATCCTGCGGATAGAAAGCAGGAAGCTATCCTGAAGTCTGTTTATACACATTCTGGCACACTGCTGAGGCCAGCAATTGCTTCGGCCTGGATGTGTAGTGCGGTAGCTGCATGGACGGATACTCTGTCTGAGGAGATAGATACCCTGGACAGGGACACTGTTCTACTGACCCTGGCACATATCAATGACGCGGTCCTATATATGCGGGATGCCCAGAGGGACATTTGCCTGCTGGGCTCTAGAGTAAACGCAATGTCCATTTCTGCCAGAAGGGTCTTATGGACTCGGCAATGGACAGGGGATACCGGCTCTAAAAAACACATGGAGGTTTTACCTTCTAAGGGTGAGGAATTGTTTGGGGACGGTCTCTCGGACCTAGTTTCCACAGCTACGGCTGGGAAGTCAAATTTCTTGCCTTATGTCCCTCCACAGCCTAAGAAAGCACCGTATTACCAAATGCAGTCCTTTCGTTCTCAGAAGAGCAAGAAGGTCAGAGGTGCGTCCTTTCTTGCCAGAGGCAGGGGTAGAGGAAAAAAGCTGCACCATGCAGCTAGTTCCCAGGAACAAAAGTCTTCCCCGGCTTCCACTAAATCCACCGCATGACGCTGGGGCTCCACAGGCGGAGCCAGGAGCCGTGGGGGCGCGTCTCCGACATTTCAGCCACCAGTGGGTTCGCTCACAGGTGGATCCTTGGGCTATACAAATTGTGTCTCAGGGATACAAGCTGGAATTCGAGGTGACGCCCCCTCACCGTTACCTAAAATCGGCCTTACCAACTTCCCCCATGGAAAGGGAGATAGTGTTGGCGGCAATTCACAAACTTTTTCTCCAGCAGGTGGTGGTAGAGGTTCCCCCCCTTCAACGGGGAAGGGGCTACTATTCCACTATGTTTGTGGTACCGAAACCGGACGGTTCGGTCAGACCCATTTTAAATTTCTCTATCGTCCTAGTGGATGCTGGGGTTCCTGAAAGGACCATGGGGAATAGCGGCTCCGCAGGAGACAGGGCACAAAAAGTAAAGCTTTAGGATCAGGTGGTGTGCACTGGCTCCTCCCCCTATGACCCTCCTCCAAGCCTCAGTTAGATTTTTGTGCCCGGCCGAGAAGGGTGCAATCTAGGTGGCTCTCCTAAAGAGCTGCTTAGAAAAGTTTAGCTTAGGTTTTTTATTTTACAGTGAGTCCTGCTGGCAACAGGATCACTGCAACGAGGGACTTAGGGGAGAAGAAGTGAACTCACCTGCGTGCAGGATGGATTGGCTTCTTTGGCTACTGGACATTAGCTCCAGAGGGACGATCACAGGTACAGCCTGGATGGTCACCGGAGCCTCGCCGCCGGCCCCCTTGCAGATGCTGAAACAAGAAGAAGGTCCAGAATCGGCGGCATGAAGACTCCTCAGTCTTCTTAAGGTAGCGCACAGCACTGCAGCTGTGCGCCATTGCTCTCAGCACACTTCACACGGCAGTCACTGAGGGTGCAGGGCGCTGGAAGGGGGGCGCCCTGGGAGGCAATGAAAACCTATTTTTGGCTAAAAATACCTCACATATAGCCTCCGGGGGCTATATGGAGATATTTAACCCCTGCCAGAATCCGTTAAGAGCGGGAGACGAGGCCGGCGAAAAAGGGGCGGGGCCTATCTCCTCAGCACACAGCGCCATTTTCCCTCACAGAAAGGCTGGAGGGAAGGCTCCCAGGCTCTCCCCTGCACTGCACTACAGAAACAGGGTTAAAACAGAGAGGGGGGGCACTAATTTGGCGTTAGAAATATATAAAAAAGATGCTATAAGGGAAAACACTTGTATAAGGTTGTCCCTATATAATTATAGCGTTTTTGGTGTGTGCTGGCAAACTCTCCCTCTGTCTCTCCAAAGGGCTAGTAGGTCCTGTCCTCTATCAGAGCATTCCCTGTGTGTGTGCTGTGTGTCGGTACGTGTGTGTCGACATGTATGAGGACGATGTTGGTGAGGAGGCGGAGCAATTGCCTGTAATGGTGATGTCACTCTCTAGGGAGTCGACACCGGAATGGATGGCTTATTTAGGGAATTACGTGATAATGTCAACACGCGGCAAGGTCGGTTGATGACATGAGACGGCCGAAAAACAATTAGTACCGGTCCAGACGTCTCAAAAACACCGTCAGGGGTTTTAAAACGCCCGTTTACTTTAGTCGGTCGACACAGACACAGACAGGGACACTGAATCCAGTGTCGACGGTGAATAAACAAACGTATTCCTTATTAGGGCCACACGTTAAGGGCAATGAAGGAGGTGTTACATATTTCTGATACTACAAGTACCACAAAAGAGGGTATTATGTGGGATGTGAAAAAACTACCGTAGTTTTTCCTGAATCAGATAAATTAAATGAAGTGTGTGATGATGCGTGGGTTCCCCCCGATAGAAAATATGGGCGGTATACCCTTTCCCGCCAGAAGTTAGGGCGCGTTGGGAAACACCCCTTAGGGTGGATAAGGCGCTCACACGCTTATCAGAACAAGGGGCGGTACCGTCTATAGATAGGGCCGTCCTCAAGGAGCCAGCTGACAGGAGGCTGGAAAATATCATAAAAAGTATATACACACATACTGGTGTTATACTGCGACCAGCGATCGCCTCAGCCTGGATGTGCAGAGCTGGGGTGGCTTGGTCGGATTCCCTGACTAAAAATATTGATACCCTTGACAGGGACAGTATTTTATTGACTATAGAGCATTTAAAGGATGCATTTCTATATATGCGAGATGCACAGAGGGATATTTGCACTCTGGCATCAAGAGTAAGTGCGATGTCCATATCTGCCAGAAGATGTTTATGGACACGACAGTGGTCAGGTGATGCAGATTCCAAACGGCACAAAGGTGTATTGCCGTATAAAGGAAGAGGAGTTATTTGGGGTCGGTCCATCGGACCTGGTGGCCACGGCAACTGCTGGAAAATCCACCGTTTTTTACCCTAAGTCACATCTCTGCAGAAAAAGACACCGTCTTTTCAGCTTCAGTCCTTTCGTCCCTATAAGAGTCATATCTGCCCAGGGATAGAGGAAAGGGAAGAAGACTGCAGCAGGCAGCCCATTCCCAGGAACAGAAGCGTTCCACCGCTTCTGACAAGCTCTCAGCATGACGCTGAGACCGTACAGGACCCCTGGATCCTACAAGTAGTATCCCAGGGGTACAGACTGGAATGTCGAGACGTTTCCCCTGCGCAGGCTCCTGAAGTCTGCTTTACCAAGGTCTCCCTCCGACAAGGAGGCAGTATGGGAAACAATTCACGAGCTGTATTCCCAGCAGGTGATAATTAAATTACCCCTCCTACAACAAGCAAAGGGGTATTATTCCACACTATATTGTGGTACTGAAGCCAGAAGGCTAGGTGAGACCTATTCTAAATCTAAAAAAATTTGAACACTTACAAAGGTTCAAATCAAGATGGAGTCACTCAGAGCAGTGATAACGAACCGGGAAGAAGGGGACTATATGGTGTCCCGAGACATCAGGGATGCTTACCTCCATGTCCCAAATTTGCCCTTATCACTAAGGGTACCTCAGGTTCGTGGTACAGAACTGTCACTATCAGTTTCAGACGCTGCCGTTTGGATTGTCCACGGCACCCCGGGTCTTTACCAAGGTAATGGCCGAAATGATGGTTCTTCTTCGAAGAAAAGGCGTCTTAATTATCCCTTACTTGGACGATCTCCTGATAAGGGCAAAGTCCAGGGAACAGTTGGAGGTCGGAGTAGCACTATCTCGGATACTGTTACAACAGCAGGGGTGGATTCTAAATATTCCAAAATCGCAGCTGATCCCGACAACAAGTCTCCTGTGCTTAGGGATGATTCTGGACACAGTCCAGAAAAAGGTGTTTCTCCCGGAAGAGAAAGCCAGGGAGTTATCCGAGCTAGTCAGGAACCTCCTAAAATCAGTGCATCATTGCACAAGGGCCATGGTAAAAAAATGGTGACTTCCTTCGAAGCAATTCCAGTCGGCAGATTTCATGCAAGAACTTTTCAGTGGGATCTGCTGGACAAATGGTCCGGATCGCATCTTCAGATGCATCAGCGGATAACCCTATATCCAAGGACAAGGGTGTCTCTCCTGTGGTGGTTACAGAGTGCTCATCTTCTAGAGGGCCGCAGATTCGGCATTCAGTTTTGGATGTTGGTGACCACGGAGGCCAGCCCGAGAGGCTGGGGAGCAGTCGCACAAGGAAAAAATTTCCAGGGAGTGTGATCAAGTCTGGAGACTTTTCTCCACATAAATATAGCTAAGGGTAAATTTATAATGCTCTAAGCTTAGCAAGACCTCTGCTTCAAGGTCAGCCGGTATTGATCCAGTGGGATAAAACATCACGGCAGTCGCCCACGTAAATAGACAGGGCGGCACAAGAAGCAGGAGGGCAGTGGCAAAAACTGCAAGGACTTTTCGCTGGGCGGAAAATCATGTGATAGCACTGTCAGCAGTGTTTCATTCCGGGAATGGAAACTGGGAAGCAGACTTCCTCAGTAGGCACGACCTCCACCCGGCAGAGTGGGAACTTCATGGGGAAGTTTTCCACATGATTGTAAACCGTTGGGAATTACCAAAGGTGGACATGATGGCGTCCCGTCTGAACAAAAAACGGGACAGGTATTGCGCCAGGTTAAGAGACCCTCAGGCAATAGCTGTGGACGTTCTGGTAACACCGTGGGTGTACCAGTCGGTGTATGTGTTCCATCCTCTGCTTTTCATACCTAAGGTACTGAGAATTATAAGACGTAGAGGAGTAAGAACTATACTCATGGCTCCGGATTGGCCAAGAAGGACTTGGTACCCGGAACTTCAAGAGATGCTCACAGAGGACTTATGGCCTCTGCCGCTAAGAAGGGACTTGTTTCAGCAAGTACCA
Source organism: Pseudophryne corroboree (assembly GCF_028390025.1). Classification (NCBI taxonomy): domain Eukaryota; kingdom Metazoa; phylum Chordata; class Amphibia; order Anura; family Myobatrachidae; genus Pseudophryne; species Pseudophryne corroboree. Next base: position 274,760,940 of record NC_086451.1, on the reverse strand, counting down.
TGTCTGTTCCAAGACTTACCGCAGCTGCGTTTGACGGCATGGCGGTAAAACGCCGGATCCTAAGGGAAAAGGCATTCAGGAAGAGGTCATTCCTACCCTGGTCAAAGCCAGAAAGGAGGTGACCGCACAACATTATCACCACATGTGGCGAAAATATGTTGCGTGGTGTGAGGCCAGGAAGGCCCCATGAAGAAATTTCAACTCGGTCGATTCCTGCATTTCCTGCAAACAGGAGTGTCTATGGGCCTCAAATTGGGGTCCATTAAGGTTCAAATTTCGGCCCTGTCGATTTTTCTTCCAGAAAGAATTGGCTTCAGTTCCTGAAGTCCAGAAGTTTGTCAAGGGAGTATTGCATATACAACCCCCTTTTGTGCCTCCAGTGGCACTGTGGGATCTCAACGTAGTTCTGGGATTCCTCAAAACACATTGGTTTAAAACCAGTCAAATCTGTGGATTTGAAGCATCTCACATGAAAAGTGAACATGCTCTTGGACCTGGCCTGGACCAGGCGAGTGTCAAATTGGTGGGTTTTTTCTCAAAAAAGCCCATATCTGTTTGTCCATTCGGACAGGGCAGAGCTGCGGACTCGTCCCCAGTTCTCTCCCTAAGGTGGTGTCAGTGTTTCACCTGAACCAGCTTATTGTGGTGTCTTGCGCCTACTAGGGACTTGGAGGACTCCAAGTTGCTAGATGTGGTCAGGGCCCTGAAAATATAGGTTCCAGGACGGCTGGAGTCAGGAAAACTGACTTGCTGTTATCCTGTATGCACCCAACAAACTGGGTGCTCTTGCTTCTAAGCAGACTTTTGCTAGTTGGATGTGTAATACAATTCAGCTTGCACATTCTGTGGCAGGCCTGCCACAGCCAAAATATGTAAATGCCCATTCCACAAGGAAGGTGGGCTCATCTTGGGCGGCTGCCCGAGGGGTCTCGGCTTTACAACTTTGCCGAGCGGCTATTTAGTCAGGGGCAAACACGTTTGTAAAATCCTACAAATTTGATAACCTGGCTAAGGAGGACCTGGAGTTCTCTCATTCGGTGCTGCAGAGTCATCCGCACTCTCCCGCCCGTTTGGGAGCTTTGGTATAATCCCCATGGTCCTTTCAGGAACCCCAGCATCCACTAGGACGATAGAGAAAATAAGAATTTACTTACCGATAATTCTATTTCTCGGAGTCCGTAGTGGATGCTGGGCGCCCATCCCAAGTGCGGATTATCTGCAATACTTGTACATAGTTACAAAAATCGGGTTATTATTGTTGTGAGCCATCTTTCAGAGGCTCCGCTGTTATCATACTGTTAACTGGGTTCAGATCACAGGTTGTACAGTGTGATTGGTGTGGCTGGTATGAGTCTTACCCGGGATTCATAAATCCTTTCTTATTGTGTACGCTCGTCCGGGCACAGTATCCTAACTGAGGCTTGGAGGAGGGTCATAGGGGGAGGAGCCAGTGCACACCACCTGATCCTAAAGCTTTACTTTTTGTGCCCTGTCTCCTGCGGAGCCGCTATTCCCCATGGTCCTTTCAGGAACCCCAGCATCCACTACGGACTCCGAGAAATAGAATTATCGGTAAGTAAATTCTTATTTTAAAATCCCTGAACATTTATCTGAAGAAATTCAAGTTCAAAATGGAATCGCTCAGAGCGGTCATTGCAAGCCTGGAAGAGGGGGATTTAATGGTGTCTCTGGACATCAAGGATGCTTACTTGCATGTCCCCATTTATCCGCCTCATCAGGAGTACCTCAGGTTTGTGGTACGGGACTGTCATTACCAATTCCAGACGTTACCGTTTGGCCTGTCCACGGCACCGAGAGTTTTTACCAAGGTGATGGCGGAAATGATGGTGCTCCTTCGGAAGCAAGGGGTTACAATTATCCCATACTTGGACGATCTCCTCATAAAGGCGAGGTCCAGGGAGCAGTTGCTGATCAGCGTAGCACACTCTCAGGAAGTGTTGCGTCAGCACGGCTGGATTCTGAACATTCCAAAGTCGCAGCTGATTCCTGCGACGCGTCTGCCCTTCCTGGGCATGATTCTGGACACAGACCAGAAGAAGGTGTTTCTCCCGGAGGAGAAGGCTCAGGAGCTCGTGACTCTGGTCAGAGACCTCCTTAAGCCAAAACAGGTGTCGGTGCATCACTGCACACGAGTCCTGGGAAAGATGGTGGCGTCATACGAAGCCATTCCCTTCGGCAGGTTCCATGCGAGGATCTTTCAGTGGGATCTGCTGGACAAGTGGTCCGGATCGCATCTACAGATGCATCGGATGATCACCCTGTCCCCCAGGGCCAGGGTGTCTCTTCTGTGGTGGCTACAAGGTGCTCACCTCCTCGAGGGCCGCAGATTCGGCATACAGGACTGGATCCTGGTGACCACGGATGCAAGCCTCCGAGGGTGGGGGGCAGTCACTCAAGGAAGAAACTTCCAAGGGCTGTGGTCAAGTCAGGAGACTTGTCTGCACATAAATATCCTGGAGCTACGGGCCATATACAACGCCCTGAGTCAAGCGGAGCCTCTGTTTCGAGACCAACCAGTGCTGATTCAGTCAGACAACATCACGGCAGTCGCTCATGTAAACCGCCAGGGCGGCAGAAGAAGCAGGGTGGCAATGGCGGAAGCCACCAGGATTCTTCGTTGGGCGGAGAATCAGGTGCAAGCACTGTCAGCAGTGTTCATTCCGGGAGTGGACAACTGGGAAGCAGACTTCCTCAGCAGACACGACCTCCACCCGGGAGAGTGGGGACTTCATCAAGAAGTCTTCACGCAGATTGTAAATCGATGGGAACTGCCACAGGTGGACATGATGGCGTCCCGCCTCAACAAAAAATTAAAGAGGTATTGCGCCAGGTCAAGAGACCCTCAGGCGATAGCTGTGGACGCACTGGTGACACCGTGGGTATTCCAGTCGGTCTATGTGTTTCCTCCTCTTCCTCTCATACCCCGGGTACTGCGAATCGTAAGAAAGAGGAGTGAGAACAATACTCATTGTTCCGGATTGGCCAAGAAGGACTTGGTACCCGGAACTGCAAGAAATGCTCACAGAGGACCCATGGCCTCTGCCTCTCAGACAGGACCTGTTGCAACAGGGGCCCTGTCTGTTCCAAGACTTACCGCGGCTGCGTTTGACAGCATGGCGGTTGAACGCCGGATCCTAGCAGAAAAGGGCATTCCGGATGCAGTTATTCCTACGCTGATAAAGGCTAGGAAGGACGTGACAGCAAAACATTATCACCGTATATGGCGAAAATATGTTGCTTGGTGTGAGGCCAGGAAGGCCCCTACAGAGGAATTCCAACTGGGTCGATTCCTGCACTTCCTACAGTCAGGTGTGACTATGGGCCTAAAATTAGGGTCCATAAAGGTCCAGATTTCGGCCCTATCCATTTTCTTTCAAAAAGAACTGGCTTCACTGGCACCTTGGGATCTTAACGTGGTCTTGGGTTTCCTGAAATCCCACTGGTTTGAGCCACTTAAGACAGTGGAGCTAAAGTATCTCACGTGGAAAGTGGTCATGCTGTTGGCCTTGGCTTCAGCTAGGCGTGTGTCAGAATTGGCGGCTTTGTCATGTAAAAGCCCCTATCTGGTTTTCCATATGGATAGGGCAGAATTGCGAACTCGTCCGCAGTTTCTGCCAAAGGTGGTGTCATCTTTTCATTTGAACCAACCCATTGTGGTGCCTGCGGCTACTCGTGACTTGGAGGATTCCAAGTTGCTTGATGTAGTCAGGGCTTTGAAGATCTATGTTGCCAGGACGGCTGGAGTCAGGAAAACTGACTCTCTGTTTATCCTGTATGCATCCAACAAGCTGGGTGCTCCTGCTTCAAAGCAAACTATTGCTCACTGGATCTGTAACACGATTCAGCAGGCTTATTCTGCGGCTGGATTGCCGCATCCAAAATCAGTGAAAGCCCATTCCACAAGGAAGGTGGGCTCTTCTTGGGCGGCTGCCCGAGGGGTCTCGGCATTACAGCTTTGCCGAGCTGCTACTTGGTCGGGTTCAAACACATTTGCAAAGTTCTACAAGTTTGATAACCTGGCTGAGGAGGACCTGGTGTTTACCCATTCGGTGCTGCAGAGTCATCCGCATTCTCCCGCCCGTTTGGGAGCTTTGGTATAATCCCCATGGTCCTTACGGAGTCCCCAGCATCCACTAGGACGTTAGAGAAAATAAGAATTTACTCACCGGTAATTCTATTTCTCGTAGTCCGTAGTGGATGCTGGGCGCCCGTCCCAAGTGCGGACTTTCTGCAATACGTGTATATAGTTATTGCTTAACAAAGGGTTATGGTTATGTAGCATCGGTTGAGTGATGCTCAGTTGTTGTTCATACTATTAACTGGGTAAGTTTATCACAAGTTGTACAGTGTGATTAGTGTGGCTGGTATGAGTCTTACCCTGGATTCCAAAATCCTTTCCTTGTAATGTCAGCTCTTCCGGGCACAGTTTCCTTAACTGAGGTCTGGAGGAGGGGCATAGAGGGAGGAGCCAGTGCACACCAGATAGTACTGAAACTTTCTTTAGAGTGCCCAGTCTCCTGCGGAGCCCGTCTATTCCCCATGGTCCTTACGGAGTCCCCAGCATCCACTACGGAATACGAGAAATAGAATTACCGGTGAGTAAATTCTTATTTTATTCTGGTTAATTACCACATAGAAAATGGAGTTTTGTCATGATCAGGTTAATGAATACTCATGATTGATTGAGTACAGCTTAATATTTTGTGTACATTGTCCATTTAGGATTATGGCCTCAAATTGCAGACAAGTATAAGAAAATCTTCTGTTTGCCTGAAAACTTCTGTCTTATACTATTTGTTTTATTTATTTTTTTTTTTAGGATCGACAAAAAATGAGACCATCACCAAATTTTTGAAACTTTGCATATTTCCTCGCTGTATATTCTCAGCAATTGATGCTGTATACTGCGCTCGGTTTGTAGAGCTTGTACACCTGCAGAAAACCCCTAACTTCTCTACCCTTTTGTGTTATGATAGAGTGAGTATTTAGTCTCATGTTTCCATTTAAACTTTATTATCTGTTTATGGAATTTGTCTCTCCGTTCGTTTTAGCATGGAAACTTTTATTTTTAGTTTATTTATTTTTTTAAATGGTTTTCTATGCTGCTTTAGAATGTAAATACAGTTTATTGTAGACTAGTGTTATAGAATCTGACCTATAATGACATTTAAAGGCACTTTGATGTTATTTTTGTTTTATGAGATGGAAAGAAAGCTTGCAAGTGTTGCGTCTCAGATTGTAACTGACCTTTTTCTAGTGCCATTTAGAAAAGGAAAGCAAACCTCTTATTAGTTGCTATCCACACAATTAGCCTTTTCAATACTTGCCATAAATGTTTGTTTACATGCAATGGTCAGCTATGTACGGTCTTTTATTTCTTTTTAATCCCTGCTCCGATGTAAATAGACTTCTGATAAGATAAACTCTTTCTACCTGTAGTAGGGAGAGGGGGAACAGTGTAGATGGTGAGGTGGTGTTTACTGTGCCTTAATTCATCTTGGCACATTTGGTTTTAATTGGTTCAGTTCTTGGATTGTTCTGGTCATAAGTCTGACATTTTCTTTACTTCTTCACATCTTGTGTGCAGGTCTTTTCAGACATCATTTACACAGTGGCCAGTTGCACAGAAAACGAAGCCAGCCGATATGGCAGGTTCCTTTGCTGTATGCTGGAGACGGTTACTAAGTGGCACAGTGATCGAGCAGTATATGACAAGGTGAGGAATCTGGCTTTTTACTTCATTAAAATTCTAAAGGGATCAGAATAATCTTGTGTGTTTTCCTGGAGCGTTCGCATTTTGTCTGTGTACTTTTAGAAGTATTTATGCTTTGTTCTTGCTTGATAGCTCTACTTGTAAAATTATTTTTTAATTACCTCTTTAAATGGATTGTAAAAGATTAAAGACACTGTTTAAATATGTAACAATAAATTCTGGGCTGCAACGAAATTCTGTTAAAATTTAGATAATCGCATCATGTTTTGTTTGCTTGGGTTTTTTTTCCCCTTGGCTGGAGAATATCAGATTGTTCAGGGGAAAAAAAATGTTCCGTCAGGCTAGATTTGACAGTAGAAGATACGCTGGTATCCGCTCTGTGTCTTCTTGCGAGAATGCTTCATGTCGGGAGTTTGAACTGTTGAGCTTCATCATCAGCTGGAGACAACAGATTAACATCCTGGGCACTGGATTTAAATATTTATGTTGCCTTTGACAGTTTGCTTACTCCTTGCGAACACATTTCTCAGCCGCATTTCTTGCTGTCACTTCCTGCTGCATGTTACCCATTCATGTCTTTCATCCGTAAAAGCAGCGGGTTTCATTTCCATTGGATACTTGTCTGAGAGCTGTGTGAGATACTGCTACACTTTGGTGTTTTCAGGTTGGAGGGAATAAGCTACGTTAGTTTATTCATCTTGCCTTTTATTTACCCTATAATGGACTGATAGCTGCCACACTCTCCTCTTTACTCCGTTGTTCAGATGCTGTGCTCATCCCATTATGAATATATTGTGCTGCAGGTGGGTGTTTGAGCACTGTAGCCCATGACATGATTTCATTTACGTTAAAACACAGATTATTTCAGGGTTTATCACTTAGACCTATGCAACGCTATAAAGATTGCTTGTTCCGTTTGGTGAAAGGTGAACTCGAGGAGAAACGTCTTGCTGATGAATCTTAGGGGGTTAGTCCAAGCTTAATAATCTTTTCAGTTGAAGTCAGCAGGTTCATTATTCTTTTTGTTTTGTTTGTGTAAAAAGGCCCAAACAGTGCTCCCCAGAGCCAAGGGCTGTGCGGCAGCCTGAGGCTGGATGGAGCCAAGCATCTGTTGTAGCAGCTAGAGCATGTTCCGACTCCTTGCATAGCACTGCTGCTGCACCTCATTAATCTTATGCCTGTGTGGCACAGAACGGCTTTTATTCAGTATATGCTGATGGTTTGTGCTGTGTAATGTGGTAATGGCCCTCAGTGTATCCAGTCTGATCACCTGACTATTGTCGGGTAATGATTTTAAATGGTTAAACATCTTTCTTGCTTCTAATATGTTTATTTTCTGATTTTGTATTGATTTCTTCCTTTTTAAATAATTTCCCCTAGGATTGTGGTAGTTATCCAGGTTTTGTAACAATATTAAGGGCATCCAATTTTGATGGAGGAAATAAAGCTGACCAATTGGATTATGAGAATTTCCGGCACGTGGTACACAAGTGGCACTATAAGTTAACCAAGGTAATTAAAGGTCTAAACTAAAAACACATAAAAATAGGTTGTCTGTCAGCTATTGTAATAATGTTCTTGTGCTTTAATGTAAAAATTAAATAATTAGTACCTGAAATTAGAACTTAACAATTCAGACATTTTTATATATACAGTATGTATGTTGTTTTGCAGGCATCGGTTCATTGTCTTGAAACGGGAGAATTCACTCACATCAGGAATGTTCTTATTGTTCTGACCAAAATCTTACCTTGGTATCCCAAAGTCGTGAACTTGGGACAAGCTTTGGAGCGCAGAGTACACAAAATTTGTCAAGATGAGAAGGAAAAAAGACCTGATCTATATGCATTGGCCATGGGGTAAAATACAAATGAAAGGCGGTCATTTAAAGTGAAAAGAAGATATATGTATAGTTTTCTCACTGTGGGAAAATCCTTTCATTGGTCTGATATGGGCAACTTACATACAGTTCTATTGGAACAGCAATCTGTATACCGTTACATTGAAACTCTTTTTTTGGATCTTAGGCAGCATGCATAAACAGAAAAAACCATAGGGGTTCCCATGCATGCTACTGTATTTAGTGGGTTAGTACCATATATTTCGATAGAGGACAGATACTGACCATTGTTGCAGTACCATCTTGACTAAGAAGGAACTGTGGTCTTCAGCATTCCTTCGCAGCCTATTTGTCCTCTGAAGTGAGATCCTAAACCACTGCATGCCTATGCTTTTTTTCTGCAACAAGCTCAATATAGTTTTACATGTGTTATTCATCTCCATGAGTTCTGTTTGCAAACATTAAGAGCGGTATTCAATTGATTTACACCCTCGATCTCCAGTCTAAAGTGACAGGAGATTGCGGTGCGCATTTCAATTGTTTTTTCTATGCATTGATCGTGTCCATAAAGGTTGGGTTTAGCAGCGTAAAGCAGCTAAACCTAACCAAAGTGATGGACGCGATTGCAGAAAGTACCGTTTGGGCATCCAAACGGGTCACTTTCCACCATTTCTGTTCGCCACACCTGGAGGGGAGTGCAAGCTAAAATGCAGATGCCAGCAGCCATCGCGGCCGAACGGAGCTACAATTAAATAACTCCATTTGGGCGCCATCTAGAGGCTGCTGGCAGAACAACATTTGAATTTCGCCCAATGTGTCTCATTGAGCATTTTCCAAAGCTTATAATATAATAGCTGTTTCAGATTGTTACATTTCACTGATAAAACACATCTGCTTGATGCAAAATCAAGAACAACCACATAAGGTATCTTATGGCACTGTAATATCTGTTACATGTGTAATTTGAGAAATACCCATCATGTCCAAAGTGAAAATATTTCTCAGAATTAAATGCATAGGTTAGTTAGGTGTGTCAACGAAATATAACAGATTTTAGTGCAACTGGGTGGAAGAAAACTCCCTGTATATCCTGTAGATAGCTGAGAGATGCTGGAAATATTCATTTACTCTGAGAGGAATTATTCTGAAAGTGTATAGCAAGACAGCATATAGCAGTGTTCGCAAATACGCGCTATAGCGCGTATTTTACCCTGATCTGTGGTCCGGGGACTCACTTTTCTAAACTGTGTGGGTCCCCGGGGACGCGCTCCGCTGAAGCTGGTCATCTTGTTTAAGTCCTCTTGTGGCGGCGCCGGCCGCGCCCCCCCCCCCCCCCCCCCCCTTCCCCCCGGACAGAGAGTGAGGACGGCTTCTCTCCTCCCCCCCCCCCCCCCCCCCCCCGATCACCTGCTGCAGCTTGAAGGGAGCTAGAAAGAGAATGAGGTCGCCCCCCCCTTCCCGCCGATCACCCGCTGGAGCTTCAAGGGAGCCGGACAGACAGTGAGGACGACTCCCCCCCCCCCCCCCCCCTTCCTGCCGATCACCCGCTGCAGCTTCACGGGAGCCGGACAGAGCAAGGACGGCTCTGCGGCGCACTACACACTGTGCTGCGGGGAAGTTGAACGCCGGTGACCGCGGACTGTGCGTGCGGTGCGGAAGGGTGAGCTGGACTTGCAGTGGCGGCTGGGGGGCTGTTCATATCGGTGGGATGGTGGAGATGGGGGCTGCAGGTGTTAAAGGCAACATTTTTGTGGTATGGAGTGGGAGTGAGACGAGAGGGTGACAGTGCTGCTGGTCTCTGCAGCATACAGGACCCTTGATACAACCACTGGATTCGAGTCATGCTGCCTGTAATTTATGTGCTGACTGATCAACTTCAGTGACACTCACTGTTCTGGCTGCCTTTCTTGGTTACTGCTGGTTGCTGTTGGTTACTGCTGGTTGCCGCTGGTTACTGTAAAGGCAGCCAGCACAGTGAGTGTCACTGAAGTTGATCAGTCAGCACATAAATTACAGGCAGGATGACTCAAATCCATTGGTTGTACCAAGTGTCCGAAGTCATCGGTCAGGATGTTGGCATTTAGTATACCGACACCAGCATCCCGATCGCAGCAAAGCCGACAAGAGTGACGAGTGCAGAGGGTACCCTAACCTCCCACCACTAACCCTCCGTTTCCCGCAGCCTAAACCTAACCCACCCCCTTAGTGCCTAACACTTATACCCCCCCCCTTTGCAGCCTAACCCCAACCCTCCCCAAGCACCATATCCTAACCCCCCCCCCCTTCCCACCCGCACGCTAAAACAGTGGCGGCAGTGCATACTTCCCTTCAGGATCCTGACTGTCAGGATATCGTTGCCGGGATCCTGATCTCCTCGGGATGCCAGCGTTGGTATTGTGGCGGCTGTCAGGATTCCGGCATCGGTATTACGCTGCAGGGATCCCGACAGCCAGGATCCTGAATGCATACTTCCGATATGATAACAGCCCAGCAGCATTGTCACCCTCCCTCCCCCACAACACACTTGTAGTGTCTAAATCCAGTCTGGGGCTCCTATTATAGCGGCACCATAAACCCATTACATATAGAAAATTTATTTAATAATGTTGTCCTGTTTTTTAATCATATAATTGTTAAGTGCTCTACCTGGCGCAATGTGCATAACGTGGTCTGCCTGGCGCAATGTGCATAACGTGCTCTGCCTGGCGCAATGTGAATAACGTGCTCTGCCTGGCGCGATGTGTATAACGTGCTCTACCTGGCGCAATGTGAATAACGTGCTCTGCCTGGCGCAATGTGAATAACGTGCTCTGCCTGGCGCAATGTGAATAACGTGCTCTGCCTGGCGCAATGTGCATAATGTGCTCTGCCTGGCGCAATGTGCATAACGTGCTTTGCCTGGCGCAATGTGTAGAACGTGCCCTACCTGGCGCAATATGTATAACGTGCTCTACCTGGTGCAATGTGTGGCGCAATGTGTATAACGTGCTCTACCTGGTGCAGTGTGTATAACGTGCTCTACCTGGTGCAACGTGTGGCGCAATGTGTATAACGTGCTCTGCCTGGCGCAATGTGTATAACGTGCTCTCCTTGGCTCAGTGTGTATAGGAGGTTCTACCTGGTGCAATGTGTATAAGCAGCACTACTGTGTGGAATAATGTGAATTGGTACTATTATGTGACCACGCCCCTTCCCCACGAAGCTACACCCTAAAAAATTCCAGCGCGACTTCGGCGCGCACTGTCGCAGTTTTCAGTGTCGGTGCGGGAGAACCAATTCTCTTACTGCCACAAGGTCACCAAAATGTCTAATTACATCTAAAGTGCGGGGTGTCCTGTATGCTACACAGCCCAGCAGCATCGTTACCCCATCCTCCCCCTTGCACCCCTTTTGTAGTGTCCAAATCAAGTTTGTGTTCTTATATTTGAATCATTAATAAGACTAATTAAAACCTTCATTCCGATGGGACCCAGAAAAGGACAGGTAGGACCCCAATTTTTAAAAGTGAGGGGTCCCTGGGACCCACTTTTTTTTGGTCTCAGCGCGATCACTGATATAGAATTGTTCAGAGTTTGGCTTGTATATGTTGGTCACAAAGTTGAGACTAAGGGGCGGTATCCAATAACCACCGTCATTGTCCACGGGTAATTGCTTTGCCAGGGGCTATCCTATTAGCCCCAATATGCCGGCGCGATCCGCAGCTTATAGGAGATTTTACTTCACCTGCCTCAGGCAGGCTAAACTAAATCCCTAAAAACAGACCTGTTTTCCTTCAAAAAATGGGGCAGTGGCCTGCGAAAACATACTGGTTTCACTGAAACTAAGTTTTCGCAAGAGAATTTATTTTTGTAGGGACGATACTTATTTGGATAACCTGTAAAAAAAAAAATATATATATATTGGTGAAACATAGGGGAAAAAAATGCGAAGAATGTCCGTTTTTTCCCTCCCAATGTTTTACCACAGGTAATTGGATACATTGGATACATTTTCACAGGGTTAACATTGGTATTTAGATTATGATTTTCTTTGTGTATTTAACACTTTGCGCGAATTGCAGCTATTCTGGACAGTTGAAAAGCAGGAAACCTTTCATGGTGCCTGAGAATGAGTTTCATCACAAAGACCCCCCTGCCAGAAACATCATTCCACCTCCAGTACAGAATGGACCAGGCACTTCCAGTCAGTCTGCATCAGTCTTGGTGAATGCAGCTAAACCCGAAGAAAGCACTGCTGAGGATACTGGTTAGTACAGATGAATTCCACTAAGGTTAAGTAGAGATTTGTTTCATAGTAAAATATGAAAGTTGTTTGTTTTATAAAAGGGCTCTTTACAGTAATGTATATACATCTGTGATATGAACAGGGTAGTCCGTTATTAAGGTAAATGATATAACAGGATAATAACTTAAATTGACTTAACTGAGTCGTCTTGTATGTTCTTGCAAAGCAAACCTTTGAAATGTATTGCATATGCTTTAATTTGCTTATGTATGATTTATTATAGGATAAAAATAAAGAACAGCAAAATAAAATGTATTCAAGTCTATTGGCACATGCAGTGCTAAATACTTCCATATCATTTGAATGTATGGCACTACTTGGATGTATACATTTTGTTTTTGCAGCACGGTACACATGTTTCCACAGGGAAAAATCGGGGTGTAGAGTGGATATTAATCCAGAGGCACCAACAGGTAAAGCTTTATCTGTCTAGGATGCATAGAGGCCTCCTCTATAACCCCGCTTCCAGGCACTGAGAGCTCAGTTTTGAGTTGGTGCCTGCAGCAGCAGGTCACTTAACAGGAGTCTGCGCTTAGCAGCCCTGAAAGCTTTCAACTAAAGACTGAGCTCTGCAGCTCCATCACCTCCCAAGCGGCACCGCACACTCCCGTTGGCCTGATTCCCGGGTACCTGTGGAGGAAGAGTCTCTACTTAGGCACGGTCGCAGACTGTTCTCCTGTATCACGTGGCTGCTACGGGGAGAAGGTAAGAGGGTCTCCTAGTCGGGACCCACCATTAAATCGCGTTCCGTCTGTGGTCTGGAAAGACGGACCGCGGCGCTTGCGTGGACACTGTCACTGGGCAGGGACCCCACTTGACCACCAGGGCAATTGGAGCACGGGTCAGGTGTATTAACACCTGTTTAATAACGCTCCACAGTTTCTGGGGTGAAAGACCAGCATAGGGGAGGCGGCACTTGACCTGTAGCCCCTCCCCCATCTCCTCACAGATTTCCCGCCCTGGCGCTGCCTCACACTCACTGACTCCCTCAAAGAGACTCTGGGCGCCATCTTAACAGCATAGCTGTAGCAGGTCTCCAGGATTGCAGGGCGAGGCCTCCCATTTAAAGCCGCCTGTGTACAGTTCTGAGACTTTACATTCACTTGAGTATCCTACATGTCTTAGAGACAGCGTTAGTCTCAATAAAAGAAACCAGAACCTCCAATTAATGCATGATAAATCCTTTATAAAAAAAAATATATGAAATGCATAAAACACCAGAGGCACCTCTTGGAAGAAAACGGAGTTGCTCCACCATGTATATAGCAATAGGTCATATTGCAAGTCTCCGGTGACAGTTGGTTGGTAAGTCAACAGCCGTTTCGGTGCTCAGAAAGGCACCTTCATCATGAGCACCGAAACGGCTGTTGTCTTACTAACCAACTGTCACCGGAGGCTTGCAATATGACTTACTGCTATATACATGGTGGAGCAATGCAGTTTGTTTCCAAGAGGTACCCCATGGGCTTGTTCTGATACCCCCCTTTTTTTGATACCTCTGGTATTTTATGCATTTCATATATGTTTTTTAGATAAATGACATGTATTTATTGGAGGCGCTGGTTTCTTTTATTGAGACTATTGCAACTGCCATGTGACCAGCACTCCTAGTATGGACTGTGTAATTGTGTGCGGCAGGCTACAACACGGCGCTCTCTCTCTCTCTCTCTCTCTCTCTCTCTCTCTCTAGTGCAGCTTTATTGTGATAATAATTTCTGCATTGTATGTGACTGTGTGCTTGTATCTGCTGTGTGGTTTCACTTTCAGTGTTTCCCAAATATAACTGTCACTATATTCTGTACCCTGGGCTAGGTGCGCTTGGGTCTTACAATATAGTCATGCACAGTATTTATCTATATATCTATATTTCCACTGTGTTACAGTCACGTTATACCCTGCTTTATCCACAGGTTTTTGTTATAGTTGTCTGGCTTACTAATCGTACTGTGTTAGCCCATTTGTTGCATAATAATGTCCAACAGAAAGGGCAATAATTCTGTGGAAGGTTTTGCATCATGCAGAACATGCTCCAAGGATTTATCTGAGGGGGAAGTGTTGTATGATGGTCTGTGTAATACTTGTCATGCACCTCCCAGTCAGTCTGCAGCTCCTGCACGTAGTCAAGAGCCACCATGGACAGTGTTCACTACCCTGCTGGGTACTCTGGTGGAACACCTTGCGCCCCCTATGGGACCACCTGTGCCTTTACCACCACAAATTTGTTAACCCGCCTTCGGCGGAAAATTGGTCTAACCAACTGCAGCAACTAAATCAGTCTCTGGTTAGACTGAAGTCTATCCCAGGTCACTCCTGTGTCCCTGGGCCCTCTAAGCTGCTTCCTCGTCAGTCTACACACCTCTCTGATGTCTCATCTGAAGAGGAGGGGGAGCATACGGTCCTGTCAGACACTGAATCGTGTTACTGATGAGGATTCTCCCTTACATATTGATGTCCCTGCCTTGGTGGTTGCTCTTAAGCATATCCTTTAGGTCACAGATGAGGAGGATTTCACTACTGTGGCAAAGAAAACTTATAAGTTTAAACAGTAGAAGGTGGTTAAATCTGTTTTACCTCATTCTGATCATTTAGTGGATATCAGACGGGAACCCTGGTCTAATCCAGGAAAGAAATTCCCTATACCCAAATGGGCCTTTGCTCGCTACCCTCTCCCTGCAGATTTGTGTAACAAATGGGAGACCCCACCGCCAGTGGATTCTCATGTCACCCGCCTAGTGGTGTCATCCACTCTGCCTGTCTCCACTGTCACCTCACTGAGGGAGCTGACAGATAAGCGTGTGGAGGGATGCCTGAAATCTTTGTACTCCCTTACAGGGGCAGTCCATAGACCCACTATAGCTGCCTCTTGGGCTGCAAAAGGTATTGAGAGACGTGGTCTCAGGCATTAGGAGGTGCTGCCCAAGGTTATTTCTGACACTTCCAGATGATACCTGTCTCATATTACCACAGCCTCTTATTATATTCAAGAGGCATTCTCTGAGGCGGGAGTATTGGCAGCCAAGGCGTTGGCTACGTCTGTCCTGACGTGCCTCATACTGTGGTTGAGGTTATGGAAAGTGGACCTGGACTCCAAAAAGACTTTGGAGGTCCTTCCCTTCACTAGGGACATTTTGTTTGGGGAAAACCTAAATAAAATTGTGTCTGAATTAGCAGCTGCTAAGTTATCTTTTCTCCCAACTACTAATCCTTCTGCACAGAATGCAAAGGGTACTACTTTTCGTTCCTTTGGCCTCAAGGGAAAGCAAAGGATCAGTCACTCCAGAGATAATCTCATGCTCCCAAAACCATAAAGCCCAAGGCAAAACAGTCCTGGGCAGCCCGTCAGCCTGCTGCAAAACATGACAAGCCTGCTGCATGACGGGGCAGGCCCTCCACCTGGGGGACCCCAGGGTGTGAGGCCGTCTAATACAGTTCGCCCAGGTCTGGCTAAAGACCACTTCAGATGCGTGGGTACTGGAAGTTGTCTCATGGGTACGCTGTCTCCTTCAAGAGACTTCCCCCTCACCAGTTCTGCACTACAGCTCTCCCTTTGGTTACGTTAAAAGCGCAAGCTAAGCTCTGCAAACGGTTGTAGGTTCCCTCCTGAACACAGGAATGGTTGTGCCGATGCCTCAGTCCCAGAAGGGCAGAGGTTACTACTCCACCTTCTTTCTGGTCTCGAAACCCAATGAGTCTTACCGGCCTGTACTCCACCTCAAATCTCTGAACAAGTTCCTGAGAGTATCCATGTTTCATATGAAAACACTGCACTCAATTGTGCTGGATATGAAACCTGGAGACTATATGGTATCCCTGGATATACAGGATGCATGTCTGCATATTCCTATTGCCATGTCGCATCAGCAGTTCCTACGGTTTCCTATCAATCTTCACCAAGGTCGACAGGGCATCCTCTTTTACTTCCACAGCATCAAGACCTCCTCGTACAGGTCCCTTGTCTCTTTCCGGACCTGGCCAGACTGACGGCGTGGCTCTTGAAGCATCACTCTTGAGGGCCAAAGAATTTACTGAGGCGGTTATTCAAACAAAGCTGAAGGCCCGTAAACCGGCCTCTGCCCCGATTTATTACAGGGTTTGGCATACTTCTTTCACCTGGTGTGCTGATAAGAACTATGACACTGGTAGATTTTCTAATCACAGCTTTTCCAGCATGATTCACATTGAGGGAAGAAGATACATTCCTCCATGAATACTCAAATAAGTTGGGAGATGTCCAGACTCCATTATAAAGCATATATAAAAATTGACAACAAATATTCCTTTGCAAATGTTCAATGGAGTAATAAAGCTTTAGTAAACTGTTGTTTGAGTAATTTCTTCCAACTTGAAACAACTTGAAATGTTTTGCAACTTGGAGAAATACATTATGAAATGGTTGAAAATGCAGTTTGCCGGATAAGTACAGTGAAAAATAAAAATATTAATAAACAACATGAAAAGGGAAGGAAAGTGGGAAATACATTTTAAACTCACAGTAAGTATAGTAATTAAAAGAGGTAAAATATTTTTTCTCTAACGTCCTAGTGGATGCTGGGGACTCCGTAAGGACCATGGGGAATAGACTGGCTCCGCAGGAGACAGGGCACTTTAAGAAAGAATTAGGATACTGGTGTGCCCTGGCTTCTCCCTCTATGTCCCTCCTCCAGACCTCAGTTTGAATCTGTGCCCGGACGAGCTGGGTGCACCTTAGTGAGCTCTCCTGAGCTTGCTAAAGAAAGAAAGTATTTTGTTAGGATTTTTTATTTTCAGAGAGATCTGCTGGCAACAGACTCTCTGCTACGTGGGACTGAGGGGAGAGAAGCAGCCCTACTCACTAGAAGATAGGTCCTGCTTCTTAGGCTACTGGACACCATTAGCTCCAGAGGGATCTTACACAGGAACGCACCCTTGGTCGTCCGATCCCGGAGCCGCGCCGCCGTCCCCCTCGCAGAGCCAGAAGACAGAAGCCGGTGTCAGAAGCAAGAAGACTTCGAAATCGGCGGCAGAAGACTCCAGTCTTCATATGAGGTAGCGCACAGCACTGCGCTGTGCGCCATTGCTCCCACACTAAACCCACACACTCCGGTCACTGTAGGGTGCAGGGCGCCCTGGGCAGCAATTAGGTACCTCTTGGCAAAAGCAGCATATATACAGTTGGGCACTGTATATATGCATGAGCCCCCGCCATTATTTTTACACAAAACGCGGGACAGAAGCCCGCCGCTGAGGGGGCGGGGCTTCTTCCTCAGCACTCACCAGCGCCATTTTCTCTCCACAGCTCCGCTGAGAGGACGCTCCCCAGGCTCTCCCCTGCAGAATCACGGTAGAAAGAGGGTAAAAAGAGAGGGGGGCACATAAATTTGGCGCAAAAACAGTATATACAGCCGCTACTGGGTTAACACTAAGTTACTGTGTGACTCCTGGGTAATATAGCGCTGTGGTGTGTGCTGGCATACTCTCTCTCTGTCTCTCCAAAAGGCCTTGTGGGGGAACTGTCTTCAAATAGAGCATCCCCTGTGTGTGTGGTGTGTCGGTACGCTTGTGTCGGCATGTTTGACAAGGAAGGCTATGTGGAAACAGAGCGGGTACAATTGAATGTGGGGTCGGCGCCGACACCCGATTGGATGGATATGTGGAAGGTTTTAAATGATAATGTTAATTCCTTGCATAAAAGGTTGGATAAAGCTGAAGCCTTGGGACAGTCAGGGTCTCAACCCATGCCTGATCCTACAGCGCAGAGGCCGTCGGGGTCTCAGAAGCGCCCACTATCCCAAGTTGTTGACACAGATATCGACACGGATTCCGACTCTAGTGTCGATGGCGATGATGCAAAGTTGCAGCCTAAAATGGCTAAAGCCATCCGCTACATGATTATAGCAATGAAAGATGTGTTACACATCACAGAGGAAACCCCAGTCCCCGACAAGAGGGTTTATATGTATGGGGAGAAAAGGCAAGAGGTGACCTTTCCCCCTTCACATGAGTTAAATGAGTTATGTGAAAAAGCTTGGGAATCTCCAGATAGAAAACTGCAGATTTCCAAACGGATGCTTATGGCGTATCCTTTCCGCCAACGGACAGGTTGCGCTGGGAATCCTCCTCTAGGGTAGACAAAGCTTTAACACGCTTATCCAAGAGTGTAGCCCTGCCGTCACAGGATACGCCCACCCTAAAAGATGCTGCGGATAGAAAGCAGGAGGGTATCCTGAAGTCCATTTATACACATTCAGGTACCCTACTAAGGCCGGCGATTGCGTCGGCCTGGATGTGTAGTGCTGTAGCAGCATGGACAGATACCTTATCTGAGGAACTTGATACCTTGGACAAGGATACTATAGTACTGACCCTGGGGCATATAAAAGACGCTGTCCTATATATGAGAGATGCCCAAAGAGACAGCCTACTGGGCTCTAGAATAAATGCAATGTCGATTTCCGCCAGAAGGGTCCTGTGGACTCGGCAATGGACAGGCGATGCCGACTCAAAAAGGCACATGGAGGTTTTACCTTACAAGGGTGAGGAGTTGTTTGGGGACGGTCTCTCGGACTTGGTCTACACAGCTACAGCTGGAAAGTCAAATTTTTTGCCATATATTCCCTCACAACCTAAGAAAGCACCGTATTACCAAATGCAGTCCTTTCGATCACATAGAGGCAAGAAAGTCCGAGGTGCGTCCTTTCTTGCCAGAGGCAGGGGTAGAGGAAAGAAGCTGCACAATACAGCTAGTTCCCAGGAACAGAAGTCCTCCCCGGCTTCCTCTAAATCCGCCGCATGACGCTGGGGCTCCACAGGCGGAGCCAAGCCCGGTGGGGGCGCGTCTCCGAAATTTCAGCCACAAGTGGGTTCACTCACAGGTGGATCCCTGGGCTATAGAGATTGTGTCTCAGGGATACAGGCTGGAATTCGAAGTGATGCCCCCTCACCGTTACCTCAAATCGGCCCTGCCAGCTTCCCCCATAGAGAGGGAAATAGTGTTAGCAGCAATTCACAAATTGTATCTCCAGCAGGTGGTGGTAAAGGTTCCCCTCCTTCAACAGGGAAGGGGTTACTATTCGACAATGTTTGTGGTACCGAAACCGGACGGTTCGGTCAGACCCATATTGAATTTAAAATCCCTGAACATATACCTGAAAAGGTTTAAGTTCAAGATGGAATCGCTCAGAGCGGTCATCGCAAGTCTGGAGGAAGGGGATTTTATGGTGTCTCTGGACATAAAGGATGCTTACCTTCATGTCCCCATTTATCCACCTCATCAGGAGTACCTCAGATTTGTGGTACAGGATTGTCATTACCAATTCCAGACGTTGCCGTTTGGTCTGTCCACGGCACCGAGAATATTTACCAAGGTAATGGCAGAAATGATGGTGCTCCTGCGAAAGCAGGGAGTCACAATTATCCCATACTTGGACGATCTCCTCATAAAGGCGAGGTCCAGAGAGAAGTTGCTGATCAGCGTAGCACGCTCTCGGGAAGTGTTACAACAGCACGGCTGGATTCTGAATATTCCAAAATCGCAGCTGATTCCTACGACGCGTCTGCCCTTCCTGGGCATGATTCTGGACACAGACCAGAAGAAGGTTTTTCTCCCGACGGAGAAGGCTCAGGAACGCATGACACTGGTCAGAGACCTCTTAAAATCAAAACAGGTGTCGGTGCATCACTGCACGCGAGTCCTGGGAAAGATGGTGGCGTCATACGAGGCCATTCCCTTAGGCAGGTTCCATGCGAGGACCTTTCAATGGGATCTGTTGGACAAGTGGTCCGGATCGCATCTACAGATGCATCGGCTGATCACCCTATCCCCCAGGGCCAGGGTGTCTCTTCTGTGGTGGCTGCAGAGTGCTCACCTTCTCGAGGGCCGCAGATTCGGCATTCAGGACTGGGTCCTGGTGACCACGGATGCAAGCCTCCGAGGGTGGGGGGCAGTCACACAGGGAAGAAATTTCCAGGGTCTGTGGTCAAGGCAGGAGACTTGCCTTCACATCAATATCCTGGAACTAAGGGCCATATACAACGCCCTAAGTCAAGCATAGACCCTGCTTCGCAACCAATCGGTGCTGATTCAATCAGACAACATCACCGCAGTGGCTCATGTAAACCGCCAAGGCGGCACAAGAAGCAGGGTGGCGATGGCGGAAGCCACCAGAATTCTTCGATGGGCGGAGAATCACGTACGAGCACTGTCAGCAGTGTTCTTTCCGGGAGTGGACAACTGGGAAGCAGACTTCCTCAGCAGGCACGACCTCCACCCGGGAGAGTGGGGACTTCATCAAGAAGTCTTCACGCAGATTGCAAGGCGATGGGAACTGCCACAGGTGGACATGATGGCATACCGCCTCAACAAAAAGCTACAGAGGTATTGCGCCAGGTCAAGAGACCCTCAGGCGATAGCTGTAGACGCACTAGTGACACCGCGGGTGTTCCAGTCGGTTTATGTGTTTCCTCCTCTTCCTCTCATACCCAAGGTGCTGAGAATCATAAGAAAAAGAGGAGTGAGAACAATACTCATTGTTCCGGATTGGCCAAGAAGGACTTGGTATCCAGAACTACAAGAAATGCTCACAGAGGACCCATGGCCTCTACCTCTAAGACAGGATCTGTTACAACAGGGGCCCTGTCTGTTCCAAGACTTACCGCGGCTGCGTTTGATGGCATGGCGGTTGAACGCCGGTTCTTAGCAGAAAAAGGCATTCCGGATGAGGTTATTCCTACGCTGATAAAGGCTAGGAAGGACGTGACGGCTAAACATTATCACCGTATATGGCGAAAATATGTTGCCTGGTGTGAGGCCAGGAATGCCCCTACAGAGGAATTCCAGCTGGGCCGTTTCCTTCACTTCCTACAGTCGGGAGTGACTTTGGGCCTAGAATTGGGGTCCATTAAGGTCCAGATTTCGGCCCTATCCATTTTCTTTCAAAAAGAACTGGCTTCTCTTCCTGAAGTTCAGACGTTTGTAAAGGGAGTGCTGCATATTCAGCCCCCGTTTGTGCCTCCAGTGGCACCTTGGGATCTTAACGTGGTGTTGAGTTTCCTGAAATCACACTGGTTTGAGCCACTTAAAACCGTGGAGTTAAAATATCTCACGTGGAAGGTGGTCATGCTATTAGCCTTGGCTTCGGCTAGGCGTGTGTCAGAATTGGCGGCTTTGTCACATAAAAGCCCCTATCTGGTTTTCCATATGGACAGAGCAGAATTGCGGACCCGTCCGCAATTTCTGCCAAAAGTGGTGTCATCTTTTCATATGAACCAACCTATTGTGGTGCCTGTGGCTACTCGTGACTTGGAGGATTCCGAGTTACTGGATGTAGTCAGGGCTTTGAAGATTTATGTAGCCAGAACGGCTAGAGTCAGGAAAACTGAGTCGCTGTTTATCCTGTATGCATCCAACAAGCTGGGTGCTCCTGCTTCAAAGCAAACTATTGCTCGCTGGATCTGTAACACGATTCAGCAGGCTCATTCTGCGGCTGGATTGCCGCTTCCAAAATCAGTAAAAGCCCACTCCACAAGGAAGGTGGGCTCTTCTTGGGCGGCTGCCCGAGGGGTCTCGGCATTACAGCTTTGCCGAGCGGCTACTTGGTCAGGTTTAAACACTTTTGCAAAGTTCTACAAGTTTGATACCCTGGCTGTGGAGGACCTTGTGTTTGCTCATTCGGTGCTGCATAGTCATCCGCACTCTCCCGCCCGTTTGGGAGCTTTGGTATAATCCCCATGGTCCTTAAGGAGTCCCCAGAATCCACTAGGACGTTAGAGAAAATAAGATTTTACTTACCGGTAAATCTATTTCTCGTAGTCCGTAGTGGATGCTGGGCGCCCGTCCCAAGTGCGGACTTCTTCTGCAATACTTGTATATAGTTATTGCTTAAATAAGGGTTATGTTATGGTTGCATCAGGGTTATCTGATGCTCTGTTGTTGTTCATACTGTTAACTGGGTACGTTTATCACGAGTTATACGGTGTGATTGGTGTGACTGGTATGAGTCTTACCCTGGATTCCAAAATCCTTTCCTTGTACTGTCAGCTCTTCCGGGCACAGTTTCCTTAACTGAGGTCTGGAGGAGGGACATAGAGGGAGGAGCCAGTGCACACCAGTATCCTAATTCTTTCTTAAAGTGCCCTGTCTCCTGCGGAGCCCGTCTATTCCCCATGGTACTTACGGAGTCCCCAGCATCCACTACGGACTACGAGAAATAGATTTACCGGTAAGTAAAATCTTATTTTTTTCCCCCTTGCCTAAGGACCAATTTGTAAAAGAAAAACCTAAATAAGCCTTTGGATCTGGCCTCAGCTGCAATCCAAACAGAGTTTCTAAAATTAAGAATTTTACACCAAAATCTTCCCAGTTTGTAGCAGTCCCACGTATAAAATCAGCATTTGTAGTTCCACATTTAATACAAATCCCTTTCTCATCCTTAACCATGTATCTCCTTTGGTAAGGAGTAATATATGCCCTATGTAACATACGAATATGTACTTCTTGTAAATATGCAGAAGATAATGCTTTCAGTGACTGTTGACTGATCAATTCCGAAAGGTCCCTTTTCCATTTTTCTTCCAAAACTTCCCGTTGACCATGATTTGTTAACTGTAAAATCATAAGGTATAAATATTTCACCCTATAGACTTTAGTTAGTAGGAAGGAAAGTAGAATATCAATAGATTTAAGCTGTGAGATAGTGATCTTTTGTGAGGAACTGTGCGGACAAGGAGCTTTTATTGATGTCAAAAAAATTGGCATTTGTAAATACATATGAGATTTTGGTACTGAAAAATGTTGGCATATATCAGAAAATGTAACTAAGGGTCCTCCTGGATCAAAAACTTTTAGAAGATACATCTAGTCCTTTAAGCTTCCACATCTTAAAATAAAGGATTTGATAAGGATGGAGGGAAAGACGGATTTCCCCAAAAGGGGTATATATGGAGTAATATACGGATTAGCATTACAACATTTATTAAAAGATATCCATCCCTTATAAGTATCTGCAAAGAGAAAATGATCTCTAATCGTCAAAGTAATAAGCGTTTTTTTTTAGTTTGTATAAGAGCACCAGGAGCATATGGATCAAAAATAGCCTGCTCTCCTGAAAAGATCCTGAGCCGAGCTGGGTACTTTAACTACTACCGATTGTTTTTAATTAGCAAAGAGCAAACCGGTGAGAAGGAACGGCACAGCTTGGAAAGTTCTACAGAATAGTCTTGAAAAATACGTATAGTATGGCCTTCCCATTTTATAGGATTATATTTCCTAGACACCTTCCAAATAGCTTGCTTGTGTAAATAATTCATAGTTGTAAAAATAACAACTCGTGGTCTATGGGATGAATCTTGTGAAACATCTCCTATGCGGTGCACCCTTTCAATAACAAGATCAGCACAGTAATTTTCAATATGGAGCAGCGTAGGAAGGGTAATGCGAACAAACTGGGCTAATTGCGCTCTTTTCACTGACTCAGGGAGGCCAGTGACTCTCAAATTGTTTCTCCGAGATCTGTTTTCAATATTTACCATTCTTTCAGTCAGCCTCTTGTTATCTAAAACTAAAGCCTTTACTGACTTCTGCAGTGAAGTAACATTGTCCATAGTCTCACTGATGTGTTTTTTTGTGTCAGAAACTGTTAGAAAGCTGACACATTTGACTAGTTATATCTGATACCGCTTGTTTACGCAGCGGAGCCATAGTGGTCTGTATTGCGGAGACCATCTCGTCATATGATAAAGAAATATTACCTTTGTGATCCGGTACACTGACTGGGTCAGAAGAAGAGTCTGAAATCGGATTTTTAGATACTGGTGTTCCCGGGGCATTGTCCGCTCCAGACACCATATTGTGATCCCCTCTGCGCTTCTCTTGGCGCGGTGACTGAGGCGGGTGAGGCACTTTTAGTTACAGACTGAGCAGCCAGAAGCTTCTCCATCGCCGTCTCGGAGACCAGGAGCGATGTGTCCGTGCGGCAGACAGCTTCAGAGCGGTGAGAGCCGGGGTGAGAAGCGGAGCTAGCAGGAGATGCTGCTCCCTCTCCCATGCCGGTTTCGGAGGTCTCATAACGCTGGTAGATTTAAGAGTTCCAGAATTCTGGCTTTTCTACAAAGAGGCTTGGACTTTGGTCTTTGTCTGGCTTCCCTCAAGGTTCACATATCTGCCTTGTTGGTGTGGTTTCTGCACAAGATTGCCTCTATACCTGATGTTCATACGTTCACTCAGGGTGTTCTAAGTTTCAGCCTTCCTATGTCCACCCCAGTGGCTCCATGGTATCTGTCTGTTGTGCTGAATGCCCTGCAAGAGTCTCCGTTTGAATCTCTTGAGTCGGTGGACCTTAAATGGCTCACGGCCAAGGTCCTGTTCTTGCTGGCTATTGCCTCTGCAAGACGGGTGTCGGACTTAGGAGCTTTGTCCTGTCATCCACCCTTTGATTTTTCATCGTGACCAGGCAGTTCTACGAACTTGATCTGGTTATTTGAATAAGGTGGTGTCATTTCACCATAAACAAGAGATTGTGGTTCCGGCCTTTGTCTCTACGGACTTGTCTGCCAAAGAACGTGCTTTGGATGTGGTAAGGGCTCTCCGTGTCTACGTGGAGAGGACTGCCTCTATTAGGCGGTCAAATGCCCCCTTTGTCCAGTTTGCTTTCCACAAAAGTGGCTGGCCTGCGAGCAAGCAAACCTTGGTCAGATGGATTTAGAATGGTCATTGCACAAGCTTGTGAGCAGGCTGGACTCCCAGCTCCTGCTGCAATTAAGACCCATTCTATCTGGTCTGTTGGACCTTCTTGGGCGGCCCGCCGTGGCGCGTCCGCAAAACAATTGTGCAAGGTGGCTACATGGTCCTCAGTGAACATGTTTCTTAGGTTCTATGCCTTTGATACCTTCACTCCCAGGATGCCTCCTTTGGGCGCCGGATTCTCACATCCGCTAAGCGTCCTTTCCCTCGAGGAATTGCTTTAGGACATCCCCGATTATTTCCTTGTGGAAACCTGTGTACCCTGCTGCAGAAAAGAAGTGTTATGGTAGACTTACCATTGTTAACTCTTTTTTTCTATGAAGTGCACAGGTTTCCACAGGGCGCCTACACTAACGCACATAGCTTCTTTTTGAGTTTGTATGGCATTAGACACTAGTACCTTCTCCTGTCGTGAGAATGTGTTCTTATGTGACTAACATCTGCCTTCTGTCTTGCCTGCTCCTGCATTGAACTAGTTATCAAAACTGAGCTCTCAGTGCCTCAGAGGAGGCCCCTGTGCTGGGACAGCTAAAGCTTTACCTGTTGGTGCCTCTGGATCAAGATCCACTCTACACACCGATGTTTCCCTGTTGAGCCCTGTGTACTTGGAAGAAAAAGTGTTAACAATGGTAAGTCTACCATAACACTTCTTTTTCCAATCTACTTCCATTTGGGAACTCCCTGTCCTGATACTTTTTTCAAACTCGATGTTGGGTTCACTCTCCTCCCCCCAATCCCATCATGGCATTGCACCTGTGTGTTCTCTCTTATGTGAGTGCTGCCGTGAGCTTTACAGTCCCCTCGCTCTCTACAGGAAGTCTGTTCACCGCAAATGTTAAACTGAAGATGTGGACTAGCAGGAACTAAGGATTTACAACTTTAAAATTGTAATTGCGCATGTTCCAGTCTGCATTTTTTGTAATAAAGCAGCCTTTTGTCAAAGTTTACCTATTAAATGAGTATTGTGTTTAGTTCTTCAACCCCTTTCATTGTTTGCTTCAGAGTAATACCTGATAGAGGGGGAAAAGGAATTTAATTTTCTTTATCTCTGCAGCCCTAGCACCTAGAGAGATGAGGGAACCGTGAGGGGAATCCTCTTTCAAACTATGTGACCTCTTAAATATAATTACCTGGTGACGTGTGATCAACAGGCAAAACACCCTGCACTACAGAAATGTCATGAAATGCATGGATGGGGAAATATCTCCCCCCACCCCCTTCTCAATCTGGCATTCATAAAATCAGGTTCATCCATTTTAGAAAGAGAGTGAACCCTTATTGTTTAGTAATTACCGGACAATTACCGTGATATGGGCACAAGACATGGTCACGTTTGCGGTTACCCACATTTGAGGAAAGCGCATCAACTCTTTCAAATTGCAGTATGTGACCCCTTTAGCAGCAATTGTTTGGTGATAATTAGACAATTTTACTCAGTACTATGGAAAAACACACAATTTTTCACAGACAGTGTATCAAAAGCGCTTACCTCTGACTTCTTGTGCCTAATTTAAAAAAAAAAAAATTGTCCCTCGTTTAAAGCAGTATGTTGTCTAGTTTATAAAATGGTCGGCCAACATTAACTTTTTTATTTCATGTGCAGATTGTTTTGTAAAGACTTTACAATCCTGCTTTTGACTATTTTGGAAAGGTAGATCATTGACTAAACAAGAACCAAAAAGTATTTATTTGTGTATTTATAAGAGGAGATGCTTTTATTTGCTTTTTTTTCTTGAAATTTCAGTAAAAAACGCTCTTTTTTGGGTATTTGGGTTAATTTCTTTTGACGTGTTGGAGTAAGACGACTAATAGTACTTTCTAAAAATAGAAAATCTTCTAAAAGAGGTATAATTTATATGGGTAAGGCATAGAAAATGTAGTTATTTTGATGTTGGAATGTGATGAGCACGGGTGGTATTCAGTATGCCGGCTGTTGGGATCCCAGCGCTCAGTATATTGGCGCCGTAATCCCGACATCCGACATACCGACAACTATTCTCTCTCTTGGGGGTCCATGACCCCTCTGGAGGGAGAATAAACGTGCCCGCAGTGTGGCGAGTCCGCAAGGGGCTCATTTGCGCTCGCCCCGCTGCTGGCATGCCGGCGGTCGGGATCCCGGCACCGGTATGCTGGGCACCTGGATCCCAATCGCCGGCCACTCATTCTACACCCGATGAGCACTGATGTTAGAGAATGGACTCTGCACAAGGGTGAATAATCCTCAGCAGCAAAGAGCTAAAGGGGTAGAGACACAGATATTTCTCTAACACTCTAATTGGACAACCTTTCCACAGATAAATCCACTGCTGTTATAAAAGGAAATTTAACTGAAACAACTGATGTTTCTAACTGTAATAAACACAGCTAAAACTTAATGCTAGACATAGGGGGTTCCTAATTAGGAGTGATATCGGGTTTATCGTAAGATTCCGGTTGTTGGAGTCATCAGATGAAAACTACTATTTTCGCTTTGGTTTTATCGCAACTATTCAAATTCACCTAGTTTTCTTCCGTGAACTGACCAATTGAGTGGATAAGGGGTGGTGTCATCGCATTCCCACAAATTTTTCATGCTTATATAGGGCAACCTGGGTGTTGTCCAATCGCCATTTTGAGCAGTCTGTAGTCTGTATTGGTGGTTTTTGTGGCTCATAAGTGACAAGTTGGCAACAGCAAGAATCAAGAAACTGTCTTTTAAGGAAACATTTTTTTTAACAGAAGAGAATCTCTATTAAATCATATCAATATTTGGTGTGACCATCCTTTGTCTTCAAAACAGTATAAATTCTTCTATGTACATTTGCACAAAGTCAGAGATTTTGTAAGATTATAGTCTGGTGTATGATTATACCGAAAAGGTTATAATGATCATGATTTTCATATGTACAGTAGGTTGAAACACAAACTACAGTATAAGTAGCTAGGGTGTGCAGTTCAGGCCCTCTTTCCCCAATATATTCAATATTTCTCTATCGTCCTAGTGGATGCTGGGGTTCCTGAAAGGACCATGGGGAATAGCGGCTCCGCAGGAGACAGGGCACAAAAAGTAAAGCTTTAGGATCAGGTGGTGTGCACTGGCTCCTCCCCCTATGACCCTCCTCCAAGCCTCAGTTAGATTTTTGTGCCCGGCCGAGAAGGGTGCAATCTAGGTGGCTCTCCTAAAGAGCTGCTTAGAAAAGTTTAGCTTAGGTTTTTTATTTTACAGTGAGTCCTGCTGGCAACAGGATCACTGCAACGAGGGACTTAGGGGAGAAGAAGTGAACTCACCTGCGTGCAGGATGGATTGGCTTCTTTGGCTACTGGACATTAGCTCCAGAGGGACGATCACAGGTACAGCCTGGATGGTCACCGGAGCCTCGCCGCCGGCCCCCTTGCAGATGCTGAAACAAGAAGAAGGTCCAGAATCGGCGGCATGAAGACTCCTCAGTCTTCTTAAGGTAGCGCACAGCACTGCAGCTGTGCGCCATTTCCTCTCAGCACACTTCACACGGCAGTCACTGAGGGTGCAGGGCGCTGGAAGGGGGGCGCCCTGGGAGGCAATGAAAACCTATTTTTGGCTAAAAATACCTCACATATAGCCTCCGGGGGCTATATGGAGATATTTAACCCCTGCCAGAATCCGTTAAGAGCGGGAGACGAGGCCGCCGAAAAAGGGGCGGGGCCTATCTCCTCAGCACACAGCGCCATTTTCCCTCACAGAAAGGCTGGAGGGAAGGCTCCCAGGCTCTCCCCTGCACTGCACTACAGAAACAGGGTTAAAACAGAGAGGGGGGGCACTAATTTGGCGTTAGAAATATATAAAAAAGATGCTATAAGGGAAAACACTTATATAAGGTTGTCCCTATATAATTACAGCGTTTTTGGTGTGTGCTGGCAAACTCTCCCTCTGTCTCTCCAAAGGGCTAGTAGGTCCTGTCCTCTATCAGAGCATTCCCTGTGTGTGTGCTGTGTGTCGGTACGTGTGTGTCGACATGTATGAGGACGATGTTGGTGAGGAGGCGGAGCAATTGCCTGTAATGGTGATGTCACTCTCTAGGGAGTCGACACCGGAATGGATGGCTTATTTAGGGAATTACGTGATAATGTCAACACGCGGCAAGGTCGGTTGACGACATGAGACGGCCGACAAACAATTAGTACCGGTCCAGACGTCTCAAAAACACCGTCAGGGGTTTTAAAACGCCCGTTTACTTTAGTCGGTCGACACAGACACAGACAGGGACACTGAATCCAGTGTCGACGGTGAATAAACAAACGTATTCCTTATTAGGGCCACACGTTAAGGGCAATGAAGGAGGTGTTACATATTTCTGATACTACAAGTACCACAAAAGAGGGTATTATGTGGGATGTGAAAAAACTACCGTAGTTTTTCCTGAATCAGATAAATTAAATGAAGTGTGTGATGATGCGTGGGTTCCCCCCGATAGAAAATATGGGCGGTATACCCTTTCCCGCCAGAAGTTAGGGCGCGTTGGGAAACACCCCTTAGGGTGGATAAGGCGCTCACACGCTTATCAGAACAAGTGGCGGTACCGTCTATAGATAGGGCCGTCCTCAAGGAGCCAGCTGACAGGAGGCTGGAAAATATCATAAAAAGTATATACACACATACTGGTGTTATACTGCGACCAGCGATCGCCTCAGCCTGGATGTGCAGAGCTGGGGTGGCTTGGTCGGATTCCCTGACTAAAAATATTGATACCCTTGACAGGGACAGTATTTTATTGACTATAGAGCATTTAAAGGATGCATTTCTATATATGCGAGATGCACAGAGGGATATTTGCACTCTGGCATCAAGAGTAAGTGCGATGTCCATATCTGCCAGAAGATGTTTATGGACACGACAGTGGTCAGGTGATGCAGATTCCAAACGGCACAAAGGTGTATTGCCGTATAAAGGAAGAGGAGTTATTTGGGGTCGGTCCATCGGACCTGGTGGCCACGGCAACTGCTGGAAAATCCACCGTTTTTTACCCTAAGTCACATCTCTGCAGAAAAAGACACCGTCTTTTCAGCTTCAGTCCTTTCGTCCCTATAAGAGTCATATCTGCCCAGGGATAGAGGAAAGGGAAGAAGACTGCAGCAGGCAGCCCATTTCCAGGAACAGAAGCGTTCCACCGCTTCTGACAAGCTCTCAGCATGACGCTGAGACCGTACAGGACCCCTGGATCCTACAAGTAGTATCCCAGGGGTACAGATTGGAATGTCGAGACGTTTCCCCTGCGCAGGCTCCTGAAGTCTGCTTTACCAAGGTCTCCCTCCGACAAGGAGGCAGTATGGGAAACAATTCACGAGCTGTATTCCCAGCAGGTGATAATTAAATTACCCCTCCTACAACAAGAAAAGGGGTATTATTCCACACTATATTGTGGTACTGAAGCCAGAAGGCTAGGTGAGACCTATTCTAAATCTAAAAAAATTTGAACACTTACAAAGGTTCAAATCAAGATGGAGTCACTCAGAGCAGTGATAACGAACCGGGAAGAAGGGGACTATATGGTGTCCCGAGACATCAGGGATGCTTACCTCCATGTCCCAAATTTGCCCTTATCACTAAGGGTACCTCAGGTTCGTGGTACAGAACTGTCACTATCAGTTTCAGACGCTGCCGTTTGGATTGTCCACGGCACCCCGGGTCTTTACCAAGGTAATGGCCGAAATGATGGTTCTTCTTCGAAGAAAAGGCGTCTTAATTATCCCTTACTTGGACGATCTCCTGATAAGGGCAAAGTCCAGGAAACAGTTGGAGGTCGGAGTAGCACTATCTCGGATACTGTTACAACAGCAGGGGTGGATTCTAAATATTCCAAAATCGCAGCTGATCCCGACAACAAGTCTCCTGTGCTTAGGGATGATTCTGGACACAGTCCAGAAAAAGGTGTTTCTCCCGGAAGAGAAAGCCAGGGAGTTATCCGAGCTAGTCAGGAACCTCCTAAAATCAGTGCATCATTGCACAAGGGCCATGGTAAAAAAATGGTGACTTCCTTCGAAGCAATTCCAGTCGGCAGATTTCATGCAAGAACTTTTCAGTGGGATCTGCTGGACAAATGGTCCGGATCGCATCTTCAGATGCATCAGCGGATAACCCTATATCCAAGGACAAGGGTGTCTCTCCTGTGGTGGTTACAGAGTGCTCATCTTCTAGAGGGCCGCAGATTCGGCATTCAGTTTTGGATGTTGGTGACCACGGAGGCCAGCCCGAGAGGCTGGGGAGCAGTCACACAAGGAAAAAATTTCCAGGGAGTGTGATCAAGTCTGGAGACTTTTCTCCACATAAATATAGCTAAGGGTAAATTTATAATGCTCTAAGCTTAGCAAGACCTCTGCTTCAAGGTCAGCCGGTATTGATCCAGTGGGATAAAACATCACGGCAGTCGCCCACGTAAATAGACAGGGCGGCACAAGAAGCAGGAGGGCAGTGGCAAAAACTGCAAGGACTTTTCGCTGGGCGGAAAATCATGTGATAGCACTGTCAGCAGTGTTTCATTCCGGGAATGGAAACTGGGAAGCAGACTTCCTCAGTAGGCACGACCTCCACCCGGCAGAGTGGGAACTTCATGGGGAAGTTTTCCACATGATTGTAAACCGTTGGGAATTACCAAAGGTGGACATGATGGCGTCCCGTCTGAACAAAAAACGGGACAGGTATTGCGCCAGGTTAAGAGACCCTCAGGCAATAGCTGTGGACGTTCTGGTAACACCGTGGGTGTACCAGTCGGTGTATGTGTTCCATCCTCTGCTTTTCATACCTAAGGTACTGAGAATTATAAGACGTAGAGGAGTAAGAACTATACTCATGGCTCCGGATTGGCCAAGAAGGACTTGGTACCCGGAACTTCAAGAGATGCTCACAGAGGACTTATGGCCTCTGCCGCTAAGAAGGGACTTGTTTCAGCAAGTACCATGTCTGTTCCAAGACTTACCACAGCTGCGTTTGACGGCATGGCGGTGGAACGCCGGATCCTAAGGGAAAAGGCATTCAGGAAGAGGTCATTCCTACCCTGGTCAAAGCCAGAAAGGAGGTGACCGCACAACATTATCACCACATGTGGCGAAAATATGTTGCGTGGTGTGAGGCCAGGAAGGCCCCACGAAGAAATTTCAACTCGGTCGATTCCTGCATTTCCTGCAAACAGGAGTGTCTATGGGCCTCAAATTGGGGTCCATTAAGGTTCAAATTTCGGCCCTGTCGATTTTTCTTCCAGAAAGAATTGGCTTCAGTTCCTGAAGTCCAGAAGTTTGTCAAGGGAGTATTGCATATACAACCCCCTTTTGTGCCTCCAGTGGCACTGTGGGATCTCAACGTAGTTCTGGGATTCCTCAAAACACATTGGTTTAAAACCAGTCAAATCTGTGGATTTGAAGCATCTCACATGAAAAGTGAACATGCTCTTGGACCAGGCGAGTGTCAAATTGGTGGTTTTTTTCTCAAAAAAGCCCATATCTGTTTGTCCATTCGGACAGGGCAGAGCTGCGGACTCGTCCCCAGTTCTCTCCCTAAGGTGGTGTCAGTGTTTCACCTGAACCAGCTTATTGTGGTGTCTTGCGCCTACTAGGGACTTGGAGGACTCCAAGTTGCTAGATGTGGTCAGGGCCCTGAAAATATAGGTTCCAGGACGGCTGGAGTCAGGAAAACTGACTTGCTGTTATCCTGTATGCACCCAACAAACTGGGTGCTCTTGCTTCTAAGCAGACTTTTGCTAGTTGGATGTGTAATACAATTCAGCTTGCACATTCTGTGGCAGGCCTGCCACAGCCAAAATATGTAAATGCCCATTCCACAAGGAAGGTGGGCTCATCTTGGGCGGCTGCCCGAGGGGTCTCGGCTTTACAACTTTGCCGAGCGGCTATTTAGTCAGGGGCAAACACGTTTGTAAAATCCTATAAATTTGATAACCTGGCTAAGGAGGACCTGGAGTTCTCTCATTCGGTGCTGCAGAGTCATCCGCACTCTCCCGCCCGTTTGGGAGCTTTGGTATAATCCCCATGGTCCTTTCAGGAACCCCAGCATCCACTAGGACGATAGAGAAAATAAGAATTTACTTACCGATAATTCTATTTCTCGGAGTCCGTAGTGGATGCTGGGCGCCCATCCCAAGTGCGGATTATCTGCAATACTTGTACATAGTTACAAAAATCGGGTTATTATTGTTGTGAGCCATCTTTCAGAGGCTCCGCTGTTATCATACTGTTAACTGGGTTCAGATCACAGGTTGTACAGTGTGATTGGTGTGGCTGGTATGAGTCTTACCCGGGATTCATAAATCCTTCCTTATTGTGTACGCTCGTCCGGGCACAGTATCCTAACTGAGGCTTGGAGGAGGGTCATAGGGGGAGGAGCCAGTGCACACCACCTGATCCTAAAGCTTTACTTTTTGTGCCCTGTCTCCTGCGGAGCCGCTATTCCCCATGGTCCTTTCAGGAACCCCAGCATCCACTACGGACTCCGAGAAATAGAATTATCGGTAAGTAAATTCTTATTATTCGCCGTATGGTGGCCAATCCTGGGATCAGGATCGGCGGGATCCCAGCCTAAAATTGGCCGGGCTTCCATATCTGTATTGGAGCTCCCAATCCCGGGGATTTCGGGATTGGCCACCACTTTACATTTTTCTATGCCGGGCAGTGTTGAGAGTCCACAGGATGCTAATACTCTGCCTGGCTTCCCCTGCTCTGCTTTCCCTGCTGCTGGCTGTGCGCACTGCACAGCGTGACGTGAAGTCAGAGGTCACGCTGCGCAGCTAGCTGCCCGCCGGACCTCACCTCCACTCAGTAAGTGACCCACCCTCCCACCTGTTCAGATTAGGGTTGGTTATGTGGGCTGGGCAGGGTTGGGAGGACGACACATTGAAAAGAAACCAATCCCGGGATCTGATCATTTTTCAATCCCGATACCCAGGACTGAAAAATATGGCCCGTGATTGGCCACCCTAAAGTCGTGGTAGTCAACATTTATGAAAAGGGATTCTGCATACTGTTGTTTTTCAAAGTTTATTTTTTGTGGTTTTTTTTTTTTTTAAATAGCCAAAGTGATATTTATTGTCTGATGTTATGTTTCTTTTGTTTTTTCATTATGAAAGAAAAATTAAAGGAGAAATCTCAGAGTGCTCAAAAAGTTGTTACAAAAGCTGCAAGCACAACACCAAAGGTTACTGCAAATAATGGAAACAGCTCTGCAAACAGGTATGTAGTACAGGTCTCCTCCATGGTTTATGTAGTGTGATGCGCCTAAATCAGTCTAAATCTGCTATAATGTGGGAGCTGAGCGTTTGAACTTTTGTGCATTCCTGAGTTTCTCTGACCAAGTACTTTGTGAAACAAAGCCCTAAATATATTGTTTTAGTGTTGATCTAGCGGTAGAACCAAAACTTATTTATAATTTACTGTATGCTCTTAATTTTAAACTTGCCAGTTTGAAGTGACCCAGATGGCTGGATTCAGAAGGGGAGTTCTGCAGATACTGCATTAGCATAAATTATACACTATTTAAAGGACTGCTATACTGTAAAACTAGCTTTTTTCAAATATGAAGAAAGGAAGATAAAACTAGCATTAAATGTTTATTTAGCTGCAGATCTTTTTAAAAAGTGACTTGTTAGTGCCATGCTGTACACATTTATCCAAGATTCATTTGAAGATCATAGAAGTGATAGAGAAGGGAGATGGCTCCCATCGATGTGTATGTTCTTTTATTCTTTCACTGTTTAGTCAAATCTAATTTTTTTGATACATAAACTAATATTTGTTTCTTTAAGGACATTAAAGGCCCATACACACTTGCCGATAAAATGAGCGACGTCGCTCATTTCCCCCTCCCTGAGCGACTTCCCTCATTTTATTGGCAAGTGTGTATGCGGCCAGCGACGACCGATGCGCGGCCCCGCTGCTCGGCATCGATCGTCGCTGTCGCCAGTGCATGCATGCAGGATCTGGACTGTCGTCTAAGACCTGCATGCAAGGCTGGCTGAGGCTTGACGTCACTGAGCGATATGAGCGGTCATATCGCTCAGTGTGTACAGTCGGCCGCCGGCCCGGAAGGGGAAACATTAGACAACGTCGTCTAATGTGTACGGACCTTGGCCCTCATTCCGAGTTGTTCGCTCGCAAGGCGATTTTAGCAGAGTTACACACGCTAAGCCTCCGCCTACTGGGAGTGAATCTTAGCTTCTTAAAATTGCGAACGATGTATTCGCAATATTGCGATTACAAACTACTTAGCAGTTTCAGAGTAGCTTCAGACTTACTCGGCATCTGCGATCAGTTCAGTGCTTGTCGTTCCTGGTTTGACGTCACAAACACACCCAGCGTTCGCCCAGACACTCCCCCGTTTCTCCAGCCACTCCCGCGTTTTTTCCGGAAACGGTAGCGTTTTTATCCACACGCCCATAAAACGCCGTGTTTCCGCCCAGTAACACCCATTTCCTGTCAATCACATTACGATCGCCGGAGCGAAGAAAAAGCCGTGAGTAAAAAAACTATCTTCATAGCAAAAATACTTGGCGCAGTCGCAGTGCGAACATTGCGCATGCGTACTAAGCAGAAAAACGCTGCGATGCGAAGAAAATTACAGAGCGAACGACTCGGAATGACCCCCCTTATGTCCAATTCTACAAAAGTCCTCATAGTCCTATGAACACACCAAAGATTTATGTTGTAGGAGTACAAAAATTATTTCTGTTTGGGTGGGTCGTTATCTTTTGTATGCTGCCTGCTCCATATACTTGTATTTTCTGTAAGGGGATCATTAAAGTGCAATTGCTGGAATTGTGACTTATGGGTGTTTTCCTTATGTTAGTGGGTAACCAGCCATAATTTAGATGTTGTCCATTAAAAAGTGAAAAAGACGAAACACAAAGGGCTGGATTCAATTAGCTATGTTTAATAACTGCGAGCTAATTGGCCTGCTGGGGCCAATCAGTTAGAACCTGCAATCAGCCCGCAGGCTGTACTTAACGCAAATTTTTGTTCGAGTCTGAAGGAGGCTCGGACAGAAATCATTTCTAAATACCCTGATCGCAGGTGCCACAAATGTGTTAGCCCATAGCACTGGGAACTTCTCCCGGAATCTACGGGTTAAAGCACTTTAGCGGATAATTTACCATGCGAGCGAAATGAGACTGTAATTAAATAGCCCTGGGCGTTAAAGCCCGAGACCACCACACTTTTCCTGGTGCAGTAAATTACCATATCTAATTAAATCTGGCACAAAGTATTGTTGTAAATAGTGTTGTGAGTTTAAAATGACACGCTGGATTGTTAAAATATAGTTTTCATACACTTATTAATCTGACATTGGTTTACACCGATTCATGTTAACTCCCATGGTTGTCTTGTATAGCAAAGTTTTAAAAGAAAAAGAAGACAAAGATAAAATTGGGAAAGAAAAGGAGAAAGATAAGAAGGAAAAGACTCCAGCAGCAACACCAGAGACGAAGGCACCAGCAAAGGATGGAAAAGATAGAGTAAAGGAAGAACGGGCAAGCAAAGATGAAAAGCTGAGAGATGTTAAGGAGAAAACACCAAAATCTGACAAAGAGAAGGAAAAAATCAAAAAAGAAGAAAAGTCTCAGAAGGAAGAAAAATCCAAGTCTGTTACAGCGAATACCGAATCAAAACTGGCTGCAGAGAAGGAAAAAGAGAAGGAGCCCTCAAGAGAGAGAGATCTGTTGAAGGAATCTAAATTGAAGGAAAGCTCTAAAGGAGGCGATAAGACAGCTGTGGCTGGGTCCTTGAAGTCCCCTGTTTCCCGATCCGAGATATCCGAGTCTGAAAGGGGTAAGATTTTTTTTTTTTTTTTTTGTCCTATTGTAAAAAACTGGATTTGAGGTTGTAAAGATTGATAGCAAAGCATGTTACTGTGGAGATGTGAGCAAAGTCATACTGCTATATTTAATTATGTTATTCCAGCATATCTAGATTATCTATATTCAGTTTTAGTTTCTGCTAGGAAAAAAAAAAAGCATTGACAGGCTTTGATATCTGTGTCCCAGAAATTATTCTAACAGGCTGTGTTGGATGCTTTGTGTACTAATTCAGTAATAGCCTTATAACCTAGGGTAACGAGACTAGGGAAATAAACATACCCCTGTATACTGAAATTTGGATATTGTATTTTGTTTATCTATAGATTTATAGATTTCAGATCAATGTATCTTTATGACCTGACATTCAGTTGCCAATAGGAAAATAAATCTTGATATTTGATTTGTGATTTTTCAGCTTCTGTGTCTTGGCCCATGCACACAGAGATATGCTAGATTTTATTGACCTAGCTACCTCAAACTTTAATTGGTCAAAATCATATCTGAATCCCCCTTATAGGTAACCATTTTATATGTCAACCACTGAATATAGGTTATCTTGCTAAGCAAGCAGGGATTGTCTCATTTAGAAAGTGTTCTATGGTGTATTGAGCAAGTCTTTCTAACACCAATTAAAGCTATGGCGCTGTCCCAGGAAGTGTTTCTGTGTACACATGAGGATGGCAGCTTGAGTCAGTCCTAGAGATCGTTGATTGTACAGGCAGCATTTAAAGTTCTGTCTTGTGATTGACAAGTGTCAGTGTGTTCATCTGACGAGGCATTTACGCTACAGGTCAGCGTGCTCTATGAAGACACCTATCAAAACTGTTTTCTCTAGTATCCATAAGGTATATTGGAGGAAACTTAGTACGATGGGTAAAGTTGGGGTCCAAAGCCAGTGCACTTTAAATTTATCTTAAGCCCTAGAGGATACTGGGGTCCATTTAGTACCACAGGGTATACACGGGTCCACTAGGAGCCATGGACACTTTAAGAATTTGATAGTGTGGGCTGGTTCCTCCCTCTGTGCCCTTCCTACCAGACTCAGTTTAGAAAATGTGCCCGGAGGAGCCGGTCATGCTGAAGGAAGCTCTTGAAGAGTTTTCTGCATTTATTTTATATGTTTATTTTCAGGCAGGGCTGGATGGCACCAGCCTGCCTGTTTCATGGGACTTAGGGGGGTAGAGGACGGCCCAACCTCTTGAAGGGTTAATGGTCCCGTTCCCCGCTGACAGGACACTGAGCTCCTGAGGGACCAATTCGTAAGCCCATCACTGCGAGTGTACAGTCCCGCAGTACGCCACCACCCCTAACAGAGCCAGAAGAATGAAGAGTGGCGAGTACAGAGCCGGTGTCCCAAGGGTTCGAAGACGCACGGCTTCTTAATGGGGCGGAATGCGTCTCTGGACACAGTACACAACTGCGTCCCTGTACACTGTACATAGTACCCATACTGGCACAACAGCCTTAAAACGGTTTTCTCCATTTTAAGCACCAGATTCCTCAGCCAGTATAAAAAAAGTGGTAAGATCGCGCGCCATTGAAGGGGCGGGGCTTCACTATGAGAGGATGGAGAAAACCGTTTTAAGGCTGTTATGCCAGTATGGCAGCTCACCAGCGCCATTTTCCCCCTGCAGTGGACACAGATGCTGACAGGACAGGGACGCGCAGCTCCTCCTGTGTGACTCCAAATTACCTCAGCGGTACTAGGGGTCATAGCAGGGGGGTAGCGATTACTAGTGTACTAAGTCCCCTATCAGGGTACTTAGTCTGCGACCCGGCTAAGCTTGGCATTAGCGATAAGGGCGCGGTGAGGGCTGGCTCCAAACATCTGTGTCTCCCTGAAGGGCTCTTTGTGGGTTTATTGTGCTTAACCTTTCCTCTGTGTGTGTGTGCGCTCTGTCACATTACATTATGTCATGCAAAGAGTATGTGTCTTGTACCTCAGAGTGTTCCTCTTCACCAGGAGGCTCACTACTGGGTACTCAGGGTTCACAGACTAGTGGGGCTGAACCGGAATGGGTTAATTCTCTTAAAGGAAAGATCTCAACTCTTTCTACAAACTTGTCCCGCAACGAGAAAGAGACGCAACACTTAAAACAGACTGTGGATGAGTTTATGAACACAGACTAAGTCCCCAAGACAGCTTCTCAACCCCCTCCCATTTGTCCGCAAAAGCGATCTCTGGCCCATATCCTGCAGTCTGCCTCATGGAGACATGGAGGAGGGGGAGGTGGACTCAGAGGGGGGGGTTGCGGCTTTGTCACAGGGAATAGAGGCTCTTCTAGATGTTTTCTGCATATTCCTGATAAGGTTTCAAAGGAGTGTGAGGAATCTTATCTTAATGTAAAAAAGAAGTCCTCAGTCACTTTTCCTGCATCAAAGGAATCGAATACCCTGTTTGAAGAACCTTGGGTTAATCCTGATAAGTTTCAGATCCCTAAAAGGTTACTCTAAACTTTTCCTCTGGAGGATAGGAAAAAATGGGAAAATCAGCTGATAGTGGACGCATCAGTCTCTAGGCTGTCACAAAAAATTGTATTGCCTGTTACTGGTGCAGCCTCCCTAAAAGACACGGCTGATTGTAAAATTGAGACTACACTCAAATCATTTTACACAGCTGCTGGGGTGGCCCAGAGACCCACTATTGCATGTGCGTGGATCACTAAAGCCATTGCAAAATGGTCAGGTAACCTAATTGAGGGTTTGAATTCCTTATCTATAGGGGAGATTGTTTTACTCCTACAGCATATACAGGACTCTGCAAACTTTATGGTGGAAGCCATAAAGGAATAGCACCACCGCTATGGCTGTGTAGGCACACAGAGGCTTGTAGCTACGCCAGTGGAC
Source organism: Pseudophryne corroboree (assembly GCF_028390025.1). Classification (NCBI taxonomy): domain Eukaryota; kingdom Metazoa; phylum Chordata; class Amphibia; order Anura; family Myobatrachidae; genus Pseudophryne; species Pseudophryne corroboree. The sequence goes on along the minus strand of NC_086451.1, from coordinate 274,721,710 downwards.
TGCTGACGCGGATTCCAGGAAAGGCATGGAAGGCCTACCATTCACAGGAGAGGCCTTGTTCAGAGATGAATTAAACAAAAGGATCTCCACAGCTACGGCAGGCTGCGGGTAATCTACGTATCTTCCTTCCGCAGCCCTCCCAACCAAGAAGACTTATTCAGTTACAGTCATATCGGATGGCCAAATTCAAGGGCAAATCCAGAGGTGCTTCTATGTCCTCCAGTGCAGCAAGAGGTAAACCACGCAAACCAGCAACAGCAGGTGCTCAGGAACAGAGCTCAGGCTCTGCTTCCTCAAAGTTTTCAGCATGACTGTGGACCGTAATGCCTGGAAGGCTGTCAGGTGGGAGCATCGCCTACAATTCTTCAGTCAGATCTGGTCAAATTTGTGCCAGGATCCCTGGGTCATAAATCTTATTTCCCAGGGCTACTGACTGGAGTTCCAAGAGCTCCCTGCTCACAGATTCTTCAAATCAGCCATGCCATCCAAATACTGGTACAGACTCACGTCATTGTTCCAGTTTCACCTCATCAACTAAACAAGGGGTACTTGTTTGTAGTACCGAAACCGAACGGTTCGGTAAGACCAATTTTGAACCTCAAGTCGTTGAACCCGTACTTAAGAGTGTTCAAATTCAAGATGGAGTCTCTGAGAGCGTTGATCTCAGGTCTGGAGGATGGGTAATTCCTAGTGTCTCTGGATATCAAGGATGCGTACCTTCATATTCCAATCTAGCCGCCTCATCAGGCTTACCTACGGTTTGCATTGCAGGACTGTCACTACCAGTTCCAGGCCCAGACATTCGGTATCTCCACGGTACCGAGGCTATTCACCAAGGTGATGGCAGAGATGATGTTTCTACTCCGCAAACAGGGAGTGAACATAATTCCGTACCTGGACTATCTCCTGATAAAAGCACCGTCCAGGGAAAGGTTGCTGGACAGCATTGCTCTCTCAACCAAACTTCTCCAGTATCATGGGTGGATTCTGAACCTTCCGAAATCTCACCTAGAGCCCCATTCCTGGGGATGATACTGGATACTGAGTCGCAGAAGGTGTTCCTTCCGTTGGAAAAGGCATTAGTGATCCAGTCGATGGTTTGTGATGTCCTGAATCCAACCCAGATATCGGTGCATTCGCCTTCTGGGGAAAATGGTGGCCTCTTACGAGGCTCTTCAATACGGAAGGTTTCACGCAAGACCCTTCCAGCTCGATCTGTTGGACAAATGGTCCGGATCGCATCTTCACATGCACCAGAGGATCCGTTTGTCGCCAAAATCCAGGATCTTCCTTCTGTGGTGGCTACAGATTTATCACCTCATCGATGGTCGGAGGTTCGGAATTCAGAATTGGTTTCTGTTAACCACAGACGCAAGCCTCAGGGGTTGGGGAGCAGTCACTCAGGGATTGGTCCAGTCAGGAAGTAGTCCTTCCAATCAACATTCTGGAACTCAGGGCCATATATAACGCCCTTCTGCAGGCCTCACATCTTCTTCAAGATCAGGCCATTCAGGTCTTGTCGGACAATGTGACGGCAGTAACGTACATAAACTGACAGGGCACAACGAAAAGCAGAGCAGCAATGTCAGAGGTGTCAAGAATTCTCCTCTGGGCAGAGAGAAACTCTGTGGCAGTGTCAGCGGTCTTAATTCCGGGATTAGACAACTGGGAAGCAGACTTCCTCAGCAGACACGACCTGCACCCGGGGGACAGGGTCCTTCACTCGGAAGTGTTCAGGTGCTTGACAAGTCGATGGGGATATCCACAGATTGACGTGATGACCTCTCGTCTCAACAAGAAGCTCAAGCAGTATTGTTTCAGGTCGAGAGACCCACAGGCGGTGGCGGTAGGCTCCCTGACGACTCCATGGGTCTATCAGGGTGTACGTGTTTCCTCCACTTCCTCTGATCCCAAGAATTCTAAAAAGAATAAAAAGGGAAAAGGTTCAAGCAATTCTTATTGCTTCGGACTGGCCAAGAAGGGCCTGGTACGCGGACCTGCTGGAGATGCTCCTCGATGATCCGTGGCCTCTACCTCTTCGCAAGAATCTTCTGCAACAGGGCCCATTCGTCTATCAGGACTTACCGCGGCTACATTTGACGGCATGGAAGTTGAACGGCTGATTCTAACCAGGGGAGGGATCCCTAACAAGGTTATCCCGACTATGATCCAAGCCAGGAATGGGGTAATGACTAAGCATTACTATCGTATTTGGATGAAATACGTTTCTTGGTGTGAGAGCAGAAAATTTTCTGCGGTGGAATTCCATCTATGACGTTTCCTGCTTTTTCTACAAGCAGGAGTGTATGTGGGCCTACTTCTGGGCTCCATAAAAGTCCAGATTTCTTCCTTGTCCCTTTTCTTTCAGAAACAATTGGCTTCTCTCCATGAGGTCCAGACGTACTTGAAAGGTGCATCCAACCTCCCTTTGTGCCTTCCACGGCACCTTGGGATCTCGATGTGGTGCTGCATTTCCTCGAATCAGATTGGTTTGAACCGTTACAGAAGGTGGACGTAACATATATTACGTGGAAGACCGACACTGTTTGCCTTTGCCTCAGCAAGACGTGTGTCGGAGCTGGTGGCTTTGTCTTACATATTTAATTTTCCATGAGGATAGAGCAGAACTCGTCAGCAATTTCTTCCTAAAGTGGTGTCTGCGTTTCACATCAACCAACCTATTGTGGTTCCGTGTGTCACCGAAACCTCTGCTACTTCAAAGTCATTAGATGTCGTAAGGGCTTTAAAGGTGTATGTGAATAGAACAGCTCGTCACAGAGAGACTGACTCGCTGATTGGGTGTCCTGCTTCAAAGCAGACAATTGCACGCTGGATCAGACTTACTATCCAGCATGCTTATTCCACGGCGAGTTTGCCATGTTCAAAATTTGTACTGGCCCACTCTACTAGGTCGGTGGGTTCTCCTTGGGTGGCTGCCCGGGGTATCTCTGCTTTACAGCTCTGCCGAGCAGCTTAGTCAGGTTCGAACGCGTTTGCAAGGTTTTATAAGTTCGCAACTTTGGCCTCTGAGGACCTTCAGTTTGGTCAATCAGTTCTGCAGGAACCTCAGCACTCTCCCATCCTGTTACATCCCCATGGTACTAAATAGACCTCAGTATCCTCTAGGACATAAGAGAAAATAGGATTTTAATTACCTACCGGTAAATCCTTTTCTCGTAGTCCGTAGAAGATACTGGGCGCCCGCCCAGTGCTTCGTTCTTCCTGCACTGTTACTTGGTTAAGTAATGTTGGTTCAGCCGTTGCTGTTCCTGTTTCATGTATGGTTAGCTTGGCTTTCCTCTTATTGTGTGTGTGCTGGTTCGGAATCTCGCCACTATCCTTATCTATCCTTCTCTCGAAGTATGTCCGTCTCCTCGGGCACAGTTTCCTAGACTGAGTCTGGTAGGCGGGATATAGAGTAGTGTTCACTCTAGGATTTTTTTAAGGGCAGGGTGCTGAGCATTGAAGAGGGCACATTTTTATTTGAAGGGCACATTTTTGATGTGACGCTTTGCGCACAAAGCATAGTGCATATGTTTATAGTTTTTGTACACACATTTTGCCCTTAGTAAATCATATACCCATGCATACATACTGTATAAGACACCTAACATCTGTACTGAGAAACATACTGTATATGTCCAGTCTTCTATGTGTTATAAAACAGAAAAGTTAAACAATGGGTTAAAATATATATAAAAAAAAAATAAGTATGTTCTACTAGGAAAATATTGTAAGCAGTACATGCTCACTGCTTACCCTGTTCTTTCCCTCTTTATCAGAGTGCTGTGTTATATGCAGTGCCTCCTCTGCCATCCAGCTTGCTAAAGGATAGAAATTGTTTTCCAATTTCAGAGGTGGGCAAGGAGTAGATGACAACATTGTAACGTGCACTCTGACTGTTGCATTCTGTATACAAGGGGACGATTTATGGTCCTGCAGGGTGCACTGAAAAAGGGCAGGGTGCTTTTTCACATTTCAGAAATGGGCAGGGTGCAGCACCCTGCTGAAACAGCCTAGAAGGAACACTAATAGAGGGAGGACCAGCCCACACTCTCAAATTCTTAAATTGCTCATGGCTCATAGTGGACTCGTCTATACCCCATGGTACTAAATGGACCCCAGTATCCTCTACGGACTACGAGAAAAGGATTTACCGGTAGGTAATAAAAATCCTATTTTTCTTCACTGGATGTGCTGGCTCCTCCCCTCTATGCCCCCTCCCACAGGACGTTTAAAAAAAAAGTTCCCTCAGGAGAGGATGCACATCTCTGAGCTCCAGAGAGTTTTCTTCAATTTCTTTTTTCTGTTTGGTATTTTCGGTATGCTGTTTGGGCAACAGCATACCTGCACTGTGGGAGTTAGGGGGGAGGACAGTCACCGGCCTCTCAGAGGTGCAGAGCCGCTTCCCCGCTGCAGGACCACCATCGTGAGGGGTTGTTGTTCAGTGGGGCACTGCGCCTTGGCTGTCACAGCCGCAGCACACCGCACACCCCTAACGCTGCCTGAAGGTGACATCAGTACAAACCAGGGGCCCCGCTATGGGGGTCCCCCGGTTCACTGTGCAGCTGATCACGGGCGCGGCATACGGGACCCTCCCGGGGGCGTTCCACTAAGATCCCCCGTGTAGACTGTCACAAACTGCTAGAACTAGCACTTGTGTGATGTTTTTTAGATGAAAGGAGACTTTACCATTATAAATATTCTCTGTAGCTCCGGTGCCATTGGAGGGGGCGGAGCTACCTCAGAGCGGGAGCAGAGGCATTTTGGTAACTTCCTCTGCTTAATGCAGACACAGCACACAGCGCTTCCTGCCTCACAAGACACGCTGAAATTCTGGTACAGGGTGTAGCAAAGGGGGGAGCCACTATTGTACACTATCTGGGTCCTCTACTGGACATAAATTCTTAGTGTTTACTGTGATATAGCAAGCTGCAAGCCTAACAGGGGCTGTACAGCTTGGGGGTGTGCTGGTGTCCTTCTCTCTTGTGTCTCCTCTCACATACAGTAAGGGGAGGCTTGCAAATACTGTCTGTGTGTATATTATTGTACCATACCTCCCAACTGTCCCAATTTTCGCGGGACAGTCCTGTTTTTTGGGGACTGTCCTGCTGTCCCACCCGCGGGCCGCAGTGTCCCGCGGTGGGGGGTGGGGTGGGGGGCAGTTGGGAGTCTTTCTCTCGCTGCCCTGCTTAGCAGAGCAGCGGTGAATAGAGCGGCGGTGAATAGACGCTGTGTGCATGCGCACAGCGTTTATTCACTGGAGTCCGAGGGAGAGGGGGCATGCCAGCGGCTCACAGAGCATGCCCCCTTAGTGACAAAAATGGGGGCGTGGCTCGCGAACGCGGGTCTTCCCACGAAGCCACGCCCCATTCCATTGACCCCACCCCTTTTCGGGAGCGCACACGGCTTCGCCGCGCATGTGTCCCGTTTGCACCAAGTTCAAAGTTGGGAGGTATGTTGTACTTACTGTGGACATGGGTAAACGCAAGCTGTGCAATGTATGCCACACCAGATTCTCTCCTCTATCATCTGATTCTGTCTGAAAAATGCAGCCAATCTTCACAGATCAGTGAAGGGGCTGAGGGAGAGTGTACAGAGCCCGCATGGTTAGGGTCTCTTGCAACTATGATGTCTGATACAGTATGTCATCACAGCTCACTGCTAATGTACAGAAAACTCAGCTACTACAGCAAGCTGTTGCAGATTTAGCTGCTAGGGCAGATGTTACACAGCCCCCATCCCCTCGTGCAGGGCCATAAAAGTGTGGTTTGCCTGCACTACTATCTGACATAGATGAAGGATATTCAGGAGGATGGGGAGGAATTTGACCCCATTAGTGGGATCCTGATTCTGCTTAGGGTATATAACCCCTAATTCTGGCTTTATGGGATGTGTTAAAGCTCTCTCTAGAGGACACTGCGTCACAGCAGTTGTTTTTCTTTACACAAAACAAGCCTAATGTCACTTTCCCTGATTCTACGGCGTTAGTTGACCTATTTAAGCTGGCCTGGAAAAATCTACACAAGAAATTCCAAGTGTCAAAAAAAGTTTTTGCGCACTTTCACATTTGCTCCTGAAGGTAGGACATTTTGGGATGAACCCCCGGGAGTTGATGTATCAGTCTCTCGACTGTCCAAAAAGGCGGTGCTGCCTGCACCGGGCTCTTTTACCATAAAGGATCCTGGGGATAGGAAAATAGAAGCTACACTCAAATATATTTACATGGCAGTAGGTGTATCGCGACGACCGGTCATTGCAGGTTGCTGGATGTCACATGCCATTCATTCATGGGCCACTCAAATTCAGAGGGCCTCTCTGGGGCTATGCCTCCGGTCATTATGGCGACCCTCCTTAAGCACATTCAGGACACTACCTGCTTCCTCTTTGATTCACTCAAGGAAATGGGGAATATTAATGCTAGGACTTCTGCCATGGCAGTGTTGACGCACCAGGCCCTGTGGTTGCGTCAGTGGATAGCGGACACGGAATCCAAACACAATGTGGAAACCCTCCCCATTTCAGGGGAATGGCTCTTTGGGGTTGAATTTGATACCTGGATTTCCAAAGTTACAGCTGGGAAATTCATGTTTCTCCCCTCTGGGGCTCCACCGGCGAGACGCTCCTACCCGGGGCCATTTGTACAGTCCTTTCGGTCTCACAGATTTCGATCTAAGGCCAGAGGTGCTTCCAATGCGACTAGAGGCACCAGAGGTAAGTCAAGAAAACCTGCCAGCACCAGCTCTCAGGAACAGACCACCAGTTCTGCTTCCACTAAGGCCTCAGCATGACGGTGCCCACCCACCCCAAGTTGATCTTGAGGTGGGAGCTCGACTGCGTATTTTCAGCCGCATCTGAGAGGCTTCCTGCCAGGATACCTGGGTCCGGGATCTAATTTCTCAAGGCTACAAGCTAAAGTTCGACAGTGTCCCTCCCCTTCGATTTTTCAAATCAAGCTTACCAGCTTTGGAGGATATGTGGGTTACGTTGCAACAGGCCATCCTAAAGTTGGTAAGGCCCATTTTGAATCTAAAGTCTTTGAATCCTTACCTGAAAGTGTTCCGGTTCAAAATGGAATCCTTGCAAGCAGTGATTGCGGGCCCTGAAGAACAGGAATTCATGGCTTCCTTGGACTTCAAGGGCGCCTAACTCCATGTTCTGATTTGGCTGCCTCATCAGGCGTACCTGAGGTTTGCCCTGCTGGACAATCACTACCAATTCCAAGCTCTGCCCTTCGGCCTGTCCACAGCTCCGAGGGTGTTCACAAAGGTGATGGCGGAGATGATGTTCCAGCTCCGGGTCCACGGGGTAATATTGTCCCTTACCTGGACGATCTTCTAATAAAAGCAAGATCCAGGGAGCTCTTGGTGGCCCAGAAGGTGTACCTACCAGAGGACAAAGCAAGAACACTTTAGGAGATGGTCCGCATGGTGCTCCGGCCTCTCGAGTGTCCATCCATCTTTGCATAAGATTTTTGGGCAAGATGGTCACCTCCTACGAGGCGATCCAATACGGCAGGTTCCATGCCAGAACTTTTCAGTTGGATCTCCTGAGCAAATGGTCCGGTTCACATCTTCAAATGCATCGGATGATACGGTGTCGCCTCAGGCCAGGATTTCCCTCCTGTGGTGGCTGCAGTCCTCCAATATCCTGGAGGGCCGGAGTTTCGGGATTCAGGATTGGACCCGCCTCACCACAGATGCAAGTCTCCGAGGTTGGGGAGATGTCACCCAAGGGGCGCAGTTCCAGGGCAGGTGGTCAGCCCACGAAAGCCTCCTTCCAATCAATATTCTGGAACTTCGGGCAATCTTCAATGCTCTGCTTCAGACCTCCACTCAGGAAACATGCAATCCAGGTACAGTTGGACAACACCACAGCGGTGGCATACATTAATTGGCATGGAGGGACAAAAAGCAGAGCCTGCATGCGAGAGGTGTCAAGAATACTCCTCTGGGCAGAAAGAAATGCAGGAGCAATGTCCGCAATCTTCATTCCGAGTGTAGACAACTGGGAAGCGGACTTCCTCAGTCGTCACGAGAGGAGTGTTGGCTACACCAGCAAGTGTTCCAACAGATGGCTTCTCGTCTCAACAAGAAGCTTCACTGGTATTTCTCATGAACCAGGGACCCGCAGGCGAGGGCATTCGATGCACTGATGTCGCCTTTGCCTTACTGTTGGTCTACCTGTTTCCTCCGAACCCGGTGTTCCTAAGGGTGCTCAGACGAATCAGAAATCAAGGAGTCCAGGCAATTCTGATTCCCACGGAGTGGCCTCGGAGGGCGTGGTTCGTGGATCTTCTTGACATGTCCGTCAAAGACCCCTTGCCCTCTACCACTACGAAGAGACCACCTTTAACAAGGACCGTTCATCTACCTGGACTTGCGGCGACTTTGTTTGACGGCATGGAGGTTGAAACATCCTAGCTCACAAGGGTCTTTCCAAGAAGGTTATTGCTACCATGGTTCGGTCCCAGAAGCCTGTGACGTCAAAACACTATCATCATATCTGGAGAAAATATCTCTTGGTGCGAGGAACACACATTTCCACCTGCAGAGTTCCACTTGGGACGTTTCTTAAGTTTCCTGCAGGCTGTTGTGGATAAGGGCTTACGTCTGGGTTCCATTAAGGTCCAGATTTTAGCTCTCTCCATTTTTTTCCAGAAGAAATTGGCAATGTTGCCAGAAGTGCAGACCTTCTTGCAAGGCGTACTCCTCATACAACCTCCGTTTGTGCCGCCTACTGCACCCTGGGATTTGAATGTGAATGTGGTGTTGAAATTCCTACAATCCTCCTGGTTCGAACCACTGATGACGGTAGAAGACAAGTACCTCACGTGGAAGATGGTGATGTTACTGGCCCTGGCTTCTGCTAGACGTGTCTCAGAATTGGAGGTCTAATCGTGTAAAAGTCCTTACTTGGTCTTTTACGAGGACAGACCGGAGCTCCGGACTTGACAGCAATTCCTGCCGAAGGTTGTCTCCGCGTTTCACCTGAATCAACCTATTGTGGTTCTGTCGGGTTCTGGTTCTTCTGCTCCTCCGGAGGCATTGGATGCTGTGCGAGCCTTGAAGATCTATGTCAATCGGACAGCTCGGATCAGAAAGTCGGATTTCTTGTTCGTGCTCTATGATGCACAGAAGAAGAGCTGCCCTGCTTCAAAGCAGTCTATTGCTCGTTGGATTAGGCTTACTATCCAACAGGCCTATGTGTCGGTAGCCTTACCTGTTCCTAGTTCTGAAGGCCTACTCTACTAGATCGGTGGGGTCTTCCTGGGCGGCTGCCCGTTGAGGCTTGGCCTTGCAACTATGCCGAGCTGCTGCCTGGTCGGGGAAGAACACTTTTGTTAAGTTTTACAAGTTTGATACCCTGACCAAAGAGGATACCCAGCTTGGGCAGGTGGTGCTGCAGCAGTGTCCACCCGTTCCCGCACGTTCTGGATGCTTTGGGACGACCCATTGTACTAAGTTTCCCCAAATATCCCATATGGATGCTAGAGAAAATAGGATTTAAATGCCCACCGGTAAATCCTTTTCTCGTAGTCCATACTAGATATTGGTGCCCACCTCAGTGTGGTGACTTTTCTGCAGGTTCTCTTTTATGTGGTTACCTGTTCAGCTGTTGCTGCTGTTGTCACCAGCTGTTGCTGGTTGTTATATGTTAGTGGTGTGCTGGTGTATAAATCTCACCACGTTTTTGTTCTCATAATTCCTTCACTCATATATGTCCTTTCTCCTTCGGGCAAGTTTTTACCTATAACTGCCTGTGGGAGGGGACTTAGAGGGGAGGAGCCAGCACGCCCAGTGAAGAAAATGGTAAAGTGTACTGGCTCCTTTGGACCCCGTCTATACTCATCGTACTACGTTTCCCCCAATATCCCTTATGGACTACGAGAAAAGTATTTACCAGTAGGTATTTAAAATCCTATTTTTACTATGACGTATATAGTGGAATTCTGACATATTGCACCTATGCAGTGATACCCAAACGTTTTTGAATCATGGAGCCTTACAGTATCAGAATTTATTTCACGGCACCCCCGGGCATAGGTTTTGTGTAGAGAAATTCTGAAAAAAATATTAAATTAAGCTAATTGTGTTTAGACAATATGTCATCCTTGTGTTCAGTTATGGTGAAGGAGAAGATTTGCTACTGTTTGTTCACAAATTTTATGATTGGCAGCCACCAGCACTGGTATTGCCTATTACATTGACGATAAATAATTTAATTTGGTCCTGGAGTACCAACCCAGGGCACCCTAGGGTGCAACGACACCCAGTTTGGGTACCACTGATCTAGTGCATAATATTTTGGCTGCAACTAAAAGCCTTAAGGGGGGTACTCACGGGAGAGATGTGTGCTGAGCGATCTTAACACAGACCGCTCAGCACACATCTCTCACCCCGCTCAGCACAGCGCGATGTGCTGAGCGAGGGGGAAAGCCGACGGGGGCCGCTCACTTCACACAACGGTGAAGTGAGCGACCCGCTAGATTGAGCCTGCATGCAGGCTCAATCTAGCACCGGCGATAGCGATGCACGGGGCCGCGCATCGCTATCGCTGGAGGGCATACACACGGCAGATCCGTGCTTAAAATCTAAGCAATCTAGCAAGATTGCTTAGATTTTAAGCACGGATCTCTCCGTGTGTACCCCCCTTTACTGCTAAGAGCAATGTACTTAAAAGATATTACAGCCACACAAAAAGCTGTTTTTAATTAAAGCTGCAAGCTTTTTCTATTTAAACAGCGTTATGCAAGTGTTTTTATTAATACCCAAGATTTGAATGACTTTTATTTATATGCATTTAAACACAAAGTTGCACTTTATCACTTCCACTAAACATTTCTGGGAATTACTAAATACAGCCCTATAGAAGGGAGGTAGCGTTTGGTTCCTTTCAACTGCTGTTCACTTAATTATAAAATCGCCAGGGTGCCCAATATTATACTGTTAATTTCTCTATCGTCCTTGTGGATGCTGGGGTTCCTGAAAGGACCATGGGGAATAGCGGCTCCGCAGGAGACAGGGCACAAAAAGTAAAGCTTTCCGATCAGGTGGTGTGCACTGGCTCCTCCCCCTATGACCCTCCTCCAGACTCCAGTTAGATTTTTGTGCCCGGCCGAGAAGGGTGCAATCTAGGTGGCTCTCCTAAAGAGCTGCTTAGAGAAAGTTTAGCTTAGGTTTTTTATTTTACAGTGAGTCCTGCTGGCAACAGGATCACTGCAACGAGGGACTTAGGGGAGAAGGAGTGAACTCACCTGCGTGCAGGATGGATTGGCTTCTTGGCTACTGGACATCAGCTCCAGAGGGACGATCACAGGTACAGCCTGGATGGTCACCGGAGCCGCGCCGCCGGCCCCCTTGCAGATGCTGAAGTAAGAAGAGGTCCAGAATCGGCGGCTGAAGACTCCTGCAGTCTTCTCAAGGTAGCGCACAGCACTGCAGCTGTGCGCCATTTTCCTCTCAGCACACTTCACACGGCAGTCACTGAGGGTGCAGGGCGCTGGGAGGGGGGCGCCCTGGGAGGCAAATGAAAACCTTTTTTGGCGAAAAATACCTCACATATAGCCCCCAGAGGCTATATGGAGATATTTAACCCCTGCCAAGATTCACTAAATAGCGGGAGACGAGCCCGCCGAAAAAGGGGCGGGGCCTATCTCCTCAGCACACAGCGCCATTTTCTCTCACAGAAAGCCTGGAGAGAAGGCTCCCAGGCTCTCCCCTGCACTGCACTACAGAAACAGGGTTAAAACAGAGAGGGGGGGCACTGATTTTGGCGATATTGAGATATATATAAAGATGCTATAAGGGAAAACACTTATATAAGGTTGTCCCTATATAATTATAGCGTTTTGGTGTGTGCTGGCAAACTCTCCCTCTGTCTCCCCAAAGGGCTAGTGTGGGTCCTGTCCTCTGTCAGAGCATTCCCGGTGTGTGTGCTGTGTGTCGGTACGTGTGTGTCGACATGTATGAGGACGATGTTGGTGAGGAGGCGGAGAAATTGCCTGTAATGGTGATGTCACTCTCTAGGGAGTCGACACCGGAATGGATGGCTTATTTAGGGAATTACGTGAGAATGTCAACACGCTGCAAGGTCGGTTGACGACGTGAGACGGCCGACAAACTATTAGTACCGGTCCAGGCGTCTCAGAAACACCGTCAGGGGCGTTAAAAACGCCCATTTACCTCAGTCGGTCGACACAGACACAGACACGGACACTGAATCCAGTGTCGACGGTGAATAAACAAACGTATTTCTCATTAGGGCCACACGTTAAGGGCAATGAAGGAGGTGTTGCATATTTCTGATACTACAAGTACCACAAAAAAGGGTATTATGTGGGAGTGAAAAAACTACCTGTAGTTTTTCCTGAATCAGATAAAATAAAATGAAGTGTGTGATGATGCGTGGGGTTACCCCGATAGCAAATATTGGCGTTATACCCTTTCCCGCCAGAAATTAGGGCGCGTTGGGAAACACCCCTTAGGGTGATAAGGCGCTCACACGCTTATCAAGTGGCGTTACCGTCTCCAGATACGGCCGCCCTCAAGGAGCCAGCTGATAGGAAGCTGGAAAGATATCCTAAAAAGTATATACACACATACGGTGGTTATACTGCGACCAGCGTTCGCCATCAGCCTGGAGATGCAGTGCTGGGTTGGCTTGGTCGGATTCCCTGACTGAAAATATTTTATTCATATAGAGCATTTAATAGGATGCATTCTATATATATGTACGTGAGATGCACAGAGGGATATTTGCTCTCTGGCATCAAGATAAGTACGTTGTCCATATCACCCAGAAGATGTCATGGACACGACAGTGGTCAGGTGATACAGATCCCATACGGCACATGGAAGTATTGCCGTATAAAGGGAAGGAGTTAGTTGGGGTCGGTCCATCGGACCTGGGGACCACGGCAACAGCTGGGAAATCCAACCTTTTTACCCCAAGTTACATCTCAGCTGAAAAAGACACCGTCTTTTCAGCCTCAATCCTTCCTTTCCCATGAGGGCATGCAGGCAAAAGGCCAGTCATATCTGCCCAGACATAGAGGTAAGGGAAGTAGACTGCAGCAGGCAGCCCCTTCCCAGGAAAAGAAGCCCTCCACCGCGTCTGCCAAGTCCTCAGCATGACGCTGGGGCCATGCAAGCGGACTCAAGGTGGGGGGGTAGTCTCAAGAGTCTCAGCGCGCAGTGGGATCACTCGCAGGTTGACCCCTAGATAGTACAAGTATTATCCCAGGGGTACAGATTGGAGAGTCGAGACATCTTCTCCTCGCAGGTTTCTGAAGTCTGCTTTACCAACGGCTCCCTCCGACAGGGAGGCAGCATTGGAAACAATTCACAAGCTGTATATCCAGCAGGTGATAATCAAAGTACCCCTCCTACAACAAGGAAAAGGGTATTATTTTTCCACACTATATTGTGGTACTGACGCCAGACGGCTTGGTGAGACATAGTCTAAACTGAAATCTTTGAACACTTACATAAAAGGTTCAAATCGAGATGGAGTCACTCAGAGCAGTGATAGCGAACCGGAAAAAAGGGGACTATATGGTGTCCCTGGACATCAAGGATTACCTCCATGTCCAAATTTGCCCTTCTCAACAAGGGTACCTCTGGTTCGTGGTACAGAACTGTCAATATCAGTTTCAGACGATGCCGTTTGAATTATCCACGGCACCCCGGGCCTTTTACCAAGGTAATGGCCGAAAAGATGTTTCTTCAAAGAAAAAAGGCATCTAAATTATCCCTTACTTGGACGATATCCTGAAAAGGGCAAGTTCCAGAGAACAGTTGGAGGTCGGAAGAGCACTATCTAAAGTAGTTCTACGACAGCACGACTGGATTCTAAATATTCCAAGAATCGCAGCTGTTTTCCGACGATACGTCTGCTGTTCCTAGGAATGATTCTGGGCATAGTCCAGAAAAAGGTGTTCCTCCGGGAGGAAAAAGCCAAGGAGTTATTCGACCTAGTCAGAAACCTCCTAAAACCAGGCCAAGTATCAGTGCATCAATGCACAGGAGTCCTGGGAAAAATGGTGGCTTCTTACGAAGCGATTCCATTCGGCAGATCTCAGGGGATTTGCTGGACGAATGGTCCGGATCGCATTTTCAGATGCATCAGCGGATAATCCTGTCTCCAAGGACAAGGGTGTCTCTTCTGTGGGGGCTGCAGAGTGCTCATCTTTTAGAGGGCAGCACACTCAGCATTCAGGACTGTGTTCTGGGGACCACGGATACCAGCCTGAGAGGCTGGGGAGTAGTCACACAGGGAAAAAATTTCCAAGGAAGTGTGGTCAAGTCTGGAGACTTCTCTCCACATGAATATACTGGAGCTAAGGGCAATTTACAATGCTCTGAGCCTAGGAAGACTCCTGCTTCAAAGTCAACCGGTGCTGATCCAGTAGGACATCATCATGGCGGTCGCCCACGTTATCAGACGGGGCGACACAAGAAGCAGGAGGGCAATGACAGCAAGGATTCTTCGCTGGGCGGAAAATCATGTGATAACACTGTCAGCAGTGTTCATTCCGGGAGTGGGCAACTGGGAAGATTTTCTCAGCATAAATGAATTCCACCCGGAAAAGTGGAAACTTAATCTGGAAGTTTCCACATGATTGTAAACCGTTGGGAAAGACCAAAGGTGGTTATGATGGCGTCCCACCTGAAGCGCCAGGTCAAGAGACACTCAGGCAATAGCTGGGACGCTCTGGTAACACCGTCGGTGTACCAGTCGGTGTATGTGTTCCATCCTCTGCTTTTCATACCCAATGTATTGAAAATGATAGGAAGGAGAGGAGTAAGAACTATACTCGTGGCTCCGGTTTGGCCAAGAAGGACTTGGTTCCCGGAACTTCAAGAGATACTAAGAAGGGTCTTGATTCGGCAAGAACCGTGTCTGTTCCGGGACTTACCGCAGCTGCGTTGACGCCAAGGCGGGTGAACGCCGGATCCTAAGGGAAAGAGGCATTCCGGAAGAGGTCATCCCTACCCTGGTCAGAGCCAGGAAGGAGGTGACCGCACAACATTATCACCACTTAGGTGAAAATATGTGCCAGGGTGTGAGTCCAGGAAGGCTCCACGGAAGAATTTCAACTAGGTTAATTTCTACATTTCCTGCAAACAGGAGTGTCTATGGGTCTCAAATTGGGTCCATTAAGGTTCAAATTTCGGCCTGTTGATTTTCTTCCAGAAAGAAATTGGCTTCAGTTCCTGAAGTCCAGAAGTTGTTAAGGGAGTACTGCATATACAGCCCCTTTGATGTCTCCAGTGGCACTGGGCGATCTCAACGTAGTTTTGGGATTCCTAAAAAATCACATTGGTTTAAACAACTCAAATCTGTGGATTTGATATATCTCACATGGAAAATGACCATGCTGTTGGTCCTGGCCTCGGCCAGGCGAGTGTCAGAATTGGCGGCTTTATCTCACAAAGCCATATCTGATTGTCCATTCGGACAGAGCAAAGCTGCGGACTCGTCCCCAGTTTCTCCTTAAGGTGGTGTCAGCGTTTCACCTGAACCAGCTTATTGTGGTACCTGCGGCTACTAGGGACTTGGAGGACTCCAAGTTGCTGGATGTTATCAGGGCCCTGAAAATATAGTTTCCAGGTTGGCTGGAGTCAGGAAATCTGACTTGCTGTTTATCCTGTATGCACCCAACAATGCTGGGTGCTTCTGCTTCTAAGCAGTCGATTGCTCGTGGGATTGGTAGCACAATTCAACTTGCACATTCTGTGGCAGGCCTGCCACAGTCTAAATCTGTTAAGGCCCATTCCACAAGGAAGGTGGGCTCATCTTGGGCGGCTGCCCGAGGGGTCTCGGCATTACAACTTTGCCGAGCAGCTACGTGGTCGGGGGAGAACACGTTTGTAAAATTCTACAAATTTGATACCCTGGCAAAAGAGGACCTGGAGTTCTCTCATTCGGTGCTGCAGAGTCATCCGCACTCTCCCGCCCGTTTGGGAGCTTTGGTATAATCCCCATGGTCCTTTCAGGAACCCCAGCATCCACAAGGACGATAGAGAAAATAAGAATTTACTTACCGATAATTCTATTTCTCGGAGTCCGTAGTGGATGCTGGGCGCCCATCCCAAGTGCGGATTATCTGCAATACTTGTACATAGTTATTGCTAACTAAATCGGGTTATTGTTGTTGTGAGCCATCTTTTCAGAGGCTCCGCTGTTATCATACTGTTAACTGGGTTCAGATCACAGGTTGTACAGTGTGATTGGTGTGGCTGGTATGAGTCTTACCCGGGATTCAAAATTCCTCCCTTATTGTGTACGCTCGTCCGGGCACAGTACCTAACTGGCGTCTGGAGGAGGGTCATAGGGGGAGGAGCCAGTGCACACCACCTGATCGGAAAGCTTTACTTTTTGTGCCCTGTCTCCTGCGGAGCCGCTATTCCCCATGGTCCTTTCAGGAACCCCAGCATCCACTACGGACTCCGAGAAATAGAATTATCGGTAAGTAAATTCTTATTTTTCTAAAGTACAAAACTTGTTTTGTGTGTTTATAGCATACAGGAGTTAAGTGCATTTTTTTCATATACCGTATAATACTGTACATGCGCTTGCTTGTTCTTTATCGAAGTGTAATGTACCGTAATTAATCCGAATCTTTTTCTTCATTTTTTTTTTCTCACAGAACAAAAACGACGTAAAATTGATAGTCATTCTTCTCCGTCACATTCCTCAGCAGTAAAGGTTAGTATAGCTTGAGGAAGGCTGTATCCATAATAGGCTAACCTGTGTGGAGTACAAGAGTCCATCTTCCTTCAAGTTGGGTGCCATTTGTCCACTGGAAATCGCTGGAGGCTTTTTTTCCCCATAATTTTTATGTTGATATTTTGTATTTTGAAATTGCTGTAAAAGTTGCCCTGTTCGGACTATTTTTCTATAAAGTATTTTTCTAAAACCAGCAAAATCTTCAAGGACCTAGCAGTCATTTATTTTTGTAAATAGCGTGAAACATGGAGAGTTGTACAAGAATGGAGCATTTTCCGAAGTGCCTGAATACTTGTAAGCAGTCAGTTTTTTACACTGTTTTAAGTGAGTGAATTAACTGCAAGCAAACCATCGCCGAGAGAAGTCGGAGATATCTTATTCCAGCATTGGCTTTACTTTTTTCTATTGTGGGAGAAGATTCACCATGAAGATTTTCTGCATCCTGTGGGAATATATATAAAAGAAAAAGATAACTTCCCAAGTTCCTCAGGCATTGTGAGCTGTGTTTGCCGAAACGTGCCTTCTAAGAAGGAATTCCGCAAGGTGTCACTGTAAAGTCTGGTGATCGACCTGACCGTAGTTGTGTAATGTGAATGAGCATGCAGCTGCTGTTACTTGTATCCTGGAAGGCTAATCTTAACCCCATTACGTGTTGATCCCTGGGTTACAGTTAAAGCAGATGTGGCATCTATCTAATCATCATCTCACCAACCCAAGAGAAACCCCATTGGCCTTCAAGCAGCATATTATCATGGGCATAGGCTACTATGAAGACTAAGGGTCGCTAAATCCATGCACCCTTTCTTCCCTTATTTTTTTGGTGCTCAGTTTCATTGAGATGCTTTTCCCCCTCCTCCATGCCGAGCCAGTAAAACTCGAAGTCGTTCACTCCTGCCCAGGAACACATATCTGGATTACCGAGATGTGCCTTGCAACTGTCAGTGGATTCTCAACACTAATTTTTTATTTTTTCCCCTATATTGGTAAGGTAATACGGCTTGACAGAACACTATCTGATTACACATGGGACGTCTTGTACACAGATCTACTCTCACCTTTAATGTACATTAATTTCAGTTTTGAACACTTTATTTTATATTATAATTTTTTTTATAACCTCTTTTGCTCATTAATGGTTTCCCGTTAAAATGGGTAACTGACAGAGCTACAAGCTCTTAAATTATTCTTTTAAAAGTACATTTTTTTAGTTTTAACATAATTTTCTCCATTTCTTATTTATTTTTTTACATTTTTGGAACAGTTTTCTCATTGAAAAAAGAAAAAAAAAAAGGAACACATTTTTATTTCTTTGTATTGCATATTTAATGATATTCCGCATAATATGTAGTTGTTTCCTTGTTGCTTTTCTTTGTTCAGTATTAACAGCATCAAAAGATTTATTCCCCCCTCAAAGGAGTAGCTGTATTGTCTCAAGGTCACAACCATGGCTCTGGTTACTGACAACTATACCAGCTCACGTGTCATCTCCATTCATTTTCTACAGGACACCCTCAATGAATTTAAGGACTCTTCAACAAAGGTTTGAGTTCCTTTCATCATTTTTGTGATTCATCAGATAATTCCATGTTCTAATATACCAGATGCCCCTTATGTTTGTAATCAATTGATGTAGGCATATGGGATTGTCATAGTACAGTGGGGCAAATGTATTAAGCCTGGAGAAGTGATAAGTGCAAGGTGAGAACACACCAGCCAGTCAGCTCCTAACTGTCGATTTACATATTGGAGCTGATTGGCTGGGGCGTTATCTACTTGCACTTATCACTGTTTTATCACTGCTTTATCACTTCTCCATGCTTAATACATCTGCCACACTGCTTGTTGTTTTTGTTTTGTTTTCCCTTTTATAGAATATTTCCTTTCCAAGTAAGGGGTATATTCAATAGCAGTCGGATCTTTCCAACGGAGAGGATCCGACTGCAGCCTATTCAGTAGCGTGCCGTTTTCGCCAGTTTCCCCCTCCCTTTTGACCATTAATTTCCGCCTTCTGTTATGGGCGGAAATTAATGGTCGAAAACGGCCCGTTTTCAACAGCGCCACTGTCGAAAAACACTTGGATGAGCAGAGGTTTCGCTCATCCGTGTGTTTTGACTTTTCCGATAGGGCGGAAAACTGGGACTTCAATTGAATATTGAAGTATCGGAAAGTTCCGATTATCGGCAGAAAGTGCCAGCTTTCCACTCTGTCGGAACTTCAGACTTCAATTAAATACTGCCCTAAGTCTTTGCCATTAACACCTGGTATTATAATAATAGGACTTCTTAAACACTCATAAAATTCCATTAGGCCTGACAGTGTGGTGTTGTGTTAGGCATTTTTATCTCCATTCCAGTAATGTCTGTCACAATATTTCAGTTTAATATGGGCTGCCATGCTAGATCATGTAGAGAACCCTACTAAAACATAACTCACAAACAGCTGTAGGTACTAGCTTCTGCCCAAACGTCGAATTAGGAAATATTTAGCATCACTTGGTAATGTTGCTGTTGTCTATAGTAATTGCTCAAAGGAGCAGTTTTTTACTGCTCTACCAGCTTACAGTGATTGATTTTGTTTTTAGACATAGGGGTATATTCAATTAGTGTCTGATCCTCTCTGACGGAGAGGATCCGACACTTCACTATTCAATTTGCGGGCATTACCAACAAGTTTCTGCCGATTTTCGACAATGCCGATCAAACTTTTTTTTACAGTCGAATCCGAGTCAAAAACCTGTTGGAAACACTGCAAATTCGGCAAAATACATGGATCCGCGGCTAATCCGCCAGTCCACGTGTTTTCCGACAAGTCGGAAAAACGGCATTGGACTTGAATAGATCGAATCCAGGTTCGACCAAAAAAAGTCGGAAATTGATGGTTTTCCGACTTGTCGGAAATTCTGACAATAATTCAATAGACTCCTAGATGTGATACTTAAACAATGCATCATATGATCCAAATTTGGAGTACACCGGATTGAAAGCAAATTGCTGATATCATCTGACCGGTTCCTTTATACTTACTACCTTTCGCCCAACGAAATATAGTTCTTCATTTCCTTGATTTATGTCAGAGACTTTTCAGTTCCCTTCTCAGCTTCTCAACGTTCTAATTTCCAGTCTACATACACAGAGAAATTGGGGTTAGCTGACTTTAATTTGCCCTTCACATTTATTTTATTTATTTATTAACTAACTGTTTCTTATATAGAGCAGCAAATTCCGTTGTGCTTTACAATTGGAAATAACAATGATCTAACAAAACTGGGTAATAACAAACAGTCATAGAGGTAGGAAGGCCCTGCTCGCAAGCTTGGGAAAAAGTCATAGGTGGGAAGGTTTTGCTAGTCACAGTTGCTTTTTTATCCTTTTTTTTTGAAGTTTCAATACATACAACTTTCTTCTTACCCCTGATAACATTTAAAAAGGGGGGGATACACTGTATTAATATTTGTACTTGCAACAGTGACATTTGGGAAAAGGTTCATTTTTGCCCAGCATTTTGTGGCATTCTATTAGAGCACAGGTTCTCACACTCGGTCCTCAGGACCCCACACAGTGCATGTTTTGCAGGTAACCCAACAGGTACACAGGTGTATTAATTACTCACTGACACATTTTAAAAGGTCCACAGGTGGAGCTAATTATTTCACTTGTGATTCTGTGAGGAGACCTGGAAAACATGCACTGTGTGGGGTTTTGAGGACCGAGTTTGAGAACCTGTGTTTTAGAGCATAGGTTCTCAAACTCTGTCCAGTTCACGTTTTCCAGGTTTCCTCACAGAATCAAAAGTGAAATAATCAGCTCCACCTGTGGATCTTTTAAAATGTATCTGTGAGTAATGAATACACATGTGCACCTGTTAGGTGATCTGGAAAACATGAACTGTGAGGGTCAAGTGTGAGACCCACTGCCATAGAGAATCCTCTGATAAGAAAAGCTCCCACTGTTTTGACATATCTGCCCTGATGTCACTAGGCCCAGTCTTACATATGTTAAGTAAAATACTAAAAAGCGATACGACCTGCTACATGTAAACTACTGTATGTTTCTAATGTTATACTCTCTGAGGGTATGGGTCATTAGGTCGACCACACTTAGGTCGACAGTCATTAGGTCGACCACTATTGGTCAATAGGTCGACATGGTCAATAGGTCAACATGGAAAAAGGTTGACATGAGTTTTTGTTGTCGTTTTCTTCGTAAAGTGACGGGGAACCCCAATTAGTGCACCATGTCCCCTCGCATGGCTCGCTACACTTGCCATCCTTCGTGCAAGGTCCCTCACTGCGCTCAGCACAGGTTACCGTTTCCAATTGTAGTCCACGCAAAACGTAAAGTATGTAAAAGTTAAAAAAAAAAAATTGTGTCAACTTTTTTCCATGTCTACAAAGTACATGTCGACCTATTGACCACCATGTCAACTTAATGCATTTCTACCAATAGTGGTCGACCTAAGTGCTATCGACCAAATGACCATAACCTCTCTCTGAATAGGAGAAATTGCTTGGCTGCTAGGATTTATTCCCGTGTGTATTGTTAGAAATGGGTTAATGCAATCTGCTTTTCTGTGGTAGAAGTCTGTGATCAGCAGAATGTCAGCAGCTGTCATGTTGTGACCTTGCCTGTATTTTTCACCTTCATTGGTAGAGAATTCTTTTACTTCATCCTGATAGATATGTGTGTGTGTGTGTGTGTGTGTATGTATGTATGTATGTATGTGTATATATATATATATATTCCAACACGCGCTTCCGGTTTGCGTTCCACGACGCGCCCGCCGCTCGGGCCGGCTCGCACGGACACAGCACACTTCCTGGGTACCAGGAAGTGCTGCATATGGTCCTGCAATGCGTTCCACATAACTCCCAGGAAGTGGAGAGGTGGGACTAGCGCCAATAGGAGGGGTATATAATGGGGGCCGGTGAGGCAATTCCTCTGTAACAACAGTTCCCATTTATGCTGACCGTGCTGTGCTGATGTCTGCTGTAACCATGCTGTAACTCCTTGACAAAGGTCCTGGTGTGGACCGAAACGTCGGAATTGGACTTTAAACTGGAACTGTGAGATTACCTTTATTAAATTCTCTTTGCTGATTAATTGAGATAAAGTCTGGAGAGTGCTATCTGTTCCACTAGGTGGATAACCTTGTACTGTACTATGGGTCCCACCTCTAAGTGGGTTGGACTCTGATTGGCACCCCAGTTGTTGGCAGAGTTATGTGAGAGTGCAGGGATCTGTATGTATGTATATATATATATATATATATATATATATATATATATATATATATATATTGGTAGATGCTCAATTAGCTTAGTGATATCATTCAGGTGCTCGAAAGGGAGGGGTATTTCTAAGCAAGAAAAAAAGGCATTTGTTTCCCCCAGCACCCTGAATGATAACCGTAACCAGATATAAATTCCACATGATAATAGAATTCAGAGATCTTCGTTACACATATTTGCGCAAATATGTGAATAAGCCCCAAAGCCGCATCAAGGCGTCTCTGTATATTTGGGGTCCCTAGCGCTATATCTAGGTGCAGGGTGTGGCACCCCAAAACACCAGCATAAGCCAGAAAGCCCAGCGTTGCATACCAGTGAAAAAACTATAGTGTTAATAAATTAGTATTTAGGAAGCCGAAGCTATAGAGAAAGTGATACAAAAATGAAATGCAATTAAAATAGAGAAATAGTGTTAAAAAATGAATAAGTGAAAAGTGTTAAAGAATGTAAATGTATGCCACACTAAGGCCATCCAGCTCAGCCAGTCCAGAGGCACCACACCTCACACCTCCATTACCCCAATCTGGGTCTAAGATTAACCAGCAAGGAGCCACATGATAATGGCTCCTTACTACAATATGTCTAAGCTAAGAGCTACCTACCTTGGAGTGACCCCATAATGCTTCATGTGGCATGTCAGGGCCTGCACCTCCTCCTAATGCAGGAACCTCTCTGCCTCTCACAACAAACATATATATTGGTAGATGCTCAATTAGCTTAGTGATATCATTATTTTTATATATATATATATATATATATATATATATATATATAGTCCAGCACAGACTCTGCACTCCCATAGAAAAACAAAATTTGGTCCGGTGCCCTCATAACTGCATGGCAGCAGTAAATATAGAATTCTCATCAGCGGCACACAGGACACAATCACAGAGGTATTGAATGGATATCAACGTTTCAAACCTTTACTGGTACACCTGTATCCTGACGAAAAACCAGTAAAGGTTTGAAACGTTGATATCCATTCAACGCCTCTGTGATTGTGTCCTGTGTGCCGCTGATGAGGATTATATATATATATATATATATTTCTCTGACGTCCTAGTGGATGCTGGGTACTCCGTAAGGACCATGGGGAATAGACGGGCTCCGCAGGAGACTGGGCGCTCTCAAAAGAATTATTAGGTACTATATCTGGTGTGCACTGGCTCCTCCCTCTATGCCCCTCCTCCAGACCTCAGTTAGAATCTGTGCCCGGCCAGAGCTGGATGCACTTAGTGGGCTCTCCTGAGCTCACTAAAAAAGAAAGTATTTGTTAGGTTTTTTATTTTCAGTGAGATCTGCTGGCAACAGACTCACTGCTACGAGGGACTTAGGGGAGAGAAGCAAACCTACCTGCTTGCAGCTAGCTTGTGCTTCTAAGGCTACTGGACACCATTAGCTCCAGAGGGATCGAACACAGGACCTGACCTCGATCGTCCGTTCCCGGAGCCGCGCCGCCGTCCCCCTTGCAGAGCCAGAAGACGGAAGATTCCAGGAGAAAATCGGCGGCTGAAGACTCCGGTCTTCACTAAGGTAGCGCACAGCACTGCAGCTGTGCGCCATTGCTCCCACAGCACACCACACGCTCCGGTCACTGGTGGGTGCAGGGCGCTGGGGGGGGGGGGCGCCCTGGGCTGCAATATGTAAACCTTTTTGGCAAAATGCACATAATACAGTTATAAACTGTATATGTGCCTAATCCCCCGCCATAAATATTATTAAAAAAGCGGGAAAAGCCCGCCGCTGAAGGGGCGGGGCTATCTTCCTCATCACAGCCAGCGCCATTTTCTCTTCACAGCTCCGCTGGAAGGACGCTCCCCAGGCTCTCCCCTGCAGTATACACTACGAGAAGGGTAAAAAAAGAGAGGGGGGGGGGGGGGGGGGCACATAAATTTAGGCGCAAAAGGTGATATAAGCAGCCATTGGGGGAAAATTCACTGTATTAGTGTAAATCCCTCTGTTATATAGCGCTCTGGTGTGTGCTGGCATACTCTCTCTCTGTCTCCCCAAAGGACTTTGTGGGGTCCTGTCCTCAGTCAGAGCATTCCCTGTGTTTGTGTGCGGTGTGTCGGTACGGCTGTGTCGACATGTTTGATGAGGACGCTTACGTGGAGGCGGAGCAGGAGCCGATAAGTGTGATGTCGCCCCCTGCGGGGCCGACACCAGAGTGGATGGATATGTGGAAGGTATTAACCGACCGTGTTAACTCCTTGCATAAAAGGTTCGATGACGTCACAGCTTTTGGACAGCCGGCATCTCAGCCCGAGCCTGCCCAAGCGTTTCAGAGGCCATCAGGGGCTCAAAAACGCCCGCTACATCAGATGGCAGACACAGATGTCGACACGGAGTCTGATTCCAGTGTAGACGAGGATGAGACAAATGTACAATCCACAAGGGTCATCCGATGCATGATTACGGCAATGAAAATGTGTTGCACATTTCTGACATTAACCCGGTTACCACTAAAAAGGGTATTATGTTTGGGGAGAAAAAGCAGCCAGTGACTTTTCCCCCATCTGATGAGTTAAATGAATTGTGTGAAGAAGCGTGGTGTTCCCCAGATAAGAAATTAGTGATTTCTAAGAGGTTACTAATGGCGTACCCTTTCCCGCCAACGGACAGGTTGCGTTGGGAAACATCCCCTAGGGTGGACAAGGCGCTCACACGCTTATCAAAAAAGGTGGCACTGCCGTCTCAGGATACGGCCGCCTTAAAGGAGCCTGCAGATAGAAAGCAGGAGGCTATCCTGAAGTCTGTGTATACACACTCAGGTACTATACTGAGACCTGCTATTGCTTCAGCATGGATGTGTAGTGCTGCAGCAGCATGGTCTGATTCCCTGTCAGATAACATTGATTCCCTTGACAGGGATACTATTTTGCTAACCATAGAGCATATTAAAGACGTAGTCTTATATATGAGGGATGCACAGAGGGACATTTGCCGGCTGGCATCTAGAATTAATGCAATGTCCATTTCTACCAGGAGAGTATTATGGACTCGGCAGTGGATAGGTGATGCGGATTCTAAAAGGCACATGGAAGTTTTGCCTTATAAGGGTGAGGAATTGTTTGGGGACGGTCTCTCGGACCTCGTATCCACAGCAACAGCTGGGAAGTCGACTTTTTTACCTCAGGTTCCCTCTCAGCCTAAGAAAGCACCGTATTATCAAGTACAGTCCTTTCGGCCTCAGAAAGGCAAGCGGGTCAGAGGCGCGTCCTTTCTGCCCAGAGGCAGGGGTAGAGGGAAAAAGCTGCACCAGACAGCCAGTTCCCAGGAACAAAAATCCTCCCCTGCTTCCACTAAGTCCACCGCATGACGCTGGGGCTCCACGGGTGAAGCCAGGTGCGGTGGGGGCCCGTCTCGGGAACTTAAGCGACCAGTGGGTTCGCTCACAGGTGGATCTCTGGGTTCTACAAGTGGTATCTCAGGGATACAAGCTGGAGTTCGAGACGTCTCCCCCTCGCCGTTACCTCAAATCAGCCTTGCCAGCTACTCCCAAGGAAAGGGAGGTAGTACTGGCGGCTATTCACAAGCTGTACCTTCAGCAGGTGATAATCAAAGTTCCCCTCCTTCAACAGGGACGGGGTTACTATTCCACAATGTTTGTGGTACCGAAATCAGACGGTTCGGTAAGACCCATTCTAAATTTGAAATCATTGAACACTTATATAAGGAAGTTCAAGTTCAAAATGGAATCGCTCAGGGCAGTTAATGCAAGCCTGGAAGAGGGGGATTTTATGGTGTCACTGGACATCAAGGATGCTTACCTACATGTCCCCATTTACCCACCTCACCAGGAGTACCTCAGGTTTGTGGTACAGGACTGCCATTACCAATTCCAGACGTTGTCGTTTGGTCTGTCCACGGCTCCGAGGGTATTTACCAAGGTAATGGCCGAAATGATGATACTCCTTCGAAAGAAGGGAGTTATAATTATCCCGTACTTGGACGATCTCCTTATAAAGGCAAGGTCCAAGGAGCAGTTGTTGGTCGGAGTAGCACTATCTCAGGAAGTGCTACAACAGCACGGCTGGATTCTGAATATCCCAAAGTCGCAGCTGGTTCCTACGACGCGTCTGCTGTTCTTGGGCATGATTCTGGACACAGAACAGAAGAAGGTGTTTCTCCTGGAGGAGAAGGCCATGGAGTTGTCATCTCTGGTCAGAGACCTCCTGAAACCAAAACAGGTGTCGGTGCATCACTGCACGCGAGTCCTGGGAAAGATGGTAGCTTCTTATGAAGCAATTCCCTTCGGCAGGTTCCATGCAAGGATCTTTCAGTGGGATCTGTTAGACAAGTGGTCCGGATCGCATCTTCAGTTGCATCGGCTGATCACCCTGTCCCCGAGGGCCAGGGTGTCTCTGCTGTGGTGGCTGCAGAGTGCTCATCTTCTCGAGGGCCGCGGATTCGTCATTCAGGACTGGGTCCTGGTGACCACGGATGCAAGCCTCCGAGGTTGGGGGGCAGTCACTCAGGGAAGAAACTTCCAAGGACAATGGTCGAGTCAGGAGACTTCCCTACACATAAATATTCTGGAACTAAGGGCCATTTACAATGCCCTAAGTCAAGCAGAACCCCTGCTTCAAAGCCAGCCGGTGCTGATTCAATCAGACAACATCACGGCTGTCGCCCATGTAAACCGACAGGGCGGCACAAGAAGCAGGATGGCGATGGCAGAAGCCACAAGGATTCTCCGATGGGAGGAGAATCACGTGCTAGCACTGTCAGCAGTGTTCATTCCGGGAGTGGACAACTGGGAAGCAGACTTCCTCAGCAGGCACGACCTCCACCCAGGAGAGTGGGGACTTCATCCAGAAGTCTTCCAGCTGATTGTAAATCGTTGGGAAAGGCCACAGGTGGACATGATGGCGTCCCGCCTCAACAAAAAGCTAAAAAGATATTGCGCCAGGTCAAGGGACCCTCAGGCGATAGCTGTGGACGCTCTAGTGACACCGTGGGTGTACCAGTCGGTTTATGTGTTCCCTCTTCTTCCTCTCATACCAAAGGTACTGAGGATAATAAGAAAGAGAGGAGTAAGAACTATACTCATCGTTCCGGATTGGCCAAGAAGAACTTGGTACCCGGAACTTCAAGAAATGATCTCAGAGGACCCTTGGCCTCTGCCGCTCCGACAGGACCTGCTACAGCAGGGGCCCTGTCTGTTCCAAGACTTACCGCGGCTGCGTTTGACGGCATGGCGGTTGAACGCCGGATCCTAATGGAAAAGGGCATTCCGGTTGAAGTAATTCCTACGCTGATAAAAGCTAGGAAGGATGTGACAGCAAAACATTATCACCGCATATGGCGAAAATATGTTGCTTAGTGTGAGGCCAGGAAGGCCCCAACAGAGGAATTTCAGCTGGGTCGATTTCTGCACTTCCTACAGTCAGGAGTGACTATGGGCCTAAAATTGGGATCCATTAAAGTCCAGATTTCGGCCCTGTCTATTTTCTTTCAAAAAGAACTGGCTTCACTGCCTGAAGTTCAGACGTTTGTTAAGGGAGTGCTGCATATTCAGCCTTCTTTTGTGCCTCCAGTGGCACCTTGGGATCTCAACGTGGTGTTGGATTTCCTAAAATCACATTGGTTTGAGCCACTTCAGACCGTGGAGTTGAAGTATCTCACGTGGAAGGTAGTCATGCTGTTGGCCTTGGCCTCAGCTAGGCGTGTGTCAGAATTGGCGGCTTTGTCCTGTAAAAGCTCATATCTGATTTTCCATATGGACAGGGCAGAATTGAGGACTCGTCCCCAATTTCTCCCAAAGGTGGTATCAGCGTTTCATTTGAACCAACCTATTGTGGTGCCTGCGGCTACTCGGGACTTGGAGGATTCCAAGTTGCTGGAAGTAGTCCGGGCCCTGAAAATCTATGTTTCCAGGACGGCTAGAGTCAGAAAAACTGACTCGCTGTTTATCCTGCATGCACCAATCAAGCTGAGTGCTCCTGCTTCAAAGCAGAGTATTGCTCGCTGGATCTGTAGCACGATTCAACTTGCACATTCTGCGGCTGGACTGCCGCATCCTAAATCAGTAAAAGCCATTCCACGAGGAAGGTGGGCTCTTCTTGGGCGGCTGCCCGAGGGGTCTCGGCTTTACAACTTTGCCGAGCTGCTACTTGGTCGGGATCAAACACTTTTGCAAAATTCTACAAGTTTGATACCCTGGCTGAGGAGGACCTTGAGTTTGCTCATTCGGTGCTGCAGAGTCATCCGCACTCTCCCGCCCGTTTGGGAGCTTTGGTATAGTCCCCATGGTCCTTACGGAGTACCCAGCATCCACTAGGACGTCAGAGAAAATAAGAATTTACTCACCGGTAATTCTATTTCTCGTAGTCCGTAGTGGATGCTGGGAGCCCGTCCCAAGTGCGGACTTTCTGCAATACTTGTATATAGTTATTGCTTAACTATAGGGTTATTGTTCTGAGCCATCTGTTGAATGAGGCTCAGTTGTTGTTCATACTGTTAATTGGGTATATTTATCACAAGTTGTAGGGTGTGATTGGTGTGGCTGGATTCCAAATCCTTTCCCTGGATTCCAAATCCTTTCCTAGTAATGTCAGCTCTTCCGGGCACAGTTTCCCTAACTGAGGTCTGGAGGAGGGGCATAGAGGGAGGAGCCAGTGCACACCAGATATAGTACCTAATCTTTCTTTTGAGAGTGCCCAGTCTCCTGCGGAGCCCGTCTATTCCCCATGGTCCTTACGGAGTACCCAGCATCCACTACGGACTACGAGAAATAGAATTACCGGTGAGTAAATTCTTATTTTATTTATATATATATATATATATATATATATATATATATATATTTTTTTTTTTATATTATGTATTAAACCAGCAGCTGGCGCCACTCACGGACTTACAACAGAAACTAAGTACTTCAACGTTTCGATTTTACTTCAGAAAATCGTCATCAGGAATAACAAACAATTAAAAAGTTTTACCTTAAATACCTTCACCACAGTGCCACACGTGCTGAATGCCAGCGGCTTCCGGCTCCCGCTGACGTCATCAGTCACTCCCCACTGTGACTGGAACGGCCAGTGCCAGCTCCTCCCCGGTACTACCATCTCCAAGGCAACTAGATACAATAGAGCACTGCTATACTTTTCCAATGATAAACAGTAATAAAATTGTAACATACGTGTAAAAAGCAAAGATATTTAGTAACTAACACTGGATACATATGTTTTCAGAAAAACTATGTTAGTTAAAGTATATTGATAATCTCTACATTCGAATAATTTACAGGAAGCAACTATAAGAAAGATACTCATTCAGTCTGTGCGGCTGCACGTGCAGTAATATCCTATTCCGATCTCCTCCCCTCCTAAGTTCTGGCACCTGAGCTATCATTTTGTATCGCAATGGTGCCAGACTATGACCATACTGCTTGAAATGCCTGGCTACAGGCTGATCTATAATTTTGCCTGCTAGTGTCTGATTTATCGCACTTCTATGCTGCGCCATTCGTTCCTTAAAGGAACGAACAGACTTGCCAATATAAAAACTACCACAGCGACATCTGATAAAATAGATAGTATACTTGCTGGAGCAGGTAAGTACCTGCCTGATTGGGATCCTCTTACCGGTGTGCGGATGCGCAAAAGTATCACCGGTTTCCATATACGAACATTTCGTACATCCCAGGCATTTGCACACTCCAGGCTTATGTGTTAAAAAATTTGTCACCTTCGGTGGTTGTTTTAATTTGTCAATGTCTGTACATACTAGGCTGTCCCTTAGGCTCCACCGCTTTCTATAACAAGGTAAGAGTTTTTTATTTGCAACAGATGATAAATGTGAATCTTGTTGTACAGCTGGCCATAAACGCTTGGCCTCCTGCGTTATGAGGGTACTGGCTTTGGTGTAGTTGTTTACCCAGATAATTGAGTCAAACTCCTTATCCACCTTCTGCACCGCTATTTTTGGAGCTTCCTGGCCTTTCTGCATTGCCGTATCTAGATCCTCACTCCTATAGCCTCTTTGCAGAAATTTTTCCCTCATGTTCTTTGTGTTTTTTCTCATCATCAATCTCACTGCAAATTCTGGGGACCTTGAGGAGTTGCGAATATGGACATTAGCTCCAGAGGGACGATCACAGGCCCAGCCATGGATGGGTCCCGGAGCCGCGCCGCCGGCCCCCTTACAGATGCTGAAGCAAGAAGAGGTCCATAAATCGGCGGCAGAAGACTTTCCTGTCTTCATAAGGTAGCGCACAGCACTGCAGCTGTGCGCCATTGCTCTCAGCACACTTCACACTTCGGTCACTGAGGGTGCAGGGCGCTGGGGGGGGCGCCCTGGGAAGCAATGAATTTACCTTATTTGGCAAAAAATACATCACATATAGCTCCTGGGCTATATGGATGTATTTAACCCCTGCCAGTTTTCCAGTAAAAAGCGGGAGAAGAGCCCGCCGTGAAGGGGGCGGGGCCTATCTCCTCAGCACACAGCGCCATTTTTCCCACACAGCTCCGCTGGTAGGAAGGCTCCCAGAATCTCCCCTGCATCCTGCAACTACAGAAACAGGGTAAAAAAGAGAGGGGGGCACTTATTTGGCAAAATAACAGATATAAGCAGCTATAAGGGATAGACACTTATTGTAAGGTTGTCCCTATACATATATAGCGCTCTGGTGTGTGCTGGCAAACTCTCCCTCTGTCTCCCCAAGGGGCTAAGTGGGTCCTGTCCTCTATCAGAGCATTCCCTGTGTGTGTGCTGGGTGTCGGTACGTGTGTGTCGACATGTATGAGGAGGAAAATGATGTGGAGGCGGAGCAATTGCCTATAATGGTGATGTCACCCCCTAGGGAGTCGACACCTGAATGGATGGCCGTAATTAAGGAATTACGTGACAGTGTCGGCACGTTACAGAAAACTGTTGACGACATGAGACAGCCGGCAGCTCAGTTAGTGCCTGTCCAGGCGTCTCAAACACCGTCAGGGGCTATTAAACGCCCGTTACCTCAGTGGGTCGACACGGACCCAGACACAGACACTGACTCCAGTGTCGACGGTGAAGAAACAAACGTATTTTCCAGAAGGGCCACACGTTACATGATCACGGCAATGAAGGAGGTTTTGCACATCTCTGATACTGCAAGTACAACAAAAAGGGGTATTATGTGGGGTGTGAAAAAACTACCCGTAGTTTTTCCTGAATCAGATTAATTGAATGAAGTGTGTGATGAAGCGTGGGTTACCCCCGACAAAAAACTGCTAATTTCTAAAAAAATTATTGGCACTATATCCCTTCCCACCAGAGGTTAGGGCTCGTTGGGAAACACCCCCTAGGGTGGATAAGGCGCTCACACGCTTATCAAAACAAGTGGCGTTACCGTCTCCAGAAACGGCCGCCCTTAAGGAGCCAGCAGATAGGAGGCTGGAAAATATCCTTAAAAGTATATACACACATACTGGTGTTATACTGCGACCAGCAATCGCCTCAGCCTGGATGTGCAGTGCTGGGGTGGCTTGGTCGGATTCCCTGACTGATAATATTGATACCCTGGACAGGGACAATATATTATTGACTATAGAGCATTTAAAGGATGCATTCCTATATATGCGAGATGCACAGAGAGACATTTGCACTCTGGCATCAAGAGTAAGTGCGATGTCCATTTCTGCCAGAAGAGGATTATGGACGCGACAGTGGTCAGGGGATGCGGATTCCAAACGGCATATGGAAGTATTGCCGTATAAAGGGGAGGAGTTATTTGGGGGCGGTCTATCGGACCTGGTGGCCACGGCAACGGCTGGGAAATCCACCTTTTTACCCCAAGTCACCTCGCAGCAGAAAAAGATACCGTCTTTTCAGGCTCAGTCCTTTCGTCCCCATAAGGGCAAGCGGGCAAAAGGCCACTCATATCTGCCCCGGGGCAGAGGAAGGGGAAAAAGACTGCAACAGACAGCTTCTTCCCACGAACAGAAGCCTTCCCCCGCTTCTGCCAAGTCCTCAGCATGACGCTGGGGCCTTACAAGCGGACTCAGGGGGTGGGGGCCCGTCTCAAGAATTTCAGCGCGCAGTGGGCTCACTCGCAAGTGGACCCCTGGATCCTGCAGGTAGTATCTCAGGGGTACAAATTGGAATTCGAGACGTCTCCCCCTCGCCGGTTCCTGAAGTCTGCTTTACCAACGTCTACCCCCGACAGGGAGGCGGTATTGGAAGCCATTCACAAGCTGTATTCCCAGCAAGTGATAATCAAGGTACCCCTCCTACAACAGGGAAAGGGGTATTACTCCACGCTGTTTGTGGTACCGAAGCCGGACGGCTCGGTGAGACCCATTTTAAATCTGAAAGCCTTGAACACTTACATAAAAAGGTTCAAGTTCAAGATGGAGTCACTCAGAGCAGTGATAGCGAACCTGGAAGAAGGGGACTACATGGTGTCTCTGGACATCAAGGATGCTTACCTCCATGTCCCAATTTGCCCTTCTCACCAAGGGTACCTCAGGTTTGTGGTACAGAACTGTCACTATCAGTTTCAGACGCTGCCGTTTGGATTGTCCACGGCACCCAGGGTTTTTACCAAGGTAATGGCCGAAATGATGATTCTTCTTCGAAGAAAAGGCGTCTTAATTATCCCTTACTTGGACGATCTCCTGATAAGGGCACGGTCCAGAGAACAGTTAGAGGTCGGAGTAGCACTATCTCAAATCGTACTACGACAGCACGGATGGATTCTAAATATTCCAAAATCGCAGCTGATTCCGACGACACGTCTGCTGTTCCTAGGGATGATTCTGGACACAGTACAGAAAAAGGTGTTTCTCCCGGAAGAGAAAGCCAGGGAGTTATCCGACCTAGTCAGGAAACTCCTAAGACCAGGCCAGGTGTCAGTGCATCAGTGCACAAGGGTCCTGGGAAAGATGGTGGCTTCTTACGAAGCGATTCCATTCGGCAGATTCCACGCAAGAACTTTTCAGTTGGATCTGCTAGACAAATGGTCCGGATCGCATCTTCAAATGCATCAGCGGATAACCCTGTCTCCAAGGACAAGGGTGTCTCTCCTGTGGTGGTTACAGAGTGCTCATCTCCTAGAGGGCCGCAGATTCGGCATTCAGGATTGGGTCCTGGTGACCACGGATGCCAGCCTGAGAGGCTGGGGAGCAGTCACACAGGGAAAAAATTTCCAGGGCTTGTGGTCAAGCATGGAAACGTCACTTCACATAAATATCCTGGAACTAAGGGCCATTTACAATGCCCTAAGTCAGGCAAGGCCTCTGCTTCAGGGTCAGCCTGTATTGATCCAGTCGGACAACATCACGGCAGTCGCCCACGTAAACAGACAGGGCGGCACAAGAAGCAGGAGGGCAATGACGGAAGTGGCAAGGATTCTTCGCTGGGCGGAAAATCATGTGATAGCACTGTCAGCAGTGTTCATTCCGGGAGTGGACAACTGGGAAGCAGACTTCCTCAGCAGACACGATCTTCACCCGGGGGAGTGGGGACTTCACCCAGAAGTCTTCCACATGATTGTAAACCGTTGGGAAAAACCAAAGGTGGACATGATGGCGTCTCGCCTCAACAAAAAACTGGACAGATATTGCTCCAGGTCAAGGGACCCTCAGGCAATAGCTGTGGACGCTCTGGTAACACCGTGGGTGTACCGGTCAGTGTATGTGTTCCCTCCTCTTCCTCTCATACCAAAAGTACTGAGAATCATAAGAAGGAGAGGAGTAAAGACTATACTCGTGGCTCCGGATTGGCCAAGAAGGACTTGGTACCCGGAAATTCAAGAGATGCTCACGGAAGACCCGTGGCCTCTACCTCTAAGACAGGACCTGCTCCAGCAGGGACCATGTCTGTTCCAAGACTTACCGCGGCTGCGTTTGACGGCATGGCGGTTGAACGCCGGATCCTGAAGGAAAAAGGCATTCCGGATGAAGTCATCCCTACCCTGATCAAAGCCAGGAAGGATGTAACCGTACAACATTATCACCGTATTTGGCGTAAATATGTTGCGTGGTGCGAGGCCAGGAAGGCCCCTACGGAGGAATTTCAACTGGGTCGATTCCTGCATTTCCTGCAAACAGGACTGTCTATGGGCCTCAAATTAGGGTCCATTAAGGTTCAAATTTCGGCCCTGTCGATATTCTTCCAAAAAGAACTAGCTTCTGTTCCTGAAGTTCAGACGTTTGTCAAGGGAGTACTGCATATACAGCCTCCTTTTGTGCCTCCAGTGGCACCTTGGTATCTCAATGTAGTGTTGGGATTCCTAAAATCACATTGGTTTGAACCACTCACCACTGTGGACTTGAAATATCTCACATGGAAAGTGGTAATGCTGTTAGCCCTGGCTTCAGCCAGGTGTGTATCAGAATTGGCGGCTTTATCCTATAAAAGCCCTTACCTAATTTTTCATACGGACAGGGCAGAATTGAGGACTCGTCCTCAATTTCTCCCTAAGGTGGTTTCAGCATTTCACTTAAACCAACCTATTGTGGTGCCTGCGGCTACTAGGGACTTGGAGGATTCCAAGTTGCTGGACGTAGTCAGGGCCCTGAAAATATATGTTTCCAGGACGGCTGGAGTCAGAAAATCTGACTCGCTGTTTATCCTGTATGCACCCAACAAGCTGGGTGCTCCTGCTTCTAAGCAGACGATTGCTCGTTGGATTTGTAGTACAATTCAGCTTGCACATTCTGTGGCAGGCCTGCCACAGCCAAAATCTGTAAAAGCCCATTCCACACGGAAAGTGGGCTCATCTTGGGCGGCTGCCCGAGGGGTCTCGGCTTTACAACTTTGCCGAGCAGCTACTTGGTCAGGGGCAAACACGTTTGCTAAATTCTACAAATTTGATACCCTGGCTGAGGAGGACCTGGAGTTCTCTCATTCGGTGGTGCAGAGTCATCCGCACTCTCCCGCCCGTTTGGGAGCTTTGGTATAATCCCCATGGTCCTTTCGGAGTCCCCAGCATCCACTAGGACGTTAGAGAAAATAAGAATTTACTTACCGATAATTCTATTTCTCATAGTCCGTAGTGGATGCTGGGCACCCATCCCAAGTGCGGATTGTCTGCATTACTTGTACATAGTTATTGTTACAAAAATCGGGTTATTGTTGTTGTGAGCCATCTTTTCAGAGGCTCCTTCTGTTATCTGGGTTCAGATCACAAGTTGTACGGTGTGATTGGTGTGGCTGGTATGAGTCTTACCCGGGATTCAAAATCCTTCCTTATTGTGTACGCTCGTCCGGGCACAGTATCCTAACTGAGGCTTGGAGGAGAGTCATAGGGGGAGGAGCCAGTGCACACCAGCTAGTCCTAAAGCTTTTACTTTGTGCCCAGTCTCCTGCGGAGCCGCTATTCCCCATGGTCCTTTCGGAGTCCCCAGCATCCACTACGGACTATGAGAAATAGAATTATCGGTAAGTAAATTCTTATTTTTTAATATCTGTGGATGGAAACTTTTGGCTTCTAGCTTAGTATTACTGTTAGTGGGTTTTGATTACAGGGAGGTTTTAAGTTTCTTACCACTAATGGATACCTCTACATCTAGATAGTGGATACTTACATCTTGTATGTCATATGTAAAACTGATCTTCCATATTGGATCTTCCATATTGATTAATTCCATCGTATTAATGAATTCTATTTTGGAACCCAGCCATATGATGAATACGTCATCTATGTAGCATGTATAAAAATTAATGTTCCCCGATGAAGACCTCCCAAAGAACAAAGATTTTTCAACCACAAACATAAAGGCATTCGCAAACGCCGGGGCTACGCAACTTCCCATAGCGCACCCCAGCGTTTGCAAATAAAAAGTGTCATCAAACAACAAATAATTACTACTTAAAGCTAAATTCAGAAGTTTCAAGAAAAAACTGAGGTTAGGACCAACATACCCTATAAAGTCTATAAGCAATTTCTTAACTGCTTCATCCCCTCTTTCCAGAGGTATATTTGTGTACAAGCTGATTACATCAGTTGTACACAAAAAAACAAGGAGAAGAAATTTCTCGTAATTTAGACAAAAAGGCATTGGTGTACTTCAAGTATGTATTAAGCTTTTGCGCCACCGGCTCTATGTAATAATCCAGGTTGCTTTTACACCACCGGCTGTATGTAATAATCCAGGTTTATTTGCAAACGCTGGGGTGCGCTATGGGACGTTGCGTATCCCCGATGTTTGTTTGAGGTTGAAAAATCTTTGTTCTTTGGGAGGTCTTTCTCTGGGAAAA
Source organism: Pseudophryne corroboree (assembly GCF_028390025.1). Taxonomy (NCBI): domain Eukaryota; kingdom Metazoa; phylum Chordata; class Amphibia; order Anura; family Myobatrachidae; genus Pseudophryne; species Pseudophryne corroboree. The sequence continues at coordinate 274,685,499 of NC_086451.1, read as the reverse complement.
TTCATTTTTATACACGCTATATAGATGACGTGTTTATCATATGGCTGGGTTCCAAACAAGAATTTAATATGATGGAATGCATCAATACGGAAGAACAAAATATCAATTTGACTTATGACATACAAGATGTTAGTGTCGAGTATCTAGATGTAGAGGTCTCCATTAGTGGTAAGATACTTAAAACCTACCTGTTCTCAAAACCCACTGACAGTAATACTATGCTAGAAGCCAATAGTTTCCTTCCAAGGTCATTAAAAAGAGGATATTCACAATAATTCTCCATTATCTTTGTAAACAATTACACCATAATGCAAGAGGCCAAGCGTTTATGGCCAGTTGTACAACAAGATTCACATTTATCATCTGTTGCAAATAAAAAAACTCTTACCTTGTTAAAGAAAGGGGAGGAGTCTAAGGGACAGCCTAGTACAGAACTGGCTAACCTAGACACCCAAGCTGTTGTTGAACTACACATCCCAGCATGCCCTGCATCAGTTTTAGCAAGGCCAAATAGCAAAACTGTAGCAGGGCATGCTGGGATGTGTAGTTCAACAACAGCTGGAGTGTCAAGGTTAGCCATCACTGGCCTAGTATGTACAGACATTGCCAAATGAAAACAACAACCAAATGTGACACATTTTTTAACACGTAAGCCTGGAGTGTACAAATGCCTGAGATGTACGACATTTTCGTATATGGAAGCCGGTGATTCTTTTGCGCATCAGCACACCGGTAAGAGGATCCCAATCAGGCAGGTACTTAGCTGCTCCAGCAAGTATACTATCTATTTTATCAGATGTCGCTGTGGTAGTTTTTTATATTGGCAAGTCTGTTCGTTCCTTCAAGGGACGAATGGCGCAGCATAGAAGTGCGATACATCAGGTACTAGCAGGCAAAATTATAGATCAGCAATATATAATGGCAAACTGCTCTAATCAAACTGGGAACATTCCTCAGGTGCTGCGAGAGGGGATTACTTCTAGACAAGAAAAACAAAAGGATTTTTCCCACGCACTCTGTGGGCTATTAGTAACAAGAACTGTATACTATATAATAGAAAATTTAGAGCTCTTCGTTACATATATTTTGCAAAAAATATGATAAGCCTCCAGGCCACTTCACGGCGGCTCTATTGCTGGCGGTCCCTAATACTAAGTATAAGTCCAGGGCGTGGACCCCACAAAGTCGCCTCAGGCCCAACCACCCCAGGGCAGCACACCATTGACATCCTATAGTGTTAATATGGGTTAATAAGAAAGAAGCAGGAGTTATATGTTAGAAAGGTGTTGGTAAAATACTCATGAGTAAAATTAGTGGAAAAATAGGAGTGTTACACAAGTGCTAAATAAATATTATGGCGTGCTTCCCCAAGGTATCCCGGCCACACCAGACCCAGGGGGGGTACCACGCCCCAAACTCACACACAGCATAATACAGGTTGAGTATCCCTTATCCAAAATGCTTGGGACCAGAGGTATTTTGGATATGGGATTTTTCCGTATTTTGGAATAATTGCATAGCATAATGAGATATCATGGTGATGGGACCTAAATCTAAGCACAGAATGCATTGCTGTTTCATATACACCTAATACACACAGCCTGAAAGTAATTTTAGCCAATATTTTTTATAACTTTGTGCATTAAACAAAGTGTGTCTACATTCACACAATTCATTTATGTTTCATATACACCTTACACACAGCCTGAAGGTCATTTAATACAATATTTTTAATAAATTTGTGTATTAAACAAAGTTTGTGTACATTGAGCCATCAAAAAACAAAGGTTTCACTATCTCATTCTCACTCAAAAAAGTCCGTATTTCGGAATATTTGGATATGGGATACTCAACCTGTAATAATAATTACATCCACTCTGGGTCATATAATTGCTTAATGTATGGCTACATGATAATGGCACATACAAAATGTATCCAGATTGAGAGCTAGCTTACCTGTAGTCACCCCTATATCCTGCAAATGGCACTATAGGACCCAGCATGCCCTCCTAATGCTGGCTCTATCTATGGGGTCATTCCGAGTTGTCCGCTCGTTGACGATTTTCGCTATGCTGCGATTTGTTGCTGCATGCGCATGGTACGCAGAGTGCATACGCAAAGTTATTTAACACAAAACTTAGTAGATTTGCTGGTGGTCGAACAACGATTTTCAGTCGCACTGCTGATCGGTGAATGATTGACAGGAAAGGGGCGTTTCTGGGTGGTAACTGAGCGTTTTCTGGGAGTGTGCAAAAAAAACCGCAGGCGTGTCAGGGAAAAACGTGGGAGTGTCTGGAGAAACGGGGGAGTGGCTGGCCGAACGCAGGGCGTGATTGTGACGTCAAACCAGGAACTAAACGGACTGAACTGATCGCAATCTGTGAGTAGGTCTGGAGCTACTCAGAAACTGCTAAGAATTATTTAGTAGCAGTTTTGATAATCTTTCGTTAGCAATTCTGCTAAGCTAAGATACACTCCCAGAGGGCGGCGGCCTAGTGTGTGCAACTACTCGGAATGAGGGCCTATGCCTCTCTGAACTGCAGTATATAATGGCAAACTGCTCTAATCAAATTGGTAACATTCCTCAGGTGCTGTAGGAGAGGGTTACTTCTAGACAAGAAAAACAAAAGGATTTTTCCCACACGCTCTGAGGGCTGTTAGTAACAATAACTGTATACTATATAATACAGGTTGAATATCCCTTATCCAAAATGCTTGGGACCAGAGGTATTTTGAATATCGGATTTTTCCGTATTTTGGAATAATTGCATACCATAATGAGATATCATGGCAATGGGACCTAAATCTAAGCACAGAATTCATTTATGTTTTATATGCACCTTATACACACAGCCTGAAGGTAATTTTAGCCAATATTTTTTATAACTTTGTGCATTAAACAAAGTGTGTCTACATTCACACAATTCATTTATGTTTCATATACACCTTATATACACAGTCTGAAGGTCACTTAATACAATATTTTTAATGACTGTGTATTAAACAAAGTTTGTGTACATTGAGCTATCAGAAAACAAAAGTTTCACTATCTCACTCTCACTCAAAAAAGTCCGTATTTCGGAATATTCCGTATTTCGGATATTTGGATATGGGATACTCAACCTGTAATAGAAAATGTAGAGATCTTTGTTACATGTATTTTGCAAAAAATATGATAAGCCTCCAGGCCACTTCACGGCGGCTCTGTTGCTGGAGGTCCCTAATACTAAGCATAAGTCCAGGGCATGGACCCCACAAAGTCGGCTCAGGCCCAACCACCCCAGGGCAGCACACCATTGACATACTATAGTGTTAATATGTGTTCAGAAGAATAAGCAGGAGCTATATGTTAGAAAGTGATACGAAAATAAGGGTGTTAGTAAAATACTCAAAAGAGTGAAATTAGTGGAAAAATAGGAGTGTTACACAAGTGCTAAATAAATATTATGGAGTGCTGCCCCAAGGTAGCCCGGCCACATCAGACCCGGGAAGAGGGGAGGGTTAATAGTCTGGCACCATTGCGATATAAAATGATAGATCAGGTGCCAGAACTTAGGAGGGGAGGAGATCGGAATAGGATATTACTGCACGTGCAGCCGCATGGACTGAATGAGTATCTTTCTTATAGTTGCTTCCTGTAAATTATTTGGATGTAGAGATTATCAATATACTTCAGCTAACAGTTTTTCTGAAAACATATGTATACAGTGTTAGTTACTAAATATCTTTGATTGTTACCTGTATGTTACAATTTTATTACTGTTTGACATTGGAAATGTATAGCAGTGCTCTATTGTATCTAGTTGCCTTTGTGATGGTAGCACCACGGAGGAGCGGACGCTGGCCGTTCCAGTCACAGTGGGGAGTGACCGATGACGTCAGCGGGAGCCAGAATCGCCGGCGTTCAGCGCGTGTGGCACTGTGGTGAAGGTATTGAAGGTAATAAATGTTAATTGTTTGTTATTCCTAATGATGATTTTCTGAAGCAAAATCAAAACGCTGAAGTACTTGGTTTCTGCTAAGTCTGTGAGTGCCACCAGCTGCTGGTTTGATTATGGATGGCACCAGTCATTTTTGATTGATGAGATGCTGTGAGTGCCGATCTCTCTCTCGCAAAGCATCCTTTAGATTCAAATTAGGTTACACATTGTTAGATAGAACTCTCGCTGTTAGCTGCACCTCTTTAAGAGAACCCAACAGCAAGAGTTCTATCTAACAGTGTATAACCTAATTTGAATCTAAAGGGCGCTTTGGTAGACACAGTGTGATGGTTACCTCTTAGTTTGTCAACATATGTGGTCTAACTTACTAGTGATGTTTTCATTTCATAAAAGTTGATATACTATTACTTCAAAATGTACTAGATGGTGACACATTTTGACACATAACAAAAATATTACAACATTTATTAAAACCATATTACCATATAAAAACCCTACAGTACAAATCACAAATGCTCTCTCTCTCTCTCTCTCTATATATATATATCTATATATATCTATATATATATATATATATATATATATATATATATATATATAATACACACACGGTCATCTGATACCATTTTTTCTGCTTGATGCAGTGTTGCTGCTTTTACACCCAACGCATCATTGTTGACTTCATCAGGGGTGGCGCTTAATTGAAACAGAAAGGTGGTAACTTGCTATATCCAAGTATTTAATAAAGACCTAAGAAGTTCAGTATTATTGTTTCTATTAGTCTGTGATTTCACCACATTATCACCATGTTATATAATAGTGACATATATTTGTGGATATCGCATGTTACCATTACTTACCATTACGATTTTAGCATGTACCATTACTGTAAAGCCACATTTGATACGGGCTTCTGTCTAGAACAGTACAAAAAGTAGCAACATTGCATCACAATGTCCGATTTTAAGATGGCACCGCTGATCGGTACATACCCTAAAAGACAGCCCACCTCACCCATACCTTGCTGGAGTATTCATTTTTCCTATTTCCTGCACAGTTTTTGAAACAAAAGGGCGACTTTTGAGTATGTGTGTGTATATGTATGTATGTATGTATGTATGTATGTGTATGTGTGTGTATATATATATATATATATATATATATATATTAATATGTGTGTGTGTGTGTATATATATGTGTGTGTATATGTATGTATGTGTGTGTGTATATATATATATATATATATATATATATATATATATATATAATTCCAAATTAGGGGAGCACTCACCAGTCTTCAAGTAGAAAAAAGTTTATTCAAACCATCGGCAGCAAATAGTTTGTCGACGTTTCGGTCATGGTTCTGACCTTTGTCAAGAGTCAAGATACCAGTGCAATGAACTAGTGCTACCTATATACCCATGTAAATCCCTCCCTCCAATTAATCTCAGCAACTCCCCCACACCCCATATCACAAACAATTACATACATTAGACATTTCAACAGACATATATTAAAATCAAAAGGTCACTGTATTATATCGTATCACCATATCAATGATATCTCTCTCACCCCCTCTTGCAGCCAACATCCCATTTTTACACAATAGAGTCAATAAACGGCGTGCGTTCCACCGTCGGCCGCACTTCCGGTCCATGGAACGCATTCGTGAAAGCGCATTAGCATACAGGACATCATCATAGTGTGTCCTCAAGTGGCGGGTCACATGATCGGCGCTTCAAGGCGCTACCTAGCAACAAGCTTAGTGAGATCCGATGCGCTCCACCATAGGCCGGACATCCTGACTTTGGAACGCAAAAGGTCACATGATCGGAGCTTCAAGGCGCTACCCGGCAACAATTTTAATGAGATCCGATCCACTCCACCATAGGCCGGTCATCCGGACTGTGGAACGCATAAGTTCACCACATACTCAGTTCTTCAAGGCGCTATTTACTAACAGGCCCAGTGGGATCAAATGCGTTCCACCGTAAATCGGACATCCGGGTCGTGGAACGCAAAAAGCCACTACCACAGAGAGAGGTGCGTCTTAATGGCGCACCACATTCCTATTGAGTTTATAATGCACAGTTAGCAATATAGTATATGTAATCACCTAAATAGGACATATGTGTATATAAAAAAATATACACACATATATATCTAGTTAAGGCTGCAGAGGGAGTAAGTTTTTGTCATATATAATTTTTTTATTTTTCTTTTGTTCTATACAAACCTTGAAACAGAAAACCAATATGAAATATAGGATCCTATTGTACACATTAGGGATCTCTGAGGAATCATATATTAATGATTGGGACGGGATCCATCGTATGTGTATAATTAGGACCAAGTAATAGATCTTGAATTGTTATGTGATGGTCTTTATAATGATACTCAGTATATCTTATTCTCCTCTGACAAAAACTTACTCCCTCTGCAGCCTTAACTAGATATATATGTGTGTATATTTTTTTATATACACATATGTCCTATTTAGGTGATTACATATACTATATTGCTAACTGTGCATTATAAACTCAATAGGAATGTGGTGCGCCCTTAAGACGCACCTCTCTCTGTGGTAGTGGCTTTTTGCGTTCCACGACCCGGATGTCCGATTTACGGTGGAACGCATTTGATCCCACTGGGCCTGTTAGTAAATAGCGCCTTGAAGAACTGAGTATGTGGTGAACTTATGCGTTCCACAGTCCGGATGACCGGCCTATGGTGGAGTGCATCGGATCGAATTAAAGTTGTTGCCGGGTAGCATATATATATATATATATATATATATATATATATAAAACATTTTGTTGTATTTTCTTTTAAAATAAACTCATCAATATTTATGATAACCTACATTTGTAGACAATGTGTTTATTGTCATTATGAATACCCAGCAGTCAGGACAGAAGGTTAGTTTAAGAATATATGTACAGTAGTCTGTCTACAGTATTTTCTCCCACATAAAGGTGAATTCAGTTAACACTCCCCCCACACGAGGGTGCTAGGTTGCCGTTGCAATGGTATCCGAACGCTCCTCCCTCGCGGCTTGGGCTTGCACATATTGTTAGCAAAATATGGGGCTGTGAATAAAAAATAGTGAGTCCGGCATTCTCATAATTGCAACGTATAGCCAAACTGACTCGTGGGGGCGAGAACATCGCCTCTAATCCAACTCTCCCCTATGTGTCTCAGCACCATGTTTGCTACTGTAAGTCATACCTAGCTATGCATCTTACAGGTCATGTGTTTTCATGATAATGTAAATATATATAGACAGACAATGTGGCTATGGCACCATAATATCCCTTTAATCTGGGACTAATGATTAACACAGGTTCTAATTAAAACCAAGTGAAATGCAGACTTGAATTTAGAATTTATCCTGCCACAACCAGCCTGTAGGTAAATCTTAGTTGTCTCGGATGAAAGGGAAAGATATATATATATATATATATATATATATCTATCCAAATCCAAAAGCCGGCACTCCATAGAGAACAATGATACCTTGCCAGGGTGCACTCCCGGGGCCTGCCATCCCCCTACCATACACTCCAAAAGATAGAGGCACTCCCGGACTTTAAACAGATTTAAACAGCAATGGTGGTTTATTCTTTATATATATATATATATATATATATATATATATATGCTCCACTGTGCGTGTTGGTCAGCCCTCATGCACCTTTGTAGCCAACGTTCAACTCTCACATCAATGTTACGTGGTGCTCCGCAGTTTCCTTGTCGGCTCCGCAGTTTCCATATTCGCAGTGGTGGTAATTGTGCAGTCACGATACACCTTCACCACAGCAGCACGCAAACAGTTTCAGAAATACTGCCACCATTGGCACGAGAGCCCATAATCATCCCTTTTTGCAACTCTAATAAATACCCTTTGTACCCTTGACAGCAACGAGTGATGTGTGCAGACAGCCTTTCACACGCCTTATAATACCCACCAAGCCAGCACATGACACGTGATGTACTTCATGGGCTATGCGCTGCCGACGTCAACTATAGGAGATATATATATAATCTCGAAAATAGCTTGATGAAAACCAATTGTACTTTGGTAGTCCTGGAAATCATATATTTTCAAATAGTAAAAACAAATCTAATGGAATGCGGAGATGGCGCAAGTCTAAATACGGCGAAAAGTTCCTTCACTGAAGGTAGATTGTATATAGGACTGGTTTTCAGACTCGTATACACCCTCTATGGGAGGATTATTTTAACTGGGATCCTGTAAGTAGACCACAGATTTCTTAGAAGGATGTGGTTTAACCTCAATGTGGGTATAGGATGTATCACCACTTGTCTCTCCCTGTTTAGGGTGTGACAGTGGCTATGTCCCACAGTACCGGGTAAACACCCTGCTCATTCACTCTACACATTTCATCTTACAAAGACTTCTTCAGGAGTGGATAAGTGACAAAATATATAAACACATCAATTATTCAAGAGAATGGAGGACCTGTAGCAAGTCCTGCTTGTAGTATTGGTCCTTCCCAAGTGTGAGACTTCTCCAGCAACAATATGTAGTTCCCAATGTGTGAGGTCGTCCCTTTTCTTGAATAGTTGATGTTTTGTTTATACATTTTGTCATTGATTACTTCATTAGACTCTTCTCAGACATGAAGTCAATCACTTTAACACTGATAAATTAAATATATGTGTGAAATATAAATATTGAAAAGTTTCCTGAGCAACTCATGGCCACAAGCCTTTTCTGGATTAAAATCATATATTCCTATTACAGTAACATACAAGATGACACAGAGACAGTTTTTTCAGTGGTAGCATTTCTCTTCAGCTTTGTGGAAAAAAAATTCTGCAACACCACATTACTGATATCTGAATCACGCCCATGTTTTTGGGGAAGTGTTTTATATGTTATATAGAGGTCAGAACGCTGAAACTAATTATGGGAGCTTTTGCGACATCATTAGCCCTACCCCTTTGTATGACTCCACCAATTCACACATCTTAATCAAGTCTCGAATGTCGTCAGTTATTGTCTTGTTTAGTTATAAAATAATTCTTCCTGGCAACATGCTGCATATAGGTGAAAGTGCTCACTGGATTTTGTGAAGTGTAACACCTTCCTTTATTGCACATGTTATTGAGCTCAGTAAAGCACCATCTAGGATAGACGTGACGATAAAGAACATTACCATGGGTGCGTATATTATGGCTCTGTTTTTGTTCCCCAGTGAATTTACTAGTTTCTATGCAGGCTGGCAGGTAGTGTATTTTTATTTCTGCTCAGATGCAGGGGCTTACCTTTTCCTTGGGGTCGCAACATTCATCTTCTACAAATCCGAGGAATAACTGTCAAACTGGTGACACCAATCAGCTACCGGAGCCATTCTGGTAGCAGAGAAATACAGAAACTCCACTTTCGCGGTGAGAGGACTTCTGCACATACTCGTTCCTGTCCCATGTTCTGTGCACTGACTGCTAGCTAGCCAGGCTTACAATAAATCAGGAGTCATTTGGAAATGTTACTGTAGTGGGGAATCTAAGGAATTTTAAAGGAGCACCCAGGAAATTTAATTTGAATAATGTTCATAGACTATAAAACAAAACATTTGTCTCCCTATATATCTCTCAATCTTTGGGGACAAATGTATGCATTTACCAACAGCAGCCAGATCTGAACTCAAAAAATCCTGCTTAAGCAAACCAGTAAAAAAACAAACAAACAGGGTATTTCCTGCAAATCCACTGATTGAGTTTTTAAGATAACAACATGTTTACTAGATCTGCACTTCCATTTGAAGATTCAGGGGTATATTCAATTGAGGTCGTATCCATTCCGACATGCATTTGTCGGAATGGATTCGACAAGGGCTATTCAATGCCCATCTCAATTTGACTATAAAAAAGTCGAATTGAGATGAGGGACCGGAGAGGGGGGGACAGCCGTGGGCAGACGGGGGACAGCAGCGATGCAGGAGGATGCGGCACAGCCGCCAGACCTCATGGCAGCGTCCACCCGGCTCCAGCAAGCGGGACCTCACTTGCTGGAGCCGGGTGGAAGCTGCCGTGAGCGGCAGCTATGACACATCCTCCTGCAGCGCTTTGCTGTAGCGCTGCTGTCCCCCATCTGCCCGCGGCTCTCCCCCCGTCTGCCCGTGGCTCTCCACCTCTCAGGTCCCTCATCTCAGTTCGACTTTTTTTTAAGTCGAACTGAGATGGTCGGAAACGGGGCCAAAACCTGTCGAATTTGGCCCTGTTTCCCTCAGAAGCACATGAATCGGCAGCTATACCGCCAATTCACGTACTATTCGACAAGTCGAATTCCCTGACTTTTCGAATAAAAATGCTGGGGACTGAATAGGTCCGAACCCTTTCCGACCTGAAAAAGTCGAAAACTGCCATCTTTTCAACAAGACGACAGTTTCGACCTTAATTGAATATACCCCAAAGTCTCCTCAGAGATCCCCGTTAGGAAAATGATGGAGAATTGCGTTAAATGACTATATAGTTATTGAGGGATTGCATTTAAGTCCAATATTGCCATAGACCAAGTATCCAGAGCCCTCAAACAGTGATAAGGAATTTGAACTGATGTCCGGGACAAAATTGACAGTATCTACTTATTAAGAAGTGTATGCATTATGCAAACAGGAATTGATTTCCTGTGTGAAGTTTATTTGATCACTGTTATTTGTTGGCATCTGCAGATAAGAGAAAGCTATAGGATAATTATATATTGGCACCTATAATTGCACCAAGCAGCCTTGGTTTAGAACCAAAAACCAAGGTAGAACCTGGTAACAATAGTGTTCTCTCTAGGATTTCTTTAGAGCAGGGTGCTGATCACTAATTCATTTTGAAGGGCATATTTTTGATGTGACGATTTGTGCACAAAGCATAGTGCATATCAGTGATGTGTGGTGAGATGAGGCAGAGCCTTTCCTGTCATACGAACGTATACGCCAGAGGTTTGACTATACAGGTTGAGTATCCCATATCCAAATATTCTGAAATATGGAATATTCCAAAATACAGAATTTTTTTGAGTGAGATAGTGAAACCTTTGTTTTCTGATGGCTCAATGTACACAAACTTTGTTTAATACACAAAGTTATTAAAAATATTGTATTATAAGACCTTCAGGCTGTGTGTATAAGGTGTATATGAAACATAAATGAATTGTGTGAATGTAGACACACATTGTTTAATGCAAAAAGTTACTAAAAATATTGGCTAAAATTACCTTCAGGCTGTGTGTATAAGGTGTATATGAAACATAAATGCATTCTGTGCTTTGACTTGGGTCCCATCTCCATGATATCTCATTATGGTATGCAATTATTTCAAAATACGGGAAAGTCTGATATCCAAAATACTTCTGGTCCCAAGCATTTTGGATAAGGGATTCTCAACCTGTATAAAGTATATAGAAAATATGTTAGAAATATGTTCTTTGTGTTGTTCTAATCCTTTTTATAGTCAAAACTCTGGAGTAAAATGGCGATGCAGGTGAGCCTTCCTTTTCCGCACATCCCTGATCAAAACTTACCAAATTTCCAGCAGTACTTACTGCTGCACCTGTGTATAATGCCCACATGAACCCTTGAACTCAATGTATATTGTGTATAAATCTCTCTCTCTGGTACTAGCCGGGACCTCCTGATCCACTTACCTCACTGCACGTTCCTGGTACATATGTTTATAGTTTTTATACATATATTTTCCCCTTAGTGTTTCATATCCCTTTATATATATAGGACACCCATGCAACACCCAACATCTGTACAGGGAAAAGTACTGTTTATGCCCAGTCTTCTGGAACGATCAATAAAGGAAAAATGGGGTACTATCAAACCATATACAAATGAACAATGAGAATTGCTGCTGTTATCAATTAGGGTTGCTAGGCCCAAAGAAGAGATACAATATAAAAAAGGGGGAAAAGAAAGGGAGCACAAAGTAGATTGTATGATGCACAAATGTAATGCATATAACGCATCAAGGAATCTCCTTTCGGGTGTCCCGGGACCTGCCAGCACAACCACACGATATCCCCATTCTGTGTCACATCATTAGCAGCCCATTCACTGCACTGCAGCCATTTGCCTGCACAAAGTTGTAGCCACGGCTGTGAGCTATTGACGCTTGTGGAGTCACTCCAATTTAAGACCTCTACTTGTGCATTAACATCTTTGGAAAGACTTCTTGCAGCACGTTAAATCCCCATTCAAAGGGTACTAAGGGCCGTTTCCTCCACATTGGAGTTTAAATAGAAGAACATGTGAGTACTCGCATTTATTGTTATTTAAACCTTGTGCCATTCCATTGGAAACATTTTTGACACTGTTTCAACCTGCGATTGGAAAACTGCTATTGCACGCTGTGTGGCACATTCCAATTTCATATCCCCGGGGATGAACTTTTGAGTCTTTCAATATCTTAAAGACACTTTTTATTTTTATTTTTTTATTCTTTTCACCTATTCTTTTTAATATTATTTTATATACCGGTATATGTTTTTATTGCCTTTTACATATATGTAATACATTTGTGTATTATACAATCTATTTTGCGTTTCGATTCCTCTCTCCCTTTTTTACATTGCTTCTTGAAAGATTGTCTGTAGCACATAAATAATTAGTACAGTGGATAATGTCTCATCCAGTGCTTAAGTGGTTATAATCCTTATGTGTTAGAAATAGAAACGTTATGCAGAGGGTTAAAATATATAGGTACAAAATAAGTCTGTTCTTCTACTAGGGAAACACTGTAAGCAGCACATGCTCACTGCTTACCCTGTTCTTTCACTCTTCATCTGAGTGCTGTGTTATGCCGGCAGCCACAGCAGTGATGCCATTTACAGTGCCTCCTCTGCCATCCATTTTGCTAAGAATAAAAACTGTGTTCCAATTTCAGAGGTGGGCAAGGAGTAGACAACCACATTGTAACATACACTTCTGTATACAGGGGGTGAGATTTATGATCCGGCACGATGCTTTTTTACACTTCAAAAATGGGCAGGGTGTGGCACCCTGGTGAAGCAGCCTAGCAGGAACACTATAACAATATGAAAAGAGTTGATAGTTGAGTAAGCCCTATGGCGTTAATGCAAACCACAATCACATGGATATGACCTAACGAATGGCGACAATCCAGCCAAACTTATTTATGGAAAATATAACTAAAAAGTGTTATGGACTTCCCTTCTAAATGGTGGATGTAGTCAGATTGTGTTTCTCCCAATGTTATTCAGAGAGCAAAGTTTGTAGATGACCCAATTGATGTTCCCATACATATAGAATAGGGAAATGAAATGCAATATGGTATAGTAGGTAAAAGCAATACACATTTATTATACCTAAAGAAACAGTGCACATACAACTGATCTTGTAAAAGTGATATGATAACAGATAGGTAGTGGAGGGTTTACCAGATCAGAAGCTTCACTGAGGTGTGTAAAATAGCGGTTGGAGGTTCTGGAACCTCATACACCGCATTCAGTCGTGCCCCAGTCTGGTGACAAAGTGGTCACTATGCCTGTAGCCACCTATTCCAGAGGTTCTCAAATGCGGTCCTCAAGGCACCCCAGTGGTCCAGGTTTTAGGTATAGCCAAGGCTCAGCACAGATAGTTAAATCAAATTGACTGAGGTGCTAATTAAGTCGCCTGTGGCCAAGTATGGATAAACTTAAAACCTGCACAGTTGGTGTGCCTAGAGGACCATGTTTGAGAACCTCTGACCTATGCATTTCGAGTTGATAACTCTCTATCAAGGCAGTGCAGAACAGGAGTGATGAGAAGGTACTTATACCATGTGGTGAAGTTACTGCAAGGTCATAAAGGTGATATCAAACAACATGGTAATGAACAAAAGGGCTGTCTGTACTGTAATACTATAGTGTTACAGATGTTAAATAAAAGTCCAGTACAGTCTAAATATATATATACATATATATATATATATATATATATATATATATGTATGTATGTATGTACACTCTCTCCTCAATCAAACAGGTGCCCGGGTGCCTCCCAACTGGTCTCCTGACCATACAAACAATTGGAGCTAATGATGGCACTCACAGGACTTCAAACCATCTCTGCTTCAATCAATCAACGTTTCGATAATTTAATACCGTCGATCCTGAAGCAGAGACCTCCGTGTTCGTTCGTCAGATGATTTGAAGTCCTGTGAGTGCCACCATTAGCTCCAATTGTGTGTGTGTGTGTGTGTATATATATATATATATATATGTGTGTGTGTGTGTGTGTGTGTGTGTGTGTATATATATATATATATATATATATATATATATATATACATATATATATATATGTATATATATATATCTTTTAATTCATTTACATAATCCAGAAGCTCGAAGTGCCACATCCGTACTTCCTGTTTTGTTGTCTGTGGAATCTAGTTCCTTTTCTCCAAGAGGGGAGGCTTTCCATCAATATGTGAGGTTGGAATGGTTAAAATATCAAAAATTGGAAGAGCACAAAGGATGTGGGCAAGGAAGGAAACCTAAATGTACTGGAAATAAAAGCAATATGGAAAGGAATAGCTTCATCAACAGAATATAGGAAAATAGAGTTTATACAACAGGACAGTGGCTTCCTTCAAAAATGATCAAGGGTCAGAAGAAGAAAAGCAATATAGACAGAAATGGAAATATTCCAAGTTTCATGGGAGAAGAATCTGATAGAATATATGAGTTATTCTGGGGGAAATGGTCTTTAAATCAGTAAAGTCATAATGGCTAATGATAAAGGTTTGGCCTTCCCCAAGTGGATATTATTGAAACATGTCAAAATGCTAAAGTACCAAAATACTTATCTTTCCATAAAGTCATGGTGATAGAGTGGGGTAGATGCATTTCAAGCAAATGGAAGTTATTGGCTAATTGAAACTAATGAAGCTTAAGCTTCAGTGCCCCTAATCTCGGAGTGGCCGTCTGCACGTGTCTCGCTTGTACATTTAAACACCAAAAATTAGATTTTCACCTGTTGTTTTTATGTACTGTGGTTTTAGCTAGTCACGAATAACACTGTGATAACCAGGCTTCTAGTACAACATAGCTGCTATTACAGCTTGGATGTGCGTCACTTAGTACTGCAGCAACTGCTGGGAGTTGCAGTCTAGCTCTGTGATTTGTGCTGTGTAAATAACGTGAAAAATGTATCTGTTTTAAAGTATAATTCCCGAATCAGGAATTGTAGTTTAAAACATATACACGTTTCATGCTATTTACAGAGCACAAATCACAGTTCTAAACTACAACTACAATACCAGCTGCTTCTGTGCCAATGTTACCCTATTGTTATTGGTTACGAAGGGGCCTCCATAACAGTTCAAGCTGCAGGGTCACAAAATGTAGGTACGCTACTGGTTTCCACGTCGACCTTTTCCATGTCAACCTAATGACCATGTCGACCTAGTCACTGGTGACCCTTTGATCCACACCCGACTTGAACATCAATATCTTCACTTTTAAGAAGTAGCAAAACAAAGATCGACTCTACTTTTGTATTTTGGAAAATACAATGTAACATAATTGCACATGTGGCTAAATGTAATTGTATCAATATGTAGCACTATTTTCTTGTTTATTAAATAAGGCGCTAGCTGCAGTAGTAGCTGAAACAATTGTAAATGCTGAGCTACTTACATATACAGTATCTCCAATGTTAGAATAGGAGAGATTAGTGTTTTCTGCATTAAATATTCTATTCACACATAATCATTATGACATTTTAATATTATGCTTTTGCCTATTTTTAGGATTAGCTGCAATATATGTATGCGGCAAAGATTATATTTATCTAATGCCTGTGATATAGTTTACACTAAACCATGTCTTCGTGTAACACTATATACCAGAGGTTCCCAAACTCTGTGCCGTGGCTCCCTGGGGTGCCTCGGGACACTTGCAGGGGTGCCCTGGGTTGGTGGTCCAAGACCAATTCAAATTATACATGGTCAATATAATAGGCAAAACCAGTGCTGGTGGCTGCCAGTAAAAAAATATGGGGCCAAACAGAAGCAACTCTTGTCCCTCACCACACAACTAACCCTAAGGATGACATATAAACGCGATCTACTTAATGTAATATTTCTTTCTAAATTTCTCAATAACAAATTTTTGTCCTAGGGGTGCTGTGAAAAAAATTATGATATTCTAGGGCGCCGTGATTCAAAAAAGTTTGGAAACCACTGCTATATACTATTAAAAAGTCAAAGGGGAAATGTAATAGGGTGTGAGAATCAGAAAGAGAGATTTTGGTCAAATTCTCCTGTTTTTTTTGTTTGTTTGTTTTTTAAAAAGTGGCAATCGTTTACATGGCAAAATCAGCCTGGTTTTCCCATGTAAATGATTGCCACTTTAAAAAAAAAACAACTGGAGAATTTGACCAAAATCTCACTTTCTGATTCTCACACCCGATTACATTTCCCCCAAAATGTCTAGTCTGACGTTTAATGCATTAAACAAGAAGAAGGTTATATGTAGATGTAATAAAACATGATTGTTTTTTTACAGGTCTGGTATTTACATAATTGTAAATAATAAGATTTTACTCACCGGTAAATCTATTTCTCGTAGTCCGTAGTGGATGCTGGGGACTCCGTAAGGACCATGGGGAATAGACGGCTCCGCAGGAGACTGGGCACATCTAAGAAAGATTTAGGACTATCTGGTGTGCACTGGCTCCTCCCCCTATGACCCTCCTCCAAGCCTCAGTTAGGAACTGTGCCCGGAAGAGCTGACACAATAAGGAAGGATTTTTGAATCCCGGGTAAGACTCATACCAGCCACACCAATCACACCATATAACACGTGATAGGAACCCCGGTTAACAGTATGATAACAAAATGGAGCCTCTGAAGAGATCGCTCACAACAAAACCCGCTTTTTGTAACAATAACTATGTACAGGTATTGCAGACAATCCGCACTTGGGATGGACGCCCAGCATCCACTACGGACTACGAGAAATAGATTTACCGGTGAGTAAAATCTTATTTTCTCTGACGTCCTAGTGGATGCTGGGACTCCGTAAGGACCATGGGGAATAGCGGCCCCGCAGGAGACAGGGCACAAGAATAAAAGCTTTAGGATCAGGTGGTGTGCACTGGCTCCTCCCCCTATGACCCCCCTCCAAGCCTCAGTTAGATTTTTGTGCCCGAACGAGAAGGGTGCAGGCTAGGTGGCTCTCCTGAGCTGCTTAGAATAAAAGTATATTTTAGGTTTTTTTATTTTCAGTGAGTCCTGCTGGCAACAGGCTCACTGCATCGTGGGACTAAGGGGAGAAGAAACGGACTCACCTGCGTGCAGAGTGGATCGGGTTTCTTAGGCTACTGGACATTAGCTCCAGAGGGACGATCACAGATTCAGCCTGGATGGGTCCCGGAGCCGCGCCGCCGGCCCCCTTACAGAGCCAGAAGAGCGAAGAGGTCCGGTGAAATCGGCGGCAGAAGACGATCCTGTCTTCAGACTAAGGTAGCGCACAGCACCGCAGCTGTGCGCCATTGCTCTCAGCACACTTCACACTCTGGTCACTGAGGGTGCAGGGCGCTGGGGGGGAGCGCCCTGAGACGCAATATAACAGATAATACCTTAGGTTGGCTAAAGAATACATCACATATAGCTCTTGGGCTATATGGATGTATTTTAACCCCTGCCATTTTTTACAGAAAAAGCGGGAGATAAGGACGTCGTGAAGGGGCGGAGCCTATCTCCTCAGCACACAAGCGCCATTTTCCCTCACAGCTCCGCTGGAAGGACGGCTCCCTGACTCTCCCCTGCAGACTTGCTACTGAATCAGGGTAAAAAAGAGAAGGGGGGGCACTATTGGCAGCTAAAAACTATACAGCAGCTATAAGGGAATAACACTTATATAAGGTTATCCCTGTATATATATATAGCGCTTGGTGTGTGCTGGCAGACTCTCCCTCTGTCTCTCCAAAGGGCTTGTGGGGTCCTGTCCTCTATCAGAGCATTCCCGGTGTGTGTGCTGTGTGTCGGTACGTGTGTGTCGACATGTATGAGGAGGAAAATGATGTGGAGGCGGAGCAATTGCCTGGGTTAGTGATGTCACCTCCTAGGGAGTCGACACCTGACTGGATGATCGTATTTAAAGAATTAAGTGATAATGTCAGCACTTTGCAAAGAACGGTTGATGACATGAGACAGCCGGCAAATCAATTAGTGCCTGTCCAGGCGTCTCAGACACCGTCAGGGGCCCTAAAACGCCCGTTACCTCAGTGGGTCGACACAGACACAGATACTGAGTCTAGTGTCGACGGTGAGGAGACAAACGTAATGTCCAGTAGGGCCACACGTTACATGATCACGGCAATGAAGGAAGCATTGAACATTTCTGACACTACAAGTACCACAAAGAAGGGTATTATGTGGGGTGTGAAAAAACTACCAATAGTTTTCCCTGAGTCAGATGAGTTAAATGAGGTGTGTGATAAAGCGTGGGTTTCCCCCGACAAAAAACTGCTAATTTCTAAAAAATTATTGGCACTATATCCTTTCCCGTTAGAGGTTAGGACACGTTGGGAAACACCCCCTAGGGTAGATAAGGCGCTCACACGTTTATCAAAACAAGTAGCGTTACCGTCTCCTGATACGGCCACCCTCAAAGAACCAGCAGATAGAAGGCTGGAAAATATTCTTAAAAGTATATACACACATACTGGTGCTATACTGCGACCAGCAATCGCTTCAGCCTGGATGTGCAGTGCTGGCGTCGCGTGGTCGGATTCCCTGACTGAAAATATTGATACCCTGGATAGGGACAATATACTGTTAACTATAGAGCATTTGAAGGATGCATTACTATATATGCGTGATGCACAGAGGGATATTTGCACCCTGGCATCAAGAGTAAGTGCTATGTCCATTTCTGCCAGAAGAGCGTTATGGACGCGACAGTGGTCAGGAGATGCGGATTCCAAACGACATATGGAAGTATTGCCGTATAAAGGGGAGGAGTTATTTGGGGCTGGTCTATCGGACCTGGTGGCCACGGCAACGGCTGGAAAATCCACCTTTTTACCCCAGGTCACTTCACATCAGCAGAAAAAGACACCGTCTTTTCAAACTCAGTCCTTTCGTTCCCATAAGTACAAGCGAGCTAAAGGCCATTCCTTCCTGCCCCGGGGCAGAGGAAGGGGAAAAAGACTGCACCATGCAGCCGCTTCCCAGGAGCAGAAGCCCTCCCCTGCTTCTGCCAAGTCTTCAGCATGACGCTGGGGCTTTACAAGCAGACTCAGACATGGTGGGGGCCCGTCTCAAGAATTTCAACGCGCAGTGGGCTCACTCGCAAGTGGACCCCTGGATTCTACAGGTGGTATCGCAGGGGTACAAACTGGAATTCGAGGCGTTTCCCCCTCGCCGGTTCCTGAAGTCTGCTCTACCAAAGTCTCCCTCCGACAGGGAGGCAGTTTTGGAAGCCATTCACAAGCTGTATTCCCAGCAGGTGATAATCAAGGTACCCCTCCTACAACAGGGAAAGGGGTATTATTCCACGCTGTTTGTGGTACCGAAGCCGGACGGCTCGGTGAGACCAATTTTAAATCTGAAATCCCTGAACACTTACATAAAGAGGTTCAAATTCAAGATGGAATCACTCAGAGCGGTGATAGCAAACCTGGAAGAAGGGGACTATATGGTGTCTCTGGACATCAAGGATGCTTATCTCCACGTCCCAATCTACCCGTCTCACCAAGGGTACCTCAGGTTTGTAGTACAAAACTGTCATTATCAGTTTCAGACGCTGCCGTTTGGGTTGTCCACGGCACCTCGGGTCTTTACCAAGGTAATGGCCGAAATGATGATTCTTCTTCGAAGAAAAGGCATCTTAATTATCCCTTACTTGGACGATCTCCTGATAAGGGCAAGGTCCAGGGAACAGTTAGAAGTCGGAGTAGCACTATCTCAGGTAGTGTTACGTCAGCACGGGTGGATCCTAAATATTCCAAAATCGCAGCTGATTCCAACGACACGTCTACTGTTCCTAGGAATGATTCTGGACACAGTCCAGAAAAAGGTGTTTCTCCCGGAGGAGAAGGCCAGGGAGTTATCCGAGCTAGTCAGGAACCCCCTAAAACCAGGCCAGGTGTCAGTGCATCAGTGCACGAGGGTCCTGGGGAAAATGGTGGCTTCTTACGAAGCAATTCCATTCGGAAGATTCCATGCAAGAACGTTTCAGTGGGATCTACTGGACAAATGGTCCGGATCGCATCTTCAGATGCATCAGCGGATAACCCTGTCGACAAGGACAAGGGTGTCTCTTCTGTGGTGGCTGCAGAGTGCTCATCTACTAGAGGGCCGCAGATTTGGCATTCAGGATTGGGTCCTGGTGGCCACGGACGCCAGCCTGAGAGGCTGGGGGGCAGTCACACAGGGAAAAAATTTCCAGGGCTTGTGGTCAAGCATGGAAACATCTCTTCATATAAACATTCTGGAACTAAGGGCCATTTACAATGCCCTAAGTCAAGCGAAACCCCTGCTTCAGGGTCAGGCGGTATTGATCCAATCGGACAACATCACGTCAGTCGCCCACGTAAACAGACAGGGCGGCACGAGAAGCAGGAGGGCAATGGCAGAAGCTGCAAGGATTCTTCGCTGGGCGGAAAATCATGTGATAGCTCTGTCAGCAGTGTTCATTCCGGGAGTGGACAACTGGGAAGCAGACTTCATCAGCAGACACGACCTTCACCCGGGAGAGTGGGGACTTCACCCAGAAGTCTTCCACCTGATTGTAAACCGTTGGGAAAAACCAAAGGTGGACATGATGGCGTCACGTCTAAACAAAAAACTAGACAGATATTGCGCCAGGTCAAGGGACCCTCAGGCAATAGCGGTGGACGCTCTGGTGACACCGTGGGTGTACCAGTCAGTGTATGTGTTCCCTCCTCTGCCTCTCATACCAAAAGTACTGAGAATCATAAGAAGGAGAGGAGTAAGAACGATACTCGTGGTTCCGGATTGGCCAAGAAGGACTTGGTACCCGGAACTTCAAGAGATGCTCACGGAAGACCCGTGGCCTCTACCTCTAAGAAAGGACCTGCTCCAGCAGGGGCCTTGTCTGTTCCAAGACTTACCGCGGCTGCGTTTGACGGCATGGCGGTTGAACGCCGGATCCTGAAGGAAAAAGGCATTCCAGATGAAGTCATCCCTACCCTGGTCAAAGCCAGGAAGGATGTAACCGCAAAACATTATCACCGCATTTGGCGAAAATATGTTGCGTGGTGTGAGGCCAAGAAGGCCCCTACAGAGGAATTTCAACTGGGTCGTTTCCTCCATTTCCTGCAAACAGGACTGTCTATGGGCCTAAAATTAGGGTCCATTAAGGTTCAAATTTCGGCCCTGTCGATTTTCTTCCAGAAAGAACTGGCTTCAGTACCTGAAGTTCAGACATTTGTAAAAGGGGTACTGCATATACAACCTCCTTTTGTGCCTCCAGTGGCACCTTGGGATCTCAATGTTGTTTTGAGGTTCCTTAAGTCACATTGGTTTGAACCACTCACCACTGTGGACTTAAAATATCTCACATGGAAGGTGACGATGCTGTTAGCCCTGGCTTCAGCCAGGCGTGTGTCAGAATTGGCGGCTTTATCATATAAAAGCCCTTACTTAATTTTTCATTCTGACAGGGCAGAATTGAGGACTCGTCCTCAATTTCTCCCTAAGGTGGTTTCTGCTTTTCACATGAACCAACCTATTGTGGTGCCTGCGGCTACTAGGGACTTGGAGGACTCCAAGTTACTTGACGTTGTCAGGGCCCTGAAAATATGTTTCCAGGACGGCTGGAGTCAGAAAGTCTGACTCGCTGTTTATCCTGTATGCACCCAACAAGCTGGGTGCTCCTGCTTCTAAGCAGACTATTGCTCGTTGGATTTGTAGTACAATTCAGCTTGCACTTTCTGTGGCAGGCCTGCCACAGCCAAAATCTGTAAAAGCCCATTCCACAAGGAAAGTGGGCTCATCTTGGGCGGCTGCCCGAGGGGTCTCGGCTTTACAACTTTGCCGAGCAGCTACTTGGTCAGGGGCAAACACGTTTGCTAAATTCTACAAATTTGATACCCTGGCTGAGGAGGACCTGGAGTTCTCTCATTCGGTGCTGCAGAGTCATCCGCACTCTCACGCCCGTTTGGGAGCTTTGGTATAATCCCCATGGTCCTTACGGAGTCCCAGCATCCACTAGGACGTCAGAGAAAATAAGATTTTACTTACCGATAAATCTATTTCTCGTAGTCCGTAGTGGATGCTGGGCGCCCATCCCAAGTGCGGATTGTCTGCAATACTTGTACATAGTTATTGTTAACTAAATCGGGTTATTGTTGTTGTGAGCCATCTTTTCAGAGGCTCCTTCGTTGTTATCATACTGTTAACTGGGTTCAGATCACAAGTTGTACGGTGTGATTGGTGTGGCTGGTATGAGTCTTACCCGGGATTCAATATCCTTCCTGATTATGTACGCTCGTCCGGGCACAGTATCCTAACTGAGGCTTGGAGGAGGGTCATAGGGGGAGGAGCCAGTGCACACCACCTGATCCTAAAGCTTTTATTCTTGTGCCCTGTCTCCTGCGGAGCCGCTATTCCCCATGGTCCTTACGGAGTCCCAGCATCCACTACGGACTACGAGAAATAGATTTATCGGTAAGTAAAATCTTATTTTCTCTGACGTCCTAGTGGATGCTGGGACTCCGTAAGGACCATGGGGAATAGCGGCTCCGCAGGAGACAGGGCACAAGAATAAAAGCTTTAGGATCAGGTGGTGTGCACTGGCTCCTCCCCCTATGATCCTCCTCCAAGCCTCAGTTAGATTTTTGTGCCCGAACGAGAAGGGTGCAGGCTAGGTGGCTCTCCTGAGCTGCTTAGAATAAAAGTATATTTTAGGTTTTTTTATTTTCAGTGAGTCCTGCTGGCAACAGGCTCACTGCATCGTGGGACTAAGGGGAGAAGAAACGGACTCACCTGCGTGCAGAGTGGATCGGGTTTCTTAGGCTACTGGACATTAGCTCCAGAGGGACGATCACAGGTTCAGCCTGGATGGGTCCCGGAGCCGCGCCGCCGGCCCCCTTACAGAGCCAGAAGAGCGAAGAGGTCCGGTGAAATCGGCGGCAGAAGACATCCTGTCTTCACCAAGGTAGCGCACAGCACTGCAGCTGTGCGCCATTGCTCCTCAGCACACTTCACACTTTGGTCACTGAGGGTGCAGGGCGCTAGGGGGGGGCGCCCTGAGCAGCAATAAAAACACCTTGGCTGGCGAAAATACATCACATATAGCCCCCAGGGCTATATGGATGAATTTTAACCCCTGCCAGATTCCACAGAAAAATGGGAGAAAAGGCCGCCGAGAAGGGGGCGGAGCCTATCTCCTCAGCACACTGGCGCCATTTTCTCTCACAGCTCCGTTGGAGGGAAGCTCCCTGGCTCTCCCCTGCAGTTACTACACTACAGAAAGGGGTTAAAAAAGAGAGGGGGGCACTAATTAGGCGCAGTATAACAATACAGCAGCTATAAGGGGAAAAACACTTATATAAGGTTATCCCTGTATATATATAGCGCTCTGGTGTGTGCTGGCATACTCTCCCTCTGTCTCCCCAAAGGGCTAGTGGGGTCCTGTCCTCTATCAGAGCATTCCCTGTGTGTGTGCGGTGTGTCGGTACGATTGTGTCGACATGTTTGAGAAGGAAAATGAGATGGAGGCGGAGCAATTGCCTATTATAGAGTTGTCACCCCCTAGGGAGTCGACACCTGAGTGGCTGAGCTTATGGAAGGAATTGCGTGACAGTGTCAGTTCTTTACGAAAGACAGTTGACGACATGAGACAGCCGGCTACTCAGCTTGTGCCTGTCCAGGGGTCTCAAACGCCATCAGGGGCTTTAAAACGCCCGTTACCTCAAATGGCAGACACAGACACGGATACTGACTCCAGTGTCGATGATGAGGAGACAAACGTGACTTCCAGTAGGGCCACACGTTACATGATTGCAGCAATGAAAAATGTATTGCATATCTCTGATAATACAAGTACCACTAAAAAGGGTATTATGTTTGGTGAGAAAAAACTGCCTGTAGTTTTTCCTGTATCCGAGGAATTAAATGAAGTGTGTGATGAGGCGTGGGTTTCCCCCGATAAAAAACTGATAATTCCTAAAAGGTTATTGGCATCATACCCTTTTCCGCCAGAGGATAGGGCACGTTGGGAAACACCCCCTAGGGTGGATAAAGCGCTCACACGCTTGTCTAAACAGGTAGCACTACCCTCTCCTGATACGGCCGCCCTAAAGGAACCTGCCGATAGAAAGCAGGAGAATATCCTAAAATGTATATACACTCACACGGGTGTTATACTGCGACCAGCAATCGCCTCAGCCTGGATGTGCAGTGCGGGCGTGGCGTGGTTGGATTCCCTGACTGAAAATATTGATACCCTAGATAGGGACAGTATATTACTGACTATAGAGCATTTGAAAGATGCATTTTTATATATGCGTGATGCACAGAGGGATATTTGCCGACTGGCATCAAGAGTTAGCGCGCTCTCCATTTCTGCAAGAAGAGGTTTATGGACGCGGCAGTGGTCAGGTGATGCGGATTCTAAAAGGCACATGGAAGTATTGCCTTATAAGGGGGAGGAGTTATTTGGGGTAGGCCTATCAGACCTGGTAGCCACGGCAACTGATGGAAAATCCACATTTTTACCCCAGGTAGCTTCTCAACCTAAGAAGACGCCGTATTATCAGGCGCAGTCCTTTCGGCCCCATAAGGGCAAGCGGGCAAAAGGCGCCTCATTTCTGCCCCGTGGCAGAGGGAGAGGAAAAAGGCTGCAGCAAACAGCCAGTTCCCAGGAACAAAAGCCCTCTCCCGCCTCCGCAAAGTCCTCAGCATGACGCTGGGGCTTTACAAGCGGACTCAGACAGGGAGGCAGTATTGCAAGCCATTCACAGGCTGTATTCCCAGCAGGTGATAATCAAGGTACCCCTCCTGCAACAGGGAAAGGGGTACTATTCCACACTATTTGTGGTACCGAAGCCGGACGACTCGGTGAGACCAATTTTAAATCTAAAATCCTTGAACACTTACATACAAAGGTTCAAATTCAAGATGGAGTTACTCAGAGCAGTGATTGCAAACCTGGAAGAAGGGGACTATATGGTCTCTCTGGACATCAAAGATGCTTACCTACATGTCCCAATTTACCCTTCTCCAAGGGTACCTCAGGTTTGTGGTACAGAACTGTCACTATCAGTTTCAGACGCTGCCGTTTGGATTGTCCACGGCACCCCGGGTCTTTACCAAGGTAATGGCCGAAATGATGATACTCCTTCGAAAGAAGGGAGTTTTAGTTATCCCTTACTTGGACGATCTCCTGATAAGGGCAAGATCCAGGGAACAGTTGGAAGTCGGGGTAGCACTATCTCAGATAGTGCTGCGGCAGCACGGTTGGATTCTCAATATTCCAAAATCGCAGCTGATCCCGACGACACGCCTTCTATTCCTAGGGATGATCCTGGACACAGTCCTGAAAAAGGTGTTTTCTCCCGGAGGAGAAAGCCAGGGAGTTATCCGAACTAGTCAGAAACCTCCTAAAACCAGGCCAAGTGTCAGTGCATCAGTGCACAAGGGTCCTGGGAAAAATGGTGACTTCCTACGAAGCAATTCCATTCGGCAGATTCCACGCAAGAACTTTCCAGTGGGACCTGCTGGACAAATGGTCCGGATCGCATCTTCAGATGCATCAGCGGATAACCCTGTCACCAAAGACAAGGGTGTCTCTCCTGTGGTGGCTGCAGAGTGCTCATCTTCTAGAGGGCCGCAGATTCGGCATTCAGGACTGGGTCCTGGTGACCACGGATGCCAGCCTGCGAGGCTGGGGAGCAGTCACACAGGGAAGAAATTTCCAGGGCTTGTGGTCAAGCCTGGAGACATCACTTCACATAAATATTTTGGAGCTAAGGGCCATTTACAATGCCCTAAGCCAAGCAAGACCTCTGCTTCAAGGTCAGCCGGTGCTGATCCAGTCGGACAACATCACGGCGGTCGCCCACGTAAACAGACAGGGCGGCACAAGAAGCAGGAGGGCAATGGCAGAAGCTGCAAGGATTTTTCGCTGGGCGGAAAATCATGTGATAGCAGTGTTCATTCCGGGAGTGGACAACTGGGAAGCAGACTTCCTCAGCAGGCACGACCTCCACCCGGGAGAGTGGGGACTTCACCCAGAAGTCTTCCACATGATTGTAAACCATTGGGAAAAACCAAAGGTGGACATGATGGCGTCCCGCCTAAACAAAAAATTGGACAGGTATTGCGCCAGGTCAAGGGACCCTCAGGCAATAGCTGTGGACGCTCTGGTAACACCGTGGGGGTACCAGTCAGTGTATGTGTTTACCTCTTCTTCCTCTCATACCAAAAGTACTGAGAATTATAAGACAGAGGGGAGTAAGAACTATACTCGTGGCTCCGGATTGGCCAAGAAGGACTTGGTACCCGGAACTTCAAGAGATGCTCACGGAGGACCCTTGGCCTCTACCTCTAAGAAGGGACCTGCTCCAGCAAGGACCCTGTCTATTCCAAGACTTACCGCGGCTGCGTTTGACGGCAGGGCGGTTGACCGCCGGATCCTGAAGGAAAAAGGCATTCCGGATGAAGTCATCCCTACCCTGATCAAGCCAGGAAGGATGTAACCGCAAAGCATTATCACCGCATTTGGCGAAAATATGTTGCGTGGTGCGAGGCCAGTAAGGCCCCGATGGAGGAATTTCAACTAGGTCGATTCCTGCATTTCCTGTAAACAGGAGTGTCTATGGGCCTAAAATTGGGGTCCATTAAGGTTCAAATTTCGGCCCTGTCAATTTTCTTCCAGAAAGAACTAGCTTCAGTTCCTGAAGTTCAGACGTTTGTAAAAGGGATACTGCTTATACAGCCTCCTTTTGTGCCTCCATTGGCACCTTGGGGATCTCAATGTAGTTTTGGGGTTCCTAAAGTCACATTGGTTTGAGCCACTTGAATCTGTGGAGTTAAAATATCTCACATGGAAAGTGGTCATGTTGTTGGCCCTGGCCTCGGCCAGGCGCGTGTCAGAATTGGCGGCCTTTATCCTGTAAAAGCCCTTATCTGATCTTCCATTCAGACAGGGCGGAATTGAGGACTCATCCTCATTTTCTCCCTAAGGTGGTTTCAGTGTTTCATCTGAACCAACCTATTGTGGCACCTGCGGCTACTAGTGACTTGGAGGACTCCAAGTTGTTGGACGTAGTCAGGGCCTTGAAAATATATGTTTCCAGGACGGCTGGAGTCAGGAAATCTGACTCGCTGTTTATCCTGTATGCACCCAACAAGCTGGGTGCTCCTGCTTCTAAGCAGACTATTGCTCGTTGGATTTGTAGTACAATTCAGCTTGCACATTCTTTGGCAGGCCTGCCACAGCCAAAATCTGTAAAAGCCCATTCCACAAGGAAGGTGGGCTCATCTTGGGCGGCTGCCCGAGGGGTCTCGGTGTTACAACTTTGCCGAGCAGCTACTTGGTCAGGGGCAAACACGTTTGCTAAATTCTACAAATTTGATACCCTGGCTGAGGAGGACCTGGAGTTCTCTCATTCGGTGCTGCAGAGTCATCCGCACTCTCCCGCCCGTTTGGGAGCTTTGGTATAATCCCCATGGTCCTTACGGAGTTCCCAGCATCCACTAGGACGTCAGAGAAAATAAGAATTTACTTACCGATAATTCTATTTCTCGTAGTCCGTAGTGGATGCTGGGCGCCCATCCCAAGTGCGGATTGTCTGCAATACTTGTACATAGTTATTGTTACAAAAATCGGGTTATTATTGTTGTGAGCCATCCTTCCAGAGGCTCCTCTGTTATCATGCTGTTAACTGGGTTCAGATCACAGGTTATACGGTGTGATTGGTGTGGCTGGTATGAGTCTTACCCGGGATTCAAAATCCTTCCTTATTGTGTACGCTCGTCCGGGCACAGTATCCTAACTGAGGCTTGGAGGAGGGTCATAGGGGGAGGAGCCAGTGCACACCAGGTAGTCCTAAAGCTTTACTTTTGTGCCCAGTCTCCTGCGGAGCCGCTATTCCCCATGGTCCTTATGGAGTTCCCAGCATCCACTACGGACTACGAGAAATAGAATTATCGGTAAGTAAATTCTTATTTTTTCCATACATGCATTTTGCTGTCCGTTAACAACAAGAAGCTGGGAGAGCATCGCTGAGATGCAGGGCCTGACTATTTTTAATCGGTTTTCCCACCACAACTGGAGCCTATTAATGTGGATATAAGATGGCTGAAAGCGGCAAGAAAACAAGTCTGTTTCTCAGTTAGGCTTGGCCTTACATAGCGTTTTAACCAGAACCGCTTTGAAGGACCCCCCCCATCCGGCAAAAACACTATGTTGAATCACACACAACCTTTTGGCCGGCATCCGGCCAGTGCCACATCTGCACTGTGTGAACACATACATTAAAATGTACAATATGTGTTCTTGAAATCCGGTCGTCCTGTCATCCGACTCAACCGCAGCATGCTGTTGGTTTTGCCGTGTAAATGATTGCCACTTTAAATATCAGCCAGACTTGAGACTTTTTTTTTGAGAATGCTTTGTATCTGCTGTTTTATTCTGGGTCCATATGGTACCCATATAATATATATATATCCATATAGTACCCATATGTCCATATAGTACCCATATAAATACAGTTATTATAGTAGCAGCTGGATCACGTTATAATTTTTTTTCGTAATCTTCTGACATTTCTGAGTATGGTTATTAGCAGGCATTAGGACACATGTTTAAATGTGCAGCCGATATCTGTTGCCATATTGCAGTGTGTCCAACAGAGCTAAAATGTGTTCAAAACGTTTCATATACCCGCTATAGATGTTCAGCATTTTGTTCATCAAGCACCATGGCATTTTAAAGTCTTTTACTGTATACAATTAAAATAATTATTCCGAAAGTCTTTTTGGGAGATCTTTAAAATACACTAATTTTAAGGCAACTCTGCATGGTCCCCTGTCTGTTGAAGCCACGAGTGATTGACAACGAGGTAAACTTATAAATTGGAGATAGGTCTCTGAAGAAAGTTGCATCTCAAGGTTAATGTGCCTTCTTGCGATAGACATAGCATGTATGTATTTAATCAGCCGTGTGTGTATGTCTAAGGCTTACAAAGAAATGTATGAGATATTTTATCAAGCTTCATTATATTTAATACAGGTTGAGTCTCCCTTATCCAAAATGCTTGGGACCAGAGGTATTTTGGATATGGGATTTTTCCGTATTTTGGAATAATTGCATACCATAATGAGATATCATGGTGATGGGACCTAAATCTAAGCACAGAATGCATTTATGTTACATATACACCTTATACACACAGCCTGAAGGTCATTTTAGCCAATATTTTTTATAACTTTGTGCATTAAACAAAGTGTGTGTACATTCACACAATTCATTTATGTTTCATATACACCTTATACACACAGCCTGAAGGTAATTTAATACAATATTATTAATAACTTTGTGTATTAAACAAAGTTTCTGTACATTGAGCCATCAAAAAACAAAGGTTTCACTATCTCACTCTCACTCAAAAAAGTCCGTATTTCGGAATATTCCGTATTTCGGAATATTTGGATATGGGATACTCAACCTGTATATGAATTATTTTGATGTTGAATTACATCCTGGTGTTGATTTCAGTTGTTTAGAGCGCAGACAGGCAGTAGATTGCGCCCAACAGAGCTGTTTAATTGTTGCTCTGTTCGGGCGCAATGTATTTTAGCTCGCAGCCCCGTGGTGGCAAGCTGAAATGTAAAAAAAGTAACCCATTTGGGCGACCAAACAGGATTTTTTGCGTTGCGCCCATTACTTTCAACAAGTTTAGCTGCTTTATGAGACTAAACCAGACCTCTCTGGGTGGAATGTGCGGGATAAAAAAGCACAATTGAATCTAGCCCTCCTGAACGCCCTGGATCTATTGAATTCAACCCAAAATGTTCATTATTTAAGAACATACTTTTTAACATGTATATTTGGATCCAGTATGGGATGCCGGCTGTCATTATCCCGCAGCGGCATCCTGTCTGCCGGCAGCAAGTCCCCTTGCAGGCTCGCCACGCTTCGGGCCCAGTGGCTCGTTTCACATGCCACAGGTTCTATGGCACTGTGGCGTGGATCCCCCAACCAAGTGGGAATACTGGGTGGGTGTCTGGCTTCCATCTGTCTGTAAAATAACGGCTGTCAGGATTACGGTCTCTGTCTCGTGAATGCTGGGATCCCGACAGTCTTTTTAACTGCATCCCATATATTTACGCTGGGAAAAATACATTAAAGTATTAAAGCGTCGGTAGTGATTACTTGGTTATCCGCTGCTGTTTTAATTTATCCTCAAGTGCCGCCTTCTACACCTTTGGGCTATCCAATAAGCCATGATGCCGTTTCGGCCGATCAAAATGGCTAGATAACGCGATTAATGACCATTGGTCATTATCACGGTATCCAATTAGAAGGACGTTTTGTTTGGCTGAAATTGGACCTGCGATCATGCAAAATCACATTTGATCGGGGATAAGTTCCTGATACCATGCGTTATCGTGGCATCGGCAAGCCACTTATTGCGGATTATGCTTTGGATGCCTGAGGCACACGAAGCATAATCCCCGATAAGTGCAGGCATCGGGGGGTGGAACGCGCTTTAACGGGGCTAATAGGATAGCTCTTGGCGATACAATTATCCGCTGTCATTGACTGTGAGTAATTGGATACTCCCCATTGTCTACTATATTTATTATTAATATTTTCCTTCCCATTGTATCGTTGGGGAACACATCCAAGTAGCGCCTAAAGCACCTGACAAACTGAATATTTCTGGTTAAGGACCATGTTGTCCCCTAAACATTGAATATCCGTCTATTAAACTTGTACGGTAAAAAAAAAACAATCCTGAAAACGTAATGTGTTATTTAAACTGAAACAGAATGCCATTGCAATGTGCTTGGTAGCTTGTATATTTTTCAGTTTACCAACATTGTACTACTGGCTGAAGAAATTACATTTGAAATAATTTTAGCCTTAACAACATTTAATAAAAGCAGCTCACCCTGGTCTTTTGAGTGATTGTGCATTACTACTGAAACGGCAATTATGGATCTTTTTTCCCACAATGTTCTTTTCACACAAATAGGTTTTAGTGAAATGGGCAGATCAAGGAAGCAAGTGATTGCAGGTTGATGTTTGCCTTTCTGGTGTAAGTTATGTGAAGCTGTAACTTTGCAATGTCTTCTTCATTCAACAGCACTACATTAGCCACACTACCCCACCAATATCCAAGAGCAAAGAGAGAGAGGTAGAAAAGAAAGAAATGGACAAGTCAAGAGAGCGTTCACGGGAAAGAGAAAAAAAAGAGGAAAAAGAAAGAAAAGAGAGGAAAAGGGTTTGTGCTATATTTTGTCTGCTGTATTACACTGGTTCTTTAGTTAAGGGAATCTGCCTGCTTCTAGTTTTCATTATGTCACACTGCATGAGCACAGCACAATCCTGAACTTCACAGAAGACCAGTATTCTGACAGATAAGTTGCACTGAATCATTTTTCTCTTACGTCCTAGAGGATGCTGGGGTCAACATTAGTACCATGGGGTATAGACGGGTCCATTAGGAGCCATTGGCAGTTTAAGAGTTTGAGAATGTGGGCTGGCTCCTCCCTCTATGCCCCTCCTACCAGACTCGGTTTAGAAAATGTGCCCGGAGGAGCCGGTCACAGCTAGGGAAGCTCTCCAGAGCTTCTCTAGTAAAAGTTTTTCTCATACGTCCTAGAGGATGCTGGGGTCCACTTCAGTACCATGGGGTATAGACGGTTCTGCAGGAGCCATGGGCACTTTAAGACTTTTTCAGAGTGTGAACTGGCTCCTCCCTCTATGCCCCTCCTCCAGACCTCCGTTTAGAAAATGTGCCCAGGAAGACTGGTCACACTCTAGTGGAGCGCTACAGAGTTCTGCTAAATGACTTTGTTTAGGTTTTTTATTTTACAGGGTGACTGCTGGCAACAGCCTCCCTGCTTCGTGGGACTTAGGGGGAAGAACTAGGAACCAACTTCCTAGATAGTTTCATGGCTCTGTTTCTGCTGACAGGACACCAATAGCTCCTGAAGGGTACTGAACACTAGCTGCGGCTATGTGCTCACTCCCACAGCACGCCATCACCCCCCTAACAGAGCCAGAAGTCAGAAGACTGGTGAGTAGTTTTACCGGAGATCTGCAGAGAGGGACCTCCGGTCATCATGACGGCATAAGGTACCGCGCAGCGAGCGGGAACGCTGCGCGAGCATGCTCTCCATTTACACACAGCCCAGCAGGGCGTGGGGGGGGGCGGGCGGGCGCCCTGAGCAGCATGAATCCTACTCTCACTGGCAAAAGTAGCATACGTTGTTTTACTCACTGTCCTACACCCCCGCCAGTATAAATATAGATTGTATAGCCTGAGGGGAAACGCGCCATTACAGGGGACAGAGCTTTTTCCTCAGGCAGCCAGCACACTTCTCAGCGCCATTTCTTCCCAGCAGCAGCAGGGGAAGACGCGCTGATCCTCCTCTCCACGTCTGAACAAGTATCAGGGTGCAAAAAAAGGAGGGGGGGGGTGTATTTTTTAGGTGCTAAAACCTATTATTGGCAATAAGCGCTTGAAAGGTCTCTGTGTATAAAAAACGATACACAGGGATTTGTTATTTCTCTTACGTCCTAGAGGATGATGGGGACTCCGTAAGGACCATGGGGTATAGACGGGCTCCGCAGGAGACATGGGCACTATAAAGAACTTTAGACGGGTGTGCACTGGCTCCTCCCTCTATGCCCCTCCTCCAGACCTCAGTTAGATCCTGTGCCCAGAGGAGACTGGGTGCATTACACGGGAGCTCTCCTGAGTTTCTCTGAAAAAGAATTTAGTTAGGTTTTTTATTTTCAGGGAGCACTGCTGGCAACAGGCTCCCTGCATCGTGGGACTGAGGAGAGAGAAGCAGACCTACTTAAATGATAGGCTCTGCTTCTTAGGCTACTGGAAACCATTAGCTCCAGAGGGTCGGAACGCAGGTCTCACCCTCGCCGTTCGTCCCGGAGCCGCGCCGCCGTCCTCCTCACAGAGCCGGAAGATAGAAGCCGGGTGAGTATTAGAAGAAAGAAGACTTCAAAGGCGGCAGAAGACTTCAGTTCTTCTCTGAGGTAACGCTGCGTGCTATTGCTCCCACACACAACACACACTGCAGGCACTGATGAGTGCAGGGCGCAGGGGGGGCGCCCTGGGCAGCAATAATAAACCTCTAGGACTGGCTAATAAGTTATAATGGCTGCGGAGGCAGTAGATTATACAATCCCCCGCCAGTATTGAAAATTTGAGTGGGACCGATGCCCGCCGCTGAGGGGGCGGAGCTTGAACCCACAGCACTAACCAGCGCCATTTTCTCCACAGCACTGCAGAGAAGCTGGCTCTCCGGACTCTCCCCTGCTGAACACGGTGACAGAGGGCAAAAAGATGGAGGGCACTTATAATTAGCGCAGTGAGTGTATATTGATATATATAAAAGCGCTGTTTATCTGGGAATTTTATTTCCAGTGTCAGTTGGCGCTGGGTGTGTGCTGGCATACTCTCTCTCTGTCTCTCCAAGGGGCCTTATTGGGGAACTGTCTCCATATACATATATCCCTGTGTGTGTGGGGGTGTCGGTACGCGTGTGTCGGCATGTCTGAAGCGGAAGGCTCATCTAAGGAGGAGGTGGAGCAGATGAATGTGGTGTCTCCGTCGGCAACGCCGA
This sequence comes from Pseudophryne corroboree, assembly GCF_028390025.1. Taxonomy (NCBI): domain Eukaryota; kingdom Metazoa; phylum Chordata; class Amphibia; order Anura; family Myobatrachidae; genus Pseudophryne; species Pseudophryne corroboree. The sequence continues at coordinate 274,651,732 of NC_086451.1, read as the reverse complement.
CACCTGATTGGTTGGATATGTGGAATGTTTTAAATGCAAATGTTACTTTATTACATAAGAGATTGGACAAAACAGAGTCCAGGGATAATACAGGGAGTCAATCAATGGCCCTTCAGGGTCTCAAAAACGTCCCCTATCCCAAATAGCAGACACTGATACCGACACGGATTCTGACTTCAGTGTCGACTACGATGATGCAAGGTTACACCCAAGGGTGGCCAAAAGTATTCATTATAGGATTATTGCAATAAAAGATGTTTTGCATATCACAGATGACCCCTCTGTCCCTGACACGAGGGTACACATGTTTAAGGTAAAGAAACCTGAGGTAACGTTTCCCCCATCTCATGAGCTGAACGCGCTATTTGAAAAGGCTTGGGAAACTCCAGACAAGAAATTGCAGATTCCCAAAAGAATTCTTATGGCATACCCTTTCCCTGCACAGGACAGGGTACAGTGGGAATCCTCGCCCAGGGTGGACAAAGCTTTAACGCGCTTATCCAAGAAGGTGGCGCTACCGTCTCCAGACACGGCAGCCCTCAAGGATCCTGCTGATCGCAGACAGGAAACGACTTTAATTTCAATTTATACACATACGGGTGCTTTGCTCAGACCGGCAATAGCATCGGCTTGGGTTTGTAGTGCGGTAGCAGCTTGGACAGATACCTTGTCAGCTGATATTGATACCCTTGATAGGGATACCATTTTATTGACCTTAGGTCACATCAAAGACGCAGTCTTATATATGAGAGACGCTCAGATGTCGGGCTACTAGGTTCGAGGGCCAACGCCATGGCGATTTCGGCTAGGCGAGCACTGTGGACCCGCCAATGGACGGGTGATGCCGACTCAAAGAGGCATATGGAAGTTTTGCCTTACAAGGGTGAGGTTTTATTTGGGGAAGGTCTAGCGGACCTGGTTTCCACAGCTACCGTGGGTAAGTCTACTTTTTTGCCTGCTACGGCTAGTTCCCAGGAGCGGAAGTCCTCCCCGGCTTCTACTAAATCCACCGCATGACGCTGGGGCTCCACTGAGGGAGTCGCGCCGGTGGGGGCACGTCTTCGACTCTTCAGCCACGTCTGGGTTTAGTCGGACGTGGTTCCTTGGGCGATGGAAATTGTATCCCAAGGCTACAAGCTGGAATTCGAAGACGTGCCTCCTCGCCGATTCTTCAAATCGGCTTTACCAGCTTCTCCCCCAGCGAGGGAGATAGTTTTAGCTTCAATTCAAAAGCTGTGTCAACAGCAAGTGATTATCAAGGTTCCCCTAATACAACAGGGAAAAGGGTATTATTTAAACCTGTTTGTGGTCCCGAAACCGGATGGCTCGGTCAGACCCATTCAAAATTTAAAATCCCTAAACCTGTTCTTAAGAAGGTTCAAGTTCAAGATGGAATCGCTCAGGGCAGTTATCTCCAGCCTGGAAGGGGGGGATTTTATGGTGTCACTAGACAATAAAGGATGCATACCTTCACGTCCCCATTTCTCTATCGTCCTAAGTGGATGCTGGGGTTCCTGAAAGGACCATGGGGAATAGCGGCTCCGCAGGAGACAGGGCACAAAAAAGTAAAGCTTTACTAGGTCAGGTGGTGTGCACTGGCTCCTCCCCCCATGACCCTCCTCCAGACTCCAGTTAGATTTTGTGCCCGAACGAGAAGGGTGCAATCTAGGTGGCTCTCCTAAAGAGCTGCTTAGAGAAAGTTTAGTTTAGGTTTTTTTCTTTACAGTGAGTCCTGCTGGCAACAGGATCACTGCAACGTGGGACTTAGGGGGAAAGTAGTAAACTCACCTGCATGCAGAGTGGATTTGCTGCTTGGCTACTGGACACCATTAGCTCCAGAGGGATCGAACACAGGCCCAGCCGTGGAGTCCGGTCCCGGAGCCGCGCCGCCGACCCCCTTGCAGATGCTGAAGCGTGAAGAGGTCCGGAAACCGGCGGCTGAAGACTCCTCAGTCTTCATAAGGTAGCGCACAGCACTGCAGCTGTGCGCCATTTTCCTCTCAGCACACTTCACTGGGCAGTCACTGAGGGTGCAGAGCGCTGGGGGGGGGCGCTCTGAGAGGCAAATATAAACCTTATACAAGGCTAAAAATACCTCACATATAGCCCATAGGGGCTATATGGAGATATTTAACCCCTGCCTGACTGGAAAAATAGCGGGAGAAGAACCCGCCGAAAAAGGGGCGGGGCCTATCTCCTCAGCACACGGCGCCATTTTCTGTCACAGCTCCGCTGGTCAGAACGGCTCCCAGGTCTCTCCCCTGCACTGCACTACAGAAACAGGGTAAAACAGAGAGGGGGGGCACATTAATGGCTATATATATATATATATTAAAGCAGCTATAAGGGAGCACTTAATATAAGGATATCCCTTGTATATATAGCGCTTTGTGGTGTGTGCTGGCAGACTCTCCCTCTGTCTCCCCAAAAGGGCTAGTGGGTCCTGTCTTCATTAGAGCATTCCCTGTGAGTTTGCGGTGTGTCGGTACGTGGTGTCGACATGTATGAGGACGATATTGGTGTGGAGGCGGAGCAATTGCCAAATATGCAGATGTCACCCCCCAGGGGGTCGACACCAGAATGGATGCCTTTATTTGTGGAATTACGTGATGGTTTATCTTCCCTTAAACAGTCAGTTGAGGACATGAGGCGGCCGGACAATCAATTAATGCCTGTCCAGGCGCCTCAAACACCGTCAGGGGCTGTAAAACGCCCTTTGCCTCAGTCGGTCGACACAGACCCAGACACGGGCACTGATTCCAGTGACGACGGTAGAAATTCAAACGTATTTTCCAGTAGGGCCACACGTTATATGATTTTGGCAATGAAGGAGACGTTACATTTAGCTGATACTACAGATACCGTAAAACAGGGTATTATGTATGGTGTGAAAAAACTACAAACAGTTTTTCCTGAATCAGAAGAATTAAATGACGTGTGTGATGAAGCGTGGGTTGCTCCTGATAAAAAGTTGATAATTTCAAAAAAGTTATTGGCATTATACCCTTTCCCGCCAGAGGTTAGGGCGCGCTGGGAAACACCCCCTAAGGTGGACAAGGCGCTCACACGCTTATCCAAACAAGTGGCGTTACCCTCTCCTGAGACGGCCGCACTTAAGGATCCATCAGATAGAAAGATGGAAGTTATTCAAAAGAATATATACACACATGCAGGTGTTATACTACGACCAGCTATAGCAACTGCCTGGATGTGCAGTGCTGGAGTAGTTTGGTCAGAATCCCTGATTGAAAATATTGATACCCTAGATAGGGACAATGTTTTACTGTCGTTAGAACAAATAAAGGATGCATTTATCTATATGCGTGATGCACAGAGGGATATTTGCACACTGGCATCTCGGGTGAGTGCTATGTCCATTTCAGCCAGAAGAGCCTTATGGACACGACAGTGGACAGGCGATGCGGATTCAAAACGTCACATGGAGGTTTTGCCGTATAAAGGGGAGGAGTTATTTGGAGTTGGTCTATCAGACTTGGTGGCCACGGCTACTGCCGGGAAATCCACTTTTTTACCTCAAGTCACTCCCCAACAGAGAAAGGCACCGACCTTTCAACCGCAGCCTTTTCGCTCCTACAAAAATAAGAGAGCAAAGGGCTTGTCGTACCTGCCACGAGGCAGAGGAAGAGGGAAGAGACACCAACAGGCAGCTCCTTCCCAGGAACAGAAGCCCTCCCCGGCTCCTGCAAAAACCTCAGCATGACGCTGGGGCCTCTCAAGCGGACTCGGGGACAGTGGGGGGCCGTCTCAAAAATTACAGCGCGCAGTGGGCTCACTCGCAGGTAGACCCCTGGATCCTGCAGATAATATCTCAGGGGTACAGGTTGGAATTAGAGACGGATCCTCCTCATCGTTTCCTGAAGTCTGCCTTACCAACCGTCTCTTCCGAAAGGGAGAGGGTGTTGGAAGCCATTCACAAGCTGTACGCTCAGCAGGTGATAGTCAAAGTACCCCTATTACAACAAGGAAAGGGGTATTATTCCACTCTATTTGTGGTACCGAAGCCGGATGGCTCGGTAAGGCCTATTCTAAATCTGAAGTCCTTGAACCTCTACATAAAAAAGTTCAAGTTCAAGATGGAGTCACTCAGAGCAGTGATAGCGAACCTGGAAGAAGGGGACTTTATGGTATCCTTGGACATCAAGGATGCGTATCTACACGTTCCGATTTACCCCGCACACCAGGGGTACCTCAGGTTCATTGTTCAAAACTGTCACTATCAGTTTCAGACGCTGCCGTTCGGATTGTCCACGGCGCCTCGGGTCTTTACCAAGGTAATGGCCGAGATGATGATTCTTCTTCGAAGAAAAGGCGTATTAGTTATCCCATACTTGGACGATCTCCTAATAAGGGCAAGGTCCAGAGAACAGCTGGAGACAGCTTTAGCACTATCTCAAGAGGTGCTAAGACAACACGGGTGGATTCTGAATATTCCAAAATCCCATTTAATCCCGACAACTCGTCTGCTGTTCCTAGGAATGATTCTGGACACGGTTCAGAAAAAGGTTTTCCTTCCAGAGGAAAAAGCCAAGGAGTTATCCGATCTGGTCAGGAACCTCCTAAAACCAGGAAAAGTGTCAGTACATCAATGCACAAGAGTCCTGGGAAAAATGGTGGCTTCTTACGAAGCAATTCCATTCGGCAGATTCCATGCAAGAATATTCCAAAGGGATCTGTTGGACAAATGGTCAGGGTCGCATCTGCAGATGCACCTGCGAATAACCCTGTCACCAAAGACAAGGGTGTCACTTCTGTGGTGGTTGCAGAAGGCTCACCTATTAGAAGGCCGCAGATTCGGCATTCAGGATTGGATCCTGGTGACCACGGACGCCAGCCTGAGAGGCTGGGGAGCAGTCACACAAGGAAGAAACTTCCAGGGAGTATGGACGAGTCTGGAAAAGTCTCTTCACATAAACATTCTGGAACTAAGAGCAATCTACAATGCTCTAAGCCAGGCGGAACTTCTCCTGCAAGGAAAGCCGGTGTTGATTCAGTCGGACAACATCACGGCGGTCGCCCATGTAAACAGGCAGGGCGGCACAAGAAGCAGGAGTGCAATGGCAGAAGCTGCCAAGATTCTTCGCTGGGCGGAGAATCACGTGATAGCACTGTCAGCAGTGTTCATCCCGGGCGTGGACAACTGGGAAGCAGACTTCCTCAGCAGACACGATCTTCATCCGGGAGAGTGGGGTCTACATCCAGAAGTCTTCAACATGTTAATAGACCGTTGGGAAAGACCAATTGTAGACATGATGGCGTCTCGCCTCAACAAGAAACTGGACAAATATTGCGCCAGGTCAAGAGATCCACAGGCAATAGCTGTGGACGCACTGGTAACTCCTTGGGTGTACCAGTCAGTGTATGTGTTTCCTCCTCTGCCGCTCATACCAAAGGTATTGAAGATCATACGGCAAAGAAGAGTAAGAACAATACTAGTGGTTCCGGATTGGCCGAGAAGGACTTGGTATCCGGAACTTCAAGAGATGCTCACGGACGAACCGTGGCCTCTACCTCTGAGAAGGGACCTGCTACAGCAGGGTCCCTGTCTTTTTCAAGACTTACCGCGGCTGCGTTTGACGGCATGGCGGTTGAACGCCAGATCCTAAAAGGGAAAGGCATTCCAGAAGAAGTCATTCCTACCTTGATTAAGGCACGGAAGGAAGTCACCGTGAAACATTATCACCGCATTTGGCGAAAATATGTAGCGTGGTGCGAGGATCGGAGGGTTCCGACGGAGGAATTCCAACTGGGTCGTTTCCTACATTTCCTGCAATCAGGATTATCTATGGGTCTCAAATTGGGATCCATTAAGGTTCAAATTTCGGCCCTGTCAATATTCTTCCAAAAAGAATTGGCCTCTGTCCCTGAGGTCCAGACTTTTGTCAAGGGAGTACTGCATATACAGCCTCCTGTGGTGCCTCCGGTGGCACCGTGGGATCTAAATGTAGTTTTAGATTTCCTCAAATCCCATTGGTTTGAACCATTGAAAAAGGTGGATTTGAAATATCTCACATTGAAAGTGACTATGTTACTAGCCCTGGCCTCTGCCAGGAGAGTATCTGAATTGGCGGCTTTATCTTATAAAAGTCCTTATCTAATCTTCCATTCGGATAGGGCAGAACTGCGGACTCGTCCGCATTTTCTCCCTAAAGTGGTATCAGCATTTCATCTGAACCAACCTATTGTGGTGCCTGCGGCCACTAGCGACTTGGAGGACTCCAAGTTGTTGGACGTTGTCAGAGCCTTAAAAATATACATTGCAAGGACGGCTGGAGTCAGAAAATCTGACTCGCTGTTTATATTGTATGCACCCAACAAGTTGGGCGCACCTGCTTCTAAGCAGTCGATTGCTCGTTGGATTTGTAACACAATTCAACTTGCACATTCTGTGGCAGGCCTGCCACAGCCTAAAACTGTAAAAGCCCACTCCACAAGGAAGGTGGGCTCATCTTGGGCGGCTGCCCGAGGGGTCTCGGCATTACAACTCTGCCGAGCAGCTACGTGGTCGGGGGAGAACACGTTTGTAAAATTTTACAAATTTGATACCCTGGCAAAGGAGGACCTGGAGTTCTCTCATTCGGTGCTGCAGAGTCATCCGCACTCTCCCGCCCGTTTGGGAGCTTTGGTATAATCCCCATGGTCCTTTCAGGAACCCCAGCATCCACTTAGGACGATAGAGAAAATAAGAATTTACTTACCGATAATTCTATTTCTCGGAGTCCGTAGTGGATGCTGGGCGCCCATCCCAAGTGCGGATTATCTGCAATACTTGTACATAGTTATTGTTAACTAATTCGGGTTATTGTTAAGGAGCCATCTTTAAGAGGCCCTTTCTGTTGTCATACTGTTAACTGGGTTTAGATCACAAGTTGTACGGTGTGATTGGTGTGGCTGGTATGAGTCTTACCCGGGATTCAAAATGCCTCCCTTATTGTGTATGCTCGTCCGGGCACAGTACCTAACTGGAGTCTGGAGGAGGGTCATGGGGGGAGGAGCCAGTGCACACCACCTGACCTAGTAAAGCTTTACTTTTTTGTGCCCTGTCTCCTGCGGAGCCGCTATTCCCCATGGTCCTTTCAGGAACCCCAGCATCCACTACGGACTCCGAGAAATAGAATTATCGGTAAGTAAATTCTTATTATATCCTCCTCATCAGGCATACCTGAGATTCTCTGTACAGGACTGTCATTACCAGTTTCAGACGTTGCCGTTTGGGCTTTCCACGGCCCGAGGGTTTTCACCAAGGTAATGGCGGAAATGATGGTGTTCCTGCGCGGGCAAGGAGTCACAATTATCCCGTACTTGGACGATCTCCTGATAAAAGCGAGATCAAAGGAACAGTTGCAGAAAAGCGTGTCGCTCTCCCTGAGAGTGCTGCAGCAGCATGGTTGGATTCTAAATCTACCAAAGTCAATGCACTCGAGTACTGGGGAAAATGGTGGCGACCTACGAGGCCATCCCCTTCAGCAGGTTTCATGCGAGGACTTTTCAGTGGGACCTTCTGGGCAAGTGGTCCGGGTCCCATCTTCAAATACATCAGAAAATAACCCTGTCCCCCAGGGCCAGGGTGTCTCTCCTGTGGTGGCTGCAGAGTGCTCACCTTCTAGAGGGTCGCAGGTTCGACATTCAAGACTGGGTTTTGGTGACCACGACGCAAGCCTCCGAGGATGGGGAGCAGTCACACAAGGAAGGAATTTTCAGGGACTATGGTCAAGCCAGGAGGCTTGTCTACACATCAACATACTGGAATTAAGGGCCATATACAACGGCCTACTACAAGCGGAGAATCTTCTTCGCGAGCTACCGGTTCTGATTCAATCAGACAACGTCACAGCCGTGGCTCATGTAAACCGTCAAGGCGGGCAAGGAGCAGAGTGGCAATGGCAGAAGCCACCAGTATTCTGCGCTGGGCAGAAAATCACGTAAGCGCTCTGTCAGCGGTATTCATTCCGGGAGTGGACAACTGGGAAGCAGACTTCCTCAGCAAACACAATCTCCATCCAGGAGAGTGGGGACTTCATCAAGAAGTTTTTGCAGAGATAACAAGTCTTTGGCGACTTCCTCAAATAGACATGATGGCGTCACGCCTCAACAAGAAGCTTCGGAGGTATTGTGCCAGGTCAAGGGACCCTCAGGCAGTAGCGGTGGACGCCCTGGTGACACCGTGGGTGTTTCAGTCTGTCTATGTGTTCCCTCCTCTTCCGCTCATCTCAAAAATATTGAGAATCATAAGACAAACGAGTGCAGACAGTACTCATTGTTCCAGATTGGCCTCGAAGGGCCTGGTATTCGGATCTTCAGGAAATGCTCACAGAGAGGACCTGTTGCAACAGGGGCCCTGTGTGTTCCAAGACTTACCGCGGTTACGTTTGACGGCATGGTGGTTGAACACCGAATCCTAGCTGGAAAAGGTATTCCGGAGGAGGTCATCCCTACTCTGATAAAGGCTAGGAAGGAGGTGACGGCGAAACATTATCACCGTATCTGGAGGAAGTATGTATCTTGGTATGAAGCTAAGGATGCTCCTACGGAAGATTTCCACTTGGGCCGTTTTCTCCACTTTCTACAGACAGGAGTGGATATGGGCCTAAAGTTAGGCTCCATTAAGGTACAGATTTCGGCCCTATCTATATTCTTCCAGAAGGAATTGGCTTCTCTCCCAGATGTCCACACTTTTGTAAAGGGAGTGCTACACAGCCAGCCTCCTTTTGTGCCCCCAGTGGCACCATGGGACCTTAACGTGGTGTTACAGTTCCTAGAATCTCACTGGTTTGAGCCTCTTCAAACAGTTGAATTAAAATTTCTCACTTAGAAGGTGGTCATGTTGTTGGCCTTGGCATCTGCTAGGCGGGTGTCCGAATTGGCGGCTTTGTCTCATAAGAGCTCCTATCTCATTTTCCATGTGGATAGAGCTGAGTTGAGGACTCGTCCTCAATTTTTGCCTAAGGTTATGTCATAGTTTCATATGAACCAACCTATTGTGGTGCCTGTGGCTACAGGAGACTTGGAGGATTCCAAGTCCCTTGATGTAGTCAGGGCCTTAAAAATTTACGTAGCCAAGACGGCTCGGATTAGGAAAACAGAGGCACTGTTTTTCCTGTATGCAGCCAACAAGGTTGGCGCTCCTGCTTCTAAGCAGACTATTGCTCGCTGGAGCTGTAACACGATTCAGCAGGCTCATTCTACAGCTGTATTGCTGTTACCAAGTTCGGTAAAGGCCCATTCCACTAGGAAGGTGGGCTCTTCTTGGGCGGCTGCCCGTGGTGTCTCGGCATTACAGCTTTGCCGAGCGGCTACTTGGTCGGGTTCAAACACTTTTGCAAAATTATACATGTTTGATACCCTGGCTGATGAGGACCTCATGTTTGCTCAATCGGTGCTGCAGAGTCATCCGCACTCTCCCGCCCGGTTGGGAGCTTTGGTATAATCCCCATGGTCCTTACGGAGTCCCCAGCATTCTCTAGGACGTAAGAGGAAATAAGATTTTAAACCTACCGGTAAATCTTTTTCTCCTAGTCCGTAGAGGATGCTGGGCGCCCGTCCCAGTGCGGACATATTTCTGCATGACTTGTATATTGTTGTTGCTTACATAAGGGTTATGTTACAGTTAAGATCAGTTGTTGGCTGATACTGTTTTGTTCATACTGTTAACTGGTTGCGTATATTCCAGGTTATACGGTGTGGATGGTGTGGGCTGGTATGAATCTTGCCCTTAGATTAACAAAAATCCTTTCCTCGTACTGTCCGTCTTCTCTGGGCACAGTTTCTCTAACTGAGGTCTGGAGGAGGGGCATAGAGGGAGGAGCCACTGCACACCCATCTAAAGTTCTTTATAGTGCCCATGTCTCCTGCGGAGCCCGTTTATAACCCATGGTCCTTACGGAGTCCCCAGCATCCTCTACGGACTAGGAGAAAAAGATTTACCGGTAGGTTTAAAATCTTATATTTGGCGCTGAGTTGTGGACCGGCAATTCCTTTTCTGTGTCCCTCTGACAGATTTTACTGTGGGTCTGTCTCCTGTAGCCCCGGAATGTCTGTGGTGTGGTTTGCATGGTGTAGCATGTCTGAGGCAGGGAGCTCTTCCCCTGAGGAAGCCATTTTAGGGACACAAGGATGTAATGTGGTGGCGCTGCCGTCGCACCACGAGCCTGAATGGGTGAAAGATTTACGTGATAGTGTGAGTCATATTAGTAAGAGATTGGATAAATCTGAGTTTCATGCAGAAAACTGGAGAAAATCCGTGGAAGACGTGATATTTAATAATTCTGCCTTGTCATCCATAAGGGACCCTCTGGTTCACAAAAAATGTCTTTTGCACAAGTAGTACAAAACGATACTGACTCGGACTCTGATTCCTGTGTCGACACTAGTGATTCCAGGGGAATTGATCCAAAATTATCAAAAAGCATTCAATACATGATTGTTGCTATCAGGGAGTTGTTAGAGGTTACAGAGACCCCTCCTTTACCACAGGAGAAGGCTTACTTTAATAAAGAAAGGAAACCTGAGGTAACTTTCCCTCCATCTTATGAACTGAACAGACTCTTTGAAGGAGTCTGGACAAACCCTGAAAAGAAATTCCAGATTCCCAAAAGAATTCAGGCAGCTTACCCCTTTCCTGCAGAGGATAGGAAGAGGTGGGAGTCACCCCCCATTTTAGACAGTGCCCTGTCAAGGTTAACAAAAAAGGTGATTCTCCCTGCGCCTGGGACGGCTTCACTAAAGGAGCTGGCAGACCGCAAGTTAGAGACTACGTTGAAATCTATTTATGTGACCAATGGGACACTACTCAGGCCTACCATTGCCTGTGCATGGGTGAGTAGTGCTATAGAAAAGTAGTCGGAAAACTTGTCATCGGACATTGACACGATAGATAGAGACGAGATACTCCTAACGTTAGGTCATATCAAGGACGCTGCTGCGTACATGCTGGAAGCCATGAAAGATATTGGCCTCTTGGGCTCAAGAGCCGCTACCATTGCGATTTCAGCACGTAGGACGTTGTGGATTCGCCAATGGAATGCAGACACAGGTTCCAAAAGAAATGTGGAGGCTCTCCCGTACAAGGGCGAGGCGTTCTTTGGGGATGGGCTGGATGCCTTAGTTTCTGAGGCTACCTCAGGTAATTTGACATTTCTGCCTAATGCTCCAGCGCTGGCAAAAAAGACACATCACTGTCAGATGCAGTCCTTTCGGCCCAATAAGTACAAGAAAGGCAAAGGTTCCCCTTTCTTTGCAGGGAAAGGAAGGGAAAAAGGGAAAAAGTCCACGGCGTCTCCAGGATTACAGGAGCAGAAATCAACCTCTGCTTCTGCAAAATCTTCAGCATGACGCTGGGGCTCCCTAGCGGGAGTCCGCTCAGGTGGGGGCACGTCTGAAACTCTTCAGTCACCTTTGGGTTCAATCTGACCTTGACCCCTGGATCTTACAAATAGTGTCCCTGGGGTACAAGTTGGAGTTTCAAGACATTCCCCCATGCCGATTTTTCAAATCGGCCTTACCAGCTTCTGTTCCAGACAGAGAAGTGGTGTCAGAAGCGATACAAAAATTGTGTCAGGATCAAGTGATTGTCCTGGTTCCCTTGTCACAACAAGGAGAAGGTTTTATTCAAGCCTTTTTGTAGTACCGAAGCCGGACGGCTCGGTCAGTCCGATTCTAAACCTGAAAACACTGAATCTCTACCTGAAAAAGTTCAAATTCAAGATGGAATCTCTAAGGGCAGTGATTTCCAGTCTGGAGAAGGACTTCATGGTGTCAGTGGACATAAAAGATGCCTACTTACATGTTCCTATCTATCCTCCACATCAAGGTTATCTGAGATTCGCAGTGCAGGATTGTCATTACCAATTTCAAACTTTGCCATTCGGGCTCTCCACGGCACCGAGGGTATTTACCAAGGTGATGGCGGAGATGATGGTCCTCCTTCGCAAACAAGGAGTCAACATAATTCCTTACCTGTACGATCTCCTGATAAAGTCGAGGTCCAAAGACAAGTTGGTGCAGAGCATTGCACTCTCCCTGACAGTAGTTCGACAGCACGGTTGGATCATAAATTTTCCGAAGTCACAATTGGAACCGACGAAAAGATTCTTTTCTGGGAATGATACTGGACACAGAGGTACAGAGGGTATTTCTTCCAGTAGAAAAGGCTCTGGAAATCCAGAGGATGGTCAAACAAATTCTATAACCAACAAAGGCGTCGATTCATCAATGCATACGTTTGTTGGGAAAGGTGGTAGCGGCCTACGAGGCTCTACAGTTCGGCCGATTCCATGCCAGAGTATTCCAGTGGGACCAAATGGGTTAGATAAATTCCTATTGGATAAGGATATCCAGGGGTATGGTGCATAGTCATGCATTATAGTTACTATAAATAGGGATAAAATGCAATGGCTGACAGCAGCATCAGTCAGAAATTGTAGTCAAATCATCATGCATAGGACACCACAAATAGGTTGAACTCGATGGACAATTGTCTTTTTTCAACCTCAGATACTATGTTACTATGTTACTATTGGACAAGTGGTCCGGATCCCATCTACACATGCATCAGAGGATAATCCTGTCATCCAAAGTCAGAATTTCGCTCCTGTGGTGGCTACAAGGTTCTCACCTCCTAGAGGTACGCAGGTTCGGGATTCAGGACTGGGTCCTAGTAACCACAGATGCAAGTCTCCGAGGCTGGGGAGCAGTCACACAAGGGGAAAGCTTCCAAGGAAGATGGTCAAGTCAAGAAACCTTTCTTCACATAAACGTTCTGGAGTTGAGAGCCATTTACAACGGCCTTCTACAAGCGGTGCATCTTCTTCAAGATCAACCCATACAGATCCAGTCAGACAATGTAACAGCGGTGGCGTACATAAACCGTCGGGGTGGAACGAACAGCAGAGCGGCAGTGGCAGAGGTGACATAGATACTCCTCTGGGCAGAAAGACATGCAAGAGCTCTGTCGGCAATTTTCATTCCGGGAGTGGACAACTGGGAAGCGGACTTCCTCAGCAGACACGATCTCCACCCAGGAGAATGGGGCCTCCACCAAGAAGTCTTCCAAGAGGTGACAGGTCATTGGGGAGTTCCTCAAGTGGATATGATGGCATCTCGTCTCAACAAGAGGCTTCAGAGATATTGTTCCAGGTCGAGAGACCCACATGCAATAGCATTGGATGCACTAGTGACCCAGTGGGTTTTTCGGTCGGTGTATGTGTGTGTGTGTCCCCCCCCCCCCCCCACTTCCACTCATACCAAAAATTCTCAAGATCATAAGAACAACAAGGGTTCGAGCGATCCTCATTGTCCCAGACTGGCCAAGGTGGGCTTGGTATCCAGAGCTTCAGGAGTTGCTCATAGAAGATCCTTGGCCTCTTCCTCTTCGCGAGGACCTGCTTCGGCAGGGGCCGTGCGTGTATCAAGACTTACTGCGGCTACGTTTAACGGCATGGCTGTTGAACACCGGATCATAGCCCGAAAGGGTATTCCCAAAGAAGTCATCCCCACACTTATTCAGGCCAGGAAAGGAGTAACGTCTAGACATTACCACCGTATTTGGAGAAAGTGTGTGTCTTGGTGTGAAACCAAGAAGGCTCCAACGAAAGAATTTCAGTTAGGATGTTTTCTCCATTTTCTTCAGGCGGGTGTGGATGCAGGCTTAAGATTGGGTTCAATCAAGGTCCAAATTTCGGCTCTGTCCATTTTCTTTCAGAAACAATTGGCCTCCCTTCCGGAAGTTCAGACGTTCGTGAAGGGGGTTCTGCACATCCAACCTCCGGCACCATGGGATCTTAACGTGGTGTTGCAGTTCCTTCAATCAGATTGGTTTGAACCTCTCCAGGAGGTGGAGTTAAAGTTTCTAACTTGGAAAGTGGTCATGCTGTTGGCCTTGGCATCTGCAAGGAGGGTGTCCGAGTTAGGGGCCTTGTCTCACAAGAGACCTTATTTGTCTCTTGTCTCTCTTATTTGTATACCAACCTATTGTGGTGCCAGTGGCTACTGACACCTTTGCTGCTTCAAAGTCTCTGGATGTGGTCAGAGCTTTGAGGATTTATGTCACAAGAACAGCTCGGATAAGGAAAACAGAGGCACTGTTTGTCCTGTATGATCCCAACAAGATTGGGTGCCCTGCTTCTAAGCAGACAATTGCGCGCTGGATCAGAGGTACGATTCAGCACGCTCATTCCACGGCAGGATTGCCGATACCGAATTCGGTGAATGCCCATTCTACAAGAAAGGTGGGCTCATCCTGGGCGGCTGCCCGCGGGGTCTCGGCATTACAGCTTTGCCGAGCAGCTACTTGGTCGGTGACAAACACGTTTGCTAAGTTTAACAAGTTTGACACCTTGGCCGCTGATGACCTAAAGTTTGGTCAATTAGTTCTGCAGGGACATCCGCACTCTCCCGCCCGTACAGGAGCTTTGGTATAACCCCATGGTACTGAAGTGGACCCCAGCATCCTCTAGGACGTATGAGAAAACAGGATTTTAATACCTACCGGTAAATCCTTTTCTCCTAGTCCGTAGAGGATGCTGGGCACCCAGCCCAGTGCGTACTTTACCTGCAGTTGTTTTATAGTTATAAGTTTTGCACAAGTGTTGTGTTAAAATTGTTTTCAGCACGTTGCTGCGATCGTCATGCTTGTTGGCATGTGTTATATTAATTGCTATGTTGTGCCGCATGGTTGAAGTGTGAGCTGGTATGAATCTCACCATTTACTTAAAAGTAAATCCTTTTCTCGAAATGTCCGTCTCCCTGGGCACAGTTCCGATACTGAGGTCTGGAGGAGGGGCATAGAGGGAGGAGCCAGTTCACACTCTGAAAAAATCTTAAAGTTCCCATGGCTCCTACGGAACCGTCTATACCCCATGGTACTGAGGTGGACCTCAGCATCCTATACGGACTAGGAGAAAAGGATTTACCGGTATGTATTAAAATCCTTTTTTTTTTTTTTTTTTTTTTTTTTTTTTAGAATTTTTTATTTTACAGGGAGGCTGCTGGCAACAGCCTCCCTGCTTAGTGGGGCTAAGGGGAGGGGTCCAAGGAGTCTGAGCCACTATCTCCGCTGACACTGAGCTACTGAGGGGATTGATCGATCGCCGCCACAGGGGATCGCTCACCCCAGCAGCATGTCGTCACCCCCTTACAGAGCCAGAAGTCTTGTGGCGAGTTATTCACCAGCCCCTTTAGCAAGCGGGGAGCCGGTGTGAAGATGGCGGTAACAGGGTATGGTGCGCAGTACTAGCTGCGCTCCGGGGCTCAGCGGTACATAGTGCGGCGCTGTGAGGTGCGCCCTGAGTCAGCACCTACACCCTACACTGGTCAGCAAGCCTGTCAGGGACCCCGGATCACTGCCAGCACATACCTCAGGCCAGTATAATTCAAACAGAGAGCGGGAAGCAGCGCTATGAATGGGGGCGGAGCTTCTCCTCAGAGCAGACCCAGCAGCGTTCAGCGCCATTTTCCCTGCCTGCAGAGACGCTGAAAGGGAGAGCTGTCCTTCCTCATCAACTCCAGCTATCTTACAACGGTACCATGGGGTTGTAGAAGGGGGGGGATTGTGTACAGACTGTGTAACCTATTAAGGTAACAGTCAGCGCTGGGTAGTGGCTGTTCTCTATCCAAGAAGCGTTATGTGTGGGTTGGCTACATTCTTTGTGTCTCTCTTTGCATTCTTGGGGTGTAACTCTGTCTGCCTTTCCCTGTGTGTGTGGAGTGTTCGTGGTCTCCATTAAGCTATGTCCAGGGACTCTGTGTCATATGCTGCAGAGGATATGTACTCTCAGGATGATCCCATTCCATGTAATCAGGATTGCACTGTGTTGGCACAGGTCCCAGCAAGGGAGCCTGAGTTGTTAGCCTCTCTTAAGAGCATGATTTCTCATATTTCTACTAGAGTTGCACAAAATGAGTCTGCAACTGATGATAGAGGCCATTAGAGATGTGTTGAGTATTGCTGATACAACACCTGAGCAGGTTGAGAAGGCTTACTTTACAGACCATAAGAAAGCCTCGCTAACCTTCCCTGCGTCTAAAGAATTAAATGCTATTTTTGAGAGCCTGGGAAAACCTGGAGAAAAAATTTCAGATCCCTAGAAGGGTTCTGGTTCCTTTTCCTTTCCCTGAGGAAGATAGGAAAAAATGGGAAAATCCACACATAGTTGACGCGTCTGTATCCAGACTCTCAAAAAAGGTGGTTTTACCTGTCCCATGATCTATCGCGTTAAAAGAACCGGCTGATCGCAAAATTGGCGCTACGCTCAAATCCAGATGCACGGCTTCAGGGGCGATACTACGTCCTACTATTGCCTGTGCATGGATTTCCAAAGCTATAGTAAAGTGGTCAGGCACATTACTTGAAGACTTGGATAGAATGGATAAAGGTGATGTTGAATTGTTTTTACGTAACATTCAGGATTCTGCAGGATTTATGTTGGAATCCATGAAGGACCTGGGTTCGATAGCTGCAGGGATAACTTCCATGTCTGTCTCAGCTCGCAGAGGATTTTGGCTGCGCAAGTGGTCTGCCGACGTGGAATCCAGGAGAGGTGTAGAGACGCTACCCTACACATGTCAGGCTCTCTTTGGGGAAGCGCTGGATGCGTGGATTTCCACAGCTACCGCGGGTAAGTCACCTTTTCTTCCCTCAGCTGCACCGGCTATGAAAAAACCTTTTACTTCTCCTGCATCTCAGTCATTTCGGGCTACTAAAGCAAGAAATCCAAGCTATCTAACACCTTCTTTAGGGAGGTCGGCCAAGAAATCTGGTGCCGCAGGTTCCCAGGAACAGAAGCCTGCTTCAGATACGCCTAAGTCCTCAGTGTGACGGTGGATCGCGCGGCCTGGAGGTGGGGCTGGTGGGGGCGAGCCTCAGGCATTTCAGCCACGTCTGGGTGTCGTCCGGCCTGGATACCTGGGCGCAAGATATTGTGTCCCAGGGGTACAGGCTGGAGTTTCAAGCTTTGCTGGTGGA
The DNA here is from genome assembly GCF_028390025.1 of Pseudophryne corroboree. Lineage (NCBI taxonomy): Eukaryota > Metazoa > Chordata > Amphibia > Anura > Myobatrachidae > Pseudophryne > Pseudophryne corroboree. The sequence goes on along the minus strand of NC_086451.1, from coordinate 274,634,754 downwards.
CAGGGCTATCCTACAGGAAGCCATCCAGAAGTGGGTGGAGTCACAGGTCATTGTACCAGTTCCACCCCATTTGCAAAACAAAGGTTACTATTCAAACCTTTTCGTGGTACCGAAACCGGATGGTTCTGTCAGGCCCATTTTGAACTTAAAGCCTCTAAACCCCTTTCTGAGGGAGTTAAAGTTCAAAATGGAGTCTCTGAGGGCAGTGATATTGGGTCTGGAGGAAGGGGAATTCCTGATATCCCTGGATATCAAGGATGCGTACCTTCACATTCCGATTTGGCCGCCTCATCAAGCTTTTCTCCGATTCGCACTGTTAGACAGTCATTTTCAGTTCCAGGCCCTCCACAGCACCGAGAGTGTTCACCAAGGTGATGGCGGAGATGATGGTTCTCCTCCGCAGACAGGGGGTGAACATAATTCCGTATCTGGACGATCTGCTGATAAAGGCATCGTCCAGGGAGAAGCTGTTGCAGTCCATTGTTTTCACGACCCATCTACTCAGGGAACACGGTTGGATCCTGAATCTTCCAAAATCACAATTGGAGCCGACCAGGAGGTTGTCCTTTCTGGGAATAATCCTCGACATGGAAGTGCAGAGGGTGTTTCTTCCGGAGGAGAAAGCGTTGGTGATACAAACAATGGTCTGGGATGTCCTGAAGCCAGCCCGGGTGTCGGTTCATCAGTGCATTCGTCTTCTGGGGAAGATGGTGGCCTCTTATGAGGCTATCCAGTACGGGAGGTTTCATGCTCGGCCCTTCCAACTGGATCTCCTAGACAAGTGGTCGGGATCTCATCTACACATGCACCAGAGAATACATCTGTTGCCAAAGGCCACGATTTCACTCCTCTGGTGGCTACAATTACCTCACCTTCTGGAGGGCCGCAGGTTCGGGATTCAGGACTGGATCCTTCTAACCACGGATGCAAGTCTCCGGGGCTGGATCGCAATCACTCAAGGGGAGTCCTTCCAAGGAAGGTGGTCAAGTCTGGAAGCCGGCCTACCAATAAACATTCTGGAACTAATAGCCGTTTACAACGGTCTTCTCCAAGCGGCCCATCTTCTGCGAGATTGGGCCATTCAAGTGCAGTCAGACAATGTAACGACAGTAGCTTACATAGACGGACAGGGCCGAATGAAGAGCAGAGCTGCAATGTCAGAAGTAACAAGAATCATCCTCTGGGCAGAAAAACACGCGTTGGCGTTGTCAGCAATCTTCATACCGGGAATGGACAACTGGGAAGCGGACTTCCTCAGCAGACACGATCTCTATCCAGAGGAGTGGGGAGTCCATCCGGAGGTGTTCATGGAGGTAACAGACCTTCAGGGAGTACCTCTAATAGACATGATGGCCTCTTGTCTCAACAAGAAGCTTTGGCGGTATTGTACCAGGTCAAGGGACCCGCAAGCCGTGGCGGTGGGTGTTCCAGTCCGTGTACGTGTTTCCTCCACTTCCACTCATTCCAAGAGTTCTAAAACTCATAAGTAGAACAAGAGTTTAGACAAACCTCATTGCTTCGGACTGGCCAAGAAGGGCTTGGTACGTGGATCTACTGCAAGAAGAGCCGAGGCCTCTCCCTCTTCGGGAGGACCTGCTGCTGCAGGGGGCGTTCGCTTATCAAGACTTACCGCGGCTACGTTTGATGGCATGGAGGTTGAATGCCAGATATTAGCTCGGAAGGGCATTCCGAACAAGGTTATTACTACCCTGATACAGGCTAGGAAAGGAGTAACGTCTAAACATTACCATCGTATTTGGAAATATGTATCTTGGTGTGAATCCAAGAAGTTTCCTATGGTGGAGTTTCAACTGGGATGGTTTCTCAAGCAGGTGTGGATATGAGCCTGAGGATGGGATCCGTAAATGTCCAGATTTCGGCCCTATCCATTTTCTTCCAGAAACAGTTGGCTTCCTTCCCTGAGGTTCAGACTTTTCTGAAAGGGGTTGTGCACATCCAGCCTCCCTTTGTGCCGCTTACGGCGCCCTGGGATCTTAACGTGGTGTTACAGTTCCTCCAATCGGATTGGTTCGAGCCTCTACCGGAGGTTGAGGTCAAGTTTCTCACGTGGAAGGTTGTCACTTTGTTGGCCTTAGCTTCTGCTAGACGTGTGTCGGAGTTGGGGGCTTTATCTTGTAAGAGCCCCTGCTTGATATTTCATGAAGGTAGAGCTGAGCTCCGGACACGTCGGCAGTTCCTTCCGAAGGTTGTGTCGGCATTTCATATCAACCAACCTATTGTGGTGCCAGTTGCTACTGACTCCTCAAATTCATCAAAGTCCTTGGATGTTGTAAGGGCTCTGAAAATCTATTTGAAGAGGACTACTCGTCACAGAAAATTGGACTCTGTTTGTCCTGTATGAAACTTGGGTGTCCTGCTTCTAAGCAGACGATCTCTCGCTGGATTAGGTTCACTATCCAGCATGCATATTCTACGGCAGGATTGCTGTGCCCTACGTCTGTTAAGGCCCACTCTACTCGTAAGGTGGGTTCTTCCTGGGCGGCTGCCCCGGGGTGTCTCAGCTTTACAGCTTTGCCAAGCGCTACTTGGTCGGGGTCGAACACATTTGCCAAGTTCTACAAGTTCGATACTTTGGCCTCTGAGAACCTGAAGTTTGGTCAATCAGTTCTGCAGGAGCCTCCGCGCTCTCCCTCCCGTTCTGGGAGCTTTGGTACATCCCCATGGTACTAATGTGGACCCCAGCATCCTCTAGGATGTAAGAGAAAATAGGATTTTAATTATCTACCGGTAAATCCTTTTCTCGTAGTCCGTAGAGGATGCTGGGCACCCGCCCAGCGCTTAGTGATCCTGCAGTGGTTACTTAGTTTAGTACTGCTTAGTACTTGGTTAAGTACTGTTTTTGTTACTTGGTAAGTAATATAGCTCAGCCGTTGCTGATGTTTCAAGCTAGTTTGCTTGGTTTGCCTTGTGTGTGAGCTGGTGTGAATCTCGCCACTATCTGTGTAAATTCCTTCTCTCAAAGTTGTCAGTCTCCTCAGGTACAGTTTCTAGACTGAGTCTGGTAGGAGGGGCATAGAGGAAGGAGCCAATTCACACTCTCAAACTCTTAAAGTGTCAATGGCTCCTAATTGACACATCTATACCCCATGGTACTAATGTGGACCCCAGCATCCTCTACGGACTACGAGAAAAGGATTTACGGGTAGGTAATTAAAATCCCTTTTTTTTTTTTTTTTTTATGCTGCTCCTGAGTAATTTAGGACTCCCATAAAACCAGATCTTTGGATGTGATGTTTTCTTGCAATAAATCATGATTATAGGTGCATACACACCCTTTCAGTATCTCAGAAGAGGCCAGGAGTCGCAAGATCTGTGCAACAGCTGTATTAGTGTGTTCCCAGCTTAAGCATCATAAACAAAAAAAGCAAATGCACAATTACAATTACATATTTTAACAGGATGGTGGGACGCACAACCATACATATGTCTATTATATATAATAATAGAAAGCTGCATCAAGGTCTTTAAACAATGTGGTGAACTAATGGAACCCAGGATTTCTTACCTCAGTCCATTGTTCAGTGCAAAATGAAAGCATTTTACAAGCTACCTGTATTGCTGGGTGCAATTGGTTTTGTTCCTGTTGCTGGTGTAAAGTCAGAAATACAAAATTGTCTACTAAGTAGTAAAATAACAACAAAGTACGATCAGAGTCTCCATTACTTGGTAACACGGACTTTGGCTGAGAACTTATGCCTTTGTTTTTCAGCTAGATCATATATAATATATGTGCAGCATTATTATATAATGAGGAAAATGAAATGATTTTACACTTAATTTTAAGTTATGCTTCCAATTGATTGTCCAATTTTTATATCTATTCCACCAAAGGATCACTCTAACAATGAACGTGAAGTGACCCAAGAGACTAAAAGGCGTAAAGAGGAAAATGGAACAAGTGAGTGCAGACCATATTGAGGCCTATACAATGTCTCTGTTTTGGTTAGATCATGTTGTGTGACTTTATTTTGTCAAATAATTACATATGAAGGGCCTGATTCAGAGTTAGGAGCTAATCAAAAACAGGAGCACTGTGAACCGTGCACTGCAGGTGGGTGCTCCCATACCTTATACTTACCTCCCCACAGTCCATTGCTGCAGTAAGCACCAGGAAAATGGTGCGGATGCCAAGACCTGCACATTTGACATGGTGCAAGAGTTTACTCTGCAGCTGCGAGAGCGGTGGGACTGCACATGGGGGGGTCACTCCGATTTGATCGCTAGCTGCCATTGTTCGCAGCGATCAGGCAAAAAATCGGCACTTCTGCGCATGCGTATGGAGCGCACTGCGCACGCGCGACATACTTTCACAAAAGCCTATGCAGTTTCACACAAGGTCTAGCGACGCTTTTTAGTCGCACTGCTGATCGCTGAGTGATTGACAGGAAGTGGGTGTTTCTGGGTGGTAACTGTCCGTTTTTGGGGAGTGTTTGAAAAAACGCAGGCGTGTCAGATAAAAACGCAGGAGTGACTGGAGAAACGGGGAGTGGTTGGCCGAACGCAGGGCGTGTTTGTGACGTCAAAACAGGAACTAAATAGTCTGCAGTGATCACAAGGTAGGAGTAGGTCTGCAGCTACTCTGAAACTGCACAATTATTTTTTTTTAGCCGCGCTGCGATCCTTTCGTTTGCACTTCTGCTAAGCGAAGATACACTCCCAGAGGGAGGCGGCTTAGCGTTTGCACTGCTGCTAAAAGCAGCTAGCGAGTGATCAACTCGGATTGACCTCCATGGCCCCTTTATTCAACTGCTCCTGTTTGAAGGACAAAGCTGACTGTGTGTGCTGGAACTGCTGAGCCTCTGTTGGAGGGTATGGAAGACTCACCCTTTCTAGCCTCCCTCCTCCAAGCCTTCATATCTCTAGCATCCATAAGGGCTATTAGGGAATGTAGTACGATGGGGGGTATAGACGAAGTCCAAAGGAGCCGGTGCACTTTAAATTTCTTCACTGGATGTGCTTGCTCTTCCCCTCTATGCCCCCTCCCACAGGCAGTTTAGATAAAAAGTGCTCTCAGGAGAGGATGCACATCTCTGGGCACCAGAGAGGTTTCTTCAATTACTTTTTAATGTTTGTTATTTTCGGTATGCTGTTTGGGCAACAGCATACCTGCACCGTAGGAGTTAGGGAGGTGGGGGGCGTTCACCGGCCTTACGAGGTGCAGAGCCGCTTCCCCGCTGCAGGACCACCGTCCTGTGGGGTTGTTGTTCAGTGGGGCACTGCGCCTTGGCTGTCCCTGCCGCAGCACGCCGCACACCCCTAACGCTGCCTGAAGGTGACATCTGTGGTGAGTACAAACCGGGGGCCCCGTTAGGGGGGTCCCCCAGTTCACTGTGTGGCTGAACGCTGGCGTGGCGTACGGGACCCTCTTGGGGCGGGGTCCAGTTAAGATCCCCCGTGTAGACTGGCTCACAATCGCTTAGACTAGCACTTGTAATGTTTTTAAGCTGAAAGGAGTCTTTGCCAGTATAAATAATAACTATAGCTCTGGCGCCACTGGAGGGGGCGGGGCTAACTCAGAGCGGGACCATAGGCATTTTGGTGCCTTCCTCTGCTTACTGCAGCCATGGACAGCACACACAGCGCTTCCTGACTCCTCAGTCACGCTGGATATCTGGTACAGGGTGTAGCAAAGGAGGAGAGCCGCTATTGTACACTATCTGGGTCCTCTATAGGACAGAATTTATTAGTGTTTACTGTGATAAAGTTAGCTGACAGCCTCACTGGGGCTGTACAGCTAGGGGTGAGCTGGTGTCCTTCTCTCTGAGTGTCTCCTCTCACATACAGTAGGGCAGGCTTGCAATATATTACTGTCTATGTGTATGTCATTGTGCTTACTGTGAAACATGGGTAAACACAAGCTGTGCAGTGTATGCCACACCGGATTCTCTCCATTATCATCTGATTCTGTTTCATGTGAACAATGCAACCAAACTTCACAAATCAATGAAGGGACTGGGGGAGAGGGTCCAGAGCCCCACTGGCTAGGGTCTGTTAAACTATGATGTCTGATATGTCATCCCAGCTCACTGCTAATGTTCAGAAAACTCAGCTACTACAACAGACTGTTGCAGATTTAGCTGCTAGGGCAGATGTTGCTCAGCCCACCTCCACTCATGCAGGACCACAAAAGCGTGGTTTGCCTGCTCTACTATCTGACATAGATGGGGACATACAGGCGGATGGGGAGGACTTGGACCGCATTAGTGGGGATACCGATTCTGCTCAGGGTATTGAACCCCTAATTCTGGCTATATGGGACGTGTTAAAGCTCCCTCTAGAGCACACTGCGTCACAGCAGTCGTTTTTCTTTACACAAAACAAGCCTAATGTCCCTTTCACTAATTCTGCAGAGTTAGATGACCTATTCAAGCTGACCTGGAAAAATCCAGACAAAAAATTCCAAGTGTCAAAAAAAATTTTGCGCACTTTCCCATTTGTAGGAAATTTTGGGAGGAAACCCCGGGGGTTGATGTATCAGTCTCTCGACTGTCCAAAAAGGCGGTGTTGCCTGCCTGGGATTCTTTACCATAAAGGATACTGGGGATAGGAAAATAGAAGCTACATTCAAATCTATTTACATAGCAGCAGGTATTTCACAAAGACCGGTCACTGCGGGTTGCTGGATGACCCATGCCATTCATTCATGGGCCACTCAAAATCAGGAGGGCCTCTCCGGGGCTATGCCCCTGGTCACTATGGTGACTCTCCTAATGCACATTCAGGACCCTACACGCGTCCTCTGTGATTCCCTCAAGGACATGGGGAACATTAATGCTAGAACCTCTGCTATGGCAGTGTCAGCGCGCAGGGCCTTGTGGTTGCGTCAGTGGATTGCGGACGCAGAATCCAAACACAGTGTGGAATCCCTTCCCCTTTCAGGGTAATGGCTCTTATGTTTTAATTGGATACGTGGATTTCCAAAGTTATGGCTGGGAAATCCACGTTTCTCTTCTCTAGGTCCCTGCTGGCGAGAAGCTCCTACCCGGGGCCATCTGTACAGTCCTTTTGGTCTCACAGATTTCGATCTAAGGCCAGAGGTGCCTCCAATGTGACTAGAGGCATCAGAGATAAGCCGAGAAAGCCTGCAAGCACCAGCTCTCAGAAACAGACCACCAGTACTGCTTCCACTAAGGCATCAGCATGAATGTGCCAACCCACCCCGAGGGGATCTCGAGGTGGGAGCTCGACTGCATCACTTCAGCCGCGTCTGGGAGGCTTCCTGCCAGGATACCTGGGTCAGGGATCTCGTTTCTTAAGGCTACAAGCTGGAGTTCGACAGTACGCCTCCCCAACGATTTTTCAAATGCAACAGACCATCCTAAAGTTGGTCCAGTCCCACGTCATTGTTCCAATACCACAACGAGGCAAGGGTTATAACTCCAACCTGTTTGTGGTACCGAAAACCGGACGGTTCGGTAAGGCCCATTTTGAATCTAAAGTCATTGAATCCTTACCTGAAGGTGTTCAAGTTCAAAATGGAATCTTTGCGAGCAGTGATTACATCCTGGAAGAACAGGAATTCATGGTTTCCTTGGATATCAACGACGCCTACCTCCATATTCCGATTTGGCCATCTCATCAGGCGTACCTGAGGTATGCCCTACTGGACAATCACTACCAATTCCATGCACTGCCCTTCGGCCTATCCACAGCTTCGAGGGTGTTCACAAAGGTGATGGCGGAGATGATGTTTCAGCTCCGGGTCCAGGGAGTCAATATTGTCCCTTACCTGGACGATCTTCTGATCAAAGCAAGATCACGCCATGGGTGGATCCTCAACTTACAGAAGTCCCACCTGGAGCCAACTCAGCGGCTCCTGTTCTTGGGGATGTTGCTGGATACTGTGGCCCAGAAGGCGTTCCTACCAGAGGACAAGGTGAGAACACTTCAGGAGATGGTCCGCATGGTGCTACGACCTACTCGAGTGTACATCCATCTTTGCATAAGATTGTTGGGAAAGACGGTCGCCTCATACGAGACGATCCAATATGGGAGGTTCCATGCCAGGACTTTTCAGCTGGATCTCCTGAGCAAATGGTCTGGATCACATCTTCAGATGCACCGTATGATACGGCTGTCCCCTCAAGCCAGGATTTCCCTCCTGTGGTGGCTGCAATCCTCCAATCTCCTGGAAGGACGGAGTTTTTGGATTCAGGACTGGATCCTCCTCATAACGGATGCGAGTCTGAGCGGATGGATAGCTGTCACCCAAGGGGTGCAGTTCAAGAACAGGGGATCAGCCCATGAAGCCCTCCTTCCGATCAACATTCTAGAACTTCGGGCGATCTACAATGCTCTGCTCAAGGATCACGGGATCCAAGTACAGTTGGACAACGCCACAGCAGTGGCGTACATCAATCGACAAGGAGAAACAAAAAGCAGAGCCAGGCTCCTGTTCCTGGGGATGTTGCTGGATACTGTGGCCCAGAAGGCGTTCCTACCAGAGGACAAGGTGAGAACACTTCAGGATATGGTCCGCATGGTGCTACGACCTACTCGAGTGTCCATCCATCTATGCATAAGATTGTTGGGAAAGACGGTCGCCTCATACGAGGCGATCCAATATGGGAGGTTCCATGCCAGGACTTTTCAGCTGGATCTACTGAGGAAATGGTCTGGATCACATCTTCAGATGCACCGTATGATACGGCTGTCCCCTCAAGCCAGGATTTCCCTCCTGTGGTGGCTGCAATCCTCCAATCTCCTGGAAGGCCGGAGTTTTTGGATTCAGGACTGGATCCTCCTCATAACGGATGCGAGTCTGAGCAGATGGATAGCTGTCACCCAAGGGGTGCAGTTCAAGGGCAGGTGATCAGCCCATGAAGCCCTCCTTCCGATCAACATTCTAGAACTTCGGGCAATCTACAATGCTCTGCTCAAGGATCACGGGATCCAAGTACAGTTGGACAACGCCACAGCAGTGGCGTACATCAATCGACAAGGATAAACAAAAAGCAGAGCCTGCATGCGAGAAGTGTCAAAAATACTCCTCTGGGCGGAAAGACATACAAGAGCAATGTCCGCAATCTTCATTCCGGGTGGGGACAACCGGGAAGCGGATTTCCTGAGTCATCACAATCTCCACCCGAGGCAGTGGGGTCTCCACCAGTAAGTGCCCCAACAGATCGTCCACCGGTGGGGTTGCCCACAGATAGACATGATGGCTTCTCATCTCAACAAGAAGCTTCATTGGTATTGCTCACGAACCAGGGATCCTCAGGCGAGGGCAGTAGATGCACTGATGTTGCCTTGGCCTTACCAACTGGTCTACCTGTTTCCTCAGATTCCGTTGCTCCCAAGGGTGCTCAAGCACATCAGACATCAGGGAGTCCAGACAATTCTGATTGCCTCGGAGGGAGTGGTACACAGATCTTCTGGACATGTCCGTCAAAGACCCTTGGCCTTTACCTTTCAGAAGAGATCTCCTTCAACGATTACAGTTCATCTACCCAGAATTATGGTGACTTCGTTTGACGGAATGGAGGTTGAGTGGAACATCCTAGCTCACAAGGGCCTTTCCAAAAAGGTTATTGCTACCATGGTTCAAGCCAGGAAACCTGTGATGTCAAAACACTAGCATCATATCTGGAGAAGATATGTCTCTTGGTGCGAGGAACGCACTTATCCGCCTGCGGATTTCCACTTGGGACATTTCTTACGTTTCCTGCAGGCTGGTGTGGATAAGGGCTTACTTCTGGGTTCCATTAAGGTCCAGATTTCAGCTCTCTCCATTCTCTTCCAGAAGAAATTGTCAGTGTTGCCAGAAGTTAAGACCTTCTTGCAGGGGGTACTCCACATACAACCTCCTTTTGTGCCGCCTACTGCACCCTGGGATTTTAATGTAGTGTTGGAATTTCTACAGTCCTCGTGGTTTGAACCTCTGCTGACGGTAGAAGACAAGTACCTCACGTGGAAGATAGTGATGTTACTGGCCCTGGCTTCTGCTAGCCGTGTCTCAGATTTGGGGGCCTTATCGTGTAAAAGTCCTTACTTGGTCTTTTACGAGGACAGGACAGAGCGGAGCTCCGGACTAGACAGCAGTTCCTGCCGAAGATTGTCTCCGCATTTCATCTGAATCAACCTATTGTGGTTCCATCCAGTTCTGATACTTATACTCCTCCAGAGACATTGGATGCTGTGCGTGCCTTGAAGATCTATGTCAAGCGAACAGCTTAGATCAGAAAGACTGATTCCTTGTTCGTGCTCTATGATGCGCAGAAAAAAGTTTGTCCTGCTTCGAAGCAGTCCATTGCTTGTTGGATTAGGCTTACTATCCAACAGGCCTATGTGTCGGCAGCCTTAACTGTTCCTGTCTCTGAAGGCCCACTCTGCAAGATCGGTGGGCTCTTTCTGGGTGGCTGCAACTGTGCCGCGCTGCTACCTAGTCGGGGAAGAACACCTTTGTGAAATTCTACAAATTTTATACCCTGGCCAAAGAGGATACCCAGTTTGGGCAGGCGGTGCTGCAGCAGTCTCCGCCCGTTCTGGAAGCTTTGGGACGTCCCTATCGTACTAGATTCCCCAATACCCATTATGGATGCCAGAGAAAATAGGATTTTAATTACCTACCGGTAAATCATTTTCTCGTAGTCCATAAGGGATATTGGGTGCCCGCCTCAGTGTGTTGACTTTTCTGCAGGTTCTCTCTTATGTGGTTACCTGTTCAGCCATTGCTGCTGTTGTTTGCAGCCGTTGCTGGTCGTTGTATGTTGGTGGTGTGCTGGTTTATAAATGTCATCACTCTTTGTTGTCATGTTTCCTACGCTCATATATGTCCTTCTCCTTCGTGCTCCAGGAGGAGCCAGCACACCCAGTGAAGAAATTTAAAGTGCACCAGCTCTTTTGGACCCCGTCTATACCCTCCATCGTACTAGATTCCCCAATATCCCTTATGGACTATGAGAAAAGGATTTACCGGTAGGTAAATAAAATCCTATTTTTTACGGCAGGGTCCACAATTTATCCACAGGATAACATTGGGATATGATAACGCGACACCAAACGGCCAAAGCTTTCGGCCTCCTAGAATGCAACGGGCCCGTCCATATATCCCCGCCTCCTGGCTCAGGCAAATCAGTTTTTTGTTTGGTGCGGCAGGAGCCGGACCATTGTCAGAGGGCTGCTGTTTTTTAGCAGCCATAAGCGTTCTTATTTTATTTTTATAGTCTTATACGTACCTTAGAAACAGTTGCTCCAACAATTCCCCACTGGGTCGCGACATCGCTTACCCACGAGTACAGTGCTGTTTCGGCGGGCGTCTGTGTCGGATATACTGTACTAGCAGGTCCAGTAGACGTTACCAGGCTGTGGTCGGAACATGGTGAGAAGGTAAGGCATCGGTTCCGCTTAGAGTTGGAACGTGGACACAGCCGCACTGTTTTGGGAGGAGACTACCAAACAGTCGCTGACGCGGCTGACACCTAGGGTTCACCAACACTAGGCCTTAGGGACCATAGGATCCAGGGTTAGTATGAGGCTGTGATCCCTAGGGTTGATGTCAGCAGTGGGGAGTCAGACACTCCCCTGATCGCCCCACGAATAAGAGAGTTGATGGTTTTCTGAAGACTCTTTTGTCTTGGAAAATCATTAGACCAGCCATGGCTTCAGCCTGGATGGCGTAAGCAGCTTGGGCTGATGCATTGAAGGAGGATCTTTCAATGGCATCTAGAGCGCAAAAATCCCATATTGCACATATCAAACATGCAGCGATAAGTGGACTGTATATGGGTACAATTGCCTCTCAGACAGCAGCTGCAGCAGTAATAGCTCGCAGAGCGGGTTGACTGTGTACATAGTAAGCTGACTCAGAATCCAGGAAGGTTCTGGAGTCTTATCTTTGTTTACTGGAGATTTTCTTTTTGGTAAAGAATTAACAGTATTTTGGAGTCAGAAGCAGACTCCAAGCAAGTGAAGTTTCCTTTCACACATAAATTCAAGCCTAGTTTCCAGCTTTCCAGTCCTTTCGGAATCAATGAAAAGCAAACGGAAAGGGTAAAGGCAAACAGTCCCAATCCAACAAGTCTGGGAGGACTAAAAGGTATTGGGCTGCCAGAGGATCGGTTTTCAAATCTGAAGATAAGCCGTCAGCCTGATGGTGCGGGCCTCCACCTGAGGGGACACAGGGTGGGAGGCTAAATTCTACAGTTTGCACAGAGCTGGCAGCAGTCTACTACAGATGCCTGGGTGCAAAAAGCGGTATCTCACGGTATGATCTACAGCCACACCACACTGGACATGCCCAATCTTATCTAATCAGTGTGGTTCCTGGTTAGTACTTGGGTGGTAAACCACCTGGGAATACCAAGTGCTGTAGGTGTTTTCAAGAAACACTCTCATTAAAAGTTGTACCAGCCTTTCTTCAGTGGAAACGAAGACCAGGGTTTTGCAAGAGGCAGTTCAGGTGCTTCAGTCAGGAGTGATAATTCAGTTCCTACTGCACAACAAGGACAAGATTTTATTCCAACCTATTTTTAGTCCAGAATCCAAATGGATCGTTCCAGCCCATACTCAATCTCAAAGCACTGAAAAAGTACTTTTGGGTGCCTCGGGTTTCATATGGAGACTTTACGTACCATTATTTCTGCCATGCCAGGATGAGTTAGGGCATCCAGGAATATCCAGGATGCTTATTATCTGCATGTTCCTGTAGCACTGTTCCATCAGCGCTATGTCAGGTTGCTATCCTCCAGCTTCAATTTCAGGCCCTAACATTTGGACTGACCACAACTCCCACAGTATTCACCAAAATTATGGTAGTGATGGCATCTTATCTCTGTTAGTAGGAGATAAGGATTTTATAAAAATCCATACCTCAACGACTTATAAATCCTGGCACAGTATCAGGAATTGTTCAGTGTCATCTGTAACAGACAACAGCTTGTTACAGAGATATGGTTGGTTCGTAAATTGGGCAAAGTTGTCTTTGGTTCCGTCACAACAGATGACTCACTTGGGGGCTGTGTTGGAATTTGGTATTCAGAGAATAATTTTACCTCTGGACAAAATATCCAAAATTCACTTAAGAATTCAGGAGTTGCTACACAGTCAAACGGTATACATTTACGCAGTAATGCATGTGATGGGTTTGATGGTGTAGATATTCGACATGATGGAGTATACTCCGTTTCATTCGATACATCTGCAATGTCTGATTCTTTCCAAGTAGAAAGGTTTTTTCATCAGCCAATAAAAGTGCAGATTATGGTCTTCCTCAGGAAGTTAGTAGGTCAATAGCTTGGTGGCTACAGACATCCTATCTGGACAAAGGGAGGCTTCTTTGAATATTAGATTGGCAACTCTGACAATGGATGCCAGCCTGTAAGGCTGGGGTGAAGTGTCAGGAAGGAGTTGCTTCCAGGGGCAGTGGACCAAGGAAGAAAGTTGCCTGCCAATAAATATATTGGAACTTCTGGCCATATATATGGCATTTATTCGGGCACAGAATATCCTTCTGATGAAACCAGTTCAAATCCACTCGGACATTGCAATGGCAGTGGCATACCTCAGCCATCAGGGAGGATCTCGCAGCCAAAACACAATGAAGAAGGTAAGTCACACTTTAAGGTGGGCAGAACTTCATTATACAGCCTTGTCCGCAGTATTCATTCTGGGAGTCCTAAACTTTCTCAGTCAACTCGCCATTCAGGTAAACGAATGGGCTTACACCCCAAGGTCTTAAAAACTATGGTAGATAATGGAGGTTACCTGAGCGAGATCTCATGCCGCCCTGTCATAACAAAGTTTTCGCATACGGGTCAAGAACAAATCCCAGAGCGATCTTGTGGATGACTTGTCAACTTTCGTCTGGTTCATGTGTTTCCACCAATCGCCTTGTGATACAGGGTGATACGAAAAGTAAGACATGGTAAGGGTGCTGTGATACTAATAGCTCCGGCTTGGTCCAGAAGACATTGGTACACAGATCTGCAGAGGATGTCGATGGATGCTCCACTCCTACGCCTTCAACGTCCACATCTACCGTCTCAGGGTCCTGGTTATCACAAACACCTGGATTGACTATCTTTGACAGCGTGGCTCTTCAGACTTCCACACTGAAGGCAAGAGCATTCTCACAACAGGTAATTTAAAATTATGCTCAAAGCAAGGAAAATTTCCGCAGCTCACATTTATCACCAAATATGGCAAGCCTATATTCAATGGTGCAGGGATCAAAAATGTAATCCTTGGGTTTTCTGAGTTTCCAGAGTCTTGGCATTCCTTCAGGCAGGAATGCATAAAGAACAGAAATGCACCCCCACCAATTCGCGCTATATGTGAGGCAGCAAGAAACAGAGTAACCCCTTGGGTGTTTGTCCTAACCCAAAAACAATACAAATATAGAAAAAATAGGGTAACCCCTTCTCTGCGCCTCCTAATGAAATTAATAGGAATGCATAAAGGTTTATGGGCGACTTCCTTGAGAGTACAAGTGTCAGCATTGACTGTATGGCGCCAAAAGAAAATTGCTAGCCTACAGGATGTGCGCCCTTTTTATCCAGGGAATGCTACACATTCATCCTTCTTTTGATCCTCCTACAGTGCCTTGGGACTTAAGTTTAGTTTTAAAGGCCCTTCAGATTGTCCCATTTGAACCACTTAAAAGATTGGATCTTAAATGGTTGACAGGTAAAGTTCTCTTTCTACTGGCTATTGCTTCAGTTAGAAGAATGTCAGATTTAGGGGCATTATGTCATCCTCCATTTTTTTTTTTTTATCCAAATAGAGCAGTTCTTAGAACCAAATCTCGGTATCTTCCTAAGGTGGTTTCTAAATTTCACCTTAACAAAGAAATTGTAGTCTCGGTCTTCCAGGGGCCGGACTTTCCTGCGGGAGATGTATCGTTGGACGTAGTCCGTGCATTAAGGATCTATGTGAATCATACCAGTGCCATCTGAAAAACAGACACTCTCTTCATTCTCTAGGGTTTTTACAAGAGAGGATGGCCATTCTACTTGTAAGGTAGGTCCATTATGGGCAGCACAACGTGCTGTTTCAGCAGAATAGATATCTTAGGTAGACACGGGGGGTCATCCCGAGTTGATCGCTAGCTAAAAATGTTCGCAGCGCAGCAATTAAGTGAAAAAGCGGGACTTCTGCGCATGCGGCGCAATGCGCACACGCGACATAGTTTCACAACAGCCAATGTATTTTTATACAAGGTCTAGCTGGTGAAGCTTTTCAGTCGCTATGGCTGCCGCAGAGTCATTGACATGAAGTGGGCATTTCTGGGTGTCAACTGACCGTTTTCAGGGAGTGTTCGGAAAAACGCAGGCGTGCCAGGAAAAACGCAGGCGTGGCTGGCCGAACGCAGGGTTTGTTTGTGACGTCAAAACAGGAACTGAACAGTCTGAAGTGATCGCAAGCGCTGAGTAGGTCTGAAGCTACTCTAAAACTGCACAATTTTTTTTTGTAGCCGCTCTGCAATCCTTTCGTTCGAACTTCTGCTAAGCTAAAATACATTCCTAGAGGGCGGCGGCTCAGCGTTTGCACGGCTGCTAAAAACTGCTAGCGAGCGAACAACTCGGAATGACCCCCATGGTCTCCATTAACACATTAATTAGACATTATGCCTTGATACCTTTGCCTTTCAGGATGCTGTATTCGTGCAAAGGATTCTCCTGTCCAGTCAGGAGCGTCCCCACCAGTAAATTGCTTTGGAACATCCCAATGATATCCTGTGGATAACCTGTAGACCCTGCCGGAGAAATATAGGTTATGGTAAGAACTTACCGTTGATAACGGTATTTCTCCTAAGTCCACAGGGATCCCACCCTGACACACCTGATTTGAGGATCCTTGTTCTCACTAACCTCTTCCTTTTTGTACGTAAGGGTGTGCATGTGTGTTCTTCTTGCCTGATTAGGGCTCTCTACGATGCTCCTGCCTTGAGCTTTGGAAAAACAACCGTTATTCCTGAGCCAGGAGGCAAAACGGTTGCATGCTGGAAGGCCGAAAGCTTTGACCATTTGGTGCAAATCCGCTGTTGCGTCGTCATATCCCAATGTTATCCCGTGGACTTAGGAGAAATACCGTTATCAACGGTAAGTTCTTACCATAACGTATATTTATCAATTTCACACATTTGCTTCTAGAGTATGCAGTTTTGGGTGAAAGGTGCCGCTGACCGTTTTGCTGGAGTGGTTCCCCCACCCCTCTTCACTTACTGTGTGCAGTCCAGTCAGCAGTCTCCACGAGTTGACATATGAGAAAACAATATTTTTTTTAACTCACCATAAAATCCATTTCTCCCAATTTATCTAGGGGTCACTAAGTTCCATTTCTTGCTATTTGTTTGCCTTGTTCATGTTGTCGTCTTCTGTATACATTTCGTTTTTATGCCATACGGACTTATTAATATAAAACTGAGGCTCATTTAGAGGTGGGTAGGTATAGCGAAGGAGCATTTGTTCATTTGGTTATTTAAGTACGTGCTCCAGCCTCTATACCCAGAGTCAGCAGTCTTCCCCAGTTGGATTTTGAGAAACTGATTTTAAATTGAGTATAAAAATCCTTTTATTGCTCCTTTTTTCATTTGCTCCTAACATATCAGGCCCAAACTGGTATACAGGAAAGTATTGAGCATTGACATTTTTGGGTGGTTTGTTCATCTAATTGGGTTATAGCAGCATACAACGAGCAACCTGCAAATAAGTTTCTGATTAAAGATAATATACATACAAGGAGAAGTGTTCAGTGAACAACATTACACTGTGTGTGTGTGTGTATATATATATATATATATATATATATTTATTTTTTTGCGTTGTATTTTGCTAGTCCTGTAGTTAATGGATTGCAGCAGCAAGTTGTTTTTATTGTTCACAAGTCATAATTTTCTCTGCTGTGCAGTACAAACCATACATTGCGGCCTTAAGCCGGGTACACACTGGGCGATAATGAAATGCTAACGTTGAACGGCTATATAGTTGAACGATATAGCGTTCAACGATATAGCGCGTACACACTGAAAATTATCGTTCAACGATGATGATCGGTGACATCACTGCCGGCATTCCCGGACATGCAGCTCAGCCCGACATTGACGGGTTTGAGCTGCATGTCGGCTCAATATTGGTTGTCGCTGAACGACGTGCGGGAGTGCTCATCGTTCACCAATATTACCCCAAACACACTGGACAATGTAAGCCTAAAAAATAAATGATGATATTTATTTCATTATAGTTTATTTTTTAGGCTGAAATCGCCTAGTGTGTACCCAGCTTTACTCATGGGATTTTGCTAAGATTTGTGTTTGGGAATTAGACTGGTCCTTTGTAAAGATGAACATATAAAACCCATTACATTTTTCACATCTAAATTGTGTTGAGCTTAAGTGATACTATTTTTAATTTAACAGCATAGTTGTACTGATTCCCACAGAATATACTTTGTTTTATATCTGTCTAACAAATGTTTTAGATGCTTCCTCAAAACACAGTAAAAGTGAAAGTCCATCAGATTCCCCACACTCAAATGAGAAAGACCGAAACAAATCAAAGTCTTCAAATAAAGAAAAAGGGGAGCTTGTGAAATCAGAGAAGATGGAGAAAAGTTCTTCCAGCAGCAAGAAGGTATAGAGCTTATATTTTATTTTATTTAATCCCTTCATGACAAGATGTAGTTCACACCATGGGCATTTCTAGTTAAGGACAAAATGGGGATGCCCCCCCCTTATCTTTTCTACAGTCACCCCAACATTACGGCATAGCCATAGGGCAACTAAGTTGTCTTCTCTTCTGCCAGCTGTCGCTGGAAGTTAGTTGACTTTGCCGACTGAGAAGGTGGAGGCTCCCGCTTTCTGCTTCAGGTTAGGGTGATCACTAAACACTAGACATTACTTTATATGCTGTGTTTTTGTCATTAGACACAAATACAGAAACAGAAGAGCCAGGTGTCCTGTGGTCACATTACACTAACACTGAATGTGGCAGCCAGCCCTGTGTGACTGGAGCGAGGACAGGTCATCTAGTGATGAAAGCAGTTTTCTAACTTATATGAGAGTAGGAAGTAGTGTTTATATTATCTGGGACTGTTCCATGATACCTGAATGCAGATTTATGTTATATGGCTGCTGGAAGAATGATGCAATGCAGATTCTGTATCATAAAAGGATCAGGGACATTATTTGTAACCGGGACACATGGCATTTTATTCACATTTGTCTTTCTTTTTCGGTGGACATCGCAATTAGAGGATCTGTGGTTAGTCCATATTGGGCGTACAGCCAGTCAGTGCATCATTTTCACTATATTTTTTTAGTGTTTTTATTTTTTAACTGCAGTGTCAACACTTCTGTTGATTCTACTGTATATGTATTTCTCTGACGTCCTAAGTGGATGCTGGGGACTCCGTCAGGACCATGGGGATTAGCGGCTCCGCAGGAGACAGGGCACAAAAGTAAAAGCTTTAGGATCAGGTGGTGTGCACTGGCTCCTCCCCCTATGACCCTCCTCCAAGCCTCAGTTAGATTATTGTGCCCGGCCGAGAAGGGTGCAATCTAGGTGGCTCTCCTAAAGAGCTGCTTAGAGTAAAAGTTTTGTTAGGTTTTTTATTTTCAGTGAGTCCTGCTGGCAACAGGCTCACTGCATCGAGGGACTTAGGGGAGAGAAGTGAACTCACCTGCGTGCAGGATGGATTGGCTTCTTAGGCTACTGGACACCATTAGCTCCAGAGGGAGTCGGAACACAGGTCTCACCCTGGGGTTCGTCCCGGAGCCGCGCCGCCGACCCCCTTGCAGATGCCGAAAAGTGAAGAGGTCCAGAAACCGGCGGCAGAAGACTTTTCAGTCTTCATAAGGTAGCGCACAGCACTGCAGCTGTGCGCCATTGTTGTCAGCACACTTCATAGCAGCGGTCACTGAGGGTGCAGGGCGCTGGGGGGGGCGCCCTGGGCAGCAATGATAGTACCTTATTCTGGCTAAAAATACATCACATATAGCCCCTGGGGGCTATATGGATGTATTTAACCCCTGCCAGGTCTCAGAAAAACGGGAGAAGAAGCCCGCCGAAAAGGGGGCGGGGCCTATTCTCCTCAGCACACAGCGCCATTTTCCCTCACAGAAATGCTGGTGGGAAGGCTCCCAGGCTCTCCCCTGCACTGCACTACAGAAACAGGGTTAAAACAGAGAGGGGGGGCACTTATTTGGCGATATGACTTAGGGGTATATGCAATTGCGGTCGAATTCGCGGCAATTATCGCCGTTTTTTAATTCGACCAAATTCGCCAGGTGAATCCCGGCAGGTGCCTGCCGGGATTCACCATATTCAATGAAAAACGGATTCGCCAGAATCGCGGGCGAAAATCGGCCGATTTGGCGGATTTTGCCGCGATTTTAAAAAACGGGAAAAAACGTGAAAAACCCGAAAAAAAAATGGCGTGGGGTCCCCCCTCCAAAGCATAACCAGCCTCGGGCTCTTTGAGCTGGTCCTGGTTCTAAAAATGCAGGGGAAAAATTGGCCAGGGATCCCCCGTATTTTTAAAACCAGCACCGGGCTCTGCGCCTGATGCTGGTGCCAAAAATACGGGGGACAAAAAGAGTAGGGGTCCCCCGTATTTTTAACACCAGCATCGGGCTCCACTAGCTGGACAGATAATGCCACAGCCGGGGGTCACTTTTATGCCGTGCCCTGCGGCCGTGGCATCAAATATCCAACTAGTCACCCCTGGCCGGGGTACCCTGGGGGAGTGGGGACCCCTTCAATCAAGGGGTCCCCCCCCCCCCAGCCACCCAAGGGCCAGGGGTGAAGCCCGAGGCTGTCCCCCCCCATCCAATGGGCTGCGGATGGGGAGGCTGATAGCCTTTGTGATAATAAAAAGATATTGTTTTTTCCATTAGTACTACAAGTCCCAGCAAGCCTCCCCCGCAAGCTGGTACTTGGAGAACCACAAGTACCAGCATGCGGGAGAAAAACGGGCCCGCTGGTACCTGTAGTACTACTGGAAAAAAAATACCCAAATAAAAACAGGACACAGACACCGTGACTTGTACAACTTTATTACATACTGCCGACACACACATACTTACCTATGTTGACACGCCGACTGCCACGGTCGCCGACGATCCGAGGGTACCTGTGAAAAAATTATACTCACCTTCCAGCGTCCAGAGGTACATCCACGTCCAGAGGTAAATCCACGTTCTTGGCAAAAAAACAAACCGAACACCGATCCATACCGGACTAGAAAGGGGTCCAATGTTTTCACATAAGACCCCTTTCTCCCGAATGCCGGGACATCACGTGACTCCTGTCACTGACGTCCCTTCAGCCAATCAGGAAGCGCTACTTCCGTGGCGCTCACCTGATTGGCTGTCCGCTGTCTGTACTGTGACAGCGCATCGCAAAGCCGCTCCATTACTTTCAATGGTGGGAACTTTGCGGGTAGCGGTGGGGTCACCCGCCGGTCAGCCGCTGACCGGCGGGTGACCTCACCGCTAGCCGCTAAGTTCCCACCATTGAATATAATGGAGGGAGCTGTGCGATGCGCTGTCACAGTGCAGACAGCGCTCAGCCAATCAGGTGAGCGCAACGAAGTTGCGCTTCCTGATTGGCTTAGAGACCTGTCAGTGACAGCTGTCACTGACAGGTCTCATTCGTGGAAAGGTGTCCCATGTGTCAGCATGGGACCCCTTTCAGTCCGTTTTTGGTGCGGGTATTTGCGTTTTCTTATTTTGCCAAGTCCGTGGATTTATCTCTGGACCATGGTTGAGGTGAGTATTTTGAACTTTTCTTTACAGGTATCCGTGGATTCTACATGGAGAAGAGGACCGATGTCGGCGTGTGAACATAGGTAAGTATGTGTGTGTCGACGTATGAAATAAAGTTTTACTGTCGACGGTGTGTGTGTCCTGTTTTTATTTGGGTATTTTTTCCCCAGTAGTACTACAGGTACCAGCGGGCCCGTTTTTCTCCCGCATGCTGGTACTTGTGGTTCTCCAAGTACCAGCTTGCGGGGGAGGCTTGCTGGGACTTGTAGTACTATTGGAAAAAACAATATCTTTTTATTATCACAAAGGCTATCAGCCCCCCCATCCGCAGCCCATTGGATGGGGGGGGACAGCCTCGGGCTTCACCCCTGGCCCTTGGGTGGCTGGGGGGGGGGGGGCCCCTTGATTGAAGGGGTCCCCACTCCCCCAGGGTACCCCGGCCAGGGGTGACTAGTTGGATATTTAATGCCACGGCCGCAGGGCACGGCATAAAAGTGACCCCCGGCTGTGGCATTATCTGTCCAGCTAGTGGAGCCCGATGCTGGTGTTAAAAATACGGGGGACCCCTACTCTTTTTGTCCCCCGTATTTTTGGCACCAGGCGCAGAGCCCGGTGCTGGTTTTAAAAATACGGGGGATCCCCTGTCAATTTTTTCCCCGCATTTTTAGAACCAGGACCAGCTCAATGAGCCCGAGGCTGGTTATGCTTTGGAGGGGGGACCCCACGCCATTTTTTTTTATGATTTTACCCTTCCAGCATAAAAAAAAATAAAAAATAAAATAATATTTTAAAAAATATATAAATAATATTTGTGCCTCCCAAAAAAAAAAAAAAAGTACCTAATCCCTTCTAATATAAATAGATCTGCTATTCCCAAAAAAAAAAACACCAAAAAAAACATGTTTAAATTTTTTTTATTTGTTTTCACCCTCCAAAGTGTGGCGGATTGAAAATGACGAATTTGCTGTCTAAAAGCACTGCTGTCGAATTTCAAAACTTGAATTGAATATGCTTTGGTCGAATTGCAGCACTTGTATCATTGCAGAAAAGTCGAATTTGCAAAAAGTCGAATTTCAAAAAGTCGAATTTTGAAAGTCCGTTTTTTGGTCGGAAAGCACTGGATTGCATAGGGGAATTTTTTTTTTTGGTCGAAAATGACCCGAAATTCGACAATTTCGGGAATTCGACCACAATTGCATATACCCCTATATATATTAAAATGCTATAAGGGAAAAACACTTATATAAAGGTTGTCCCTGTATAATTATAGCGTTTTTGGTGTGTGCTGGCAAACTCTCCCTCTGTCTCCCCAAAGGGCTAGTGGGGTCCTGTCCTCTATCAGAGCATTCCCTGTGTGTGTGCTGTGTGTCGGTACGTGTGTGTCGACATGTATGAGGACGATGTTGGTGAGGAGGCGGAGCAATTGCCTGTAATGGTGATGTCACTCTCTAGGGAGTCGACACCGGAATGGATGGCTTATTCAAGGAATTACGTGATAATGTCAACAGAGACGGCCGGCAAACAAAATAGTACTTGTCCAGGCGTCTCAAACACCGTCAGGGGCTTTAAAACGCCCATGTACCTCAGTCGGTCGACACAGACACGGACACTGATTTCAGTGTCGACGGTGAAGAAACAAACGTATTTTCCTTTAGGGCCACACGTTACTTGTTAAGGGCAATGAAGGAGGTGTTACATATTTCTGATACTACAAGTACCACAAAAAAGGGTATTATGTGGGGTGTGAAAAAACTACCTGTAGTTTTTCCTGAATCAGATAAATTAAATGAAGTGTGTGATGATGCGTGGGTTTCCCCCGATAGAAAATTATTGGCGGTATACCCTTTCCCGCCAGAAGTTAGGGCGCGTTGGGAAACACCCCTTAGGGTGGATAAGGCGCTCACACGCTTATCAAAACAAGTGGCGGTACCGTCTCCAGATAGGGCCGTCCTCAAGGAGCCAACTGATAGGAGGCTGGAAAATATCCTAAGAAGTATATACACACATACTGGTGTTATACTGCGACCAGCGATCGCCTCAGCCTGGATGTGCAGAGCTGGGGTGGCTTGGTCGGATTCCCTGACTAAAAATATTGATACCCTTGACAGGGACAGTATTTTATTGACTATAGAGCATTTAAAGGATGCATTTCTATATATACGAGATGCACAGAGGGATATTTGCACTCTGGCATCAAGAGTAAGTGCGATGTCCATATCTGCCAGAAGATGTTTATGGACACGACAGTGGTCAGGTGATGCAGATTCCAAACGGCACAAAGAAGTATTGCCGTATAAAGGGGAGGAGTTATTTGGGGTCGGTCCATCGGACCTGGTGGCCATGGCAACTGCTGGAAAATCCACCGTTTTTACCCTAAGTCACATCTCTGCAGAAAAAGACACCGTCTTTTCAGCCTCAGTCCTTTCGTCCCCATAAGAGTCATATCTGCCCAGGGATAGAGGAAAGGGAAGAAGACTGCAGCAGGCAGCCCATTCCCAGGAACAGAAGCCTCCACCGCTTCTGCCAAGTTTCTCAGCATGACGCTGGGGCCGTACAGGACCCCTGGATCCTACAAGTAGGATCCCAGGGGTACAGATTGGAAAGTCGAGACGTTTCCCCCTCGCAGGTTCCTGAAGTCTGCTTTACCAACGTCTCCCTCCGACAGGGAGGCAGTATTGGAAACAATTCACAAGCTGTATTCCCAGCAGGTGATAATCAAAGTACCCCTCCTGCAACAAGGAAAGGGGTATTATTCCACACTATGTTGTGGTACTGAAGCCAGAAGGCTCGGTGAGACCTATTCTAAATCTGAAATATTTGAACACTTACAAAGGTTCAAATCAAGATGGAGTCACTCAGAGCAGTGATAGCGAACCAGGAAGAAGGGGACTATAGGGTGTCCCGGGACATCAGGGATACTTACCTCCATGTCCCAATTTGCCCTTCTCACCAAGGGTACCTCAGGTTCGTGGTACAGAACTGTCACTATCAGTTTCAGACGCTGCCGTTTGGATTGTCCACGGCACCCCGGGTCTTTACCAAGGTAATGGCCGAAATGATGATTCTTCTTCAAAGAAAATGGACGACCTCCTCATAAGAGCAAGGTCCAGAGAACAATTGGAGGTCGGAGTAGCACTATCTCAAGTAGTTCTACGACAGCACTGGTGGATTCTAAATATTCCAAAACCGCAGTTGTTTCCGACGACACATCGGCTGTTCCTAGGGATGATTCTGGACACAGTCCAGAAAAGGGTGTTTCTCCCGGAGAAGAAAGCCAGGGAGTTATCCGAGCTAGTCAGGAACCTCCTAAAACCAGGAAAAGTGTCAGTGCATCATTGCACAAGGGTCCTGGGAAAAATGGTGGCTTCTTACGAAGCGATTCCATTCGGCAGTTTTCACGCAAGAACTTTTCAGTGGGATCTGCTGGAAAAATGGTCCGGATCGCATCTTCAGATGCATCAGCGGATAACCCTGTCTCCAAGGACAAGGGTGTTTCTTCTGCGGTGGCTGCAAAGTACTCATCTACTAATGGGCCGCAGATTCGGCATTCAGGAAGGGTCCTGGTGACCAGGGATGCCAGCCTGAGAGGCTGGGGAGCAGTCACACAGGGAAAAAATTTCCAGGGAGTGTGATCAAGTCTGGAGAATTCTCTCCACATAAATATACTGGAGCTAAGGGCAAGTTACAATGCTCTAAGCTTAGCAAGACCTCTGCTTCAAGGTCAGCCGGTATTGATCCAGTGGGACAACATCACGGCAGTCGCCCACGTAAACAGACAGGGCGGCACAAGAAGCAGAAGGGCAATAGCAGAAACTGCAAGGATTCTTCGCTGGGCGGAAAATCAGGTGATAGCACTGTCAGCAGTGTTCATTCCGACGCCCGGGAGAGTGGGGATTTCATCGGGAAGTCTTCCACATGATTGTGAACCATTGGGAAAGACCAAAGGTGGACATGATGGCGTCCCGCCTGAACAAAAAACTGGACAGGTATTGCGCCAGGTCAAGAGACCCTCAGGCAATAGCTGTGGACGCTCTGGTAACACCGTGGGTGTACCAGTCAGTGTATGTGTTCCCTCCTCTGCTTCTCATACCCAAGGTACTGAGAATTATAAGACGTAGAGGAGTAAGAACTATACTCGTGGCTCCGGATTGGCCAAGAAGGACTTGGTACCTGGAACTTCAAGAGATGCTCACAGAGGACTCATGGCCTCTGCCGCTAAGAAGGGACTTGCTTCAGCAAGTACCATGTCTGTTCCAAGACTTACCGCGGCTGCGTTTGACGGCATGGCGGTTGAACGCCGGATCCTAAGGGTAAAAGGCATTCCGGAAGAGGTCATTCCTACCCTGGTCAAAGCCAGGAAGGAGGTGACCGCACAACATTATCACCACATGTGGCGAAAATATGTTGCGTGGTGTGAGGCCAGGAAGGCCCCACGAAGAAATTTCAACTCGGTCGATTCCTGCATTTCCTGCAAACAGGAGTGTCTATGGGCCTCAAATTGGGGTCCATTAAGGTTCAAATTTCGGCCCTGTCGATTTTCTTCCAGAAAGAATTGGCTTCAGTTCCTGAAGTCCAGAAGTTTGTCAAGGGAGTACTGCATATACAACCCCCTTTTGTGCCTCCAGTGGCACTGTGGGATCTCAACGTAGTTCTGGGATTCCTCAAATCACATTGGTTTAAACCGCTCAAATCTGTGGATTTGAAATATCTCACATGGAAAGTGACCATGCTGTTGGCCCTGGCCTCGGCCAGGCGAGTGTCAGAATTGGCGGCTTTGTCTCACAAAAGCCCATATCTGATTGTCCATTCGGACAGGGCAGAGCTGCGGACTCGTCCCCAGTTTCTCCCTAAGGTGGTGTAAGTGTTTCACCTGAACCAGCTTATTGTGGTACCTGCGGCTACTAGGGACTTGGAGGACTCCAAGTTGCTAGATGTTGTCAGGGCCCTGAAAATATAGGTTTCCAGGACGGCTGGAGTCAGGAAAACTGACTTGCTGTTATCCTGTATGCACCCAATAAACTGGGTGCTCTTGCTTCTAAGCAGACGATTGCTAGTTGGATGTGTAGTACAATTCAGCTTGCACATGCTGTGGCAGGCCTGCCACAGCCAAAATATGTAAATGCCCATTCCACAAGGAAGGTGGGCTCATCTTGGGCGGCTGCCCGAGGGGTCTCGGCTTTACAACTTTGCCGAGCAGCTACTTGGTCAGGGGCACACCCTGACTGAGGAGGACCTGGAGTTCTCTCATTCGGTGCTGCAGAGTCATCCGCACTCTCCCGCCCGTTTGGGAGCTTTGGTATAATCCCCATGGTCCTGACGGAGTCCCCAGCATCCACTTAGGACGTCAGAGAAAATAAGAATTTACTTACCGATAATTCTATTTCTCGTAGTCCGTAGTGGATGCTGGGCGCCCATCCCAAGTGCGGATTGTCTGCAATACTTGTACATAGTTATTGTTACAAAAATCGGGTTATTATTGTTGTGAGCCATCTTTTCAGAGGCTCCGCTGTTATCATGCTGTTAACTGGGTTCAGATCACAGGTTGTACAGTGTGATTGGTGTGGCTGGTATGAGTCTTACCCGGGATTCAAAATCCTTCCTTATTGTGTACGCTCGTCCGGGCACAGTATCCTAACTGAGGCTTGGAGGAGGGTCATAGGGGGAGGAGCCAGTGCACACCACCTGATCCTAAAGCTTTTACTTTTGTGCCCTGTCTCCTGCGGAGCCGCTAATCCCGATGGTCCTGACGGAGTCCCCAGCATCCACTACGGACTACGAGAAATAGAATTATCGGTAAGTAAATTCTTATTTTTTTGTTTATATTTAAAAAACTGAAGCTCTCTATCTCATACTTGCTTACCTGACCCTCTCCATGAGGGAGAAAATGCTCTGTTCCTGGACTTTCCTGGTAATTTATGATTGCCATCACTTGTGGTGAGCTAGTTAATGGATATGAAAGGTGTTTCACCACATGTATGATGGCAATCATACATTACCAGGAAAGTCCAGGAACAGAGCATTTTCTCCCTCATGGAGAGGGTCAGGTAGGCAAGTATGCTCTATCTCTATATAGATTATATACTTGTTCACCCATCAGCCATAACAATAAAATCACGGACAGGTGATGTGAATAACATTGATTATCTTGTTACAATGGCACCTGTCTAGGGGTGGGATATATTAGTCATCTGAACACTTCTTTTGGAGTTGATGTGTTGAAAGTGGGAAAATTGGGCAAGCATAAAGATCTGAGCAACTTTGACAGTGGCAAATTGTGATGGCGATCTCCAAAACTGCAGGTCTTGTGGAGTTGTCTTGCAATGCAGTGGTTAATCAGTAAACAAAAGGGGAGGGGGAGTATATTCCCCCCAGGTATCCCCCTGAACACTAAATAGTACTTGCAACAATACTTGAGAACTGTATGGTAATAGAAATTCAGAGATATTTATTGCATGCATTTGCAAATACATGGTAAGCTGCCAGGCCCTTTCACGGCTTCTCTGAATTACAGGCAGTCCCTACACTGCATGATATCAGTACCCACTTAGGGCCATGTAATTGTCTATTGTAAGGCCTCATGATAAAGGCACATACAGAAATACACCCAAATTGAGGGCTAGCTTACCTAGGAGCCACCCCCTTTCATGCATCTGATAAGTGCTGCCAGAGTGATTGAGCAGCTTCCACTGTGTTAGCAATGCAGTAGTAAGTACCTACCAAAAGTTTAAGGAAGGACAATTGGTGAACCAGCTACAGGGTCATGGTTTCCAGGCTGGAGTGCATTATACACTTCTGATATAAGTGACGCATGCGCTTCAGTCCAGTCGGTCCATTAATACAGCATTATCCAGTAGCCAATCAAAGATAAATGCTCAGGTATGGCCAATGTAACTATGGTAACCTATACACAAATCAGAGCTCACGATAATCTCTCACCTCCATATGTTTTATGACGCTAACAATGTTAAAAGACCAAACCATGAAGCATCACAAATCTTATATATTAATGTACCTATACGGAACCAATTACTACAAATTATAATGTACATGAATAACTGTACTACACAACAAAGCACTAGAAACTTAATATTCAAACAAAATTAATTTACTATATATAAAATTGAACTTCCCCAGGGACAAAAATCCCATTATATACTGACAGGTCACCATACCAAATAACTTGAAAACGGGTCAATCTTATTTTTTTTTTTTTTTTAAATTACCAAAAACATTTGAAGTTATTGCCATCCTTCAATTCTCTTGTCATGATCAAAAATCCACCGGGACTTCCTTTACAGACACATCCAATCTCTATTACTTTCTCTTTGTGTCATGGTACATGGTCATTCACCATGCTCAGTATGGAGATCTAATCTGTCAAATCCAAACAGTGCCCGCTTATTACTTTGTGGTGTGATGAATGGGAGGACCTGTGATTGGCCATATGCTCCCTGAACCATAATGACTTCTCCCAACGTAAAAAAGACCACACAGGCAAAACATATAAATCACACAACTCTGTTATGAGCAGTGAGTTGGTTTGATTTGATTTCTGCTGTGGTGGGGTGATACCCAAATACCCTGCTTTGGCATGTGGTCCATCCCACACCCCAAGTTTTATCATCCATGCCTGTAAATGACTACCTTCAAAGATCATTGTGGGTAATTGTTTCAAATTAGAAACCCTAAAGTACAATAACAAGGTCATCTTTCAATAATCTTAAAGCTAGGATCGGATTGTAAAATGGGACTGTGTTTCCTCAATGTTCTCCTAAAGGATGCGGTCCTAATATCCTACTGGGCGATAATAACGAGCTAGTCTTCCTTTAGATTTTTCGGTTTACAATCATTTTCATAGGTAATATTTGAGATTATTCCCTTTTTATATCAGAGTGGATGCATTAAACCAGGAGAAATGTGTTATTTTGGGAGTCCATTCTTTAAAGTCGGCTGGTGATGGCTTGTCGCAAAAAGTGTTGTGTTCCTGTCAGTGGTTTTTTGATAAAGAGTATCCAATGAGTTATTGGTTTGAAAAATTATGTCTAGAAACTCAGTAGTATCAACTTGTGTATTGCTGGTGAATTTAATAATGCTATACAACTTTTTCAAATCTCTTCCTATGAGGTGAAGAGTCTCTTTAGTATTTGACAATAGCAAAAAAATGGTCTATTACCCTATTATAGTGTAAAATTTTGGAAACATATCTTGGAAATACGCATTGAGCCTCAAATCTTTACCCCATACTGTGTCACCATATACAACTAGTAGCATGTTGTGGTCCTTCGTTGTGCAAGTTATGAGGTGAATTTGTTTTGCGCTCTCAGCACCTCGATCCTCCCAACGGGATTTCTGCTAATCTGTTTGGCAAGGACTTTCACTTAATGAGATGTAATGTTGTCTATTTGTTTTCAGCTAGTCCTTTACTTCTGCTTGCTTTATAAGCAGTAATGTTAAACAAGTGTTAAGGCATTAAATATTAAAGCCAAGCAAAATTAACATGCGGATTCACTGGATTAGTTAATCAAATATAATTTGTATACACACACCAAAAAAAAAACGAAGGGAATTTAATTTGTGTCTAGGACTTTTTCCTTTAGATTACTGCACATTACTGTGTAAACACACATATTGAATGGTGCTCCTTATTCTACCATTAAGCTAAAACAGAATCTAGATCTCTAAAATGTAATGGTCTTCTTTCCAGAACAATTTAAGCAAGCAGTCTTTTGTTTCGTTTTTTGAAAGGAATCCAGACACGACAAAGAAAAATCTGAGAAGAAGGAAAAACGAGATAGTGCAGGAGGAAAAGAGGAGAAAAAGCAATATCCTTTTCTATGAGTGGTACTGAACATTGCTGGGCTCACACATTGATGTAATGTTGCATTCATTATCAGAATACTGAATCGTTAATGTGAGTGGGGATATGGATCATTCTGCCTGACTTATAAAGTAAAGCCAAGTTGCGCCAGATTTTGCAGTGTGGATTTTCTGCAATCAGGTGCAAAGGGAACTATTTTTCTGTTTGTTCTATTGTTCTCTGTAAATGAGTTGCCAGGACATTGCTAAATCTCTCCCAGAATAAAAATCTGTACTTGTCAAATGATTTCCTTTCTAACCCTGAGGAAGTGTGGAGCAATCCCAATCATGCGTGCAAAGCAGAAACAATAATCAATTATACCTATTATTTTCTGCTGTGCTTGCACCACTGCAAATTAGAGCTCTGCTCAAGTGATAGACAAAACAGACGTGAATGGACAACTGCTGTATTTATCAGGATACCGCCATCACTCAGTAATTTACACAGTTGCAGTTTACATAATTTAAGATATGTCATGTGAAATAAGATGAGTGTTACTTTACTTATTGCTTGATCACCCTTTCAAATAAATAATTTGTACTTTTAATAACTGTAATCAGGATCTCCTTTTACTCCTTTTAATGCTCAGTGCAACGGTTCCCAAACGTTCTTCAATCACGACACCCTAGAGTTTCAGAATTTTTTACACGGCACACCTAGGTCAAAGGTTTCCTATTGGGATAAACAGCAAAAATGATTAAAGAAAAATTGCACTTCCTGTCATTCTTAGATTCAATCATGTGGTGTTGCACACGGCTGCTTTTCATTTTATCCACGTAGCTTCTGATTTAGAAGTCATCAGCACTGATTTTGCCCATCACATTGACCAGAAGAGCAGCCATGAGGTAGGGGAAATGTGTGATGCAAGTGGACAGTGTGTTGTGACAGCAGAACTCAATATAATGAGAAAGACGCATACAAAGGGGGCACAGAGATAGACTACAGTGCAAATACAGATTAGAGACAGAGAGTCCAATACAAAATATAGTGACAGACACACAGAGGGGCAGCAGAGTCAGACAGAGAATGGGACAAATATGGGATTAATGGACTAGGAATGGTGGTAGGGGTGGAGGGGGTAGCATAATTAAAGTGATGTTTGCCAGGAGGAGGAGTAGATTGAAGGTGGAATGCACTGCAGCCTGTGTAAAAATGAATGTCCCATACCTCCCTAAAGCAACAGCCTGTACCTACAGAATGCTAGCCCAGATCATTTGACACTGGTGCCCGTTCAAGTGTCATGTGCACACCTGGGTGCCACGGAACCCATCTTTGGAACCACTGGCTCAGTAGATTAAGACTTTGAGGAAAAACTGAAGCAATTGTGTTTTTACCTCTTCTGTGAGAGAGTTCACATAGTATAATCTTTTACTCACAATGTGTAACAGTGGCGTCACTACAGGGGTATGTGCCACACCTGGGTGTTACCGAGGGGTGACACAAAAATGCAGGCTCCTCCTCAGTCACAGGAGCCAGGTGCTGCACTGAGAGCACACTAGTATCTCTGGGAAAATCTGGGTTGGGCTGCGAGGACACACCCCTACCCCTTTTTAAGTGGCATGCGCATGGGGTATTTCATCCACACCGGGTGTCATCAAGCATAGTAGTGCCCCTGGTGTGCAGTGCAATGTTGTCTCCTAAGATGGGATCCTTTGTACAAGTGTCATATATAAATGTAATCAGCACAGTATTCTTGTGCATCCGCTTTGCGTTGTGACTAAGGCATTTTTTTCAACAACAAAAAAAGATGCCCAATGTTAACAGAGTTGCATGGGACCTGGTGGATCATTCACGCCAGACATCTCGCGCTGCATGGTGTATTGAGGCTAGATGTATAAGGACGCATCTGTACCTAGTACATTATATGCAAACTAATACACAAAAACCCGCACCATTAGGTAAATGTATTCTAGCGGCACGCATCGTGCCACTATAACACTTCCTGCTTTGCCTCATTTCTGATCGATAATATGTATTAACATCTTGTCTGCCGAAGCCTCCGATGATGTCCCCAGAGCACACAGCGCATCAGCTCAGAGCTGATGCGCTGTATCTCCTTCCCGGCCAGCTCCTCTACGCATGCGTTGCTGACCGTTCCTACATTGCCCACGCATATCGGCCTGCTATCTTTTAGATAGCAATTCACCACAGCCATCATACGTGGGGGGAAAGTGGTATAGCTCACATTACGTGCGCTGATACTGCATCTCCCCCATATCGCAGGGTAATACATTTACCCCCATGTGACAGAAAAACAAATTCAAGTACAGTACCAAGTACACTATACAGATGTAGCCATGCTCATTTTGGCTCTGAAGTAGCCGCACGGGCACTCCCAGCGCGCCTAGTTGCACCCGCACCAGGCTGTGGCTATATCTGTACATGAATTGCTCTTTAAAACCGCAAAAAAACGAATCGATTTTAAAGCTAGTGCATGAAATTCCCCACGGGGATTCCTAGTGCAAATAATGACAATGGTATAGATATCATGGCGCTTACCCTTTCCTCCAAAAATCAGTGGTGTACATAAACCTGTATGTGAATGCAAAGTATATGTAAAATACCCGCTTATTTTCCTTAATGACAGCTTTTACCCATAAATCTTCAGACAAGCACAGATAATGAATTCTGTTAATATCAAGGTAAGACCTTTAATTGTTGTACCTATCAAAGTAATAGCCAACATTTGACATGTAGAAATAAGGCCACACCTAATGCTGACTGTTGTGCGTCCATTAATTTCCTAGGTATTATAATGATATGGGCTTGTCCTATACTTGATGTATATAAGGTTGGAGTCAGGAGTGACCTGATTAAGTTAAAACTGAACAGGTTCTTTTGTCCTCCCAATACATATCCCTAATAATGAATGTGTTTACCCACACGTTACAGAAAAGTAAGAATGGCACAGCCGATGACAAGGTGATACAATAAAATGGCCTCTTCCTGAACTTAAAGCTTTAGGGTGATTACAACCATTTTTTGGGAGGACGTAGAGACTGCACGGGTTGCCTCTGCTGCATTCTTCCTAATATAAAGAATGGCAACCTTTTTGTATTATTGTGCCTTGTAGGGGAGGCAATCACGAGACCGCCTGTTGGGATCCCGACGGTAACAATACGCCGGAATCCTGATGGGGTGTAATGCTGCCGCCGGAATACCAGTGCCACAGGCTTTTCTTCCTCTGAGTGTCCACGACACCCATAGAGGGAGACTAGACCCTGTGGCGAGCCTGCAAGGGGCTTTCTAGCGCTCGCATACTGGTGGCCAGGATCCCGGCTGCCGGTAAAAGGTATGTATTGCCTTGTAGGGTAAATGACAGCAGATGACTGATCTACATTATGCAGGACCTGGTTTCATGCTGCGTAGTGTATCCAATTTAGCCCTGAGCAAATGGTAGCATTTCCTGTACACGGACTGGAGTGGATGCAGAACTCACACTCTACTATATTGGTTTCTCTGTAACGCAGTGAGAATGTTTTTTGGCCTTATTTTCAAAGAAACTTGATAAGGTCTTGAAGTCCTATATTTAGGAAGACAAATATATACAATAAATCTAATCCGCTATCTACAAACTGCATTTTCATCTTTGCCAATTAATTTTGTCCAAACTGGAACCCTAATGCTATTATAACACACTGTGGGGCAGATGTATTAACCTGGAGAAGGCATAAGGAAGTGATAAACCAGTGATATGTGCAAGGTGATAAAGGCACCAGCCAATCAGCTCCAATATGTAAATTAACAGTTAGGATCTGATTGGCTTGTGCCTTTATCACCTTGCACATATCACTGGTTTATCACTTCCTTATGCCTTCTCCAGGTTAAGACATCTGCCCCTTTATTCCTTGATCGTATGGTCACTTTAATGAGATCTCTCTTGAATAGCTTTGGTTTAGGAAGCTGTGCATCACCAACCTATGGGGCTTTAGCCTAGTATAGCAGAAAACATGCTGGCATTCTTACCGGGCAATGTTCTGAAATGCTAGTGTGGGACTTTCTGGGCAGCATTCATAAGAGTATATATGGCATTAGTCCACAAAACATTAAAGCCATGTGATTTCAGCCAGCTTTGGCTATCTTTAATTTTTAATCACATATTAAATTTTCTGCAAATGGAACTATTGAACAAACCTTGTCTTTGGTGTTGCACATCAGTGGGTTTTACTAGTGTGTGCCTGGAAAGCTGTAGTTTAAATATTTATATGTTGCACCTGCTCAGTGGTGTCTGCAGGCAACAGTTCATATAATATTATTGCTACAAGGGACTGATGCACATCATTAAGTTGGAGTTCCTCGTTGGACATGCTGTAGTTATGTACTGAAGCTGTTAGCTACTAATATAATTTGTAAGGAAACTGATGTCTAGGTCATAATGTTCAACACGTCTTAAAGAAACAAACTATTTAGTAATGCAAAGTTTATCTATAGATATAGCTTTATTGATCTGAAGGAGGACACAACAATTACCATTAGCTAAAAATTGTTGCCTCAGTATCATGAGTTGATATTATTCATTCTTCAGGGATAATTCCTCTCAGCATTGTTATATTGTGATTTATTTTGTCTGAGAGAAGCTTATTAACCAATAGCACACTGAGGCAGAAGGATTAAGCCTGGAGAAGTGATAAAGCAGTGATAAATGCAAGGTGATAACGCACCAGCCAATCGGCTCCTGTCAATTTACATATTGGAGCTGACTGGCTGGTGCGTTATCACCTGACACTTATCACTGCTTTATCGCTTCTCCAAGCTTAATACATCTGCCCCACTGTTTCCCATAAAAACGTGAGTAAAAGCCCACTAAGTTCCAACTTTTTCTAATACAAACAATAAATATTGGGCTGCGCTTCTCATAATACACTTATTTAAAAACTAAGATACCGGCCAGTATCACATAACATTTATTCATAAAATAAATTTATAATAAACCAGAGCAATTCTTAAGACAACAATCATTCGTTTTTAGGTATTAATGCCCAGCACCTTTAAATACAAAAGCACATGCATATTAGAAAAAACTTCAGCTGTGTTTAAGCATGCAGGAGTTAATAGGCTTGTTAGTCCCAGTTTAAAAGTTATTGCATGCTCTTCCGGACTCAGTGTAGTTTGTCCAGGTAATTGCTTAGTTCCCAAACAATGCAGGCGTCCCTACGGTAAGCATAGGGTTCCCTTAGCACTGGGGTCCACATAGAGAATCGCCTTCTCTTCCCACAATATTGGTATTAGCAGCAGGGTACTATGGCAGAGATGCGGGCCGGCCGGCACCTAACTCACGTGACAGAGGGTATCTCGTCCACCTGTCGCAACCTCCACAGAGGCGTTTCTCCACCTACTATGTCTGTCAGCGGCTTCCTTAGTGTGTAAAAAGATGTTTCTAATACAAATTCCTAAAATAAGCAACTTTTGCCTTTATTCATTTTGAGTGGTCTTTGACTGGCCAGCAATTACACAAAACACTTGGGAGCTGCAGAGACCTGAAACCTTGGTGCTTCAGGGTCTCCCAATGCCAAATCTGCAGTGCAATATTGTCTCCCTAAGGCTTCAAGTCTGAAGTATTTCTAAAAGAAGTAAAAAAAAAAGTCCTTTTATAGAAATAATGTTATGCTAATTTATTTCAATTTACATGACATGGTTTTAGAAAGTGTAAGTTAATGTATATACAAATAGTGATACATTATGGCTCTGCCAGGAGAATTACATGTCTTTGCTGGTGTTCTGTAGAAAAATTATGTTGAAATCTTTTCTAAAAGGATATATCCGTGTGCACAGTCATCGACTTTATTGTAAATCTATACTAGCATTCCCCAGATCACTCTGTATAAGATAGAATATATATTGATGTAGAGCTGAGGTTATTAACCTATATCACTCCGTTGTGAAACTGCAAAACCCAGTAGGCCCATGACAGAAAGGTGCGACTTTTAGTTCCACAGAACATGGGGAGAGTCACTGGTTGCATAGTTCAGATAGGAAGAAAAAAAACATATATATATATATATATATATATATATATATATATATATATATTTATTGTGTGTGTATATCTTTCTATCTATCTATATTACACACACACACTCCTATATTGTAGTGAAACAAGTATTTCTTTCTGACAGCTGACATTACAAAATATGTTTCTCTCCTCTCCACAGAATCCGTTCTGAATTAATACATGGGATCCAGCAGTGATGTCTGAAAGGGAGGGTGACGAGCTGTGACCAGATGTGTATTTTCCACAATGTTGATTGCACATATATTTGTTAATGAAGAGAGGGCCCATTTGCATCTCCTTAAATTATTCATTTATTTGCATTCTTTACTTTTTTTTTCTACCCTCCAGTATGTCCAGATTGTGCATTACTGTATTTTAAAAGTGTTGCTGGTTTTCTTATGCATTTATTTTCAGTACATGGCTGAAAGTGTTTACTTATTCCATAATTTTAAGCACAATGTGCTGCAAACAGATAATTGCCACTGTGCAAATGAGGTTCCATTTTGTGTGTACAAAGTTTAATTAGGTCGTCCGAATACTACCTAAGACTTACCATTATTTGCAATATACAATGCATCCTTTTTAAATGTTGCAACCAGAAATAAACAGTTATTCAACGTTTTTTGAACTTACCTCATTTAAATTCAGTTTTATTTATTGCTTGGCCTTGTAAGTAAGACGTGGGAGCACCGTTTTTATGCTAACGAAATGGGAATTGTTTATATATATATCTTGTAGGACGTAAAATATCTGTTAAAGAACAAAGATTCATGAAAACTACACATTTTATTTCTTGAATGTCCATAATCACAATTCTGTTTTGTCATAATGTTTTAAAATTAGGGAGAATGCAATTCTTCCCAGAGAAATTAGGGTTCAATTATACAACCACAGGAGCTTTGTATCGCCGAACTTTAGTCTGAAAGTTTCAAAGACTTTTTTAAATGAAATTTTTAACTTGCGAATTCTACCAGTGTACGCTTTTTTCTAAATAAACAATAGTTTTCTGAATGGGTCGTAAATCATTGTGTGTATTGTGCCTTATTGTATGTTAATCAGTTTTCCTGGCTAAATAACTTATGATTGCGCACAGCTGGGGGAGATTGCAGTTGCTGAGTGTCTTGGCATAACAATTTGTTTTATTTTCATTGTACTCATTCTTGAGGGGACATTACAATAAAACTATGCACATTTTGTAAGAAATACTGTATGTACTAAATATATTCCTGTTTCTACTGGAAGATTACATGTATTCAAACATTCAATCTTTGACCTGATGTGGGCAGTGTTCCTGAGACGGTTATGGACCTAAACGCAGCCGCTGCATTTGTTCGCAGCAGTATCATCCATAAGGCCTGCGCACGTGCAGTGGCGTCCGTGCGCGACTCTTCGCCATGCAGTCGCATACCGGAAGGATGCAATCACATGTTGATTGACAGGTAACGGGCGTCTGGGGGTGGCAACATGGTGGGGTTGAATGGGAGGGCAGAAAACATGGTGACGTGACCCCTGCCCATGCAGTCATGCTGCATAGGCAGGGGTCAACCTCTATTCGATGCGATCGCAAGCGCGGCGCCACAAATGCTTTGCGGTCTTGCCCTCTGCTGGGCAGTCCCCAGCATGTGAGTAGTATGGTTGAAGATTTTGCTGCGATAGCCCGATGCAGTGTACGATGCAGTTTTGGTGTTTGGAGGTGATCCATTTAAGATCCCAGCATTCTGAATACTGGTGCCTGATGCCATGGTGCTGACATTGATTGCAGTGCTGGAGCCAATTCGGGACTGCTTAGGTTTAGGCTGGGGGGGGGTGGGAGCTTTTGGCTGCCGGGTGGGGGGACTGGTAGTAGGCACCACAGGGAAGGGTTTAGCTCTGGGGATGGGGGGGGGGGGGGTTTAGGGTTAGGCTGCGGATAGGGAAAATTAGGGGGTTTGGGGATTAAGGGTAGCATACTTACCTAGTAGGTGTCTGGATCCTGAGCGTTGGGATGTTGCTGTCTGTATTCTGACCGCCAGAATCCCCGATACCATCACCTTTTGAGTCATACAGCAAACTTAAATATGGACTATTTTGTTTTACTGACCATTAAAATGAAAACGTAGAACTTAAACTATACAGGTTGAGTCTCCCTTATCCAAAATGCTTGGGACCAGAAGTATTTTGGATATAGGATTTTTCCGTATTTTGGAATAATTGCATACCATAATGAGATATCATGGCGATGGGACCCACGTCCAAGCACAGAATGCATTTATGTTTCATATACACCTTATACACACAGCCTGAAAGTCTTATAATACAATATTTTTAATAACTTTGTGTATTAAACAAAGTTTGTGTACA
This sequence comes from Pseudophryne corroboree, assembly GCF_028390025.1. Classification (NCBI taxonomy): domain Eukaryota; kingdom Metazoa; phylum Chordata; class Amphibia; order Anura; family Myobatrachidae; genus Pseudophryne; species Pseudophryne corroboree. The sequence continues at coordinate 274,596,840 of NC_086451.1, read as the reverse complement.
TTGAGCCATCAGAAAACAAAGGTTTCACTATCTCACTCTTACTCAAAATATTCTGTATTTCGGAATATTTGGATATGGGATACTCAACCTGTAATAGGTACAGAAGGAGCCACGCTAATCGTGGCTCTGTCTGTGACTGAGGCGCACCCATCGCAGCGTCTGGGGCAGGCACGCGTCCAATGCACTCCCGTAGCGGGGCTAGGCGCCGGATCGCCTAGTCCCACTGGGAGTGCACGCCTGCGATGGAGCCGCACTATATGAGTGCAGCTCCATCTGTAAATATTGGTGATAGATGTTAATGTTAGCATGAAGTAGTGACTCGGTTAGTACATTGTTACAAATGTATCCATTATATTATTGTCCTAAAAGTGATGATTTGATTTATAAGTTTGTTCACCGAAAAATTGGCTTATGTCTCAGTAAGGAAATTTTTTTTTTTTTTAAAGCCTTTAAGTGTCCTGTGAAGTTAGTGTAACATCTATAAAAGTGAAATAAAAGTTTATATTTGCTTAATAAAATCACAACAGCACCTTACAAATATATCCTCCATTTCATCTCCCAGCCAGTAGCGGATTTACCACAAGGTAACCAAAGCGGCTGCTTAGGGCCCTACGGGGTGCCAAGGCTGTATAGAGGGCATTTCCAGTGCACCGCGAGTTCTGACAAAATTGTCCTAGAATACTCCGGACAGGATGTCAGTGATTAGCTGTTGGGTGCTGGCTCTAGCGCACACCTATGTCTCCAGTCCTGCAGTACTATGCGTGTGACCCATCATGACAGATGTGTGTATGAGGTCAGATGAGCAGAGAGAGCAATTGGGACACACAGAAAAACATGAGGTCTTCCAGTGTACTTTATTACAGTATTTAATTTAATTTTGTATAACATCCACCTACTGTACTTCAAAATCTAATCAGGGTGGGGGGAGGGGTGGACAGTGTATAACACCTGACTGCTACAACCATGGCTGGGGGAGGCACTGGTGACATACAGATGGGTCCATGTTTATCTTGACCTTAAATAGGATTAACGGAGACTGGGCAGTCGGACCTAATCCCCTGCTGTATTGTTCTCTGTATTGTATTGCAGCTGAGAACAATAGATGAAGGGTTTATGTTAATAAACCATGTTGTGCCAAGGCGCAGCAAACTAGCCAAGATAACCGTGGACCCATCTGTATCAATATACTATTATACTCTATTTAAAGTAGTACTGTGTATAGGAGATGGTTTCAGTGGGGCACTCATAAGTAATCCATATAGTCACACTGAGTAAAGACGCATACACACGGTGCAATGTGTTCTTACGATTTTGACTATATAGTCATAATCGTTATAAAAGTTAGCACATATCGTACCGTGTGTACACAACTTGCGATAACGATGCGCGCTCCGGTGAGGTCGGTATTGCAAGAAAAAATAGAGGCAAGGCAATTTTGACTATATTGTGTACAATCTAGTTTCTGGTATAGTCAAATTTGTATATAGTCAAAATTGCGAGTAAATATAGTCAAAATTGGTGGTTCTGGGCTCCGGGGAGTTCAAGGGAAATCGCATAGTCAAATTTGGCACATAATCAATATCTCACTGTGTGTATGCACCTTCAGGGGTGTAGTAATGGCTATTATAAGGGAAGGGGGGCATGCTAGACTTTCTTCAATCAGTAAAGGTGGTGGTGGGGGGATGACACAAGGCACTCATATATAATGCAGTAGGCACTAATGTGATTGGGTGTAATAATAATTAATATAAGTTATAGGTTCTGCATTATGTATCAGCGCTTCCCTTCCCACTGATTGTAGCACGTCCCCCATACCTTATAATACCCTTATAATACCCATTATTGCACCCCATCCGTGACTTTAGTGTGACTCCATTATACTATATCAATGCAGACACTACAATCTCTGAGGCGGGGCACTGATATTATATTACACCCCTCAGTCAGTGACTGTATTGATTATATAATCAATACAGTCACTGACTGAGGGGTGTAATAAAGGGTATTGTAAAATGCAGTCAGCGAGTGAGGGGGTTTAATAATGAGTATTTTATGCAATGGGTCTTGCTACAATCAGTAATCCAGGTCACTCATATACAATTCAGTCAGGGAGTAAGAGTGTAATAATGGGGTATGGGGACCTGCTAAATACAGAGAGGGGAGTTCTGGTCTAAAATGCAATAACGAAGTGGTGTAATAATGGAAATTAGAGGTGAGGGGACATGGTGCAGTCAGTGAAGAGGGAAAGTAATAGGGGCCCATTTATAATTTTTGTGGCTATTCTGAAAACACCCATACACAAATATTAGGTATCACCTGAATGTATGTAGAAGGGACTGCGGCAGGTATCTCCGATACTTGCTGCTAACCCTCCATTCCCGCCGGCAGCTGCTTCCTCTGTAGGTTTCTATGGGGCATGTGATGCTGCCAGATTTACCAATATCTGGAATGTAAAGAATTCCTGATATTGGACCCTGCAGCTACCACCATCTCAAGCTGCAGGTTGCCCATTGTAGTCTATGGGCTACAGATCGTGTTTGTAGCCGGGGGAGGGTTCCCCCGGATGTGCCTGCTGTGCTTGTGTGGTCACGGTGACTGCGCATGTGCAGCACTCCCAGCAGCTGTCACTGCACATCGTATCCTTTCGCAGCCCTTGTCCCTGCGGGTGCTGATTACTAAATCTGCTCAGTGTGATCACATATTGCAATGCTATCATGGGTAGTAAGATCCCTCCCAGATCGCATTGAGTATGTGAGCTATGATAAGTGGGCGCCATATATTGTAATAGAATATAAGGAGGAAAATCAACAAATAATATAAGGGGCATAAATCAGGAATGAAAAAATAGTGCTATGGATTGGGCCCTAAATTAATATCTTCGGGCCCCATGAGGTCTAAATCCACCTCTGTTCCCAGCCTGACACTCTTTATATACCTCTGCCATAACCATGCCAGAGGTCATATCTATGAATTTCTGGCAACTGCTTCACAAATTTTCAAATTTGTCCAGAGATCTCTAGGGTAATGTATGACCCTTCTTTATGAGGGAGAAGTGCTTTTAGCGCATGTAAAACTGGTGGTGCGAGCAAGGTGACAGGGCACTATGTGGTGCTGCTATCTGTAAGATGGCAGGCCAGTATGCGGGGTCAGTGTATAAAAGGTCAGTGGCACTAACCATTCCTGCAGCTGTCGTTGCTTGCTGCACAGCACTGCCCCCAGGTGTTCGCTCCGACAGCTGGGGCTGTGCATATATAAAACAATTAGGATTTGTATTCTTCACAAATGCAGCGGGGGCCACTGGAGGGTTTCTGACTGGCGCATGTGCAGACAGTTGGTGGGAGCAGAAACAGCTGAAAGAGTGATGGAGAAGACAGCAGTTTCCGACAGGTTTAGGTCGGAAGGGGTTCCAACCTATTCAATGCCGGGCCATTTTTTCAGACAAGTCGGGAATTCCTGACTTGTCGGAAACCATGTGCATTGTCGGATTAGCCGCTGATCCACCTGTTCCGCGGCCAAATCCGACAGGTTTTGGCCTCAGTTCCAACAATGTCAATCCGACTTTTTTTTTAAAGTCGGACTGACTTTGTCGGAACCGGGGAGATGAGACAGGGGAGCGGGGACACGTCATTACCACTGCCTCTTTAGCTTTATCTTCCGCCCCCTTGCTGCTGTTGGTGGCTGCTGCCTCTGATGTTGCCGCCGTAGCACTCTCGGCGGGTTACTGCCGCTGGTCTTGGCTGCGGCCTCCAGTGACGGCCCGACCCTGCAACCTCTCCAGCAGACTCTTGCCGCACCCGGAACAGTTATGCTTCCCACAGCCTCCCACATCTCACCTGATGTGCCATACTTTGGTACAGGGTCGGCCGGACGCCACGGGAGAGGGCACGGTTGGAGCTTCGGTCCTGTAACTGCACCCGCCGCCATCCTGCTCCCCTGCCTTCATATAACCGGACAGTCACAGCTCCCCGCTCCTGGTTGCAGGTACACTGGTCGCAGGGCCAGCGGAGTGGAAGAGAGCCATTTACATAGCCCTGTTTCCGACAAATCTGATTGACATTGTCGGGAAAGCGGAATTGAATACTGACCTGTCGGGTCCTTTCCTACGGAAAGGATCCGACAGGAATTGAATATACCTCTTTATTTCTAGAATGACTGCAAGGGTGGATGCAGCAGACTTCTAGTGAAAAATAAAGATATACATGGGGCTGAACAGAGAGATCTTATCCTTAGAAACTTAAAAAAGGCACTTTTTATACCGTATAAAACCAGTAGGCGTTCATTGAAGGTAGATTGTAGTTTAATTAGTGTACATGCAGCATGTCTAATTTTATGCAGATGTTTGTAGTGAAGAAGGCCCTATGTATAAATTAGTACAGCGTTCTAGGGATCTTTTACTTCAACAAAATTAAGTTACCTCCTCACTGTCATCTTCAGGCAAGGGGAAAATGTCCATTTGGCACTTTGGAAAACTTAGATGACTTCTGGACAGGTTGCAGTTAAAATGCCGGCTGTGTGGATCCCACCATTCAGGATACCAACACCACAATGCCGACAGATGGAATCCCGACGCTCCAGGGCTATTCCCACTCGTGGGTGTCCCCGTTGCCGGCATTCTTGCGTCTGGGATGCTGCTCTCAGGATATTGACAGCCGGCATCCCATCTGCTGGTAAACGTATGTAATCCTTCTGGACTCCATTTTGAAGAGGTACATATAAATGTCTGATGGCTTTAGATAGGGTATACTTGGGTGTATAATCTGAAAGAGTTTTTGACAAAATGTACATATACATTTTCAAGCATAGCAAAACAAGGGAATCCAGCATTAGGGGGTATCCACATTTCTCTTATGTCCTAGAGGATACTGGGGATCCATTTAGTACCATGGGGTATAGGCCGGTCCACTAGGAGCCATGGGCGCTTTAAGAATTTGATAGTGTGGGCTGGCTCCTCACTCTATGCCCCTCCTACCAGAAAGTGTGCCCGGAGGAGCCGGTCACGCTTATGGAAGCTTCTGAAGAGTTTTCTGCATTTATTTTTCTGTTTGTTATTTTCAGGCAGGGCTGGATGACACCAGCCTGCCTGCTTCGTGGGACTTGGGGGAGTCTTAATGATCCCGTTCCCCCGCTGACAGGACACTAGCTCCTGAGGGAACTCTTCGCAAGCCCTACCACGGCGAGCGTACATTCCCGCAGCATGCCGCCACCCCTAACAGCCAGAAGAGTGGTGAGTAATAAGCCGGCGTCCTGGTTAGTGGGTCACCAGCCATTATGGCGGCATGAGGGTACGGAGATGCACGGCTTCTAACCGGGACGGACTGCGTCTCCAGACTCCATACACACAGCTTCTGAGGGAGCGAACGGAGTCTCAGTACACTGTACCCGCACTGGCAAACACATACTTAAAACGGTTAGGATTCCATTTTAAGCACTAAATTACCTCAGCCAGTATAAAAAAAAGCGGGACGACCACATGCCTTTTTTAAGGGGGTGGGACTTCACTATGAGCGGATCAGAAGCTCACCAGTGCCATTTTCTCTCTGCAGTGGACACAGAGGCTGACTGACAGGGAGACACAGCTCCTCCATAGTGACTCCAGTTTACCTAAACGGTACCAGGGGTCATAGCAGGGGGAAGCGATTATTAGAATACTAAATCCCAATCTGGGAACTTAGTCTGCGACCCGGCTAAGCTTGGCATTAGCGATAAGGGTGCGGTGTGTTGGCTCCATTATATCTCTGTGTCTCCGTGGAAGGGCTCTTTGTGGGTTAATTGTGCTCTTAACCTTTTCCTGTGTGTGTGCTGTCACTATTACAATATTTCAGGCAAAGAGTGTGTTTCATGTAGGGCAGAGGGTTCCTCTTCCCCAGGGGGCTCACTACTGTGTACTCAGTGTAGTGCACCTTCCCAGGCTCGCGGGGCAGAACTAGCATGGCTGGATTCTATTAAAGGAATGACATCCCATATTTCTACTAAATTGTCCCGCAATGAGAAAGAGACGCACTACTTAAGACAATCTGTGGATGAGTTTATGAACAGAGACTCAGACCCCAAACCAGCGTCTCAGACCCCTACCATTTGTCCGCAAAAACGTACTCTGTCCCATAACTTGCAGTCTGACTCGGTGATCAAGGGTCAGACATGGAGGAAGGGGAGGTGGACTCAGAGGGGGGGAATGCTGTTCTGTCACAGGGAATAAAGGCTCTTATAGAAACTATCAGAGATGTTCTGCAAATTCCTGATAAGGTGACAGAGGAGTGTGAGGAGTCTTATTTGAATGTAAAAAAAAGTCACGTTTCCTGTATCAAAGGAACTGAATACCCTGTTACCGTGGGTTAATCTTGATAGGAAATTTCAGATTCCTAAAAGGTTACTCTCATCCTTTCCTTTTCCTCCTGAGGATAGGAAAAAATGGTAAAATCCACCGATAGTGGATGCATCAGTTTCCAGGCTGTCATGGAAAATAGTGTTGCCTGTCCCTGGTGACCCTCCCTGAAAGACACGGCTGATCGTAAAATTGAGACCACACTCAAATCTTTGTATACGACTGCTGGGGTGGCCCTGAGATCTACTATAGCATGTGCGTGGATTACTAAAGCCATTATTAAATGGTCAGGTAACCTAATTGAGGGTTTGAATTCCTTATCTAGGGGGGAGATTGTTTTGGTGGAAGCCATAAAAGAAGTAGGTTTGCTTAATGCACGCACCACTGCTATGGCAGTGTCAGCACGCAGGGGCTTATGGCTATGCCAGTGGACTGAGGACGTGGACTCCAGGAAAGGTGTAGAAGGCCTACCCTTCACAGCAGAGGCCTTATTTGTAGATTTATTAAACAAAAGGATCTCCAAAGCTACTGTGGGTAAGTCCACGTATCTTCCTTCTGCAGCTCCCCAGCCAGGAAGGCATGTCCAAACTGCGACCCTCCAGCTGTTGTGAAACTACATATCCCAGCATGCCTTGACACAGTTTTGCTGTCAGAGAATGCTAAAGCTGTGTCAGGGCATGCTGGGATGTGTAGTTTATCAACAGCTGAAGGGCCACAGTGCCTGGCCTACTCAGTACCTAATCTACAGTCCTTTCGGACTACCAAGTTTAAGGGCAAAACCAGAGGTTCTTCTACAGCCACCAGAGGAGTTAGAGGTAAACCATGCAAACCAGCAGCTGCCGGTTCTCAGGAACAGAGCTCTAGCTCTGCTTCCTCAAAGCCTTCAGCATGACGGTGGACCGCGATGCCTGGAAGACTGGCAGATGGGAGCCCGACTAAAGTTTTTCAGTCACATGTGGATAACATCATGCCAGGATCCCTGGGTCATGGATCTTATTTCCCGGGGCTACAGACTGGAGTTTCAGGAGCTCCCACCTTGCAGATTCTTCAAATCAGGCTTACCAGTTTTACAAGAGGCAAGTATAACCCTACAGGATGCCATTCAAAAAGTTGTACAGACTCAGGTCATTGTTCCAATTCCACCTCTTCTCCAACGCAAGGGATATTATTCCAACTTGTTTGTAGTACCAAAACCGGGCGGTTCGATAAGGCTGATTTTAAATCTTAAATCGTTGAACTCGTACTTACAAGTGTTTAAATTCAAGATGGAGTCTCTGAGAGTGGTGATCTCAGGTCTGGAGGAGGGAGAACTCCTAGTGTCTCTGGATATCAAGGATGTGTACCTTCACATTCCGATCTGGCCGCCTCACCAGGCTTATCTACGGTTTGCACTGCAGGACTGTCACTACCAGTTCCAAGCCCTGCCATTTTGTCTCTCCCCGGCACCAAGGTGATGGCAGGGATGATGTTTCTCCTTCGCAAGCAGGGTGTCACGGGGACTGGGTTTTGTGAATCCGGAATTGCGGCTTGCGGTTTGGTATCAGTGACTTTCGGCAGGATTAGCCGAGCAGGCTGAATGAAAGTCTTTTTCATAGATCTTCTAAGGAGGTTCCACGGGTGCCCTAGCTGATTACTTGTTAGAGCGGTTGCGTTGGCAGGACCTGTACATCTGTGGACGAACGTCTGGCAGAAACCCGGTTAGGAAGACTGTAGACTGGGGTAACTGAGACTCGCTGAGAGAGATGGTGACTCGGAGAGGTCAGCATGTGAGGAGAAATAACCGGGTCTAGATCCAGCAATCCAGGCGAGAACTCAGGAAACCGGATGCTTTAGAAGCAATGCTGTGGAGCACAGAGAACTAGCACACACAAGGCCGTGTGAGAGACGTTGCACTGGCAATTTGCTTACCCAGAAATCCCTAGATTTATACCTGCAGGCTGTTTCCTATTGGTTTTGCAAACCTTGCAGGTGTCTGAGTGTTTTAGATTAGCTGACCCTTCCAAGGCACGACGCCCATCCCGGACCTCTGCAGCTGGAAGCTGCACAAACGTTTGCTGCTGCCTCTGAGACCTCTCCTCCCAGACATGCCTGCAAGTTGTGCCCCTCGCCAGCAGCCCGCACCCCTACCGGAGGGACCGCGCCAGAGCGTCCGGACAGGTAAGTACCACTGGTCCCGGAGCCCGACCCGCCGGACCGTGACATTACCCCCCCTTTTAGGGATGGCCACTGAACAGCCACCAGGTTTGCTGGGATTTTCTTCATGGAACTTGTGAAGTAAAGCGGGAGCATGAACATCCAAAGAATCCTCCCAGGAACGCTCCTCAGGACCGTAGCCCTTCCAATCCAGAAGATATTGTAGACGTCCATGTCTTACTCAGGAGTCAAGAATCTTCTTGATCTCGAATTCAATACCACGATCCGTGACAACCTTTGGAGAGCGAGGAAGGATCTTACAAAACTTGTTTAACACCAAAGGCTTCAAAAGAGAAACATGAAAGGCTGGGAAGACTTTCAGGTACGGGGGTAACTTAAGCCTATAAGTTACAGAATTGATGATTTGTTCAACTGGGAAGGGCCCAATGTAGCGAGGAGCGAACTTCATAGACTGAACACGTAACCTTAAATTGCGCGTAGAGAGCCAGACCTGATCTCCAACTGCCAATTTAGGTACCACCCTTCTCTTATCGGACCAGAATTTATAGCGAGCTGAGGCTTTTTGTAGATTTTGGTGAACTTTTCGCCAAACTCCGGAAAGTCTCTTGAGAGATTCCTGAACTGCAGGAAGATCTTGAGCTGGTAAAGCCAGGAACTGAGGAACTCGGGGAGGGAAGCCATATACGGTATAGAAAGGGGTATGATCTGTGGAAGAGTGGTAGGAATTGTTGTGAGCAAACTCTGCCCATGGTAGTAGTTCTAGCCAGTCATCTTGAGAAGAAGAGACATGAATTCTGAGGAACATCTCCAAGTCTTGATTGACTCTCTCTGTACTTCCATTGGTTTGAGGATGATATGCCGTTGAGAATTTTAACTGTACATGTAGAGCGGCACAGAGAGCCCTCCAGAATCTAGCCACAAACTGGACTCCCCGGTCAGAGATCATTTCGGTCGGAAGACCGTGGGACTTGAAGATCTCTGCAATGAAAAGCTGAGCTAACTCGGGTGCGGTGGGAAGACCCTTAAGAGGTACGAAACGAGCCATCTTAGAGAAGCAGTCTATGATTACCCAAATAGTAGTAAATCCTTTACAAGAGGGTAAATCCGTGATGAAGTCCATAGAAAGGTGGGTCCATGACATGTTAGGAATAGTTAGGGGTATTAGCTCTCCTGCTGGCCGAAGACGAGGGATCTTATGCTGTGCACACTTGGTGCAGGAGGCGATGTAGGAGGAAACATCAGATTTCAGTGCAGGCCACCAATACGAGCAATGGATAAGGTCGGTTGTCTTATGGACTCCAGCATGACCGGAAAACCGAGAGATATGGGCCCAGGTCAGTAATTTCTTCCGAAGGTGAGGAGGAACGAACACTTTTCCCACTGGGGCTGAAGTTTAGTGGAGGGCGAAGTTCCGAGACTCTAATACAGGCTGAGGAGAAGGAGAGTCGTTGGAATCCTCAGAGGAGTAGGATCAGGAGAGAGCATCTGCCTTCTGGTTTTGAGAACCAGGTCGAAAGGTTAGGGAGGAATTAAATCTTGAGAAGAACATTGCCCATCGGGCTAGACGAGGATTCAAACACTGAATATTCCTGAGAAAGATTAAATTCTTCTGATCAGTGAAAATAGTGACAGGAAACTTAGCCCCCTCCAAGAGATACAGCCACTCTTCCAATGCTAACTTAACAGCCAGTAGCTCTTGCTCTCCTATCGTGTAGTTCCTTTCTGCTGGTAAGAACTTTTTGAAAAAGAACTCGCAAGGATGAAGTTTGTTGTCATTCAGACGTTGGGAGAGAACTGCTCCCACAGCATCGGCCGAAGCATCTGCTTCTAAAACAAAGGCTTTATTGACATCGGGTTGCCTCAACACTTGAGCTGTGGTAAAAGCCTGTTTTAATCGTTGGAAAGCTTCGTCTGCAGATGTTGACCATTCTCTGAGATTAGCCTCCTTTCGAGTGAGAGCAGTGATAGGTGCCACTATAGAGGAGAATCCTTTGATAAATCTCCGGTAGAAATTTGCAAAACCCAAAAAGCGTTGGAATGCTTTAAGGGTGGTGGGTTTGGACCAATTGAGAACCGCTTGTACCTTGGCTGGATCCATCTCTAATCCTGAACCAGGTATTATGTAGCCCAGGAAGGGCATGGAGGATTGTTCGAAAAGATATTTTTCCAATTTGCAGTACAAATGATGTTGGCGAAGCCTCCGCAGCACCTCTTGGACTTGAGAACGGTGATCTTTCAGGTTGGTCGAGAAAATTAGTATGTCATCTAAATAGACTACTACAGAACTATAGAGTAAATCTCTGAAAACTTCATTTACAAAATTTTGGAAAACTGCTGGTGCGTTGCTAAGCCGGAAGGGCATGACTAAATACTTGAAGTGCCCATCACGAGTGTTGAACGCCGTTTTCCATTCGTCACCCGCTCTGATCCGGATCAGGTTGTATGCTCCCTTGAGGTCCAACTTGGTGAAGACAGAGGCACCCTTAACTCGATCAAATAGCTCTGAGATCAAGGGCAACGGGTAACGATTTTTTATTGTTATGTCGTTCAGACTCTGGTAGTCGATGCAGGGACGAAGACCACCATCCTTTTTTTGGACGAAAAAGAACCCTGCAACGGCTGGAGAGGTGGAAGGCCGAATAAATCCTCTAGCTAGATTTTCCTTGATGTATTGCGACATGGAGTCTGTCTCAGGGGCCGAGAGAGGATTGATTCGCCCTCTAGGAGGAATCTTTCCCGGAATCAGGTCAATAGGGCAGTCCCAGGGTCTGTGGGGTGGTAAGACCTCTGCTGCCTGTTTGCTGAAGACATCAGAATAGGAGGAATACTGAGACGGAACTTGCGGTAGGATTTCCAGTTGGCTTTTATTCACAGGTTTAACACAGGTAAGACAAGTTTGAGCATACGACTCGCCCCAGGCCAAAATTAGCATATTCACCCAATCGATTCTTGGGTTGTGCTTCTGGAGCCAAGGAAGTCCCAAAACAATTTCATGAGTAGCTATTGGAATGACTAAGAAATTAAGTAACTCCTTATGGAGAGCTCCTATACATAGCTGAAGGGGAAGAGTCTGGTGGGTAACTACTCCACTGGAGATTCGACTTCCATCTACAGTGGAGAGGGCAATTGGTCGGGAAAGCTCAACTGTAGGAATCCGTAGTCGCTGTACCACATCTGCCGTGATAAGGTTTTCAGCAGCTCCCGAATCTAGGAGAGAGAAAAAACCTTTAGAACCCTGCGGCAGCCCCAAAGAAACCTCTAGGACAGGTTCAGAACGGGATGGAGATGATGTCACCACTCCTAACCTAATGTCTCCTCTTCTGGTTAGGAGCGCTAATTTCCCGGACGCTGGGTGCAGGAGGCTACCAAATGTCCTGAACCTCCGCAGTATAGGCACAAGTTCTCCCTGATGCTCCTTTGGCGAGAGACGAGCCCTATTGATCTGCATAGGCTCATCCTGGGACGCTTCAGCTGGCACACTCGACGAAGAAGACGGAGGAGGATGGAACCTTGGGCGCTCCCCACGATTCTTCTCTAACTAGCGCTCTCTAAAACGAAGGTCAATCTTGGTACAAAGGGAAATCAAGTCGTCTAATTTGGGCGGAAGGTCCCGGGTAGCCAACTCGTCCTTGATTTTGTCAGACAGACCATTCCAGAAGGTTGATACTAGTGCCTCCTCATTCCACCGTAATTCTGAAGCATAGGTCTGGAATTGTACTACATACTGTCCCACAGACCGGTTTCCCTGCCGGAGGCGCATTATCTCGATTGATGCCGACGTGGTTCTTCCGGGCTCATCGAAAATCTTTTGGAAGGTAGCGATGAATTCATCATATTTGTCAAGTAGAGAATCAGCTCTCTCCCACAGGGGTGACACCCAATCCAGGGCTGGACCGGCCAGGAGGGAGACGATATATGATACCTTTGCCTTCTGTGATGGGAAGTTAAAGGGCTGTAAAGAGAAATGAATCTCACACTGGTTTAAGAACCCGCGGCACATCTTCGGGTTCCCGTCGAATTTGGTGGGTGTCGGTAGTCTCAGGGATGAAGGGGAAGCTACCATAGGAACTGTGGCGGTCGGCACTTGTTGAGTCTCTGGGCGTCGACCGGTGGCGCCATGAGCAATGTTGGCTTGCATGGAATCCTGACGGGTAGCCATCCCTTGAATAAATTGAGCTAATTGGCACTGGGATTCCTCTAGACTCTCCAGATGAGCTGCTATACCATGCAGAAGATCCGTACCGGAACCATGAGCACCCTCCAGATCCATATGGCCAGTGCAAACTGTCACTGGGACTGGGTTTTGTGAATCCAGAATTGCGGCTTGCGGTTTGGTATCGGTGACTTTAGGCAGGATTAGCCGAGCAGGCTGAATGAAAGTCTAAGGAGATTCCACGGGTGCCCTAGCTGTTTACTTGTTAGAGCGGTTGCGTCGGCAGGACCTGTACGTCTGTGGACGAACATCTGGCGGAAACCCGGATAAGAAGACTGTAGACTGGGGTAACAGACTCGCTGAGAGAGATGGTGACTCGGAGAGGTCAGCATGCGAGGAGAAATAACCGGGTGTAGATCCAGCAATCCAGGCGAGAACTCAGGAAACAGGATGCTTTAGAAGCAATGCAGTGCAGCACAGAGAACTAGCACACACAAGGCCGTGTGAGAGACGTTGCACTGGCAATTTGCTTACCCAGAAATCCCTAGATTTATAACTGCAGACTGTTTCCCATTGGTTTTCCAAACCTTGCAGGTGTCTGAGTGTTTTAGATTAGCTGACCCTTCCAAGGCGGCGACGCCCATCCCGGACCTCTGCAGCTGGAAGCTGCACAAACGTTTGCTGCTGCCTCTGAGACCTCTCCTCCCAGACATGCCTGCAAGTTGTGCCCCTCGCCAGCAGCCCGCACCCCCACCGGAGGGACCGCGCCAGAGCGTCCTGACAGGTAAGTACCGCTGGTTCCAGAACCCGACCCGCCGGACCGTGACACGGGGAGTGAACATAATTCCGTACCTGGACGATCTTCTGATAAAGGCACCGTCAAGGGAAAGGTAGTTGGACAGCATTGGTCTCACAACCAAACTACTCCTGGATCACGGGTGGATTCTAAATCTTCAGAAATCTCACTTAGAGCCAAATCGGAGGCTCCCATTTCTGGGAATGATACTGGACACAGAGTCGCAGAAAGTTTATCTTCCGTTGGAAAAGGCATTGGTAATCCAGTCGATGGTTCGGGATGTCCTGAAGCCAACCCGGATATCGGTGCATCTATGCATTCGCCTAGTGGGGAAAATGGTGGCCTCTTACGAGGTTCTTCAGTATGGCAGGTTTCATGCAAGACACTTCCAGCTCGATCTGTTGGATAAATGGTCCGGATCACATCTTCACATGCATCAGAGGATCCGTCTGTCACCAAAGGCCAGGATCTCCCTTCTGTGGTGGCTACAGAATTCTCACCTAATCTAGGGCCGACGGTTTGGGATTCAGAATTGGATTCTGCCAACCACAGATGCAAGCTTTAGAGGTTAGGGAGCAGTCACCGAGGGGGTGCAGTTTCAAGGAAGATGGTCAAGTCAGGAAGTCGTCCTTCCAATCAACATTCTGGAACTCAGGGCTATATACAACGCCCTTCTGCAGGCCTCATATCTTAAGATCGGGCCATTCAGGTCCAGTGGGACAATGTAACGGCAGTGATGTACCTAAACCGACAGGGCGGAACGAAAAGCAGAGCAGCAATGTCAGAGGTATTAAGAATTCTCCTCTGAGCAGAAAAACATGCTGTGGCATTGTCGGCGGTCTTCATTCCAGGAGTAGACAACTGGGAAGCAGACTTCCTCAGCAGACACTTGGTGTAGTGGGGCCTTCACTCTGATGTGTTCAGGTGCTTAACACGTCGATGGGGATGTCCACAAATCGACATGATGGACTCTCACCTCAACAAGAAGCTCAAGCGGTATTGTTCCAGGTCGAGAGACCCACAGGCAGTAGCAGTGGACGCCCTGTCGATTCCATGGGTCTATCAAATAGTGTATGTGTTCCCTCCACTTCCGCTGATCCCAAGAATTCTGAAAAGAATAAAAAGGGGAAAGGTTCAAGCCATTCTCATTGATCTGGACTGGCTAGGAAGGGCCTGGTACCCGGACCTTATGGAGATGCTCCTAGAAGATCCGTGGCCTCTTCCACTTCACGAGGGTCTTCTGCAACGGGACCCGTTCGTATATCAAGACTTAACACAGCTATGTTTGACGGCATGGAAGTTGAACGGCTGATTCTAGCCAGGAGAGGCATCCCTGACAAGGTCATCCCAACTATGATCCAAGCCAGGAAGGGGGTAACGTCTAAACATTACCACCGTATTTGGAAGAAATACGCCTCTTGGTGCGAGAGCAGAAAATATTCTGCGGTGGAATTTCATCTGGGACGTTTTCTACTTTTTCTGCAGTCAGGTGTGGATGTGGGCCTATGTCTGGGCTCCATAAAAGTCCAGATTTCGGCCTTGTCCATTTTCTTTCATAAACAAATGGCTTCTCTATTTGAGGTCCAGCCGTTCTTGAAAGGGGTTCTGCACATCCAGCCTCCCTTTGTGCCTCCCACGGCACCTTGGGATCGCAATTTGGTGCTGCAGTTCCTACAATAGGATTGGTTTTAACCGTTACAGGAGGTGGACGTAAAATATCTTACGTGGAAGACCATCACACTGTTGGCCTTGGCTTCAGCAAGACGTGTGTTGGAGCTGGGGGTGTTGTCTCACAAAAGCCCCTATTTAATTTTCCATGAGGGACAGAGCTCAACTCAGGACTCGTCAGCAATTTCTTCCTAAGGTGGTGTCTGCGTTTCACATCAACCAACCCATTGTGGTTCCAGTTGTTACCGACAACTCTGTTACTTCAAAGTCTTTGGATATTGTGAGGGCTTTGAAGGTGTATGTAAAAAGAACAGCTCATCACAGGAAATCGGACTCGCTGTTTGTTCTTTACGATCCCAATAAGATTAGGTGTCCTGCTTCAAAGCAGTCAATTGCGCGCTGAATCAGGCTTACTATCCAGCATGCTTATTCCACGGCAGGATTGACGGTTCCTAAATCAGTACACGCCCACCCGTGTAGGTCGGTGGGTTCTTCCTGGGCAGCTGCCCGGGGTGTCTCTGCTTCACAGCTCTGCCGAGCAGCTACTTGGTCAGGTTCGAACACGTTTGCAAAGTTCTACAAGTTCGATACTTTGGACTCTGAGGACCTTCAGTTTGGTCAATCAGTTCTGCAGGAACCTCAGCACTCTCCCATCCGTTTGGGATCTTTGGTACTTCCCCATGGTACTAAATGGATCCCCAGTATCCTCTAGGACGCAAGAGATAATAGGATTTTAAATACCTACCGGTAAATCCTTTTCTCGTAGTCCGTAGAGGATACTGGACGCCAGCCCAGTGCTTCGTTTTTCATACCTCCGTACCCTCGTGCCACCATGATGGGCGGTGCCCCGCTAACCGCTACTCACCACTCATCATTCTTCTGGCTCTGTTAGGGGTGGTGGCGTGCTGCGGGAATGTACGCTCGCCGTGGTGGGGCTTGCGAATAGTTCCCTCAGGAGCTCAGTGTCCTGTCAGTGGGGAATGGGACCCTTAACCCTTCAAGAGGTTGGGCTGTTCCCCACCCTAAGTTCCACTAAGCAGGCAGGCTGGTCCCAACTAGCCTAGCCTGAAAATAACAAACAGAAAATAAATGCAGAAAAACTCTTCAGGAGCTTCCTTCATCGTGACTGGCTCCTCCGGGCACATTTTCTAAATTGAGTCTGGTATTAGGGGCATAGAGGGAGGAGCCACCCCATAATATCAAATTCTTAAAGTGCCCATGGCTCCTAGTGTACTTGTCTATACCCCATGGTACTAAATGGACCCAGTATCCTCTGGGGCATAAGAGAAATGTAATTTATTATATTAAATTTAACTGGAACAGTAATGGGAAATTGGGGAATATTTTAGCTGGGGAAACTTGTTCTATCTGCATGCCTGACAGCACACATGAGCCACAGTATCAAAAGTGGAGTATAGGTCTCATGCACTATTAAGAATGTACAGTACATGACTGGGTTGTTACACAAGGTCTCAGTTCTAGCTAAACTGATGCGGTTGTACAGAGAAGCTGCTAGATGTAGGTGTGTTTCAAATACCTGATTGTTCAGAGAACCAGTAGACGAGATATACCAGCAGCCCTGGGTATGTGATCGTTGTGTAGGTATGTTTGCCTATTTGGAGTGATTACAGACTAATTTATGTGACTTTTCAGTAAATGGTATGTAAATTCAGTAAATCGGGTATTAAGTACAATAAAAATTACTGAATAATGGGGAAAAAAATGCATTGAGGTGAAATATTCAACATTGAATAACAGTATGCTACATGGAAGGAGTTCCTGGAATGTCCGTAAAGCAGGTGTGACACATACTGGATTCCTCAGTTCAGTAATAATGGTGCAGCTATGTAATTCACAGAAGAAAAAAATGGGTAAAGTCATGGGCAAAGTCATGTAAATAAAATGCAAAAGTTCTGATCAGCCAATGACCAGGTGGAATAAGTCACTGTTGCTGCAATCAAAATAGAGGATGTAGCATAAAGTTAAAAGATGGTAAATTAGGCATGAAGTGGAGCTCGGTAACGCACTGTGTGATGTGGGCTTTGTACTGTAGGTAAGGGTAATGTGGCATAAATTCTAGAGAGCCAATGACAACGTGGTGAGGCAGATAAGGACAAGTGAGAAAGGAAAAGTACATTTTTCTGTAGCTTTTAAGATAGTTTGAAACAGGTAGATCAGTGTGTGCAATGCCATATGTCATGTGATTGCAGTAGTCAAGACAGCAGATGATAGTGGATAAGTGTTTTGGTACCATCTTGGGTAAGAAAAATATTATGGCACATTTTCTAAGGTACAGATAACAGGGCTAGGATTTGGACTGGGTGTTTGGCATAAAGCAGAGGGCATGGATAAGGGACTTTTATATTTTTATTTCTCTAACGTCCTAGTGGATGCTGGGGACTCCGTAAGGACCATGGGGAATAGACGGGCTCCGCAGGAGACAGGGCACTTTAAGAAAGAATTTGGATACTGGTGTGCTCTGGCTCCTCCCTCTATGTCCCTCCTCCAGACCTCAGTTTGAATCTGTGCCCGGACGAGCTGGGTGCTACTTAGTGAGCTCTCCTGAGCTTGCTATAAGAAAGTATTTTGTTTGGTTTTTTTATTTTCAGAGAGATCTGCTGGCAACAGGGGAGAGAAGCAGCCCTACTCACTAAAGATAGGTCCTGCTTCTTAGGTTACTGGACACCATTAGCTCCAGAGGGATCGTACACAGGATCTCACCCTTTGTCGTCCGATCCCGGAGCCGCGCCGCCGCCCCCCTCGCAGAGCCGGAAGACAGAAGCCGGTGACAGAAGCAAGAAGACTTCAAAATCGGCGGCAGAAGACTCCAGTCTTCAAACTGAGGTAGCCCACATACTCCGGTCACTGTAGGGTGCGGGGGGGGGGCATGGGCAGCAATTAGGAACCTCTTGGCAAAAAGTGAGCATATATACAGTTGGGCACTGTATATATGCATGAGCCCCCGCCATTATTTTACACAGAAACGCGGGACAGAAGCCCGCCGCTGAGGGGGCGGGGCTTCTTCCTCAGCACTCACCAGCGCCATTTTCTCTCCACAGCTCCGCTGAGAGGAAGCTCCCCAGGCTCTCCCCTGCAGAAACACGGTAGAAGAGGGTAAAAAGAGGGGGGGTGGGGCACATAAATTAGGCGCAAAAGCTTTATATACAGCAGCTACTGGGTTAACACTAAGTTACTGTGTGATTCCTGGGACATATAGCGCTGGGGTGTGTGCTGGCATACTCTCTCTCTGTCTCTCCAAAGGGCCTTGTGGGGGAACTGTCTTCAAAAAGAGCATCCCCTGTATGTGTGTGGTGTGTCGGTACGCTTGTGTCAACATGTTTGACGAGGAAGGCTATGTGGAAGCAGAGCGGGAGCAAATGAATGTGGGGTCGCCGCCGACGGCGCCGACACCTGATTGGATGGATATGTGGAAGGTTTTAAATGATAATGTTAATTCCTTGCATAAAAGGTTGGATAAAGCTGAAACCTTAGGACAGTCGGGGTCTCAGCCCATGCCTGATCCTATGTCGCAGAGGCCGTCAGGGTCTCAGAAGCGCCCACTATCCCAAATTGTTGACACAGATATCGACACGGATTCTGACTCCAGTGTCGATGGCGATGATGCAAAGTTACAGCCTAAATTGGCTAAAGCCATCCGTTATATGATTATAGCAATAAAGGATGTGTTGCACATCACAGAGGAAACCCCAGTCCCTGACAAGAGGGTTCATATGTATGGGGAGAAAAGGCAGGAGGTGACCTTTCCCCCTTCACATGAGCTAAATGAGTTATGTGAAAAGGCTTGGGAATCTCCAGATAAAAAACTGCAAATTTCCAAGAGGATGCTTATGGCGTATTCCTTCCCGCCATCGGACAGGTTACGCTGGGAATCCTCCCCTAGCGTGGACAAAGCTCTAACACGCTTATCCAAGAGGGTAGCCCTGCCGTCACAGGATACGGCCACCCTTAAAGATGCTGCGGATAGAAAGCAGGAGAGTACCCTGAAGTCCATTTATACACATTCAGGTACCTTACTAAGGCCGGCAATTGCGTCGGCCTGGGTGTGTAGTGCTGTAGCAGCATGGACGGATACCTTATCAGAGGAACTTGATACCTTAGACAAGGATACTATATTAATGACCCTGGGGCATATAAAAGACGCTGTCCTATATATGAGAGATGCTCAAAGAGACATTAGCCTTCTGGGCTCTAGAATAAATGCAATGTCGATTTCTGCCAGAAGGGTGCTGTGGACTCGGCAATGGACAGGCGATGCCGACTCAAAAAGGCACATGGAGGTTTTACCTTACAAGGGTGAGGAGTTGTTTGGGGAAGGTCTCTCGGACCTGGTCTCCACAGCTACTGCTGGAAAGTCAAATTTTTTGCCGTATGCTCCCTCACAACCTAAGAAAGCACCGTATTACCAAATGCAGTCCTTTCGATCACAAAAAAGCAAGAAAGTCCGAGGTGCGTCCTTTCTTGCCAGAGGCAGGGGCAAAGGAAAGAAGCTGCATAACACAGCTAGTTCCCAGGAACAGAAGTCCTCCCCGGCTTCCACTAAATCCACCGCATGACGCTGGGGCACCTCAGGCGGAGCTAGGCCCGGTGGGGGCGCGTCTCCGAAATTTCAGCCACAAGTGGGTTCACTCCCAGGTGGATCCCTGGGCTATAGAGATTGTGCCTCAGGGATACAAGCTGGAATTCGAAGAGATGCCCCCTCACCGATACCTCAAATCGGCCCTGCCAGCTTCCCCCTTAGAGAGGGAAATAGTGTTAGCTGCAATTCACAAATTGTATCTTCAGCAGGTGGTGGTCAAGGTTCCCCTCCTTCAACAAGGAAAGGGTTATTATTTGACCATGTTTGTGGTACCGAAACCGGACGGTTCGGTCAGACCCATATTGAATTTAAAATCCCTGAACATATACATGAAAAGGTTCAAGTTCAAGATGGAATCGCTCAGAGCAGTCATCGCAAGCCTGGAAGGGGGGGATTTTATGGTGTCTCTGGACATAAAGGATGCATACCTTCATGTCCCCATTTATCCACCTCATCAGGCGTACCTCAGATTTGTGGAACAGGATTGTCATTACCAATTCCAGACGTTGCCGTTTGGTCTGTCCACGGCACCGAGAATATTTACCAAGGTAATGGCGGAAATGATGGTGCTCCTGCGAAAACAAGGGGTCACAATCATCCCATACTTGGACGATCTCCTCATAAAGGCGAGTTCCAGAGAGCAGTTGCTGATCAGCGTAGCACGCTCTCGGGAAGTGTTACAACAGCACGGCTGGATTCTAAATATTCCAAAGTCGCAGTTGATTCCTACGACTCATCTGCCCTTCCTGGGCATGATTCTGGACACAGACCAGAAGAGGGTTTATCTCCCGATGGAGAAGGCTCAGGAGCTCATGACACTGGTCAGAGACCTATTAAAACCAAAACAGGTGTCGGTGCATCACTGCACGCGAGTCCTGGGAAAGATGGTGGCATCATACGAGGCCATTCACTTCGGCAGGTTCCATGCGAGGACCTTTCAATGGGATCTGTTGGACAAGTGGTCCGGATCACATCTACAGATGCATCGGCTGATCACCCTATCCCCCATGGCCAGGGTGTCTCTTCTGTGGTGGCTGCAGAGTGCTCACCTTTTCGAGGGCCACAGATTCGGCATTCAGGACTGGGTCCTGGTGACCACGGATGCAAGCCTCCGAGGGTGGGGGGCAGTCACACAGGGAAGAAATTTCCAAGGTCTGTGGTCAAGTCAGGAGACTTGCCTTCACATCAACATCCTGGAACTAAGGGCCATACAGGGCCGGATTAAGGCTCCACGGGGCCCGGGGTACTTAAGACAAGGGGGCCCCCTGAGGGCTAATTGTAGTATATATATATATATATATATATATATATATATATGGGGGGAAGGGGGGGATTCCATACACTATATATATATGAATGCTGTTATAGTACATATTATTGAACAGAAAAATAGAAAGCCAATGAGTCCAAAGTAGCAAAACAAAACAATATCAAATAATGGTACTCAGCTGGACTCAGAGAATCAAATGTTGATGCTGGTCTGCAAGGTACAAGGCCACCCCAAACCTGTCACACGGTAGGTGGTGTTAGTATGATGTGAGGGTACCCTCTGCAAGTGTCTAAGGGCACACAAGCTGCTGATTACAATAGCTTCAAGAAGAAAACTGTTACCACACATACAGCATACTTACACACACACACACACACACACACACACACACACACACACACCATATATACTGTACATACATGACACACACACACAGCAAACCTATAGACACTGTCAAAGTCAGAAAAATCTCACGATGCACACTGCCATATTTGCACCTCATATGTGTCCCTGCTGCGCATGCGTGCGCTCTCCCGTGCGTGCGCATACTCGCTGTTGCGGGCACCCGCAGGCGCACGGTATGCGCATTTACGGTAGAGATTGTATGCGTCTAGCGGGCGAATCTTTCGTTACATATTTTCACCATATAATGTATTTTGTAGATTATGGTCCCTTTGATAGAATCTGAAAGTTTGGTTAATGTAGCATGTTCATGGACAGAGAAATCCCTCTTTGTTTGATACGAAGGGTCAGACAGGAGTAATACAGTGGTGTTTAGTATCCATCGGAAGAATATTTAATTAGCAATATTCCGGTGTTGGTTTGAAACAGATTAATCGCTCGTGCGAATAGTTATGGACATAAGAAGTTTATGTCCATTTACTATTATTTGCACTTACTTATCCATGCGGCGGGAAACCTAGTTTCCCACCCACCTGAGCAGTTGGAAATTGTCACAGCCCACCTGTATGAATCAACCTATGACCTTTTGTTATAATGCGAAGACGAATTCCTGTGTCCAATAAACAATGAGATTGTAGGGACCATTGAATTGTATTGTGTGTGGGGCATAAATAGACAAGCCGATCACATCCAGCTCACTCTTCAACGGTTCTCATTGCTGATAATCGGGAGCTGGATGTCCAGAGGCGCATGCGATCATTCCCTTTGTGCGTAAGTTTTCTCCGCAATCATATTGTCTTTCTAGTTATTGTGGGCCATATCTCTCTCTCTTCTCCTCTTTCTCTCATTTTCCCTTAAATGTAATTGTGTTGTATTGTATTCACTGTGTAGTTATCTGGTTAGTTAGTCTATGTTATATTGGTAGTGTATGACTTGTATTGTATTATTCTTTTCTCAAGTATAACAATCACATAAGGCGTTAGACCCTAAGTACGGTATCTGTGAATTTCTTATAGTGTTAAGTATTCTCAGAGCGCTTTTAAAGTTAATAAGGTTACTCTGTGTTGCATACTCACCCTATCTCTACACCAAGGGTTTACTGCATAATACACTGTTTTATGGTATAGTTATAAAGGTTTAACATTGTGAGCATCTGCGCCGCTGGTGATCTCCTCGTGGTCCCGAGCGTCCGCAACGCTATAGCGAATCATTACGTTAGTCGGCAGCCTACAGCGTGCCTGCCAGTGATCTCTTGGCCGTAAGCGAACGTGACGCTTGAGCGTCTCGACTACGGCTAAGCGATTGTTACGCAACGTGCGTACCCTTACGGTACTCCAGACGTAAACAGCGTACAGTGTTCTTAGGCCTCTTAAAGGGTTTTTAAGTAAGATAAATATTCAGCTTTATCAACACACACACCGCATACATGCACACAACATATATACTATACATAAAAGACACACACACACACACACACACACACACACACACACACCATACATACACACAACGTGTATACTGTACATACATGACACACACACACAGCAAACCTATAGACACACACACAGCATACATGCACACAACATACATACTGTACATACACAACACACACACACACACACACACACACACCATACATACACGTCACTAACCAAGAGAGAAGAGGAGGAGATTGTCACTGCCCGAGTCCATGTGAGAGGAGCT
Source organism: Pseudophryne corroboree (assembly GCF_028390025.1). Classification (NCBI taxonomy): domain Eukaryota; kingdom Metazoa; phylum Chordata; class Amphibia; order Anura; family Myobatrachidae; genus Pseudophryne; species Pseudophryne corroboree. Next base: position 274,573,774 of record NC_086451.1, on the reverse strand, counting down.
GCTGCTTCACATACTCAGTAGCTCCCTCTGCTGTCTGCAAATGTATCCAGTGCTGCAAATAGCTCTGCTGATCAGAGCTCTCTGTGAGGAGCAGCCGTCCATGCTTGCGCGGCGGCTCTGATAGTGACTGCAGGTGTCTTTGCAAAAAGCGGGGGTAGAGTCTGCACAGGATCTCTCAATCTGAATACTTGCTAATTTATTAGACATAGGATAAACCTATAGCTTATTTCGTTAACCAACATATGGCCATGTAGTTGAGTAATTCATAGCAGGCACTGGGTTGGTGGTGCTCCCAGAGGTAGTTCAGTAAACTGATACAAAGAAATTGTATGGTTCCTGTATAGTACAGGAGCCAAAGAAGAAAAGAAGAAAGACTACACGTCTCTTCTGGGGCACTCTTTTATAGTAATTTATGTGATATTAAGGTATTTAAAAAATAACTTTTATTTGTATTCCTCTTAAAATAAGGGGCTATGAGGCAAAAATGGAACTAAAGCACACTAGAGTTGCTATCTATTTATCAAGAGGATAATCCATCAAATTTAAGTGAATTTGATTGTACAAGGTGATACAAATCAAACTGACTGGCTCCGTTCAGCAAAAATATATATATAAAAATGTGTGTCTCTCTGGTGTTAGAAGCGCTGTGATCCAGATTTAAATGATATAGGAAATATCATGTTCCAAAGAAATACAATATAATTGTATCAAATCACACTATCATTATTCTGGAAGGGAGAGATATTTCTCTGTATAACACAGGTGGGCTCACCTTGTTGCCTAGGTAAGAATCTGTTTCTATAGGCTAGAGTGGATATTGTGAGTGTTGCCTGAAACTTTGGCTCCAGGTCTGATTGTTTTTTGTAGGATAAAAATACCTGCAGTACCGGGTATTCTCTGGTGGTCTCCCAACCAGGTACTGACCTGGCCCACAGTGCTTGGCTTCCAAGATCAGACGAGGTTGGGCATACTCAGTGTGGTGTGACCGCAGGTAATGTATCCTGCTTTATATTGCCTGGAGCCAAGTGTTGTGTAATGGAAGTTATTCAAGAACTCTTAGAGTCCAGATATTGGTGATACAACAATGTGTATCGATGATATTGGAGAGGACAATAGGAGATACGTCCTGAGCCAAAGTTCAGTTTACTGATGAGCCTGATGTTGTCCCAGGATCCCCTTATTGCACAAAAATTATTATTTTCCAAACTAGTCACAAAAAATTATTTGTTGTATAATGTATACATTATACAACAAATAATTTTTTGTGACTAGTTTGGAAAATAATAATTTTTGTGCAATAAGGGGATCCTGGGACAACATCAGGCTCATCAGTAAACTGAACTTTGGCTCAGGACGTATCTCCTATTGTCCTCTCCAATATCATCGATACACATTGTTGTATCACCAATATCTGGACTCTAAGAGTTCTTGAATAACTTCCATTACACAACACTTGGCTCCGGGCAATATAAAGCAGGATACATTACCTGCGGTCACACCACACTGAGTATGCCCAACCTCGTCTGATCTTGGAAGCCAAGCACTGTGGGCCAGGTCAGTACCTGGTTGGGAGACCACCAGAGAATACCCGGTACTGCAGGTATTTTTATCCTACAAAAAACAATCAGACCTGGAGCCAAAGTTTCAGGCAACACTCACAATATCCACTCTAGCCTATAGAAACAGATTCTTACCTAGGCAACAAGGTGAGCCCACCTGTGTTATACAGAGAAATATCTCTCCCTTCCAGAATAATGATAGTGTGATTTGATACAATTATATTGTATTTCTTTGGAACATGATATTTCCTATATCATTTAAATCTGGATCACAGCGCTTCTAACACCAGAGAGACACACACATTTTTATATATATATTTTTGCTGAACGGAGCCAGTCAGTTTGATTTGTATCACCTTGTACAATCAAATTCACTTAAATTGGATGGATTATCCTCTTGATAAATAGATAGCAACTCTAGTGTGCTTTAGTTCCATTTTTGCCTCATAGCCCCTTATTTTAAGAGGAATACAAATAAAAGTTATTTTTTAAATACCTTAATATCACATAAATTACTATAAAAGAGTGCCCCAGAAGAGACGTGTAGTCTTTCTTCTTTTCTTCTTTGGCTCCTGTACTATACAGGAACCATACAATTTCTTAGTGACTGCAGGTGTGCCCGGCCAGTGCAGAGATGAAGACAGGGCTGTCTCCATCTCTTGAAAACAAATTTGGCCCACGCGCGAGGGGTAGTTCTGTGCCACTGCCACCAATGGCAGAACATTATATATGTATAAATAAATAAATAAATCAATGTAAATGTCCAGTGCTTGATGGCAGACAGGGGGCCCCAATATAAGGGGGGCCTGGGGTAATGTGTCCCCTGGGCACCCCCCTTAATCCGGCTCTGGGGCCATATACAACGCCCTAAGTCAAGCGGAGACCCTGCTTCGCGACCAATCAGTGCTGATTCAGTCAGACAACATCACTGCAGTGGCTCATGTAAACCGCCAAAGCGGCACAAGGAGCAGGGTGGCGATGGCGGAAGCCACCAGAATTCTTCGCTGGGCGGAGAATCACGTAAGAGCACTGTCAGCAGTGTTCATTCCGGGAGTGGACAACTGGGAAGCAGACTTCCTCAGCAGGCACGACCTCCACCCGGGAGAGTGGGGACTTCATCAAGAAGTCTTCGCGCAGATTGCAAGTCGGTGGGAACTGCCACAGGTGGACATGATGGCATCCCGCCTCAACAAAAAGCTACAGAGGTATTGCGCCAGGTCAAGAGACCCTCAGGCGATAGCTGTAGACGCACTAGTGACACCGTGGGTGTTCCAGTCGGTTTATGTGTTTCCTCCTCTTCCTCTCATACCCAAGGTGCTGAGAATCATAGAAAAAGAGGAGTGAGAACAATACTCATTGTTACGGATTGGCCAAGAAGGACTTGGTATCCAGAGCTGCAAGAAATGCTCACAGAGGACCCATGGCCTCTGCCTCTAAGACACGACCTGTTGCAACAGGGGCCCTGTCTGTTCCAAGACTTACCGCGGCTGCGTTTGACGGCATGGCGGTTGAACGCCGGATCCTAGCAGAAAAAGGCATTCCGGATGAGGTTATTCCTACGCTGATAAAGGCTAGGAAGGACGTGACGGCTAAACATTATCACCGTATATGGCGAAAATATGTTGCTTGGTGTGAGGCCCGGAATGCTCCTACAGAGGAATTCCAGCTGGGCCGTTTCCTTCACTTCCTACAGTCGGGAGTGACTTTGGGCCTAAAATTGGGTTCCATTAAGGTCCAGATTTCGGCCCTATCCATTTTCTTTCAAAAAGAACTGGCTTCTCTTCCGGAAGTCCAGACGTTTGTAAAGGGAGTGCTGCATATTCATCCTCCTTTTGTGCCTCCAGTGGCACCTTGGGATCTTAACGTGGTGTTGAATTTCCTGAAGTCACACTGGTTTGAGCCACTCAAAACCGTGGAGTTAAAATTTCTCACGTGGAAGGTGGCTTCAGCTAGGCGTGTGTCAGAATTAGCGGCTTTGTCACATAAAAGCCCCTATCTGGTTTTCCATATGGACAGGGCAGAATTGCGGACCCGTCCACAATTTCTGCCAAAAGTGGTGTCATCCTTTCATATGAACCAGCCTATTGTGGTGCCTGTGGCTACTCGTGACTTGGAGGATTCCGAGTTACTAGATGTGGTTAGGGCTTTGAAGGTTTATGTAGCCAGAACGGCTAGAGTCAGGAAAACTGAGTCGTTGTTTATCCTGTATGCACCCAACAAGCTGGGTGCTCCTGCTTCAAAGCAAACTATTGCTCGCTGGATCTGTAACACGATTCAGCAGGCTCATTCTGCGGCTGGATTGCCGCTTCCAAAATCAGTAAAAGCCCACTCCACAAGGAAGGTGGGCTCTTCTTGGGCGGCTGCCCGAGGGGTCTCGGCATTACAGCTTTGCCGAGCGGCTACTTGGTCAGGTTCAAACACTTTTGCAATGTTTTACAAGTTTGATACCCTGGCTGAGGAGGACCTTGTGTTTGCTCATTCGGTGCTGCAGAGTCATCCGCACTCTCCCGCCCGTTTGGGAGCTTTGGTATAATCCCCATGGTCAGGGGCGGATCCAGAAGAAAATGATAGGGGGGGGCACCATGGAAGGGGCAAGTACATTTGCGTGCGGCTTCGGTGCATGTGAGGTGGCGCTTCTTATACAATGCCCACAGTTGTAGCGCTCATTATGCAATGTCCACTGTACTGGTAGTGCCCCTTATATAGACCCCATAGTAGTGGTGTCCCTTATGCAATGCCCGTATTGCCCCCAGTAGTAATGTTGCCTGTAGTAATGCCCCCAGTCATTATGCCCCCAGTGGTAATGCCCCTGCAGTTATGACCCCAGTAGTTTAGCCACCAGTAGTAATGCCCCCCTATAGTTTGCCCCATTGTAGTTTAGCCCCTGTAGTTATGCCCCCCTTATAGTTTAGCCTCCAGTAGTAATGCCCCCCTGTAGTTTGCCCCATTGCAGTTTAGCCCCTGTAGTTATGCCCCCCTTATAGTTTAGCCTCCAGTAGTAATGCCCCCAATAGTTTGGCCCCTGTAGTTATGCCCCCAGTAGTTTGGCTCCCCCTGTAGTTTAGCCCCCAAGTAGTAATGCCCCTGTAGTTTAGCCCCCAATAGTTTGGCCCCTGTAGTTATGCCCCCAGTAGTTTGGCTCCCCCTGTAGTTTAGCCCCCAAGTAGTAATGCCCCTGTAGTTTAGCCCCCAAGTAGTAATGCCCCCTGTAGGTGCCCCCCAGTAATAATGCCCCCAGTAGCTGCCCCCCCAGTAGTGATGCCCCCAGTTATAATGCCCCCAGTAGTAATGCCCCCCCTCAGTAGTAATGCCCCTTGTTGATGCCCCCCCAGTAGTAATGCCCCTTGTTGGTGCCCCCCCCAGTAGTAATGTCCCCCCGTAGTTTCCCCCAGGAGATGCCCCCGCTGCATTAAGGAAGAAAAAAACATAATACTTACCGAGCCCCGTTCCCGCGCCGCTGCAGTCCTCCTTCTGGCTGGCGTCCTCTCCTCAGTACTATGAGAGAGACGTCATGACTGACGTCTCTCCCATAGCGCACGGCGCAGTGACAGCGCCGGAAGCCGGAGCTCAGTACTGAGCTCCTGCCTCCGGCTACCGCTGTGCAGGGAGACGGGCGCCCGCTGGTAACACAATCTCAGCGGGCGCCCGTCATCTCCCTGTGCGGCGCCGATGCCGCGGGGGGGGGGGACGCCACAAATGACAGGGGGGCACGGGCCCGAGTGCCCCCCCCCTGGATCCGCCACTGCCCATGGTCCTTACGGAGTCCCCAGCATCCACTAGGACGTTAGAGAAAATAAGATTTTACTTACCGGTAAATCTATTTCTCGTAGTCCGTAGTGGATGCTGGGCGCCCGTCCCAAGTGCGGACTTCTTCTGCAATACTTGTATATAGTTATTGCTTAAATAAGGGTTATGTTTGGTTGCATCAGGGTTGATCTGATGCTCCGTTGTTGTTCATACTGTTAACTGGGTAAGTTTATCACAAGTTATACGGTGTGATTGGTGTGACTGGTATGAGTCTTGCCCTGGATTCCAAAATCCTTTCCTTGTACTGTCAGCTCTTCCGGGCACAGTTTCTCTAACTGAGGTCTGGAGGAGGGACATAGAGGGAGGAGCCAGAGCACACCAGTATCCAAATTCTTTCTTAAAGTGCCCTGTCTCCTGCGGAGCCCGTCTATTCCCCATGGTCCTTACGGAGTCCCCAGCATCCACTACGGACTACGAGAAATAGATTTACCGGTAAGTAAAATCTTATTTTTTTATCCTCCTTCCAGACTCGTTATCATAACATCACTGTTTTAAGGTGCATACACATGGTGAGATATTAACTATCTCCGATTTTAACTTTGCAATTTTCCCTGAAATCCCCGGAGCCCTGAACCACTGATACCGTGAGATTTTGACTAAGTGCCAATTTTGACTATACTATGTACTAGATTGTACACAATATAGTCAAGATTGACTTGCCTGCACAGTCTATCTTTTCTTGCAATACCGACCCCACGGGAGCGCGCATAGTTATCATTGCATCATCCCATCTGATGTCCTGCACGTCAGAAGGGACAATGCAAATTATGATGTAATGCACATAGGGGGTCATTCCGAGTTGAACGCTTGCTAGCTAGTTTTAGCAGTCGTGCAAACGCTATGCCGCCGCACACTGGGGAGTGTGTTTTAGCTTAGCAGAAGTACGAACGCATGTGCAGCCAAGCTCTGCAAAAACAGTTTGTGCAGTTTCAGAGTAGCTCTGAACCCAGTTTCAGAGTAGCTCTGAACCTACTCAGCGCTTGTGATCACTTCAGCCTATTCGTGTTCGGATTTTACGTCATACACCCGCCCAGCAAACGCCCAGCCAAGCCTGCGTTTTTTCAGACACGCCTGCGTTTTTGCTCCCTGGAAACGGTCAGTTGACACCCAGAAACGCCCCCTTCCTGTCAAACTTCTTGCGGCCGTCAGTGCGACTGAAAACTTCACTAGAACCTGTGCAAAACAACAAATGCCTTTGTACCCGTATGTCGCGCGTGTGCATTGCGGTGCATGCGCAGAAATGCAGATTTTTAGCCTGATCTCTGCGCTGCAAACAACGGCAGCTAGCGATCAACTCGGAATGACCCCATTGTGTAATGTGTATGCAGGACCATACAATATGTTAAAAAAAAAAACTGGGATTGGTAGGATTGCAAGTGAAATTGGGTATGGGACTCAGGGTCGACAGTGTCTAGGTTAACACCCATTAGGTCGACACCTATTGGTTGACTTTTTTGCATGTCGGCCTTGTTCATGTTGACCTAATGGTTGTGTCGACCTATTTCTAGTGTCGACCTATTCACTTTCGACCAATGGGTGTCGACCTAATGGGTGTTAACTTAAGTGGTGTCGACCCAGAGTCCGGATACCGTGCGATTGATGCATCATTTATTACATTGTTCACAGATTATACAGTTAAACTGGGTACACACTAGACAACATTTGAAACAAATTTACAGATAAAGACCATTCGTAATGACAAATTTGTTTTATCGTTGAGTGTATACACACTATATGGCTACCGATATGCGCTCCTGGTGGTCGTTAGTGACGTCCTCTGTCATCTGTACATGCAGCTCAATTTCAACAATGGCGTTAATAACTAGAACCATATCGTGCAGTGTGTAACATACAAACAACGATCAACATGTAAATTTAGGTAATTTGGTAGTATCAAACGTATATTGGGGGTAATTCTGAGTTGATCGCAGCAGGAACTTTGTTAGCAGTTGGGCAAAACCATGTGCACTGCAGGGGAGGCAGATATAACATGTGCAGAGAAAGATAGATTTGGGTGTGGTGAGTTCAATCTGCAATCTAAATTGCAGTGTAAAAATAAAGCAGCCAGTATTTACCCTGCACAGAAACACTATAACCCACCCAAATCTAACTCTCTCTGCACATGTTATATCTGCCTCCCCTGCAGTGCACATGGTTTTGCCCAACTGCTAAAAAATTTCCTGCTGCGATCAACTTGGAATTACCCCCATTATGTGATCATTTGTAAAATCGCTCAGTGTGTACACACAAAGGAATTCAAGTTCAGTAGCGGATTCTGCTAAAAAGCAGAATCTTCTACTGCTGACTATTGCATGCTGGGTGCCGCCCAGCACAGGACAGTGCCACCCAGCATGCTAATCTCCGACCTGTGATGCAATCGCAAATCAATAGCGATCGAATTGCAGAATCAGAAATTAAGGTTGACCCCCTGAATACGCAGTGCCACCATTTTCTTTGTCGCATCGGCCACGTGTGACGTCATGTGGCTGTCCCTAAAATGGTGCGGTCACACCTGCGTTGTGCGGACCATGCCCCCGCAACGGCGCTTCGATGCCCCCGCAATGGCCACCACTGTCAATCATAGTGTGAGAGATGGCCAATGCTAACAGAGTTGCACGGAACCTGTTAGCTGACTCACACTAGGCATCTTCCCCTGTGTGGCATACTAAGGCAAGATGTGTGTGCACATCTGTATGCATCCGTGCATCTGCCTTGTTGTTTTTCTCGTAGGAACATTGATTTAACTAACGGATCAATATTTCAGAGAGAATTGGATTGGGGTAATTCAGACCTGATCGCACGCTAGCTTTTTTAGCTGCTCTGCGATCAGGTCAGAACTGCGCATGCGTATGCACCGCAATGCGCAGGTACGTCGCTTGGGTACAAAGCGGATCATTGCTGTGCGATGGGTTTTACGAAGAATCCATTTGCACAGCCGACCGCAAGGAGATTAACAGAAAGAAGGCGTTTCTGGGTGTCAACTGACCATTTTCTGGGAGTGGTTGGAAAAACGCAGTCATGTCCAAGCATTTGCAGGGCAGTCGTCTGACATCAATTCCGGTCCCGGACAGGCTGAAGTGATCGCTGTGCCTGAGTAAGTCCGGGGCTACTCAGAAACTGCAAAAGATCTTTTTGTACTGCTCGGCTGCACATGCGTTTGCACACTTGCACAGTTAAAATACACTCCCCTGTAAACGACGACTATCTGATCGCAGCGCTGCAAATAACTGCTAGCGAGCGATCAGGTCTGAATTACCCCCTTACTTCGCTGAGGTGATCTTATTGTAGATTACATCAGATGGGGTGCATATGTGAAGGGACTCTAGCTGATGAACCTGGTCCGTGATGATTCGGAAGAGTTGTTTCTGCTCTTTGCTCCTATGCCAGGCATAGCTGATAACGTGACCCCAGAGAATAAATTTATGAGGTTCCCACATTAACTGAGAACAGCCATTTGAGCGCTGAGAGAAGTTGTCATTCAGAACCTCAGTAATCTTAAATTGTAAATGGGGTATTTTCAGGAGAGTTTCGCTAAGGCACCACGAGGGCCAAGAGAACAGGACATCCAAGAGATCAAAAGTAGAGTGGTCAGACCAAGGGTCGGGAATAAATGCGGAGTCAGCTTGGAGGTGGATGAACCGCAAAAAATGAGGTTGGTCCTGGAGAATGAGAGGTGAGGTAAATGGTAAAGTCACGATAAAAAGGCATTAAGAGCATGCTGTGTGTCAAAAAGGTTAGTTTCTTTGACATGTTTGGCAAGGAATCTGGAATGAGGACATTCATAGAGGTGGGCCTGGGAGGCAGTTTTGTGTAGAGCCGGATCCAGAATACAGTTAAAATCCCCACTGAGGAACAGATAACCCTCACGCCGTTTATGAAGTGCACTGAATTTTTTTTTTAAAGAAGCGCTGTTGGCATACATTAGGGGTGTAGACATTAGCAATAGTAATATCCAGGTGTCACAGCCTGCTAGACAAAATAATATATTGACCATCACAGTCAGTGTGAACAGAGCATTCGGTAAAGAGTAATCTATCGTCAGTCGAGGTAGCGACTCCTTTGTGCTACGTTTTTGCAAGCAGCAAAAATCACTCACTGCATGGTGGCATCCCCTTTGTAGAGGGACCCGATTCTTCTAGGTGAGTTAGTAAGTCCTCACTCTCTTGGAAGTCTCAAATGAGGATGTTCTTACTGTGGAGATCAATGAGGAGTTTGAAGGGAAACCCAAGCAATACCGGATTCTCCTAGCACTTAGGGCCGTGGTTAAGTCCTGGATTGTATTTAGCAATCGTCAGGGGAGGGATGTTTTGGTAGAATTGAAGCTTGATAGTGTTGTAAAGAATGAAGGGTTTATTCTGCGTAGGGGCAAGAAAATGTTCTTTGTCCTTGCAGATAAGAAAGCATATAACAACATTATGTGGAGGTTTATTGTAGAATAGAGGAAGGAAAAGAGGTTGTGAACATAGGGTTCTAAGTCTTCTGGGGGGACAGCAAGGCCTTATGCTGTCCAGGGGATAGGAGAGACTGGACTTAGCACCCTTGGTGAAGTGTTGGGAAATATCACCATTGCCTTGTTTAGGGGTTTTGGCAGTGGACTTCTTCAGGTGTACAGGACCATAACGAAAGCCACATGGGAGAACAGTGTCTATAGAGATATGACAGAGTCACAAGCGGTGTAGGGGGAAATATATATATATACAGGTTGAGTATCCCATATCCAAATATTCCGAAATACGGAATATTCCGAAATACGGAATTTTTTGAGTGAGAGTGAGATAGTGAAACCTTTGTTTTCCGATGGCTCAATGTGCACAAACTTTGTTTAATACACAAAGTTATTAAAAATACTGTATTAAATGACCTTCAGGCTGTGTGTATTAGTTGTATATGAAACATAAAAAAATTATGTGAATGTACACACACTTTGTTTAATGCACAAAATTATTGAAAATATTGGCTAAAATTACCTTCAGGCTGTGTGTACAAGGTGTATATGAAACATAAATGCATTCTGTGCTTAGACTTAGGTCCCATCACCATGATATCTCATTATGGTATGCAATTATTCCAAAATACGGAAAAATCCATTATCCAAAATACCTCTGGTCCCAAGCATTTTGGATAAGGGATACTCAACCTGTATATATATTTCCCCCTACACCGCTATCTGTATATCATATATATATATATATATATATATATATATATATATATATATGATATACAGATAGGCGGCACTCACGGACTTTTTATAAACAAGAAAAGAGATGACCCCCTCTTGTTAGCTTAACGTTTCGGTTTTATTAACCGTCGTCAGAAGATACAAAAGATTCAAAGAACATTCTTACCTTAATACAACTTAATACACCACGTGCAGCGTCCCCGTAGCCCCGGCAGACCAATTTCCGGTTTCGTCATCACATGCAGACACCGCTGTCCACCCGATGACATATACCAGCTCTAAGTGCATCCCATCACCATGACAACACACAGTGACAATGCTAAATTCCCTTGTCGTATAAACAACCCTTTATGAAGCTAAGAACACTGTACGCTGTTTACTTAAGAAGTACCGTAATGGTACGCTAGTTGCGTAACGATCGCTCAGCCGTAGGCGAGACGCTCAAGCGTCACGTTCGCTCACGGCCCAGCAATCACAGGACACGTTATTGGCTATGACTAGAGTAATGATTCGCTATGGCGTAGCTTACGCTCGAGACCACGAGGAGATCACCAGCGGCGCAGACGCTCACAACACTATACCTTAATGTTTAAACCTTATACCAAAGAAATACAAAGAATACCTTAATGTGAGTACAGGGTGTAAGTGCAACCTTGTGTAACCTGACTAACTACAAAGCTGCTTGAGCGTCACCGACGCTCAAGTGAACACTTAACGCTATAGAAAACACACAGATACTGGTTTAGGTTCCAAAGCCTATTAACTGTATTATATCTAATATACTTGTAAAAGGGGATAACAGTACAAATGATACACTACAATATAACAGAGACTTCCTAACCACAGAACTAAAATACAAAAAGACAATACTACTCTGACCTAAATGAAATACAATACAATACTATAATACTATGGGAGATATAAGAGAAAAGAGGAGAGAGAGGGAGAGAGAGAGAGAGAGAGAGATAGAGAGAAATTGGCTCACAGAAAGACAATGATTACGGAGAGAAACTTACGCACAAGGGGAAACGATCGCATGCGCCTGGACATCCAGCACCCGATTTTCAGCAATGAGAACCGTTGAAGAGTGAGAGCTGGATGTGGTCGGCCTGCCTATTTATGCCCCACACACAATGCAATCTCCTGGTCCTACAATCCCATTGTCCATTGGCCGAAGGAATTCGACCCTGTATCACAACAAAAGGTCATAGGGTGATTCATACAGGTGGGCTTTGACGATTTCAAACAGCTCAGGTGGGTGGGGAACTAGGTTTCCCGCCGCATACCTGAGTATGTGTAAATAATAGAAATGGACATAAACTTCTTATGTCCATAACTATTCGCACGAGCGATTAATACGCTCCAAACCAACACCGGAATATTGCTAATTAAATACTCTTCCGATGGGTACCAAACACTGCTGTATGATTCCTGTTAGACCCTTCGTACGATATAAAGAGGGATTCCTCAGCTCTGGGACATTGTATTTTAACCAAACTTTCAGAATCTATCAAAGGGACCATGATCTATAAACTACATTAATTGTGAACATTTGTAACGAATGAGTCGCACGCTACGACTACATAAACTCTACCGTAAATACGCATACCGCGCCTGCGAGTGCACGCTATTGCGGGTATGCGTCTCCACGGGAGAGCGTACGCACGCGCAGCGCGGACCAGTGTGCGGTGCAAATGTGGCAACGTGCATTGAGACATTTTTCTGACTTTGACAGTCCACCCTTTGGCAGTCAATAATAACTGCCACAAAACATTTAAGGAGAAAAATGTAAGTCAGGGGTTAATTGATTTCCATGGTTGGGTAGGGGAGAAGAGTGGAGTAGGTGTGAAGAGGGTATGACCTAGTGAGAGAGTAGAAGCATGTGTGTATGAGTCCATGTTTGGAGGGTCATGTATCATCGTGCCGTACGTGTGGTAAATCAAGCTTCGAGGTATTGCGAAGTATACATTTGAATTCCTTCTTATCCTGTGGTACAGGTCTGTGGATGGGCTGTCAAACTCTACCGAGCTCATTTCGGCTGTGGTTGTAACAAAATGGGGATGCACATTTTAGTTGATGATACATGAATTGGGGAGGTATGTGGTTGCTGCTATCTGTGCCTGTATTCCCTATCGTCTATGTGTGTCGTTACTTGGGGGTTGTAGAGATGAAGATAAAGAACACTTACGAAAAATGCAATGATATTCTATGTCAGGGAAATGTACATCTGTTGTTGAAGTTGTGTTCGGTATCTGTTGAGAGTCGTCTTCTTTGCGCTGTATTGCTCCTTGGGCATGAGCAAATAGCTTTGTCTGAGCCATCAGATTTACAAAAATGTTGGGCTAGCGTGAGTTTAAAAGTACTAGGGAAACTGGGGATCCATGGCAAAGTTCATCAAGTGTCCATATTTAAAGTTGTCAAATCTTCTTCTTTGGTGCTTGTCTGTTGTCTGTATAGCGTCTCGTCAACTTCCTCGTCCAAGGGGGTCTTTGTATCTTGGAGAAAAGCAGAAAAACAGGTGAAAGAAACGGACCGTATAATCGCATTTTCATCACATTCTGGTTTCTATCATTGGGTCATAAATCAAATCCAGGTTAATTACAGTTTCCTCGCTCCTCAAGCTCATCACTTTTGTACTTTGCTAGCACCTCATTAAAGCCTGCCCGCATCTAAATATCAATCCAATCGATATAACGACACCCAAGATACATAGTAGAAACTTTCCAACATCCATTATGACTCCTTGAGCCCATTCTCCCAAACCGGAGAACCAATTTCGCGGGTTCAACCATGACACCCAACCAGTCAGCTCATTACCTACAGCAGCAAGGGTGAGATTGTGTTTTCGACGAAATTCCCACTTCAATTGGAGAATATCGTCCATCTTTTGGTCTATGACCTCTACCGGATCCTCGGTGCTATTTGTGATATACGTGCAACACTTTATGCCGTACTGTGTTGCCAATGTAACACAATATCCGCCTGTTACTGCTGTAAGATAATTAAGAACCATCCTATGCTGAACTAGTTCTGTTTTGTAAGCTTGAAGTTCTCTTCCAGTGTATCTAAACGTGTCATCATACATTTCAGTGATATTATCTAACAAATTGGCGAGTGCGGAAATGTATCTATAATTCATCACTCCTCGAGCGGTACGAGTGAAATCTAACGCTACCAGAACCTGAATCCCGGTGGATTCATGGATAAGATCAGAGGCCGGATGCTCTAACCTTTCTGACAGTTGTCTTTTAACTCGGTGCTCGTAATGAGTGTGAGTATAAGGAGCTTGGGCACCACGGTGTATGTCCTTCATTTTGTCATGTGTTACAGTCATCACTTCAGGCAATACCTTTCCAATATAACACAATCCTTCAGAGTTTGGGGCAAGCCACTTGTACGCCTTTCTCCCGCATATGAAATATGCATCATCGGGGAGAACATAAGGGACGGAGAAGGACATGACCATGTTACAAACCTTCCAGGTGAAATCTCCTGACCCTAATTCTTCCATCTGCTTAATGCACGTATCAGTTTGTATGATATGTGCACAGTATCCTGGTGATACCTCTCCAACTCTAGTAATCCTATTTCCTAAGGTATATCGATACCGGAAAGATTTTCCTCTACTGGCTATGTGGCGTACGAGCTCTGTATCTGTAGGCATTCTATCTGCTCTGTGTGAAAAGGTCATGGTAAGGTTGCTCCATGACACTTCCCAATTTCCCGGTTTTCTGGGATTGGAGATGTTAAAACATAAGAGGGACCTATCCACATGGTATTGGTGGAGCTTCAAACTAGGAGGGCTGGAGATGTTAAACCTCCGGTCCACCGGTCTCCCACCACTTAGCTCAAGTACCTCCCCTAACGTTAAAGGAAATGGTACTAGCCCTGATTTACTGTGACCCTGAGGTACTTGAGAGCATACCCAACAATCTGTTTGGTTTAACACGTTACCCACTAAGGAGTGATAGTCACTCAATGGATGCCGGTCCATATGGATATTAAAACTAGATTGGCATTTCTTTATGCATCCATCTTCAACCAGATTATCACAGAGCCTACAGATACAATTTTCTTCAGCTAACAATCCATCACAATTTCTTCTATCGGATCGTTTTCTGATACTCGCCTTTGCTTGTTGGTTTGGTTGATCTTGGAAAACTACGCCTCCATCATCATAATCGGAACCCATTCCAGAACCTCTTTCGACCTCTATGGTACTCTCGCCGGAACAGACTGCTCTGGTCAACATCATGGTTAACATCAAAATCCGGATCACAGTCTCTTGGGGCAAGTCCATCTTTGAGGAGGAAATAGAGAAGAATGAGAAGGGGGAAAAAGAAATTTTAAGGGAGAGGGGCTGGGAAGTGGAGAAAAACAATAAAAGGGAGAAGGGAGTCGACAACTGCTTTCGGTCTTCAAGGCTCAGGTGCCGCCTCAGTCCTCCTGGAACAGACACTCCAGTGATACAACCTCTACCGTCTGTTCCTTATCACGGGACTTCTCTGGATCGGCCACCTTTTTGCAGTGGGATGAATGGACCCAAGTCTCTCTCTCAGCAACCTTCAATGCTGTGGTGCTAGTCAATAAGACCTGGTATGGTCCTTCCCATCTATCAATAAGACAACCTGAGCGTAGAAAATTTCGTATCATTACATAATCCCCAGGTTCAATGTCATGACAATTACTATCTGGTAAATCAGGAATCACCAACTTCAGATTATCATTTTGATTCCTCAACTGTTTACTCATGTTAATCAAGTATTTTACAGTTACTTCATTGTTACATTTCAAATCATCCTGAGGGTTAATCATGACATGCGGTTGTCGACCAAACAGAATTTCAAAAGGGGACAGGTTAAGAGGGGACCTGGGAGTGGTTCTGATGCTATACAAAACAATGGGTAAAGCTTCTGGCCACGTCAATCCTGTCTCTGCCATTACTTTACTCAATTTATTTTTAATAGTGCTGTTCACTCTTTCGACCTTCGCACTCGCCTGTGGACGGTACGGAGTGTGCAGCTTACTATCAATTCCCATCAACTTACACATTCCTTGAAAGACATCACCTGTAAAATGGGTACCCCTATCACTTTCAATGATTCTAGGGATACCATATCTACATACAAATTCCTGCACAATTTTCTTAGCTGTAAACATAGCGGTATTTGTAGCTGCTGGAAAAGCTTCGACCCAATTCGAGAAAACATCTATACAGACAAGTACATATTTCAAATTTCTACATGGGGGTAATTGAATGAAGTCAATTTGTATTACCTGGAAAGGGCCGCCGGCAGGTGGGATATGGGATGGTTCTGTAGGTATTGCTTTTCCAATATTCTTTCTCAGACAGGTAAGGCATGACATTGCTCTTTTACCCGCATGAGAGGAGAATCCTGGGGCGCACCAGTATGCTCTTACCAATTTGCACATCCCCTCCTTGCCTAGATGAGTCAGCCCGTGAGCTGCTTCAGCCAGACATGGAAGGTATGCCCTGGGGGCCACTGGTTTACCATGTCCATCCGTCCAGAGCCCTGAGGACTCCTGGCCATATCCCTTTGCCTTCCAGACTGCTCTTTCCTGTGTGGAACACAAATTCTGCATCTCACACAACTTCTGTGTGTTGATGGTATTAAATACCATCAACTGTGTGGTGTTTGTCCGTGTGGGGGTAGCAGCTGCAAGCTTTGCGGCTTCGTCTGCTCGGCTGTTACCAAGGGATACTGGGTCTTGGCTATATGTATGTGCTTTACATTTGATAACAGCCACTCTATCGGGTTCCTGTATCGCTGTTAGAAGCCTTTTTATGTGAGCTGCATGCGCTATCGGTGTACCAGCTGCCGTCATGAAATTTCTGAGACGCCATAGCGCTCCGAAATCATGTACTACCCCGAACGCGTATCTAGAATCGGTGTAGATATTGGCAGACTTACCCTTAGCCAATTCACATGCTCTGGTTAGGGCGACCAGTTCAGCAACCTGGGCTGAGTGAGGTGGGCCTAGCGGTTCCGCTTCTATGGTGTCTTGGTCATCTACAACTGCGTATCCAGTACACAAGTCTCCCGAGTCTGACTGTCTATGACAACTACCGTCCGTGTAGAACGTTAGTTCTGCATCTTCCAGTGGGTTGTCACTGATGTCAGGCCTTGCGGTAAAATTTTGGGTCAAATATTCCATACAATCATGTGTATCTTCCTTTGCATTAAATCCTCCTTCCCCATCACTCTCACCTTCCACCCTTTGTGTCTGACCAGGCACACCTGGGAGAAATGTTGCAGGGTTTAATGCACTGCATCTCCTTATGGTGATGTTTACGGGGGCCATTAATGCCAATTCCCATCTTGTAAACCTTGCTGATGAGACGTGTCTGGTTTGGGCAGAATTCAATAAGGCAGATACCGCATGCGGTGTATGGATTGTGAGGTTGTGGCCTAGCACAACATCTTCGCTTTTTGTCACTAGCAATGCTATCGCCGCAACGCTACGCAAGCATGTGGGGAGGGATCGCGCTACCGTGTCTAGCTGGGCGCTGTAGTATGCAATTGGCCTGCTGGCGTCACCGTGTTTTTGTGTTAGTACACCTGCTGCGCACCCAGCACTTTCTGTTCCGTATAGTTCAAAGGGTTTCCCATAGTCTGGCATACCTAGTGCTGGTGCCTGCGTTAGGCACTGTTTGAGTCTCTCAAATGCTGTTTCAGATTCGTCTGTATGCGAAATCCGATCAGGTTTGTTTGAAGAGACCATTTCCTGCAAAGGTAGCGCCAATATGGAAAACCCTGGGATCCAATTACGGCAATACCCACACATTCCTAAAAACGTCCTGATCTGTTGCTGGGTTTGTGGCAGTGTCATGTCTCTAATGGCTTGGATTCTATCAGCGGTCAGGTGTCTCAGTCCTTGTGTTAGACAGTGTCCCAAATATTTTACCTTAGCTTGGCATAATTGCAACTTGTCTTTGGAAACCTTGTGACCTGTGTCTGAAAGATGAAACAGGAGCTGTTTCGTATCCTTCAGAGATGCTTCCAGTGAATCTGAACACAGTAATAAATCGTCCACATACTGTATCAATACTGATCCACTGTCTGGTTGGAAAGACTGTAAACAATCATGCAAAGCCTGAGAAAATATACTTGGACTATCTATGAAACCTTGGGGTAACCGAGTCCACGTGTATTGGACTCCTCTGTATGTGAATGCAAACAAATATTGGCTGTCAGGGTGCAGAGGTACCGAAAAGAATGCGGAGCAGAGGTCAATAACAGTGAAAAATTTGGCAGTGGGAGGAATTTGCATTAGGATGACAGCTGGATTAGGCACTACGGGGAACTGACTCTCAACTATTTTGTTAATCCCCCTTAGATCCTGCACTAGCCTGTAACCCCTCCCCCCACTCTTTTTCACAGGGAAGATGGGACTATTTGCGGTGCTGGACGTTCTTACTAGAATGCCCTGTTGTAGCAAGCGCTCTATTACGGGAAAAACTCCTAGCTCCACCTCTGGCTTCAGAGGATACTGTTAGATTTTTTGGAGCTATCCTACCATCTTTTACTTGCACAACTACTGGAGCTACGTTTGCCATTAATCCAGTGTCCTGTCCATCTTTTGTCCAAAGCGACTCTGGTATCTGAGATGTCATCTCTTCTACTTGGGATGGATTCCTATTTGTCATAATGGAATGTGACATTAATTTTGATGGGGAGTCTAGCATGTCTCGTACTTCCTGAGCGTGATTCTCAGGAATGTCCAAGAATACACCTTCAGGAGTACAATAAATGACGCAACCCATTTTACATAGTAAGTCTCTTCCCAGGAGATTAGTTGGTGCAGATGCAGCCAGCAAAAAGGAATGCTTGGTATGCAAAGGCCCTATTGTAATCTCGGCTGGTTTGCTAACAGGGTAGTGCTGGACTACTCCTGTTACTCCCATGGCTGGAATTGTCCTACCAGTGGTTCTCATGCCCACTGTCGAATTTATCACTGACTTGGCCGCCCCTGTGTCTACAAGAAAGTTTAAAGTTTTACCAGCCACATTGATTGCAATCTCTGGTTCGCTTCCAAGACTGGCAATCAACTTAACTGGCTGCAGATTACAGGTATGGCCATACCCCTATTGGGTATGCTGACCTCCCTGAATCCTATTGGCAGCAACTACTTGTGGGGGAGTTAGCTGGGAACTACCAGAGGCATGCCAATCTCTGTTCGGGGGATATCTTTTTGTTTCCCCTGTATGTGGCTCAAAACTCCGCCTCTGTGGACCCTGCTCCCAATGTCGTGTGTTGTGTTGTTGTCTAGGGGGTTGAAAAGATCTTTGTACATTCTTTGTTCTACATTCTCGTGCATAGTGTCCCGGTCTGTTACAAGAAAAACATGTTATTACACTTGCCTTACCCACAGGATTCGGTGGTACATACGCAGGCTGCCTTGTGGTCAGCGCCTGTATACTTACGGACATCAACTTATCACTTTGCGACTCTCTGTGCCTAGTGATGTTTCTGTCGTGATCAATAGCAGCCTCTCTCAAGCCGGACACTGACAGACCTCGCCAGCATGGTTGCGTGGTCTGAACCCTAGTCTTTAATGTTTCCTTTAAACCATCCATCAGTACAGATACTGCTACTTCCCGATGGTTTGGGTTGGTCTTTATGTCTTCTATACCCGTGTACTTTGCCATTTCTAATAGTGCCCGGTGAAAATATTCTATTGCCGTTTCGGACTCCTTTTGCTTAATGGAAAATATTTTATTCCATTTAACAACGGCTGGGAAATACTCTTTTAGCTGTAAATTTATCCTTTTTACATTATCCTTGTTGTACACGTCTGTAAGCGGTACATCTTTATCCAATGCAAAATCAGCTAAAAATTGAGTTGCGTCAACATTGGAAGGTAAACAAGCTCTTAGCAGTATCTGCCAATCCTTGTTGTTGGGTTCTACAGTGTTACCTAGATCCCTGATGTATTTTTGGCTAGCAACTAAATCCTTCCTGGGGTCAGGAAATTCGGACACTATTGTTCTTAATTCCATTCGGGAAAATGGAGTGTACATGGCAATGTTCCTTATGGGAGTGGCTCCAGACACATCTGTTTTTCCATTGGGAACTGCTATTACCCTTACAGGAGCAATTCTAACAGCCTCTTCCTGTGTAGATTCTACTGCTTGTTGTGGTACAATTGTTTCAGTGTAGTGCATGGTGCCGTACTTACCCGTTGACACGACCTCACCTATCCCTCCGCTAGGGGCTTTCACTAATCTCGTGGGTGTCGCTGTGCCTACTGTGGTCTCTGCTATGGTGGCTGCAAGAGAGAGAGCTGAAATTGTTGCTGAATCGTCTTCTTGATCACACTCCTGAGGAAGGTTCAAAACAGGGTACATCTTGCACGGGTTAATACTTGCATGAGTTATTTGGTTAACATCATTAACATTTACAGTGTTACTAAGAGTTTGTGTTTTACAACCCAGTGCGTTTCTCTCCGCAATCAACTTCTCTCCTGCAATGTATGGTGGAGGAGGAGCTGTGGCAATCAACTTCCTGACTGCCCCAGATCCTGCCGCCAGAGCCAAACCTCTCTGTATCTCACCTTCCTGGTGCCATAACTGTAAACAATCATGATGTTGAATTCGTCTCTTTGTTGATTTTACGAGACATATCCTCCTCCTTAAATTTTGTAACACTTCTGGACTCAAGCTACCTATTCTTGGGAATTTGTCCCTGTCTTGTACAGTCATTCTCTCCCATTCATCACATAAAACCTCTGTGTGACTACCGTATTTTTCACACATTACATATCGTGCCGACCCAACTGGTCGGTTCTCTGAATCAACCCGAACCGAGGTTGATCGCCCCCTACCTGAACAAATGGCCCCCATAATCTGCAGGCGTTGCTTATTCCTCCTTGGATCTTTATCTCAAGGTTTTCAGCGAACCCTTACAAACAAACCAAGATGTCCTTGGGCAGGCCGGCGGTGGTGGTTTATCAAGTACCCCACTTACTTCTCGCCCACGTTGGCCAGTACTGCAATCACTGTAACCAGAGCTGCTGTACCCAACCTAGGGCCCCTGTGAACCTTTATTTACTGGGGCGCGTTCCCCAGCAAGTATCGGTTGTTGGATAGTTCCTGAGTGACCAGCGAACTTCCCTTCCAAAAATAAAAAATTACACAAATCACGTCAGAATGTACAAATAGCGTTTGTGACCACTTTACTCTAATGGTATTAGGTCAGATTACTAACTACTGCACACAATTACGTGCGGTCCAATCGTTCAGTACACGAGCACTACTTGTCATGTACTGAAAGATCAATGGAATCGATGTTTCCGGCCGCGATTCCTTCAGCAAGAGCTTATGGCCTATATGGGTTCTGCACCAACACCCCAGGCGTTGTGCCACTGGACTTTTATAGCGGACCTTTTACCTTACGACCTCCTGGTCTTGTTACCTTATGACCTCCTGGTCTTGTTACCTTATGGTCCGCTATACTCTAATGCTCAAATATTATTTAACCAGGGATGCCTCCCTAGCCACCGTATATGTCACTTACACGTATGTCCCTTGACGAGTACCCAGCTTTCCTTTTGGTTCCACCTTAAAGTTATATAAACTTTTGTATACAAAACACACTCACTCAACACATGTACACTTTTGTTTCTATATCTATTTCTGCGCAGAAATTGTCTTTAGGCCAAAAGTGTTACCAATTAGGAGCAGGATCTGTTAAACTAAATTTCAGATTTTTCCAAAAATAGATTTGCGTTATTTACCGCGTCGCGTTATCTACCGCTGTGCGTTAATTATCGCCTTTGCGTTACTTCACTTTATCACAGCTTGAGCTACGTGGGCGTAACCGGACGCTACGTTGCGTAATGAACGCTGCGTGCGTCTGCCTTTGGATTGCGTACGCTAGTCTTTGTTAGCGACACGTGTACGCAATATAAAGATCCACCGTAACACAATTTCTATTTTTATCAATGTAAATGATCCCTGATCATCTACCGCAATCCACACTGACTGCCTTGTATCACAGACAAACCGTGTGTTTGTTCTATACTTTAACTATCACCTCTACTATGAAATAACAGCAAATCTCTTTTTAGCACTTTCTATCAACTATAAAATTTGGCAAACAGGAATAGTGATATACGAAAATGAAACAGAAAATGCAGATATATGTATGCGTGCGTGTATACGCAAGACAGAAGAGAAATAAACAGTTTTAAAAGACACAAGCGTTTTGTTCTTACTTCCGGTTCCCGGATTCCTTCAGCACTCTTTATCTAAGCGAAGCAGACGCTTATCCCGTCAGCACTGTGAGACAACCTCCCACCCTTTGCTGGAGGGATAATGTCCGCTGATCTACCTAGTGCAGATATGAGAAGGATAGGACGAGTCCCCAATTGACAATGCTAAATTCCCTTGTCGTATAAACAACCCTTTATGAAGCTAAGAACACTGTACGCTGTTTACTTAAGAAGTACCGTAATGGTACGCTAGTTGCGTAACGATCGCTCAGCCGTAGGCGAGACGCTCAAGCGTCACGTTCGCTCACGGCCCAGCAATCACAGGACACGTTATTGGCTATGACTAGAGTAATGATTCGCTATGGCGTAGCTTACGCTCGAGACCACGAGGAGATCACCAGCGGCGCAGACGCTCACAACGCTATACCTTAATGTTTAAACCTTATACCAAAGAAATACAAAGAATACCTTAATGTGAGTACAGGGTGTAAGTGCAACCTTGTGTAACCTGACTAACTACAAAGCTGCTTGAGCGTCACCGACGCTCAAGTGAACACTTAACGCTATAGAAAACACACAGATACTGGTTTAGGTTCCAAAGCCTATTAACTGTATTATATCTAATATACTTGTAAAAGGGGATAACAGTACAAATGATACACTACAATATAACAGAGACTTCCTAACCACAGAACTAAAATACAAAAAGACAATACTACTCTGACCTAAATGAAATACAATACAATACTATAATACTATGGGAGATATAAGAGAAAAGAGGAGAGAGAGGGAGAGAGAGAGAGAGAGAGAGAGATAGAGAGAAATTGGCTCACAGAAAGACAATGATTACGGAGAGAAACTTACGCACAAGGGGAAACGATCGCATGCGCCTGGACATCCAGCACCCGATTTTCAGCAATGAGAACCGTTGAAGAGTGAGAGCTGGATGTGGTCGGCCTGCCTATTTATGCCCCACACACAATGCAATCTCCTGGTCCTACAATCCCATTGTCCATTGGCCGAAGGAATTCGACCCTGTATCACAACAAAAGGTCATAGGGTGATTCATACAGGTGGGCTGTGACGATTTCAAACAGCTCAGGTGGGTGGGGAACTAGGTTTCCCGCCGCATACCTGAGTATGTGTAAATAATAGAAATGGACATAAACTTCTTATGTCCATAACTATTCGCACGAGCGATTAATACGCTCCAAACCAACACCGGAATATTGCTAATTAAATACTCTTCCGATGGGTACCAAACACTGCTGTATGATTCCTGTTAGACCCTTCGTACGATATAAAGAGGGATTCCTCAGCTCTGGGACATTGTATTTTAACCAAACTTTCAGAATCTATCAAAGGGACCATGATCTATAAACTACATTAATTGTGAACATTTGTAACGAATGAGTCGCACGCTACGACTACATAAACTCTACCGTAAATACGCATACCGCGCCTGCGAGTGCACGCTATTGCGGGTATGCGTCTCCACGGGAGAGCGTACGCACGCGCAGCGCGGACCAGTGTGCGGTGCAAATATGGCAACGTGCATTGAGACATTTTTCTGACTTTGACAACAGCATAGGAGAAGTGTTAACCATTTGATGTGAAGACTCTGTAGAACAGAGAATGTAATAAACATCATAAGAGATATCCATGACAAAGTTATACAATCACCATTAAGCACTAATTACAGATAAACTGAACACTTAGAGAAATTCCCTCTATAGAAAACATGACAGGGATAATGTCTCATTAAGGCCGTTTGGAGCCACCGTGTTCAATCGGTGTATCCAACGGGCCTCTTTTTGCAATAAAACTTTGTCTATCGCCACCACGTTTAGATGCCTGAACCTGCTCTAGCATCTTATAACGTAAAGTGGCCAATGTATGATGATGTAATTTGAAATGTTTGGCAACAGGCTGCTCTATGTTTTTGCCCTCCAATATTTGTCTGATGGCGCTTCTATGTTGCAACATACGTTCTTTAACTAGACAAGTAGTCTTGCCTATATAATAAAGCCCACAAGGACATTTGATGCAATAGACGACAACTTTGCTTGTGCATGTGAGCACCTGTCTGATCTTAATCCTTTGTCCCGAGTGAGGGTGTACTATGTAATCACCTGTCTCGAGATATACACAAGTGGTGCAACCTGTGCACTTGTAGTTACCTGGCTTCCTAGATAAAAAGCTAGTGTCCGCTACTGATAACCGTGAGATATCATTATGTACTACCAAGTCTCGTATATAGCTGCCTCTCTTATAGCATGGCAATATTTTACTTGTTTTAATACTTGTTTACTTAAAAAGGTCATCGTATCCTTTAGATACGTTTCCGCACGCTGAATAACCGGCGGTAGGAAATGATCAATATATTTTGACACTTGATAGTACAGTGAATCCCTAGCGGCAATTATAGGTCGACCTGGCGGCGAACTGGATCTTTATGCAATTTCGGTATGGTATAAAACACCGGCACACTAGGGGCCACTGAAGTCAAAGCCATCCTTGTGGATTTCAAAATGATGCCATTGAATTCAGCATTTCCCAATAACTGATTTAATTCTAATACATATTCAGCTGTAGGCTCAGATTCCAATCTACTATACACAGAGATGTCGTTTAATTGCCGGTAAGCTTCAATTTTGTAATCAACTAAATCCTGTATCACTATGCCACCCCCCTTATCGGCGGGGCGCACAGTGATATCTGGATATCTGGATAGGTGGATAGATTTCTTAAAGCCAAGCGCTCCGCCGCACTAATGTTGGACACTTCACACCTGCCTGATGTCTTACGTTCATCAATACCATCATGCAATCAGAGACTGTTTTAGTAAACACCTTTATAGCTGGATTAATGGAATAAGGGTCAAAAGTAGATTTGGGTTTAATGGGACACTCGTTGGTATTGAAATTGACATCTGATTTATTATTAAGAAATTCTTTTAAACGAAGCTGTCGATTAAATCTATTGAGCTCAACCTTACTTTCAAATGCTCTATGGGGGTTGGTGGGCACAAAGTTTAAACCTTTAGATAACACTCTCATTTCTACATCAGTAAATGACCTAGAGGATAGATTATAAACTATTTCTTGGATTTTGTGCCTCTTCCTCCCCTCCCTTTGGCATTGCTTGCCACATCTGGTTCTACTTTGACGGGCCCTTCTCGTTGGGCCCTCGTTTTGATACCTAAAGGGACTCGCTGTACCAGGGGGCGTTGAAGCCCTGATGCCTGTTCCGTTTCACTATTTGATTTACCACTAGAGGTATCTCCCTCAATTGGGAAACGGCGACCCCGTCTATGGGCCCTAGGACGATATGGATAATTTTTGGCCGTCACACTGTTAGCCCAAAAATAGGCTCTATTTTTAGCATAGTCCTTGGTAACTGTAGAGAATTTCTTAGTTTTAATCTTAATCAAATCAGTCTTATACTTGTCCACTTGTTGAGTCAATTTCAATAACCAGTCATTGCAAGGATCGACATGGCGGTCGTCTCCAAAGTTCTTATTTTGCCCCGAACCAGTTCCAGCTCCCTTGCAGCTTCCTCCACTACCAATAAAATAAGGTCGAAGGATGCCTTATTGAGGACAGCGGCCCACTTACGACAAATCTCTGGGTTATATTTGCCGATAGTGGGAGTATTGCATATTCGAAATCCTCTAGGGAGCATTTTGTCTCTGTAGTAGTCTGATAAGCAAACTCCATGTAAGTATAAATCGGTCTCACGATTTTTCAGTCTCAGCAACTGTAGATAAATCTGTTCCGTATTGTCAGTAGCAGTAGTAGATGATAATTTATCCTTAAAGAGGATTCTCTCCGCATCAATGTCCGACAATGCAAGTTGTTCACCCTGTGGCAACAGAGTGTGTCGGTAACCTGAAACATCCTCCAGTACTGTAGAGATATACACTTATAGTTACCTGGCTTCCTAGATAAAAAGCTAGTGTCCGCTACTGATAACCGTGAGATATCATTATGTACTACCAAGTCTCGTATATTGTTGCCTCTCTTATAGCATGTATACTCGCTATATTGATGACGTCTTCATGTTGTGGACAGGTTCATATGATGGTTTTATTGAGATGATGCAATTGGTTAATCAGTTGGATGAATCCATAAAATTTACCTTTGATATACAGTCCACAAGTATACATTTTCTTGATGTTCACTAAATCACAAGGTAAACTCATCACTTCAGTGTACAATAAGCCCACAGACGTTAACAGTTTGTTGTTGTCCTCCAGTCATCATCCGAAATCGCTTAAGAATGGGTTGCCATACTCACAGTATCTCAGGGTACACCGTATTTGTGGCAACATGGATGATGAATTGGTTCAAATGGATCTGATGACTAAAAGATTCCTTGAGAGGGGGTATAGCAACAAACTGTTACAAGATGCTTAAAGACGTGCAATGCTTGAACCCAAAATACCGGTTGAAAACACCAGGGACAAAAAGGCACTAGATAAATCAGTGATCTATGTATCCAGTTTTACTACTTCAAGTCAGAGTCTTATTAAAACTGCTAGAAGGGTATGGCCCGTCATACAGTCGGACCCGCACCTTTCAAGTATTAAAACAAGTAAAATATTGCCATGCTATAAGAGAGGCAGCAATATACGAGACTTGGTAGTACATAATGATATCTCACGGTTATCAGTAGCGGACACTAGCTTTTTATCTAGGAAGCCAGGTAACTACAAGTGCACAGGTTGCACCACTTGTGTATATCTCGAGACAGGTGATTACATAGTACATCCTCACTCGGGACAAAGGATTAAAATCAGACAGGTGCTCACATGCACAAGCAAAGTTGTAGTCTATTGCATCAAATGTCCTTGTGGGCTTTATTATATAGGCAAGACTACTTGTCTATTTAAAGAACGTATGTCGCAACATAGAAGCGCCATTAAACAAATATTGGAGGGCAAAAACATAGAGCAGCCTGTTGCCAAACATTTCAAATTACATCATCATACATTGGCCACTTTACGTTATAAGATGCTAGAGCAGGTTCAGGCATCTAAACGTGGTGGCGATAGACATAAAGTTTTATTGAAAAAAGAGGCCCGCTGGATACACCGATTGAACACGGTGGCTCCAAACGGCCTTAATGAGACATTATCCCTGTCATGTTTTCTATAGAGGGAATTTCTCTAAGTGTTCAGTTTATCTGTAATTAGTGCTTAATGGTGATTGTATATCTTTGTCATGGATATCTCTTATGATGTTTATTACATTCTCTGTTCTACAGAGTCTGCACATCAAATGGTTAACACTTCTCCTATGCTGTGTGTTGTCATGGTGATGGGATGCACTTAGAGCTGGTATATGTCATCGGGTGGACAGCGGTGTCTGCATGTGATGACGAAACCGGAAATTGGTCTGCCCGGGCTCCGGGGACGCTGCACGTGGTGTGTTAAATTGTATTAAGGTAAGAATGTTCTTTGAATCTTTTGTATCTTCTGACGACGGTTAATAAAACCGAAACGTTAAGCTAACAAGAGCGGTCATCTCTTTTCTTGTTTATAAAAAGTCAGTGAGTGCCGCCTATCTGTATATCCTACATTGCTGCTATGCTGTGGAGGGCACCGGGCCAGCTGATCTAGTTTCACATATGGGAGTGTCGAATATCTGCTTTCTATCTATCTATCTATCTATCTATCTATCTATCTATCTAAGGAAATATCGCAGGAAGAGCAAACCATGTATAACAATATAACAATGGGAGGGAGCGGCTTTGGGTCACCCAGTGGATGTAGCGATTGCCAACTAGGCTGACAGAATGAGTGGAAAATCATTGTTTCCAGAGCAGAAGGTGAACAGGTAGTCCACAGTCTAATCTGGCGCTGCAGAGACGGGTGCCTAACTTCCAAAATGATGAAACACTACTTAAGATGCTGGGTACAGACCTGCTGACAACCACAGCTAGTCAAGGCGAGCTGGCTGAGGTGAGTCCACCCAGGAAGAAGGAACCAGGAGGCACTCTGGAGGTGATTGAAGAAGCAGGAGGAGTTCCTGGTATCGCTGCACAATCTTGTGAGTAAGCTGACGATGGATGTGGAAGCTGCAATACCCAAAGCAACAGGTAACAAGGCGGTGAAAACTGTGTCAGTAGCCGGCATAACTGGGGTCTCTTGGGCTTGTGGAGAAAGGTACAGAGCTTAAGCTGTGGCTGCAGGCTTGTGAGGAAGGGATCTACTGGATCACTTCCGAATACGAGCCTGAGGCTTCAGGGGGGCAGGAAACAACAACCTGCAGGGACACCGGAGGTAACCCCCAGCTCCGCAGACCAGTTCCCAGAGCAGCCCGGGTGTCAATAGAGATGCTACTGGCAGCAGGACACACGGATAGCCCACTGTAGCTGCTAAAACTACATTTTTGGTAGACGCTAGTTGAGAGTTCCAGAGGGGCGCGTTATACAAAAGGGCTGCGAAAAGGAAGCAGGAACCCAAGGACCGCCCAGAATCAAGGCTGCGGCTTTACCCCCAGCGTAGTCCACAGTGAAGTGGCAGACCAGTAGTCAGCTCAGCAGAATACCAGGAAGATGGTAGGGAGCTGGAGCACAGTGGAGGGAGCCAGCAGGGTGTAAGGGCCTGGAAAATCGCTGCCTTTGTCACCAGCCAGACACAGCACAGGAAAATCATGTCTGCTCCAGTGTTCAGTTAGGCCATCCACTTTACAATTTTTATTCTTAATTTAGGATGTATCCATAATTTACCAACAATTAGTGTGACTTTGATATATTTAAATTATTCCTATTAGAAGACTTGACAAAAACATTTTTTTATTAAAACAGCTGGTCAGATCTCATGCCAAAGAATTTGCAGCTCCAGGCTTCTAGATATATTCCAAATGTTAAATAAGTACTGTAGTTGGAAAGAGTAAAAAACAAATATCTGGTTCTCAGCCAGTGAGGTTGCTCTATTTCAGGTAAAAAATGTTGCTGCATTTAGGACTTCAAAATAAGTATTGCAAAGTAAGAAATGCCCATCAAATATAACACCTCACCACTACTAGCCGACAGAGGGCCGGATTCATTACAAATACAAAACTGCTCGTGGGCGGCAGATTTGCATTAACATTGCAAATGCAGGAGGAGGTGCACACCATCTCCTCCTTGCATTTGCTATGCGATCACATCTCAGATGAACATCGAAACCATCGGCTTTTCCAAAACTGTTGCCACAAAGACATAAGAACACATTTCTCTAGCATGTCATTGCACTGTGTACTGTAGCACAGGCAATTCACATCCAGTGTGCTGAACTGCACCAGTGGAGAGAGTATCAACACTTCCCAAGCTGCAGAATAGGGTGTGCTGTAGTGTGCATGGGGCGGAGAGTAGCTTCCTGTGCCACCAGCATTGGAATAGATGAAGTCCCAGAGCTGGGTGCCCATACATAAAATAAACTTTATAAAAAAAATATATTGCTGTAAAGTACTACAGCTCATAATTGGTATGAAAGCATAAAGTGTGTATTTAACTGATTTAAAATTAGAGATGTGCGGTGGGCACGTTTCGTGTTTTGGTTTTGTATCTGGATCCCCGTTCATGTTTTGGATCTAGATTGGTTTTGACAAAACCACCCTTTCGGGTTTTGGTTTTGGATCTGGATGATTTTTGAAAAAAACATAAAATTAGCTAAAATCACAGAATTTGGGGGTAGTTTTGATCCTACGGTATTATTAACCTCAATGACATTCATTTCCAATCATTTCCAGTCTATCCTAAACACATCACACCTCACAATATTGTTTTTAGGCCTAAAAGTTGCACCGAGATAGCTGTATGACTAAGCTAAGCGACACAAGTGTGTGGCACAAACACCTGTCCCATCTAGGAGTGGCACTGCAGTGGCAGACAGGATGGCACTTAAAAAAAAAACTAGTCCCCAAACAGCACATCATGCAAAGAAGTAAAAGCGGTGCAAAGAGGTAGCTGTATGACTAAGCTAAGCGACACAAGTGTGCGGCACAAACACCTGGCCTATCTAGGAGTGGCACTGCAGTCCCACTGCACTAATGGTGGATACCGGATGCACGTCTAACACCAACATAGCTGTCAAGGCCTCAGTTATCCACTTTGCAACGGGATGACTGCTGTCATATTTTATCTTCCTCAAAAAAGACTGTTGGACAGTCATTTGCTTAGTTGAAGTAGTACAAGTGGTCTTCCAACTTCCCGTCTGGGATGACGATCGACTCCCAGCAACAACAACAACAGTGGCAACAGCAGCTGTAGAAGGAAGTGGTTCTTGATGTTTCCCTATTTTATCCCCCAAATTTTTGTTCTCCATTATTTTTCTGAAATTATATAACAAAATGCAGCACAGGAGAGCGTACCTCTACACCACACAGGGCAAACCCTGTAAAAATTATTTGGATTATAATATTAACAACCCCTTTATTTGGAGTAAATAATATACAGCACAGGACAGCACCACTGATCTTATATGGCAGCACCACTGGACTGGACATATACATTGATAAAGCTAAATATTTATCGTATATAATGCCCTTTATGAGGTCTAAGAACACTGTACGCTAACTACGTATGAAGTACCGCAAGGGTACGCACGTTGCGTAACGATCGCTTAGCCGTGGTCGAGATGCTCAAGCGTTATGTTCGCTCACGGCCAAGAGATCACTGGCAGGCACGTTATTGGCTGCCGACTACCGTAATGATTCGCTATAGCGATGCGACCGCTCGAGACCACGAGGAGATCAACAGCGGCGCATACACTCACAATGTAAAACCTTTATATCTAAACCATAAACAGTGTATTATGCAGTAAACCCTTTGTGTAGTGATATGGTGTAAATGCAACACAGTATAACCTTACTAGCTTAAAAGCAGTTTGAGCGTCACCGACGCTCTGAGAATACTTAACTCTATAAGAAATACACAGATACCTAGGCTTAGGGTCCAACGCCTAATATATATATATTTTGAATGATATACTTGCAAAAGAATTAATACAAATACAAATCATACACTACAATATAACATAGACTAACTAACCAGGTAACTACACAGTAAATACAATACAATTAAGTTTAAGAGAAAAATGAGAGAAAGAGAAGAGAGAGAGAGATATGGCCCATAATAACAAGAGAGAAACAGTATGATTACGGAGAAAAACTTACGCACAAAGGAAACGATCGCATGCGCCTCTGGACATCCAGCTCCCGATTTTCAGCAATGATAACCGTTGAAGAGTAAGAGCTGGATGTGATCGGCCTTTCTATTTATGCCCCACACACAATGCAATTCAATGGTCCCTACAATCTCATTGTTCATTGGACACAGGAATTCGGCCTTGCATCATAACAAAAGGTCATAGGTTGATTCATACAGGTGGGCTGTGACTATTTCCAACAGCTCAGGTGGGAGGGAAACTGGGTTTCCCGCCGCATGGGTAATAAAGTGCAAATAAAGTAAATGTTCATAAACTTCTTATGTCCATAACTATTCGCACGAGCGATTGATCTGCTTCAAACCAACACCGGAATATTTCTAATTAAATATTCTTCCGATGGATACTAAACACCACTGTATTACTCCTGTCTGACCCTTCGTATCAAACAAAGAGGGATTTCTCTGTTCATGAACATTCTATATTAACCAAACTTTCAGAATCTATCAAAGGGACCATGATCTAAAAAATACATTATATAGTGAAAATATGTAATGATAGAGTCGCACGCTACGATCACATAAACTCTACCGTAAATACGCATACCGTGCGCCTGCGGGTGCCCGCGACTGTGAGTATGCGCACGTACGGGAGAGCGTACGCATGCGCAGCACGGACCTGTGTGAGGTGCAAATATGGTAGTGTGCATAGAGATATTTTTCTGACTTTGACAGTCCACCCTTTGGCAGTCAACAATAACTGCCACTTCCTGAAAACATTTCAAAAAGAGAAAAATATATGTTAGGGGTTAATACATTTACATGGTTGGGTAAGGGAGGAGAGGAGATGGTAGGGAAAGGGTATGACCTAGTGAGATAGCAGAAGCATGTGTGTATGAATCCGTGCTTGGGGGTCATGTATCATCGTGCCATACGTGTTTTAAATCAAGCTTCGAGGTATTGCGAAGTATACATTTGAATTCCTTCTTATCCCGTGGTACGGGTCTGTGGATGGGCTGTCAAACTTTACCGAGCTCTTTTCGGCTTTGGTTGTAACAAAATGGGGGAGCACATTTTAGTTGATGATACATGAATGGGGGAGATATGTGATTGCTGATATCTGTGCCTGTATTCCCTATCGACTATGTGTGTCATTACCTGAGGGTTGTAGAAATTAAGAAAAGACATAATTACGGTAAATGCGGTGGTATTCTATGTCAGGTAAATGTACATTCGTCGATTGAGGTCTTGTTTGGTGTCTGTTGAATGCAGTCTTCTTTGTGCTTTTGCTCATAAGGTGCGAGCAAAGCTGTCAATGTCCATAGATTTACAAAAGTGTTGGGCTAGCGTAATTTTAAAATTTCTAGGGAAACTGGGGATCCATGGCATAGTTCATCAAAAATCTGTGTATCAGGTTGTCAAACTTCTTCTTTAATCCCTCTGTTGTCTGTATATCAGCTCATCAAATTCCTCGTCCAAGTGGGTCTTGTTACCTTGGAGGAAACGGAAAAACAGGTGAAAGAAACGGACCGTAGAAATCGCATTTTCATCACATCATTGTTTCTACATTTGGGTCATAAATCAAGTCCATTGGAATTACAGTTTCCTCACTCCTTAAACTCATTACCCTAGTACGATGATTGCACTTCATTAAAGCCTGACCGCATCTAAATATCAATCCAATCGATATGACAACACCTAAGATACATAGGAGAAACTTCCCAACATCCATTATGACTCCTTGAGCCCAGTCTCCTAAACCAGAAAACCAATTTCGCGGGTTCAACCATGACACCCAACCAGTCAGCTCATTACCTACAGCAGCAAGAGTGAGATTGTGTCTCCTGCGAAATTCCCACTTCAATTGGAGAATATCGTCCATCTTTTGGTCTATGACCTCGACCGGATCCTCGGTGCTATTCGTAATATATGTGCAACATTTCACGCCGTATTGTGTTGCCAGTGTGACACAATATCCGCCTGTCACTGCTGTGAGGTAATTGAGAACCATTCTATGCTGTACCAGTTCTGTTTTGTAAGCTTGAAGTTCCCTTCCAGTATACCTAAACGTGTCATCATACATTTCAGTGATATTATCTAACAAATTTGCGAGGGCTGATATGTATTTATAATTCAGCACTCCTCTAGCGGTGCGGATGAAATCTAACGCGATTAAGAATTGAATCCCGGTGGATTCACTTATCAGATCAGAGGCCGGATGCTCTGTCTTCTCTATCAGGTGCCTTTTAACAACGTGCTCGTAATGGGTGTGAGTATAAGGAGCTTGGGCACCACGGTGTATGTCTTTCATTTTGTCATGTGATACAGTCATTACTTCAGGCAGTACTTTTCCAATATAACACAATCCTTCAGAGTTTGGGGCAAGCCACTTGTACGCCTTTCTCCCGCATATGAAATATGCATCATCGGGGAGAACATATGGGACGGAGTAGGACATAACCATATTACACACCTTCCATGTGAAATCTCCTAACCCTAATTCTTCCATCTGTTTAGTACACGTATCAGGTTGTACGATATGTGCACAGTATCCTGGTGATACCTCTCCAACTCTCGTAATCCTATTTCCTAAGGTATACCTATACCGGAAAGATTTTCCTCTACTGGCTATGTGGCGTACAAGCTCTGTATCTGTAGGCATTCTATCTGCTCTATGCGAAAAGGTCATGGTTTGGTTACTCCATGACACTTCCCAATTTCCCGGCTTTCGGGGATTGGAGATGTTGAAACATAATAGGGACCTATCCACATGGTATTGGTGGAGCTTCAAACTAGGAGGACTGGAGATATTAAACCTCCTGTCCACCGGTCTCCCACCACTTAACTCAAGTACCTCCCCTATCGTTAAAGGAAATGGTACTAGCCCTGATTTGCTATGACCTTGAGGTACTTGAGAGCATACCCAACAATCTGTTTTATTTAACACACTACCCATTAAAGAGTGATAGTCACTCAATGGATGCCGGTCCATATGGATATTAAAACTGGATTGGCATTTCTTAATGCACCTATCCTCAATGACATTGTTACAAAGCCGACAGATACAGTTTTCTTCAGCTAACAATCCTTCACAATTCCTTCTATGGTCAATGCTATCGGATCGTTTTCTGATACTCGCCTTTGCTTGTTGATTATGTTGTTCTCGGAAAACTACGCCTCCATTTCTGTCATCAGAACCCATTCCAGAACCTCTCTCGAACTCCATGGTACTCTCGCCGGAACAGACTGCTCTGGTCAACATCATGGTCAACAGGAAAATCCGGATCACAGTCTCTTGAGGCAAGTCCATCTTTGGAGGAGACGAAGAAGAATGAGAAGGGGGGAAAAATAATTTGAGGGAGAGGGGATGGGAAGTGGAGAAAAACAATAAAAGGGAACAGGGGATCGACAACTGCTTTTGATCTTGTGGTTCTCGATGCTCAGGTGCCGCCTTAGTCCTCCTGGAACAGACACTCTAGTGATATAACCTCTACCGTCTGTTCCTTATCACAGGACTTCTCTGGATCAACGACCTTCTTACAGTGGGACGAATGAACCCAAGTCTCTCTCTCAGCAACCTTCAATGTTGTAGTGCTAGTCAATAAGACCTGGTATGGTCCTTCCCATCTGTCAATAAGGCAACCTGAGCGTAGAAAATTCTGTATCATTACATAATCCCCAGGTTCAATGTCATGACAATTACTATCTGGTAAATCAGGAATCACTAACTTCAGATTATCATTTTGATTCCTTAACTGTTTACTCATGTTAATCAAGTATTTTACAGTCACTTCATTGTTACACTTCAAATCATCCTGAGGGTTAATCATAACATGCGGTTGTCGACCAAACAAGATTTCAAAGGGAGACAGATTAAGAGGGGACCTGGGAGTGGTTCTGATGCTGTACAGTACAATGGGTAAAGCTTCTGGCCATGTCAATCCTGTCTCTGCCATCACTTTACTCAGTTTATTTTTAATAGTGCTGTTCACTCTTTCCACTTTCGCACTCGCCTGTGGACGGTATGGAGTGTGCAGCTTGCTATCAATTCCCATCAATTTACACATTCCTTGAAAGACATCACCTGTAAAATGGGTACCCCTATCACTTTCGATAATTCTAGGGATACCATATCTACATACAAATTCCTGCACAATTTTCTTAGCAGTAAACATAGCGGTATTTGTGGCCGCCGGAAATGCTTCGACCCAATTTGAGAAAACATCTATACAAACAAGTACATATTTCAAATTTCGACAAGGGGGTAATTGAATGAAGTCAATCTGTATTACCTGGAAAGGGCCGCCGGCAGGTGGGATGTGGGATGGTTCTGTAGGTATTGCCTTTCCAATATTCTTTCTCAAACAGGTAAGGCATGACATGGCTCTTTTACTCGCATGAGAGGAGAATCCTGGGGCGCACCAATATGCTCTTACCAACTTGCACATCCCTTCCTTGCCTAGATGAGTCAGCCCGTGAGCTGCTTCAGCCAAACACGGGAGATATGCTCTGGGGGCCACTGGTTTACCATGTCCATCCGTCCAGAGTCCTGAGGACTCCTGGCCATATCCCTTTGCCTTCCAGACTGCCTTTTCCTGTGTGGAACACAAATTTTGCATCTCACACAACTTCTGTGTGTTGATGGTATTAAATACCATCAGTTGTGTGGTGTCTGTCTGTCTGGGGGTAGCAGCTGCTAATTTAGCAGCTTCGTCTGCTCGGCTGTTACCAAGCGATACTGGGTCTTGGCTATATGTATGTGCTTTACATTTGATAACAGCCACTCTGTCGGGTTCCTGTATCGCTGTTAGAAGCCTTTTTATGTGAGCTGCATGCGCTACCGGTGTACCAGCTGCCGTCATGAAATTTCTGAGGCGCCATAGGGCTCCGAAATCATGGACTACCCCGAATGCGTATCTAGAATCGGTGTAGATATTGGCTGATTTGCCCTTAGCCAATTCACATGCTCTGGTTAGGGCGACCAGTTCAGCAACCTGGGCTGAGTGAGGTGGGCCTAGCGGTTCCGCTTCTATGGTGCCTTGGTCATCTACGACTGCGTATCCAGTACACAAGTCTCCCGAGTCTGACTGTCTATGACAACTACCGTCCGTGTAGAACGTAAGTTCTGCATCTTCCAGTGGGTTGTCACTGATGTCAGGCCTTGCGGTAAAATTTTGGGTCAAATATTCCATACAATCATGAGTGTCTTCCTTTGTATTAAATCCTCCTTCCCCACCACTCTCATCCTCCACCCTTTGTGCCTGTCCAGGCACACCTGGGAGATATGTTGCAGGATTTAATGCACTGCATCTCCTTATGGTGATGTTTACGGGGGCCATTAGTGCCAATTCCCATCTTGTAAACCGCGCTGATGAGACGTGCCTGGTTTGGGCAGAATTTAACAAGGCTGACACTGCATGTGGTGTATGAATTGTGAGGTTGTGACCTAGCACGACGTCTTCGCTTTTCGTTACTAGCAATGCTATCGCAGCAACGCTTCGCAAGCATGTGGGGAGGGATCGCGCTACTGTGTCTAGCTGAGCGCTGTAATATGCCACTGGCCTGCTGGCATCACCGTGCTTTTGGGTTAGTACGCCTGCCGCGCAACCAGCACTTTCTGTTCCGTATAGTTCAAAGGGTTTCCCATAGTCCGGCATACCTAATGCTGGTGCCTGCGTTAGGCACTGTTTAAGTCTCTCAAATGCTGCCTCAGACTCGTCTGTATGCGAAATCCGATCAGGTTTGTTTGAGGAGACCATTTCCTGCAAAGGTAACGCTAAAATGGAAAACCCTGGGATCCAATTACGGCAATACCCACACATTCCTAAAAATGTTCTGATCTGTTGCTGGGTTTGTGGCAGAGTCATGTCTCTAATTGCTTGAATTCTATCAGCGGTCAGGTGTCTCAGTCCTTGTGTTAAACAGTGTCCCAAATATTTTACTTTAGTTTGGCATAATTGCAACTTGTCTTTGGAAACCTTGTGTCCTGTGTCTGAAAGATGAAACAGGAGCTGTTTCGTATCCTTCAGGGATGCCTCCAATGAATCAGAACACAGTAGTAGATCATCCACGTACTGTATTAATACTGATCCACTCACTGGTTGGAAAGACTGTAAACAATCATGCAAAGCCTGAGAAAATATACTTGGACTATCTATGAATCCCTGTGGTAATCGAGTCCATGTGTATTGGACTCCTCTGTATGTAAATGCAAACAAATATTGACTGTCAGGGTGCAGAGGTACCGAAAAGAAAGCGGAGCAGAGGTCAATAACAGTGAAAAATTTCGCAGTGGGAGGGATTTGCATTAGGATGACAGCTGGATTTGGCACTACGGGGAACTGACTCTCAACTATTTTGTTAATCCCCCTTAGATCCTGCACTAGCCTGTAACCCCTCACCCCACCCTTTTTCACAGGGAAGATGGGACTATTAGCAGTGCTGGACGTTCTTACCAGAATGCCCTGTTGTAGCAAGCGCTCTATTACTGGGTAAACTCCTAACTCCACCTCTGGCTTCAGAGGGTACTGTGGGATTTTTGGAGCTATCCTACCATCTTTTACTTGTACAACTACCGGAGCTACGTTTGCCATTAATCCAGTGTCCTGTCCATCTTTTGTCCAAAGTGACTCTGGTATCTGAGATGTCATTTCTTCTACTTGGGAGGGAGTCCTATTTGTCATAATGGTATGTGACATTAATTTTGACGGGGAGTCTAACATGTCTCGTACTTCCTGAGCGTGATTCTCAGGTATGTCCAAGAATACACCTTCAGGAGTACAATAAATGACGCACCCCATTTTACACAGTAAGTCTCTTCCCAGGAGATTGGTCGGTGCCGATGCAGCCAGCAAAAAGGAATGCTTGGTATGTAACGGCCCTACTGTAATCTCGGCTGGTTTGCTAACAGGGTAGTGCTGGACTACTCCCGTTACCCCTATGGCTGGAATTGTCTTACCAGTGGTTCTCATGCCCACTGTCGAATTTATCACTGATTTGGCCGCCCCTGTGTCTACAAGAAAGTTTAATGATTTACCAGCTACATTGATTGCAATTTCTGGTTCACTTCCAAGGCTTGCAATCAATTTTACTGGCTGCAGATTACAGGTATGGCCACACCCCTATTGGGTATGGTGACCTCCCTGAATCCCGCTGGCAGCAACTACTTGTGAGGGAGTTAGCTGGGAACTACCAGAGGTTTGCCAATCTCTGTTTGGGGGGTATCTTTTTGTTTCCCCTGCATGTGGCTCATAACTCCGTTTCTGCGGACCTTGCTCCCAATGTCGTGTGTCGTGTCGTTGTCTAGGGGGTTGATAAGATTTTTGTACATTTCTCGATCTACAGTCTCGTGCAAAGTGTCCCTGTCTGTGACAAAAATAACATGTTACCACATTTGACTTACCCACAGGGTTTGGTGATGTTAACACAGGCTGTTTTGTGGTCAGGGCCTGTATACTTACTGCCATTAACTTATCACTTTGTTGTTCCCTGTGTCTGGTGATGTTCCTATCGTGATCAATAGCAGCCTCTCTCAAAGTAGCCACAGACAGACCTCGCCAACATGGTTGTGTGGTCTGTACCCTAGTCTTTAATGATTCTTTTAAACCATCCATCAGTACCGATACTGCTACTTCTCGATGGTTTATGTTTGTTTTAATGTCCTCTATGCCTGTGTATTTTGCCATTTCTGATAATGCTCTGTGAAAATACTCTGCAGCTGTCTCTGACTCCTTCTGTTTAATGGAGAATATCTTGTTCCATCTGACTACCGCTGGGAAATACTCTTTTAACTGTAAGCTTATTCTTTTTACATTATCTTTGTTGTACACATCTGTAAGAGGTACATCCTGATCTAATCCGCAATCAGCTAAAAATTGAGTTGCGTCAACATTGGAGGGTAAACATGCTCTCAGCAATATCTGCCAGTCTTTATTGTTGGGCTCTACAGTGTTACCTAAGTCTCTGATGTATTTTTGACTGGCAACTAAGTCTTTTCTAGGGTCAGGGAATTCAGACACTATGGTCCTTAATTCCATTCTGGAAAATGGGCTATACATGGCAATGTTCCTCACAGGGGTGACTCCTGATGTGTCAGTTTTCCCATTTGGAACAGCTATTACCCTAACAGGATTAACTCTAACAACATCACTCTGTGTGGGTTCTACAGCCTGTGGTGAAATGGCTTCAGCATAGTGTATGGTGCCGTACTTACCTGTAGATACGACCTCACCTATCCCTCCGCTAGGGGCCCTTGTTACTAATCTCGTGGGTGGAGCTGTGCCTACTGTGGTCTCTGCTATGGTGGCTGCTAGAGAGAGCGCTGAAATTGTTGCCGATTCGTCTTCTTGATCACACTCCTGAGGAAAGTTCAAAACAGGGTACAACTTGCACGGGTTAATACTTGCATTGGTTAATTGGTTAACATTATCTTTAACATTTACACAGTTGCTAAGTGTTTGTGTGTTACACCTTAGTGCGTCATTCTCCGCAACCAATTTCTCTCCTGATATGTATGGTGGCGGTGGGGCCGTGGCTATCAGTTTTCTGATTGAGCCAGATCCCGCCGCCTGAGCCAATCCTCTCTGTATGTCACCCTCCTGTTGCCACAACTGCAAATAATCATAATGCTTGATTCGTCTCTTTGCTGATTTAATGAGACATATCCTTCTCCTTAAATTCGTTAACACTTCTGAGCTGAAGCTACCTACTCTTGGGAATTTCTCCCCGTCATGTACTGTCATTCTCTCCCATTCATCACATAAAGCTTCTGTGTGACTTCCGTATTTCTCACACATTACATACCTTGCCGACCCAATTGGTCGGTTCACTGAATCAACCCGAACCGAGGTTGATCGCCCCCTACCTGAACAAGTGGCCCCCATAGTTCGAAGGTGTTGCTTTATTCAACCAACCCTTACGCAAACCAAATGTCCAAAATAGGCTGACGGTGGCGGTTTACCGAGTACCCCACTCACTCGCCCACGCCGACCAATACGACCTGATCACAACGATATGGTGCTGGCGTACTCGACCTAGGGCCCCTGCGACCTGAACCTCTATTTACTGGAACCTGTGAGGGTGCTCCGAAGAACACTTACTCTTTCCAGTAACTATTGGTTGCTGGATAGTTCCTGAGTGAGCAGCGAACTTCCCTTAAAATAAAAAAAATTACACAAATCACGTTAGAATGTACAAATAGCGTTTATGACCTTCGTACACAAATAGTACCGGTCAGGTTTACTAATGTACACAATTACGTGCGGTACAATCGTTCAGCACATAAGCAACTAATCTTATGTACGGAGCGACCAGTGGAATCGAAAATTGCGGCTGCGAATTCCTTCAGCAAGAGCTTGTATGGCCTATATGGGTGTTGCACCAACCCTTTCTTGGTGTTGTGCCTGTGGACTGTATAGCGGACTTCCTTGTCTGCTGTACCTGAACCTGTTGGTCTGCTATGACCTCCTGGTCTGTTACAGTATGACCTCCTGGTCTGCTACACTCTAATGCTCAAATTGTATGTTTTAACCAGGGATGCCTCCCTAGCCACCATGTACGTCACTTACACGCATGTACCTCACGAGAACTCGACTTTTGTTGTGGTTCAACCTGTAAAATTGTATACACCACACTCACTCACCACATGTACACTTTTGTTTCTATTTCTATTTCTGCGCAGAAATTTCTCTTTAGACCAGATGTGTTACAAATTAGGAGAAGGATCTATTAATTTAAATTTCGAATTTAAAAAAAAATAGATTTGCGCGATTTATCGCCTGGCGTTATTTACCGCATGGCGCTACTTATCGCGTTGAGAGGAGAGAAAAAAAACTTGTGATTTGAGTTACGTGGGCGTACCCGTATGCTCCGTTGCGTAATATACGCTGCGTGCGTCGGCCCTTGGATTGCGTACGCAAGTCTCTGTCTTTTGTTAGAGACACGTGTACGCAAAGCAAAGATCCACCGTAACACAATTTATAGGTTTATCAATGTAGATGATCCTTGATCATCTACCGCACACCACACTGACTTCGCCTTATCTCCCAGGCAAAACTGTGTGTTTGTCTATACTTTAACTATGTTACCTTTGCTCTTAAACTATAAAATAGTGACAAATCTTTCTTAGCACGTTTATCAACTATAAAACTGGCAAACAGAAGAGTGATATACGAAAATACACAAATGAAAAAGAAATGCAGATATATATGTGTGCGTGCGTGTGTACGCAAGACAGAAAAATAAACAGTTTTAAAAAGACACTATTGTTTTGTTCTTACCTCCGGTTCCCGGATTCCTTCAGCACCCTTTACTAAGAGAAGCAGACGCTTATCCAAACAGCACTACGAGGAATATGATCTCCCGCCCTTTGCTGCTGGATAATGTCTGCTGAAATTACCTAGTGTAGATATGTGAAGGACAGGATGAGCCCCCAATTGATAAAGCTAAATATTTATCGTATATAATACCCTTTATGAGGTCTAAGAACACTGTACGCTAACTACGTATGAAGTACCGCAAGGGTACGCACGTTGCGTAACGATCGCTTAGCCGTGGTCGAGACGCTCAAGCGTTATGTTCGCTCACGGCCAAGAGATCACTGGCAGGCACGTTATTGGCTGCCGACTACCGTAATGATTCGCTATAGCGATGCGACCGCTCGAGACCACGAGGAGATCAACAGCGGCGCATACACTCACAATGTAAAACCTTTATATCTAAACCATAAACAGTGTATTATGCAGTAAACCCTTTGTGTAGTGATATGGTGTAAATGCAACACAGTATAACCTTACTAGCTTAAAAGCAGTTTGAGCGTCACCGACGCTCTGAGAATACTTAACTCTATAAGAAATACACAGATACCTAGGCTTAGGGTCCAACGCCTAATATATATATATTTTGAATGATATACTTGCAAAAGAATTAATACAAATACAAATCATACACTACAATATAACATAGACTAACTAACCAGGTAACTACACAGTAAATACAATACAATTAAGTTTAAGAGAAAAATGAGAGAAAGAGAAGAGAGAGAGAGATATGGCCCATAATAACAAGAGAGAAACAGTATGATTACGGAGAAAAACTTACGCACAAAGGAAACGATCGCATGCGCCTCTGGACATCCAGCTCCCGATTTTCAGCAATGATAACCGTTGAAGAGTAAGAGCTGGATGTGATCGGCCTTTCTATTTATGCCCCACACACAATGCAATTCAATGGTCCCTACAATCTCATTGTTCATTGGACACAGGAATTCGGCCTTGCATCATAACAAAAGGTCATAGGTTGATTCATACAGGTGGGCTGTGACTATTTCCAACAGCTCAGGTGGGAGGGAAACTGGGTTTCCCGCCGCATGGGTAATAAAGTGCAAATAAAGTAAATGTTCATAAACTTCTTATGTCCATAACTATTCGCACGAGCGATTGATCTGCTTCAAACCAACACCGGAATATTTCTAATTAAATATTCTTCCGATGGATACTAAACACCACTGTATTACACCTGTCTGACCCTTCGTATCAAACAAAGAGGGATTTCTCTGTTCATGAACATTCTATATTAACCAAACTTTCAGAATCTATCAAAGGGACCATGATCTAAAAAATACATTATATAGTGAAAATATGTAATGATAGAGTCGCACGCTACGATCACATAAACTCTACCGTAAATACGCATACCGTGCGCCTGCGGGTGCCCGCGACTGTGAGTATGCGCACGTACGGGAGAGCGTACGCATGCGCAGCACGGACCTGTGTGAGGTGCAAATATGGTAGTGTGCATAGAGATATTTTTCTGACTTTGACAACAGCAGTATCACTGGATTTATACGGCAGTACCATTGGACATATACGGCAGTATCACTGGACTTATACGGCAGTATCACTGGACTGGATTTATACAGCAGTACCACTGGACATATACGGCAGTATCACTGGAATTATATGGCAGAACCACTGGACATATACGACAGAATCACTGGATTTATACGTCAGTACCACTGGACATATATGGCAGTATCACTGGATTTATATGGCAGTATCACTAGACTGGATTTATACGGCAGTACCACTGGACATATACCACTGTATCACTGGATTTATATGGCAGTACCACTGGAAATATACAGCAGTATTACTAGACTGGATTTATACGGCAGTACCACTGGACATATACTGCAGTATCACTGGATTTTTATGGCAGTACCACTGGACTTATATGGCAGTACCAATGGACTGGATTTATACAGAATTATAACTGGACATATACAGCAGTATCACTGGACTGGATTTATACGGCAGTACCACTGGATTTATACGGCATTAACAGTGGATATATACTGCAGTATCACTGGAATTATATGGCAGTACCACTGGATATATACGGCAGTATCACTGGATGTATACGGCAGTACCACTGGACAATATACGGCAGTATCACTGGACTTATATGGCAATATTACTGTACTGGATTTATACAGCAGTACCACTGGATTTATATGGCAGTACCACAGGACATATACTGCAGTATCACTGAAATGATACAGCAGTACCATTGGACATATACGGCAGTATCACTGGATTTATGTGGCAGTACTACTGGACATATACAGCAGAACCACTGGATTTATACGGCAGTACCACTGGACATAAATACGGCAGTATCACTGGCTTTATATGGCAGTGCCACTGGACATATACGGCAGTATCACTGGAATTATACGGGAGTACCACTGGACTTATACGGCAGTAACACTGCAATGGACTGGACTTAAACAGCAGCATTGGACATATGGCAGCAGAGAACACCACCACTGTGACTGGACTGATGCAGCACAAGACACTACCACTGGACTGATGCAGCAAAACACAGCACCACTGGACTGGACTGGACTTATACAGTAGCACTGGACATATGGCAGCAGAGGACACCACCACTGTGACTTGACTGATGCAGCACTACACACCACCACTGAACTGATGCAGCACAACACAGCACCACTGGACAGCACTGGACATATGGCAGCAGAGGACACCACCACTGTGACTGGACTGATGCAGCATAAGATACTAGACTGGACTGAGCAGCACAAGACAGCACTGGAATAGCCACCCCACTTTCCCATACAGACACTGAGTGTGGACGGAGACACGTCCTCTTGCTACACTCTCCAATGCCAGAGTGAAAATGGCAGTGACGCGCGTTTCCTTATATGAAATCCAAAACCCTTGAGAATCCGGAAACGGGATGATGACGTTTTATCTCGTTCTGGTTTCCGAGTCTGGCGGGAAGTCCCGAGCCGGACTTGGATCCGGGCTCGGGACGTGAAGTTTGGGGGGGGTGGAGGGGGGGGGTTCGGTTCTCAGAAAGCCGAACCCGCTCATCTCTATTTAAAATGTGTCTTAATGTATTTAAAGTACATTTGCACTTTTCTCTTTCCTGGTGGTGTAGGGGCACCTTGAGCACTCCATGGACTGCAGGTTTCCCCTGTCCCCTTCCCACGTAACTAGAATAATTTGTTCTGCAGCCTAATGGCTCAGAACGGCACAAGGTAATAAAGATAAGTCCTCTCTCATTGTTGCTGCAGTCACACTAAACTGCCCTTCTAATCGCGTCTAGACGTAAACGCATTTATTAATGCTAAGCGTCTTTTTGTTATTTTTTTCCCCTTAAAATGCATCTTATTCACACTGCTGTGCAAATATGAAGCACAAGCAGACCCTGCTGATTAAAATAATATGTTTTCCTGGA
Organism: Pseudophryne corroboree; assembly: GCF_028390025.1. Lineage (NCBI taxonomy): Eukaryota > Metazoa > Chordata > Amphibia > Anura > Myobatrachidae > Pseudophryne > Pseudophryne corroboree. The sequence goes on along the minus strand of NC_086451.1, from coordinate 274,529,074 downwards.
AACCACTGTAATGTAGCATTTTGTATGCGGATACAGCTGCAGTCACACACAAAATAAAGAAGAAATGTAACCGTGCAGAGCTAATACCTGCACAGAGAAGAAAACTTTGGAAAGCCTGATTCCTGATGCAGCCAATGTAGCTGGAGGTGTGTCTAACCTCCCAAACTGAGGTAATCTTTCTTGAAAAAGTCACCCATAGAGTAGAGATGTGCACCGGAAATTTTTCGGGTTTTGTGTTTTGGTTTTGGGTTCGGTTCCGTGGCCGTGTTTTGGGTTCGAACGCGTTTTGGCAAAACCTCACCGAATTGTTTTTGTCGGATTCGGGTGTGTTTTGGATTCGGGTGTTCTTTTCAAAAAACCCTAAAAAACAGCTTAAATCATAGAATTTGGGGGTCATTTTGATCCCAAAGTATTATTAACCTCAATAACCATAATTTCCACTCATTTTCAGTCTATTCTGGACACCTCACACCTCACAATATTATTTTTAGTCCTAAAATTTGCACCAAGGTCGCTGGATGACTAAGCTCAGCGACCCAAGTGGCCGACACAAACACCTGGCCCATCTAGGAGTGGCACTGCAGTGTCACGCAGGATGGCCCTTCCAAAAAACACTCCCCAAACAGCACATGACGCAAAGAAAAAAAGAGGCGCAATGAGGTAGCTGTGTGACTAAGCTCAGCGACCCAAGTGGCCGACACAAACACCTGGCCCATCTAGGAGTGGCACTGCAGTGTCACGCAGGATGGCCCTTCCAAAAAACACTCCCCAAACAGCACATGACGCAAAGAAAAAAAGAGGCGCAATGAGGTAGCTGTGTGAGTAAGCTAAGCGACCCTACTGGCCGACACAAACACCTGGCCCATCTAGGAGTGGCACTGCAGTGTCAGGCCGGATGGCCCTTCCAAAAAATACTCCCCAAACAGCACATGACACAAAGAAGAAAAAAAAAGAGGCGCAATGAGGTAGCTGTGTGACTAAGATAAGCGACCCTAGTGGCCGACACAAACACCTGGCCCATCTAGGAGTGGCACTGCAGTGTCACGCAGGATGGCCCTTCCAAAAAACACTCCCCAAACAGCACATGACGCAAAGAAAAATGAAAGAAAAAAGAGGTGCAAGATGGAATTGTCCTTGGGCCCTCCCACCCACCCTTATGTTGTATAAACAGGACATGCACACTTTAACCAACCCATCATTTCAGTGACAGGGTCTGCCACACGACTGTGACTGAAATGACGGGTTGGTTTGGACCCCCACCAAAAAAGAAGCAATTAATCTCTCCTTGCACAAACTGGCTCTACAGAGGCAAGATGTCCACCTCATCATCATCCTCCGATTCATCACCGTGCACATCCCCCTCCTCACAGATTATCAATTCGTCCCCACTGGAATCCACCATCACAGCTCCCTGTGTACTTTGTGGAGGCAATTGCTGCTGGTGAATGTCTCCATGGAGGAATTGATTATAATTCATTTTAATGAACATCATCTTCTCCACATTTTCTGGAAGTAACCTCGTACACCGATTGCTGACAAGGTGAGCGGCGGCACTAAACACTCTTTCGGAGTACACACTTGTGGGAGGGCAACTTAGGTAGAATAAAGCCAGTTTGTGCAAGGGCCAGTATACGTACGGACTGTCTGACGTGCCTACTTGGATGCGGTCACTCATATAATCCTCCACCATTCTTTCAATGGTGAGAGAATCATTTGCAGTGACAGTAGACGACATGTCCGTAATCGTTGTCAGGTCCTTCAGTCCGGACCAGATGTCAGCATCAGCAGTCGCTCCAGACTGCCCTGCATCACCACCAGCGGGTGGGCTCGGAATTCTGAGCCTTTTCCTTGCACCCCCAGTTGCGGGAGAATGTGAAGGAGGAGATGTTGACAGGTCGCGTTCCGCTTGACTTGACAATTTTCTCACCAGCAGTTCTTTGAACCCCTGCAGACTTGTGTCTGCCGGAAAGAGAGATACAACGTAGGTTTTAAATCTAGGATCGAGCACGGTGGCCAAAATGTAGTGCTCTGATTTCAACAGATTGACCACCCGTGAATCCTTGTTAAGCGAATTAAGGGCTCCATCCACAAGTCCCACATGCCTAGCGGAATCGCTCAGTGTTAGCTCCTCCTTCAATGTCTCCAGCTTCTTCTGCAAAAGCCTGATGAGGAGAATGACCTGACTCAGGCTGGCAGTGTCTGAACTGACTTCACGTGTGGCAAGTTCAAAAGGTTGCAGAACCTTGCACAACGTTGAAATCATTCTCCACTGCGCTTGAGACAGGTGCATTCCACCTCCTATATCGTGGTCAGTTGTATAGGCTTGAATGGCCTTTTGCTGCTCCTCCAACCTCTGAAGCATATAGAGGGTTGAATTCCACCTCGTTACCACTTCTTGCTTCAGATGATGGCAGGGCAGGTTCAGGCGTTTTTAGTGTTGCTCCAGTCTTCTGTACGTGGTGCCTGTACGCCGAAAGTGTCCCGCAATTCTTCTGGCCACCGACAGCATCTATTGCACGCCCCTGTCGTTTTTTAAATAATTCTGCACCACCAAATTCAAGGTATGTGCAAAACATGGGACGTGCTGGAATTTGCCCAGATTTAATGCACACACAATATTGCTGGCATTGTCCGATGCCACAAATCCACAGGAGAGTCCAATTGGGGTAAGCCATTCTGCGATGATCTTCCTCAGTTGCCGTAAGAGGTTTTCAGCTGTGTGCGTATGGGTACAACTGCATTTTTTAGGACACTGGTGAGTCTTTTTCTGAGGTCTGTGTACATTTTCGGTATCGCCTGCCTAGAGAAATGGAACCTAGATGGTATTTGGTACCGGGGACACAGTACCTCAAACAAGTCTATAGTTGGCTCTGCAGTAATGATGGATACCGGAACCACGTTTCTCACCGCCCAGGATGCCAAGGCCTCAGTTATCCGCTTTGCAGCAGGATGACTGCTGTGATATTTAATCTTCCTCGCAAAGGACTGTTGGACAGTCAATTGCTTGGTGGAAGTAGTAAAAGTGGTCTTACGACTTCCCCTCTGGGATGACCATCGACTCCCAGCAGCAACAACAGCAGCGCCAGCAGCAGTAGGCGTTACACTCAAGGATGCATCGGAGGAATCCCAGGCAGGAGAGGACTCGTCAGAATTGCCAGTGACATGGCCTGTAGGACTATTGGCATTCCTGGGGAAGGAGGAAATTGACACTGAGGGAGTTGGTGGGGTGGTTTGCGTGAGCTTGGTTACAAGAGGAAGGGATTTACTGGTCAGTGGACTGCTTCCGCTGTCGCCCAAAGTTTTTGAACTTGTCACTGACTTATGATGAATGCGCTGCAGGTGACGTATAAGGGAGGATGTTCCGAGGTGGTTAACGTCCTTACCCCTACTTATTACAGCTTGACAAAGGCAACACACGGCTTGACACCTGTTGTCCGCATTTCTGTTGAAATACTTCCACACCGAAGAGCTGATTTTTTTGGTATTTTCACCAGGCATGTCAATGGCCATATTCCTCCCACGGACAACAGGTGTCTCCCCGGGTGCCTGACTTAAACAAACCACCTCACCATCAGAATCCTCCTTGTCAATTTCCTCCCCAGCGCCAGCAACACCTATATCCTCCTTATCCTGGTGTACTTCAACACTGACATCTTCAATCTGACTATCAGGAACTGGACTGCGGGTGCTCCTTCCAGCACTTGCAGGGGGCGTGCAAATGGTGGAAGGCGCATGCTCTTCACGTCCAGTGTTGGGAAGGTCAGGCATCGCAACCGACACAATTGGACTCTCCTTGTGGATTTGTGATTTCGAAGAACGCACAGTTCTTTGCTGTGCTTTTGCCAGCTTAAGTCTTTTCATTTTTCTAGCGAGAGGCTGAGTGCTTCCATCCTCATGTGAAGCTGAACCACTAGCCATGAACATAGGCCAGGGCCTCAGCCGTTCCTTGCCACTCCGTGTGGTAAATGGCATATTGGCAAGTTTACGCTTCTCCTCCGACGATTTTATTTTAGATTTTTGAGTCCTTTTTTTACTGATATTTTGTGTTTTGGATTTTACATGCTCTGTACTATGACATTGGGCATCGGCCTTGGCAGACGACGTTGATGGAATTTCATCGTCTCGGCCATGACTAGTGGCAGCAGCTTCAGCACGAGGTGGAAGTGGATCTTGATCTTTCCCTATTTTTGGAACCTCAACATTTTTGTTCTCCATATTTTAATAGGCACAACTAAAAGGCACCTCAGGTAAACAATGGAGATGGATGGATACTAGTATACTTATGGATGACGAGTGACTGACGACACAGAGGTAGCTACAGCCGTGGACTACCGTACTGCGTCTGCTAGTATAGAGATGATAATGATATAAAAAATATATATATATCACTACTGCAGGTATATATAATATAATGACGGACCTGCTGGACACTGTCAGCAGACTCCTAAACTACTAGTATGAAGAAGATAGAAAAAAAAACCCACCACAGGTAGGTATACAATTATGGACGAGCACTGACGACACAGAGGTAGCTACAGCCGTGGACTACCGTACTGCGTCTTCTAGTATAGAGATGATAATGATATAAAAAATATATATATATCACTACTGCAGGTATATATAATATAATGACGGACCTGCTGGACACTGTCAGCAGACTCCTAAACTACTAGTATGAAGAAGATAGAAAAAAAACCCCCACCACAGGTAGGTATACAATTATGGACGAGCACTGACGACACAGAGGTAGCTACAGCTGTGGACTACCGTACTGCGTCTGCTAGTATAGAGATGATAATGATATAAAAAATATATATATATCACTACTGCAGGTATATATAATATAATGACGGACCTGCTGGACACTGTCAGCAGACTTCTAAACTACTAGTATGAAGAAGATAGAAAAAAAAAACCCACCACAGGTAGGTATACAATTATGGATGAGCACTGACGACACAGAGGTAGCCACAGCCGTGGACTACCGTACTGCGTCTGCTAATATAGAGATGATAAAGATGATAGAGATGAACAAAAAAAATATAACACTACTGCAGGTAAATATTTATATAATATAATGAATGACGGACCTGCTGGACACTGTCAGCAGAATGCGTTTATAGAATAAATAAAAAAAACACCACAGGAGTGTTTAACTTTTTCAGGCAGACAATATACTGGTGGTCACTGGTCAGTCACACTGGCAGCAAAAGTGTGCACTGTACTCCTGCTATAACTGCACCCCAGTCTCCCCCACAATTCAGCTGTGTGAGCAGTGAGCACTCAGCACAGTCAGATATACATAGATGATATTATCATGCAGCACACTGAGGCTGAGCACAGATATGGTATGTGACTGTGTATCGTTTTTTTTCAGGCAGAGAACGGATTATATTAACTAATAAATAAAACTGGTGGTGGTCACTAGTAACTATCAGCAAAACTCTGCACTCTGAGTACTCCTAATGCTCCCCAAAATTACTAAGTTAGTAGTAAATCAACTCAAGTGTCTCTATCTATTCTAACGGAGAGGACGCCAGCCACGTCCTCTTCCTATCAATCTCAATGCACGTGTGAAAATGGCGGCGACGCGCGGCTCCTTATATAGAATCCGAGTCTCGCGATAGAATACGAGCCTCGCGAGAATCCGACAGCGGGATGATGACGTTCGGGCGCGCTCGGGTTAACCGAGCAAGGCGGGAAGATCCGAGTCTGCCTCGGACCCGTGTAAAAAGGCTGAAGTTCGGGGGGGTTCGGATTCCGACAAACCGAACCCGCTCATCTCTACCATAGAGTGGTGAGACATGTTGAACTGATTGCCTGTTCTCCTGGGATGAATTGGAAGCCACACTGCACATTTTGGCTTACTATCAGCACATCAGCTAACATCACCATTTGGCACTGAGCATCTGACAGTTAAGATCCAGCACCCTGTTTCTGCTGTAAATTAAGCAGTGATAGAGTGGTGCTGACTGCACCTGACACGGCAGCATTACCTGGCACACGGGATCTTTCATCAGTCAGCTGTTTCCTCCGGTGACCAGCCGGAGTCGAGGGGCGCCCACCGCACCTGGATGCGCTGCAGCGACCAGATCCTTGGCTATACACTATCTGCTTCCCAGTTGCTGCCCGGTATTGTGACAACGGGGATAGTGCTCACAGACTTTACAGCAAGGTACAACTGAATTCCCCAGTACGCTACATCTAGCATCAGTGACCATCCTCACACACCCGCAAAGGACATTGTGATCTGGGGTCATACCTGCTGGGACCTCGCGAACTCTCAAGTTACTAGACCCCCACCGTACAGTGTTACAGGTATGGAATCTCTATTTACACATAGGACATCACTGTGGATTTACTATAAGTAAGGAGCTGAGTATCCTAATGATCTGTACATGTGAGTCTATTAAGAATTATTAGAAGGACTATATAATCTGCCATTGTCCTGTATTGGACACTTATAATTATTGAGACTGTGTAATTCTACAGTAACATTGGATATACATTGCAATTAATGTTACAAGAAATGCTCTATGCTGTTATTGTGTACACCAATTGTGACTGATTATCTACCGGGAATACTACTTGTATTTTTATATTTTATTTTTAATAAAAACATACATTTTATATTTTACTGTCATGTGGATTGTGCTTTCCTGAAGCGCCAGGTGTACACACAAAATACAGGCCTGCCGCATATCATTGTAATCAGCAAAGTCTGCTTGTGCATCTTACTCCACTAGCAGAGTTGCACGGGAACTGCCGACTCACTTATGCCAGGCATCTCGCAGTGCATGGCGTATTGAGTTTAAATGTATGAGAACACATCTGTAAAAGGAGAGCTGACCAGTCCAGCCAGCTGGTTGTTTTCCTGAAGCTATGGTACAAAGAGCTCACACTCATACCCTATTCAAACCGCACAAATAACCCGGTATCGACCCGATATATTGCTGGGTCGACGCGGAATGCTGTGTGGTGTAAAAGGGGTCAGTCCAGAATTCTCGGGTCACCTGACTCGGGATTTCAACCCGGGAATAAAGAAGGGTTATTCCCGGGTTATTACCGGGTCAGGTGCAGTGTGAACATGTTGCTGGGTCGATGCGACCAGGGACCCGTTCACAGTATAATAAGAGGCGGCGAAGAGATGATCCCCCAGCACCATCCTGATGCCGTCTCCGTCCCCGCCCCTGATGGCAACCAGACCCGGCATATTGCGGGGTCGGGAAGCCAGTGTGAAATGGTCCAATGCCAGGTTGCACCCGGGAAGTACCCGTTTCCAAATCCTGGGTGCGACCCGGCATTGTGATCTGAAAGCAGTACCACTGGCCAGGAGACTGCTGCTAGAAATCTTTTCTCCCTGCCAAGTGTCAAGAGTGTATATCTGCCTCATTTCCTTTTGTGCCAATTTTCTTCAATGTCTTTACATTTCCAACTTTCTTTAACCTGTTCTACCCCAGGATTCTCTTAATATATGCTTCAGAACCATTATGTTTTGTTTTGAAATATTCAGTTAATGGATACATTAGAAGACCCTTCCTAATATTATAAATATGCTTGCCCATTCCGGTTTTTAAATTCCTAGTGGTATTTCCAACTATTCCACATGTTCATTCTACAAAATATATAACATTGCGAGAATGACATCTAATAAAACCATCAGTTTTGATTTTTTTCCCCCCCATGTATTTCAAAAGTGTTTTTTTTTTGTTTTGTTTTTTACAGGTACTGCATCTTTTGTACTGGTAGACCGGAACATTAAAAGGACCCACAGTCGTAGTACCCCTTGGTTCGATCATTCTTTGGTTTATTATGCATCAGTGCACCTTTTACAACTTTATCTTTCAGAGAGGTTGCCCTTTAGCCCCTGCCTGATTTGCCCGGCTGCATGTGATGTTACGCAGCTGCTCCGAAAATGCCACCGATCCGCACCCATTTTCCCTGCTCCACCACTGCAATGGTCCGCCACCCCCCGCCCCGTGAATGCCTCTGTCAATCAGGTAGAGTTTTCCGCAGTCAATGTGATGCGATCGCATTGGCTGGGCCATGCTGGACAGAAACTGCGCATGCACATTAGCGCCGAGCAATGGAAAATTGGTGTTGCATCACTTAGCGATGCGACCTGAATAACCCCCATAATCCTCTATAAGTACTTTCCAATTTTTGGTTAATACCTTTCCAAGATCCTTATGATAAGAACCATACTAGGTGATAAATGCTCAATCATATTTGGATTCTACAACTGGCTTTTTTTTTCACTTTCAGTAGATCCTCCCTTTCATTCTCTTTTAACTGAAGATTTTCCTTTTCCAGAATCCTGTTAGTTTAGCCCTACTTTTTAAATCTCCCACTTATTTCTTTTATTTTAGATTCTAAAATTCAATGCAGTTTTATTTCAATCCTTTTTCCCCCCAATATTAAGTTTTATTGATTTTATGCAGGAAAAACGGGTTATAGAAAGTAAACAGGGAAGGTGGATGGGGTAAACAGTGTGCTGGATGGGAAGGGGGGTGGAGACAAGATATTGATATACTGTGCAAGAAGACAATTATAAACTATGCCCGGTTCAGGGGGTCCAGTTAGATCAAAAGGAGAAGGAAGCCTTCCCACACTTGGATGTCCTGTGGGAGCACCTCTGCCCTCTGTAATGTATATCTATTTGAACAAAAAGAAAAAATATTTTGCCTTTTTAGCTAATACACCAGAAACAATTTCTTACTTGATCTTCTGGGAGTCAGGAACCATCCACTTGTGTTAGTGAGTTAGTGAGCTATAGTTCTTGTGACAAGACCAGTGTCATGATGTGAGCAGGGTAATGGAGACAAACAGGAAGCTACAGACTGAATAAAATAAATAGTGGAAGAAGCAGGGTTCCAGTACTGATCTTAGACTTCATGTGTAGAAATAATGTTATATCCACAATATGAAATTATGTTAAATTCTATAACAAGTTGGATGAATGATGTACAATTTAAGTAAGAAAAAAACACATTAAAAAATTAGTATTGATAATGAAACTTCCATAGTTGAAAATGTTGATAAAATACCTTTTGTTTTTGCAGCAGAAAACATCAAAAGAATCGAAAAACAGAACGTGATTGAATTGTATTAATGCTTCTTCTGTCAGGAAAGCACTTTGAAAAACGACTTTCATTATGAACACAAATTCTCTAACAGCCTGAATGTATTTCATTTTAAAGTTACTTTACCAAAACTTTTAAAAGTTAGTATAAAAAACATATTATACACATCTAAATTATTTTAACCATTTCACTGCTGCCTATTTTGGCACTTTTTGGACTGATCATATTACATTTCAACATCAATATTATTTGTGCAGTACCCATACATATTATACCTTGTTTTATACAGAATTCTCTAAATGTCCATAAAATAGTATTAATTTGCTTATTTATCTTCACATGGCAAACACAGTCTTCACAAAATGGCTAATAAAGTGTTTTGTGTAAACGGTGGAGGTATAGCATACCATGGGGCAGAAGAACATGGCAAAAAAAACCCAAAAACAAACAGCAGTAGCTAGGTCGGAAAATAATGAATGGAGGCTGGGAGCTGGATGGAAGCATCTCTGGTAATGCAGATAAGCCAGCAGCAGGGTCGCAGTGGAAGGAGTACAAATGAGACATGGGGCCCTTGGAGCTGTGGACACTAATGTACTGTAGCTGAGGAGATGACTCACCAGCCAGCAGCAGGAAGGAGTGTGCATCCGCTGTGGCAGGAAGGCCCCTGAGTGGCAGTTCAGCTGCGCTGGTGGCCTCAGCAGCAGCAGGAGGGCAGCGTGGTGGTGCAGAGTCAGAAAGTCCTGGGGAAGCAGCGGGCAGCCGGGCAATGAACCAAGTTGAATTCCGGCAACTGGCACAACCTGGCGTCCCAACGTGGATGCAGCAAAATGGTGGCCTTAGACAGGTCCCAGTGTTCCTTGATCGCTCTGCTCCATTATAGACACCAGGCAATGTACAGCCTAGCGACTGGTAGACCGGCGCTGATCCTGGCATGGTTCCTGGCCCCAGCCCCAAAGATCCTCTAGTCTGGCTGGGCCCTATCAGCACCTGTGGATAAAGACCCCAGGCCTGTGAGGTATATATACCAAAGCAATGTCCTGAGGTATATATACCAAAGCAATGTCCTGAACTGTGCTTAAAACTGCAGAGCACCTCTTCTAAGAGGGCACTTTGTTAGAAAGATCCCAAATGTTCAAAATATGTCAAATAGATCTTAGAGAAAGCTAGCTGATCATACCCAATAATTATATATCTATCAGTGCATTGTTAGGATGGGTGTGATATGGAAGGTCGACCACACAGGTTGACAGTGTCAAGGTCTACCACTATTGGTCGACAAGGTTTCTAGGTCGACATGTTCTAGGTCGACAGGTCAAGAGGTCGACATGAGTTTTTTTCTTTTCGTTTTTTGGGTCTCGTTTTCTCAGTTCAGTGACCAGGAACCCCAATTAGTGCACTGTGGCCCCTTGTATGGCTCGCTTCACTCACCATGCTTCGGTCAAGGTGCCTCACTGTGCTCGGCACAGTGTTCCCAATCATAGTCCACGTGGATCGTTAAGTATGAAAAAGTAAAAAAAAATTTTGTGAAAAACTCATATCGACCTTTTGACCTGTCGACCTAGAACATGTCGACCTCCAGACCCTGTCGACCTAGAAACATTGTCGACCTAGTTAGATAGAGGCAGCGGAGCCAAAAAGCTGCCCAAAAATCCAAGGACCTAATCTTCAATATGTCCAGTACTCCACTTTCCCCGATTGAGGTACAGGTGTTAAGTAAGGGACTGAGTTTTGTACCGACACAACTACATGACGAGTTTCAATGGAAGGTGGACAACTTTAAGTTTCATAGAAAACTTAAGCTGAAAGAGTTCATTGACAAAAACAAGTTGAAATCTAAAGATAATCAAATAGATGTTCATCCATCCCTCTCAGAACAGCAGCCTCTGGATGTTCATGTTAAGAGATTCTGTCCAAGGTCTACGTTTGACCCGCAGTCATTTAATTCCTCTATTCACATGTTTTCAAGACTTTTAAACTTAAGTAGCAAAGATTCTTCTGGACTTGTCCTGTTTGTGCACCACAATTTAACCAAGGAGGAACAGCTAGCCTTAAAAAGCCTCAGCTCCAGACAAGACATCATCATTATAGGGGCCGATAATGTGGTACTGGTCTTGTCCATGTATAAACAAGAATGTTCTCACCTCTTGGATGATGTAGATACATATATCAAATTATCCAGAGACCCTACTGATAGATTCAAAGTTGAATTAGAGCACTTGGTCCAGGAGGGAGTTAGCAATGGACACATTGATCTTGACACTAAAGCCTTTTTATGTCCTAGGGCCCCAGTTGTGCCCATTTTCTATATTATCCCTAAGCTACATAAGGATGCACAGAACCCTCCTGGCAGACCAATTATCTCTGCCAGGGGGTCGCTCTGTGAATCTGTGGCAACATATCTGGATTCTTTTTTACAGCCAGTGATTCAGAGCACCTTCACTCACTTGAAGGATACTTTGTCTCTATTAAGATATTTGGGAGAGATAGATTTAATTCCTGCTAATCTGACATTAGCTAGTGTATTGATGTAACCAGTCTCTACACGTGTATCCCTCACAATTTAGGGCTCAGTGCAGTATATCAGTTGATTTCAAATAATTCTCAGTACACAGGTCCTGATGTTAATTTCTTTATTAAATTGTTGGAGTTTACTTTAACCCATAATTATTTTCTTTATAATGGTTCCTTTTTTCTTCAAAGCGCTGGGTGTGCTATGGGTGGTTGCATAGCACCATATTACGTTAATGCTTTCATGCACACGGTAGAATTACAGTTGTTTTTCTCTAATTAGAGCATCATTGGTTCTCTGTTTAAATATTATCGCTACATTGATGATAGGCTCTATGAGCTCATTGAACAACATAACCAATGTAGTTGTCCAGCTAAGCTAATTATGAAGTGCAGTGCACAGCAAATTCAGTTTTTGGATGTGAATATTAGTATTGCTAACAATTGTATTGATACCAGCTTGTTTATCAAACCGACAGACAGAAATACCATTCTTAGGTACAATAGTTTTCACCCACAAGGTACCATTAACAGTCTCCCATTTTCACAGTTCATCCGAGCCTGCCGGATTACTAGTGATCCCCTTAAGAGGGAAGCTCAGCTAAAGACACTCAGAAGTTTCTTGACAGGGGTTACCCTAGATCAGTACTAGTTGAAGCCAAAAATAGAGCTCTATCAATGAAGAGAGAGGGTCTTATTATAAAGCTAAGATACCTTCTACAGTTAAATAACCTTTCCCATGGGTTAATCGATTTACGGTTCAAAGTAAAGCCATTAGCAAGATAGCCAAACAACTGTGACCCATCATTAAGACAGATCCTGAATTACCATCTTTGAAAAACTGACACCTTCTTCCGAGTTATACTAGAGGTCCCAATATTAGGGACCTATTAGTTAAAACCGACATCACGGGCATGGGTCCTGTTAAGCAACATTTCTTGAGTAGAACTGGTGGCTGTTACCGATGTACGGGGTGCACAACCTGCAGTGCTCTGATTAGGGGTAATAAGTTTTCGCATCCCTATGCAGGTAAAGTCTTCATCAAAGTGCCACTTGTACCTCCAAATATGTGGTGTACCTTCTGTCTTACCCATGGGGTCTGCACTATGGGGGTAATTCTGAGTTGATTGCAGCAGGATTTTTGTTAGCAATTGGGCAAAACCATGTGCACTGCAGGGGAGACAGATATAACATGTGCAGACAGAGTTAGATTTGGGTGGGTTATTTTGTTTCTGTGCAGGGTAAATACTGGCTGCTTTATTTTTACACTGCAATTTAGATTGCAGATTGAACACACCCCACCAAAATCTAACTCTCTCTGCACATGTTATGTCTGTCTCCCCTGCAGTGCACATGGTTTTGCCCAACTGCTAAAAAATGTCCTGCTGCGATCAACTTGGAATTACCCCCAATGTGGGAAAGACAGAGAGGCAATTTAAGGAGCGTATTGCGCAGCACAGAGCTGCCATTAGGGCTGCACTAATCTCAGGCTCTAGTGACCAAGCTGTTGCATGATATTTTGCACAGCTAGGCACAATATGTCTACCCTATGTTACAGAATGTTTGCACAAGTACCCAAATCCCTACGGGGAGGTGATAGGTCTAAAAAACTTTTCCAATTGGAGGCAAGATGGATTTTTATATTGGATACTGGGAATCCTAGAGGTTTGAATAAATCTTTAAGTCTTTCTTGTTTCTGTAAAAAATGTCTGTACAATACTGCGCTAATGTCTTTTATAAGTTTTGCTTAGTGCATCCATGTTGGCATTTTTATCAGTATATGTTTATTACTAAGACGGTGTCTTTGTACATTGTTAAGTAACTTTTTATATACTGTATAGTATTTCTTGTATTCTTCATAGCTTGCTCTGATGTTCAATCAGTGTTCTGTCTGGTTTATTCTGCATGTGGTGCATGGGTGTGCTCAGAGCCTTAATATGGTCTGAGCAGCCGTGCACTGCGATATCTATATCTACCAGATTTGCATTAATAAGATTGCTTGCCTATTTGTACACAAGTAGTTTTGTGATTTATTAAGTATGTTTACTGTTTTTATAATGTGTTTCCCTAGTTCCCCTTTTTTGGATCATGATGTACATACATATTTTTTTGCACATATAAAGGTTGTATATGTATAGGGTGACATTGTTCACCTGTATTTTACACTCATCACTGTTTTTTATTGTGTCAAGCTAACGCTTTACACCTTATCAAATTGCACAATTGTATTGGTCTGTAACGGTCTGTAACGGATATGTTTATTGTTACTATGGTAATGTGCTTGTGCTCCTTTCCTTAGCTTCCCTCCAGCAACGGACCGGTGAGGACGTGACGCGACTTCTGGTGATGTCACCGGCTGGAAACCGGAAGTCTGGACGAATTCCCAGGCCGCCGCCGGGGGGGGGGGGAGGAACGGAAGTGGAGGAGGCAATGAAGTATAAATGTTTGTTGTATCACTTAGCACTAGTTATCCTGATGAAGGGGTGATATACCCCAAATCGTTGATGTTCTGTCACTAAAGTTTTTCACTACTTTGTAACCTGGAAGTGCCGCCTCTTTTTTCTACAAGTATCCATTAGGGTTGCCATACCCTGGGAGGGCACTCCAGTGAAGTTTACCAAAAGGGTAGTGCTGCCTTGGGTGAGTGCCGGATTTGGAAGGATTATATATATATGTATATATATATACATACAAACAAAAACCCCTGCACATGGAAAATACTAGATCATTACCGATTTTTTTCTGCTATACCCCTGAGTTGTTATAATGGTGAAATGTGTTGCATGGCAATGGGTAACTGCAACCCATGCTATATGCATTTCTATTGAGGAGTGTGTATCCCATGAGGGATCTTTGTGGACTTGTTGATACCATCAGCGGCTGATCATCTGATTCCTGCATTTTGGGGAGTACTGGAGCAGTCTCCACTACCTGCTGCTTAAAGAAATCCAACAATTGTTGTATCACATCCTCCAAGGTGGTTTGTTTATGATCTTTAGAACAGGGCACACTTCATCCCACTTGTGACACCACACTTTAGCGGGAAGGTTTCAGGTGACCACTGGATACTGAAGAGCTTCACAACAAGTAAGATTTTATGACAGCTGATAGGCACAGCCAGTGCAATGGTTTCTTACACAGGAGTGCCATCAGTAACTGAGGAACCCAGCTTTACATACAACACCAATAACAGGAGTACAGCAGGAAGGTACTGTAAGTCAGGGTCCGCAATGTTTACTACAAAGAGAGGTGCCAAAGGTGCACTCCCTCCAATCTGCCACCCTGACTGAGCCACACAAGCAGGTTTATAAACCTTAGCTCCTTTTAACTGAAGAAATGGGTTTGGCTTTTTGCTGAGCCACAGAAGGTTAACCATTATTTAAAATTGTTAGATTTCTTCCCTGCCACAAACTGGTTTTATTAAGTATTCATTGAAGCCATTGTACTGATGTTCGAACTTCCATGTAGGACCAATATCATTATCAGAACAAGATTTAAATTACCTTGGATAATGAGTGCCATTCTGGTTTATAATACAAATGGGATACTCCAAACTATTCAACAGATTTTAGGAGTAATGGGTAATATAAGTATAATGCCCTATATCTATCAATACCAGATTGAAGTGTACAAATGATTGTCTTGGTGTAATCACAAGGTCCTGCCAAGACAGAAAAATTTAACAGGTTAAATGTGAACACAAAATGCCGTTGAGAAATATTGTCTTATCAGTATGTGCCCTTTTGACAACTTATTAAGATCAGTGAACTTAGACTAAAATAAATGAACAGTAATTCAAATACTGACATAATGAAAAGGGCAAATTACTACTGAATGTTGTACAGATTTGTAAAATCTCAACTGTGTTCTTTATCTTCATGACAAAAATGATAATGAAAGTGGAAAGCATACTTGTGTGGTCTTAGTTCCATGAGAAGCATCATTTCAAGTCCACGCTTTCTAATTGTACTAGAAATGTTCTTCTCAGAGATGCATAGAGGAGATGAAAAGGTGTATTCAGCAACCTGAATAACTAATTAGTTAGTGATCTTGCTCTCACTACTATCAACCTCTATGTGAAAAAAAGCTAAATTGTATCAACAATAATGACAAATGTTCACTTTAACCATAGAAAGCTGCTGCAAGTCTCGTGTTTGCAAGAAAATGTATTCATATTTAAATCTGGGAGACTTGTGCTAAGAGACATTTTTAATTCATCACTTTAAAATGCTGAAGACTTGCCTTTGTAGTAGTAACTATAGGAAAATAAGAAGCAGTTTTCACACACAGGGGCTTATTCATCAATATACCCTCTCTGCCCCCAGATACAGTACTTTGTTATCCTACTGATTGCCAATTGCAGCATTGGATACCATATTACCAGAGCAATTCAAGAGTTTGATGAATGAAGGTTCCCATACTAGTGTATAGGGACTGTGGACAGTATCAGGGCTGCATGGTATGCAAGAAATATCAGTGATTACCTGTGTAATGAATAGCCACAGTGCTGTGATTTGCAAATGTAAGTGAAAATTACTATTTTCACTTCCATTAAGTGATGATGAAAGGGCCCCATGGTGTTTCAGTGTGTGATGTTATTGCACCCAGGGGTTCCAAGGCCTTATACTTCCAAATTTTATTTTCTCTGTGCATTATTTTAAAATCTTATCCATGTCAGTTTATCTAGTTATTGGTAACATACTGTGTGTTACTATTGCTCTATTAGAAAAGTTAAGACTTAAAATTAGACTTGTCCATATTACAAAATAAGCTGTTTATCTGGATGCTTTATTGAATACAGAGGTTTATGATATTTATGATATCATTGCATGTTACCAGTGGTGGTGGGCCCAGGTGCAAAAATATAACTTCCTCCCCTCCTCCACCCCAACCCAAGTTCACAATATACCACACTGCAATGGGTGAGGGGAGATGCAGAGGGTGACAGCGTAAGGCAGGAGGAGGCAGAGGTTGACAGGGGGAGACAGTGAGTGACAGTGGGAGCCAGTGGGTGACAGGGAGAGGGAGTGGGTGACAGGTACAAGCACAATGTCATATGTGGTTCAGAGAACAGGGGGCATATACCTTGATGGGGGCAAAAACACAGCGGCCTCTGCACCTCTAGTGCTTTCCTTAGTTTGGCACTCAGTCAGTCAGATTTTGACTTTGCCAGTTACACCGGTTGTGAGCTAAGTTTAATTGAAAGACAGCAGTGGATCAGATAAAATGTACAGCTCTCTATTAATTAGAGGCAGTATGTAGCTGATAGATGGCAGGACTCCTCTATCAGTCTGGCACACACAAGGTCAGCCGTGCCTCCCTATGGTAAGGGGCAGGTCCCTCAGGTAGTGGGGCCCACCCTGCTCTCTGACATTGGCCATTCATCCCGCGAAACTCTGCTAATATCAGGCATATTTTTTTGCCAAAAATACAATGTGATTAAGACACACGAGGAAACTGTGCTGATTAATTTGATATATAACACTTGTATATTGTGTGTGACTGAGTCTGTATACAGAACAGAACCTGTATTGGAAAAAGCTGCGACTGATATTTTGTAGAACTTTATATACAGATTCGGAGACTCAGTCATAAACAGAGATACAAGTGTCATATATCAAATTGATCAGCACAGTCTCTTTGTGCATCCTAGTTGCATTGCATATTCAAGAAAGACGTCCGGCGTGCCAAGAGGGGCTGTTCAGCATGACTGCAGCAAAGATGTATCAGGACACATCTGTATAAGCAGCCATAACATCTGCTCTGAAAAAGCATATGCAATGCAATAACACATCCTCATTTATTCAGAGTCACGCTCAACTGAAAGATAGACATGCTCATGTAAGCGGAGAAATGAGTGTATGTAAATCTAATGTGAACATACAGCAAGCGAATACTGTAATTTCTTTAAAATAAAGGGTGTGCAGAGTTGCAAACCTTTATTCAGTGTAGACCTTTCCTTATTATTCCTTATATTTTATTAATATACCAGCTTTATATTGTGCTATATATTCAAAGAAGAGCTGAGCCTCATTGGATTATCCAATTAAATCACTGCTTAAATAGTAGACCCTGCCATATATTTCTATAGTAGGGCATGTACACTGATTTATATGGATTATTATAAATGCCACCAAAAACTGTGTTAGTTATTGCTACTTTACCCAACTTAATGGGATACAGTTTTGTAGCTATGAACACTGTATTGCCCAGCTGTGGGTATTTCTAATATTAATATGTTACAATGTATCTTCCAGGCGTTAAATATAACACTGTATCATTCAGAAAGTAGTGTCATGCCCTATAGAAATACATATCAGGGCATAATATTTAAGCCATGATTTAACCGGATAGCCCTTTGGAGCTAAGATATTCCTTGAATATATAACACAGTATAAAGCTGGCATATTAATAAAATATTAAGAATAATAAAGAGAGGTCCACACTTAGAAAGGGTTTACGACTCTGTACAGCCTTTAAAAACAAAAAAAAATATTTATTTTCAAATATCTTTTCAGAACATAAGATCAGTATAGATCATGTCCAATACAATAGTACATAATAAACATTGAAGAACACAAAAAACTAAGAATGTATTCACAGAGCTGGCCCTAACCAATATGATGCCCAAGGCAAGATTTTGGCTGGTGCCCCCTAGCACCACCACTGGTTCTGCATCTGACCTTGCACCTCTTTCCCAGCACCATCACCCCTCACCCATAGCAGTCCTTGTACCCCCTATATTTTAAATAGGAACAGTTCGCACATTTGACGCACAGCCCAAAAAGGGGTATCTTCTTGCTGGGAAGGGGCATGGCCACACAATAGTAACCCCAATTCCAATTACGCCACACAGTACTGCAACTTTATTCACATTTTATCTTGCGATAGTGTCCATAATTCATATTATATCCCACAGTAGTATCACTTTACCTTATAAACGTTACTCCTCACAGTAGAGCCCCTTATTCACATTACATCACACTGAATTGCTCCTTATTCACATTACACCACACCTTATTGCTCTTTATTCACATTAGACGACACAGTAATGCCCTTTCTATATGTACGCCACATAGTAGAGCACCTTATACACATAATGCCACACATTAGTAATGCATTTATACACAATTCCACACAGTAATGCCCCTTACATATGAGACACATTAATGTCCTTATAAACATAATGCACCTTACACATTATGACAACCTTTATTAATGCCCTTTTACACATAATGTCCCTTACACATATGCCGCACATTATTAATGCCCCTTATACACATAATGACACACATAGTGCCCCCTACACATTTGCTGCACATTATTAGTGCCCCTATACACATAATGACACACAAACAGTAGTACCCTGTTACACATATGCCGCACATTATTAATGCCCTTATACACATAATGACACACATAGTGGCCCTTTACACATATGTTGCACATTATTAATGCATTTTTACATGACACACATAATGCTCCTTACACATATTCCGAACACTACTGCACAACCAACCCACTCACATGCACACAGCACTCACACTTCCACTAACACTGTGGCCTCTGCTTGGATACAGATGTGTCCTCACAAATCTTGCATGAATGCTAACGTCGGGCACCTTTTTTTAAATGAAAATGCATCTTATTTGCATTGCTATGTGGCCAGGATGCACAAGCAGATTCTGCCGATTAAAATGATATGCAGCATACCTATATACTGTGTGAGACTGCGGCTGTATCTGCATATGAAATGCTACATACAGAATATAGGCATGCCGCATATCATTTTAATCAGCAGAAGCTGCTGATGCCCCTAGGCATATCAAATGCCCTAGGCAATTGCCTAGTTTGCCTATGGCCGGCTCTGTGTATTCACACATATACTTGTTTCATAAAGTACTGGTACCATATTCAGGTTGTTAATAGAGCCTTAATGGTAAAGAGTACCAAACAATTTAGCGTTCTATAAGAAAAAGGAGAGAAGCAGAAAAACATATAGTAAGAAGGAAAAAAAGAAGAGATAAATAGAGAAGAGTGATCACCCGGCTGGGAGGTACTGCCAACTATATCTACCAAATCTTTCACAAGACTAGAAATGACAGGAAGAAACAGGCTGAGTGGATTGTTACCAGCTGCAGGGCCGTTTCTTGGGGCAGGCAAGCAGTGCAACCGCACTGGGCGCCCGCCGCGGCACTAACTGTGGCTCCCTGCTTCCCCCTCCTATTTCTCCCCGAGTAACCCACTCGAGGGGCGGAGTTTCATGGAATAACGCGGTTGCGTCGTTACGTCACGACGCAACCCCGTCACTCCGCGAAACTCCCCCCCCCCCCCCCCCCGAGCGGAGTACAGAGGGGGATCCAAGTTAGGAAGAGGGAAGGGCCGGCGCGAGGAGCGACTGGTAAGACAGGCCGAAGAGCGGTAATCGCCTCTGTAAGTATTCTCTCTCTCTATCTCTCTCTCAATGTGTAAAATGGGGACACCTGCCATAATGTGTGAAATGGGGACTCTTGCCTGCCGTAGTGTGGAGATTTAATGTATCAAGGGCATTGCGGTGTGTGGCATAATATGGTGCATGGGGCATTACTGTGTGGGGCTTAATATGGTAGAATTTTTTTTTCCTGTGGTGGTCGTGATCTGTTGGAGCAGGGTCAAAAACTGGATTGTGAGGTAGTCTTTTCAGACAAGGCCACACCCATTTAGATGAGGCCACGCCTCCCTTTCGGGTGCGCGCGCAAGTTTTTTTTTAAAATCTAGGTGTGGTCGGGGGGCACATTTTTTTATGTCATGGGGGGGCACATTTTTAAATCTCGCACTGGGAGCCAAATTGGCTAGAAACAGCCCTGACCAGCTGTATCCGTAACCATGTCAAACTGGGTCTTAGCAAGTCAAGGAGGGGTTACAGGTGCCAAGGCCTTGTAGTTAGGAGATAACTTGAATTCCAACCATCCACACCATGGGGGTCATTCCGACACATTCGCAAGCAGCGGTTCTTTGCTGTGGTGCGAACGGGTTGAAAATGCGCATGCACGGTGGACGCATTGCACACGCGCGTCGTTGCCTGGCAACGCCGCCACTAGCGACAAATGTGATCGCAGCGGCGACCGCAAGAAGATGGACAGGCGGGAGGCATTCCGGATCGGATACTCACCGTTTCTAGACGTTTTCAGGGAGTGGTAAGAATAATGCAGGCGTTTTCAGGCGAACGGAGGACGGATGTCTGACGTCAAAACCGGGACCTGCATCGCTGGATCCGTCGCACAAGGTAAGTAGGTCTAGAGCTAGTCTTGTTTTGTGTAAAACTTTTTTTAGCATAGCAGGGCTGCACAAGCGATCGCAGCCCTGCTATGCTAAAATATACTCCCCCATAGGCAGAGATTAGTTGATCGCACCAGCAGCAAAAAGTTGCTTGGTGCGATCAAATCGGAATGAGGGCCCATATGGCTACATATATAGTATGCTTCTCTGAGGTGGAATAGTATATTTCATCCATGGCCATATAAAAATCCATGCATTGACACCAGTCCCACAAAGTAGATGGAGAGGTAGAGTGAACCGGAACTACTGCTCTGGCTGCATTATTTATATGCCTCAACAGGACTTCTTATACTTTGAAATAGGGATATCTGAGTGGGATAACAACCTATGGAACTGGTAAGCCCAGGACCCAATGGAACTGGTAAGCCCAAATCTCACCATCAGTATCAATGACCCCAGTTCCCTACCACATCTCCAAGACAAAGGAGACACACCAGGACAATGCTTATTAACAATAGTTGGACAGCGGTACCTTCTAGATAAAAGTTTATATTGAGTCTCCACTACATCCATACTAGAGGAGCAAGCACTAGTCACATGATATGTTTTGTTCCAATTTACCTCAATCCCTATATGTAAAAAATCTCTGTCCCATAGATCTTGATAAGTCAGACTAGAGGGTAATGACGCTGTTAGGAGAATTTGATATACTGCATGTTAGAAAAAATATGAGTGGGGGTATGTAATTGCACACAAAGTTTTTCAAATGTAGTTAGTTCTTTATCCCATCTGCCAGACCTCCTCAGCGATGAGATAAAATGATGCACGTGTATATAAAACCAATAGTCCGACTTAAGTAGATCTGACTCATCCGATAATGTGTCAAATGATTTAAAAGAGCCATTCGAAAACAAGTTACACATTCTGGTAATAATCCCAGGATGCCATGACTTGATTTTATTATGGTATTCAAATTATTTCCCCCCACTTGGAGAAGCAGAGATCTAGAGATTAGACTATCTAAAGCAGAAATGAAATGGATCTTTAAACTGAAGATGTTGACTCCTAAAGGTTTAAATGGAGAATTTGAAATCAAATGGTTTTTATGATATTTATTGTTCTGGGTGTAGTACGGTATGCCGGCGCTCAGGCTCCCGGCGACCAGCATACCGGCGCTCAGGCTCCCGGCGACCAGCATACCGGCGCCGGGAGCCCGACTGCCGGCATACCGACCGCTGGCATACCGACAGCGTGGCGAGTGCTAAGGAGCCCCTTGAAGGCTCACTGTACTCACCACGCTGCGGGCACGGTGGCGCACTATGCGCGCCACACTATTTTATTCTCCCTCCAGGGGGGTCGTGGACCCCCACGAGGGAGAATAGCTGTCGGTATGCCGGGTGTCAGGATAATGTGTGCCGGGATCCCGACATTCGGCATACTGAAGACCACCCATTGTTTTATATTCCACTTATTTATATGTATTTTTATCTCTTTTTTATTTTATGCACCAAATTGTGGAACATGGACATTTTATTTGACTTTTTTCTGTAGGAACTGTATGTGAGGATAGCACTGGAGTTTACTAATACAGTTTGGATGAAAGAAGATTTTCCATTATTTCCCTTTGGAAGAACTATATTAGGATTGGAAACCACATTTGAATTAATTCTGTATAAAGAAATTTCTCTTACATTCTATAGGATACTGGGGTTTCATTTAGTACCATGGGGGTATAGACGGGTCCACTAGGAGCCATGGGCACTTTAAGAATTTGATAGAGTGGGCTGGCTCCACCCTCTATGCCCCTCCTACCAGACTCAGTTTAGAAAATGTGCCTGGAGGAGCCATCACGCTTATGGAAGCTCCTGAAGAGTTTTCTGCATTTATTTTATATATTTGTTATTTTCAGGCAGGGCTAGTTGGCACCAGCCTGCTTCGTGGGACTTAGGGGAAGGAACGGCCCAACTTCTTGAAGGGTTAATGGTCCCGTTCCCTGCTGACAGGACACTGAGCTCCTGAGGGAACTTTTTGCAAGCCCCACCACGGCAAGCGTATATTCCCGCAGCACGCCACCACCCCTAACAGAGCCAGAAGAAAGAAGAGTGGTGAGTACTAAGTTGGCGTCCCGACTAGTGGGTCACCAGCCATTATGGCGGCAGGAGGGTACGGAGACGCACGCCTTCTAACCGGGGCGGATTGCGTCTTTAGACACAGTACACAGCTGCGTCTCAGTACACTGTTCACAGTCCCACACTGGCAAAAAAAGCCTTACAACGGTTTTCTCTTCATTTTAAGCAACAGATTACCTCAGCCAGTATAAAAAAAATTGGGAAGACTGCGTGCCATTGAAGGGGCGGGGCTTCACTATGAGAGGATCCAGCAGCTCACCAGCGCCATTTTCCCTCTGCAGTGGACACATATGCTGACTGACAGGGACGCGCAGCTCCTCCAGTGTGACTCCAGCAGTACCAGAGGGTCATAGCGGGGGGGGGGGGGGGGAGCGATTATTAGTGTACTAAGTCCCCTATCAGGGTACTTAGTCTGCGACCCAGCTAAGCTTGGCATTAGCGATAAGGGCGCGGTGGGGGCTGGCTCCAAATTACTCTGTGTCTCCCTGAAGGTCTCTTTATGGGTTAATTGTGCTTAACCTTTTCCTGTGTGTGTGTGTGTGTGTGTGTGCTGTCACATTTACATTATGTCAGGCAAAGAGTGTGTTTCTTGTACAGCGGAGTGTTGCTCTTCACCAGGGGGCTCACTACTGGGTACTCAGGGCAGTGCACCTTCCCAGAATAGTGGGGCTGAACCGGAATGGGTTAATTCCATTAAGGGAATGATCTCAAATATTTCTACAAAGCTATCCTGCAATGAGAAAGAGATGCAATACTTAAGACAGACTGTGGATGAGCTTATAAATAGAGACTCAGTCCCCAAACAAGCATCTCAATCCCCTCCCATTTGTCCACAAAAACGTTCTTTGGCCCATATCCTGCAGTCTGACTCTGACACTGACGGGTCAGACATGGAGGAGGGTGAGGTGGATTTGGAGGGGGGAGGGGATGCTACTCTGTCACAGGGAATAGAGGCTCTTATAGAGGCTATCAAATTCCTGGTAAGGTGTCAGAGGAGTGTGAAGAATCTTATTTTAATGTAAATAAAGATGTCCTCAGTCACTTCCCCTGCGTCAAAGGAATTGAATACCATAGTTGAAGAACCGGGGGTTAATCCTAATAAGACATTTCAAATCCCTAAAAGGTTGCTCTCATCTTTTACTTTTCCTCTGGAAGATAGGAAAAAATGGGAAAATCCACCGATAGTGGATGCATCAGTCTCTAGGCTGTCACATAAAATTGTATTTCCTGTCCCTGGGGCAGCCTCCCTAAAAGATACGGCTGATCGTAAAATTGAGACTACACTCAAATCATTGTACGAAGCTGCTGGGGTGGCCCAAAGACCCACTATTGCTTGTGCGTTGATCACAAAAGCCATTGTTAAATGGTCAGGTAACCTAATTGAGGGGTTAGATTCCTTGTTTAAGGGGGATGTTGTTTTACTCCTGCAGCATATACAGGACTCTGAGATGTTTATGGTGGAAGCCATAAAAGAGATTGGTTTGCTTAACGCACGTACCATCACTATGGCAGTGTCAGCACGCAGGGGCTTGTGGCTACACCAGTGGACTGCTGATGCGGACTCCAGGAAAGGCGTGGAAGGCCTTCCATTCACAGGAGAGGCCTTGTTTGGAGATGAACTAGACAAATGGATCTCCAAAGCTACTGCGGGTAAGTCTACTTATCTTCCTTCCGCAGCTCCCCTAGCCAGGAGAGCTCATTCAGCTTCAAATTTACAGTCCTTTCGGACAGCCAAGTTTTAGTGAAAATCCTGAGGTGCTTCTATGGCCTCTAGAGGTGTAAGAGGTAAGCCACGCAAACCAGCAACTGCAGGTATTCAGGAACAGAGCTCAGGCTCAGCTTCCTAAAAAGCCTTCAGTATGACGGTTGACCGCAAGGCCTGGAGGTCTGTCAGGTGGGAACCCGACTAAAATTCTTCAGTCACATCTGGTCAAGTTCATGGCGGGATCCCTGGGTAATAGATCTTATTTCCCAGGGCTACAGACTGGAGTTCCAAGAACTCCCACCTCACAAATTCTTCAAATCAGGCTTGCGGGCTTCACAAGAGGCAAGTATAACTTTACAACAGGCCATCCAAAAACTGGTACAGACTCAAGTCACTGTTCCAGTTCCACCTCATCTACACAACAAGGGGTACTACTTGTTTGTAGTACCGAAACCGGACGGTTTGGTACCACCAATTCTGAACCTCAAGTCCTTGAACCCGTTCTTAAAAGTGTTCAAGTTCAAGATGGAGTCTCTGAGAGTGATGATCTCAGGTCTGGAGGAAGGGGAGTTCCTTGTGTCTCTGGATATCAAGGATGCATACCTTCACATTCCAATCTGGCCACCTCACCAGGCTTATCTACGGTTTGCACTACAGGACTGTCACTACCAGTTCCAGGCCCTGCCATTTGGTCTCTCCATGGCACGAGGGTGTTCACCAAAGTGATGGCTGAGATGATGTTTATACTTCTGATAAAGGCGCCATCCAGGGAGAGGTTGCTGGACAGCATTGGCCTCTCAACCAAACTTCTCCAGGATCACAGTTGGATTCTGAACCTTCCAAAATCTCACTTAGAGCCAACACAGAGGCTCCCATTCCTGGGAATGATACTGGACACGCAGTCACAGAAAGTGTTCCTTTAGTTGGAAAAGGCATTGGTAATCCAGTCGATGGTTCTGGATGTCCTGAAGCCACATCCGGATATCGGTGCATCTATGCATTCACCTTCTGGGGAAAATGGTGGCCTCTTATGAGGCACTTCAATATGGAAGTTTTCATGCAAGCCCCTTCCAGCTCGATCTGTTAGACAAATGGTCCGGATCGCATCTTCACATGCACCAGAGGATCCGTCTGTCACCAAAAGCCAGGATCTCCCTTCTGTGGTGGCTACAGACCTCACACCTTGTCGAGGGTTGGAAGTTCAGAATTCAGGACCGGACCATGTTAACCACGGATGCAATCCTTCAAGGTTGGGGAGCAGTCACCCAGGGGGTGCAGTTTCAAGGAAGATGGTCAAGTCAGGAAGTTGTCCTTCCAATCAACATTCTGGAACTCAGGGCCATATACAACGCCCTTCTGCAGGCCTCTTATCTTCTTCAGGATCGGGCCATTCAAGTCCAGTCGGACAATGTAATGGCAGTGACGTACATAAACCAACAGGGCGGAACAAAAAGCAAAGCAGCAATGTCAGAGGTGTCAAGAATTATCCTCTGGGCAGAAAAAAATGCTGTGGCATTGTCAGCGGTCTTCATTCTGGGAGTAGACAACTGGGATACAGACTTCCTCAGCAGACACGACCTGCACTCGGGGGGGTTGGGCCTTCACCTGGAAGTCTTCAGGTGCTTGACACGTTGGTGGGGATATTCACAAATCAACATTATGGCCTCTCAACTCGACAAGAAGCTCAAGCGGTATTGTTCCAGGTTGAGAGACCCACATACAGTGGCGGTAGACACTCTGACGACTCCATGGGTCTATCAGATGGTGTACGTGTTACCTCCACTTCCTCTGATCCCAAGAATTCTCAAAAGAATAAAAAGGGAAAAGGTTCAAGCAATACTCATTGCTCCGGACTGGCCAAGAAGAGCCTGGTATGTGTACCTTCTGGAGATGCTCCTCGAAGATCCGTGGCTTCTACCTCTTAGCGAGGATCTTCTGCAACAGGGCCTGTTCGTATATCAGGACTTACCGTGGCTACGTTTGATGGCACGGAAGTTGAACGGCTGATTCTAGCCAGAAGAGGGATCCCTAACAAAGTTATCCCGACTATGATCCAAGCCAGGAAGGGGGTAACGTCTAAACATTACCACCGTATTTGGAAGAAATACGTCTCTTGGTGTGAGAGCAGAACGTATTCTGCGGTGGGATTTCATCTGGGATCTTTCCTGCTTTTTATGCAGACAAGGGTGGACGTGGGCATACATCTGGGCTCCATAAAAGTCCAGATTTTTGTCATTGTCCATTTTCTTTCAGAAACAATTGGCTTCTCTCCCTGAGGTCCAGACATTTTTGAAAGGTGTTCTGTGCATCCAACCTCGGCTTCAGCAAGACATGTGTCGGACCTGGGGGCTTTGTCTCACAAGAGCCCCTAGTTAGTTTTACATGAGGACAGAGCTGAACTCAGAACTCAGCAATTTCTTCTGAAAATGGTGTCTGCATTTCACATCAACCAACCTATTGTGGTTCCGGTTATCACCAACACTTCTGCTACTTCAAAGTCTTTGGATGTTGTGAGGGCTTTGAAGGTATACGTAAAGAGGACAGCTCATCATAGGAAATCCGACTCGCTGTCCGTTCTATATGATCCCAATAAAATTGGGTGTCCTGCTTCAAAGCAGACATTTGCACACTGGATCAGGCTTATTCCACGGCAGGTTTGCCGGTTCCAAAATCTGTACAGGCCCACTCTACTAGGTCAGTGGGTTCTTCCTAGGCGGCTGCCCGGGGTGTTTCGGCTTTACAGCTCTGCCGAGCGGCTACTTGGTCTGGTTTGAACACATTTGCTAAGTTCTACAAGTTCGATACTTTGGCCTCTGAGGACCTTCAGTTTGGTCAATCAGTTCTGCAGGAACCTCAGCACTCTCCCACCAGGTTTGGGAGCTTTGGTACATCCCCATGGTACTAAATGGAACCCCAGTATCCTCTAGGATGTAAGAGAAAATAGGATTTTAATTACCTACCAGTAAATCCTTTTCTTGTTGTCCGTAGAGGATACTGGGAGCCCGCCCGGTGCTTCGTTCTTCCTGCACTGTTACTTGGTTAAGTATTGTTCGTTCAGCTACAAACAGAAAGAAAGAAAGAGAGACACTCATTTATGTCGAGGGTGCTAGAGAAACTACTACAGTATTAAGACAAAAATAAAATAATATTAATATCAATAGTAACCAGATGAAAGGTTCTTCTTGATGGTTGGTATTTCTAGATAATCCTTAAGGAGGTCCACTTAAAGTCCCTAGGATCTCCGAAAGACTCTTGTATGAAGATTCTCTGAAGTTCATTAAAAAAATACAAAGAATGTGTAGTCCAGTCTTTACTTTGCAATAATCATATACGTCTCTTAGTATAAACCCTCAAAGGAGGAGGAGCGTACCCCACTCACCGTATGTACTGATGGGTATATACATGTAAAGGTATCTTTTCAAAGAATAAACCAATTCCCTATGTTTCATGTATATGACCGATGGGGATAGAATTCTGCGTACCCCGTCTCACACAATAGTGAAGGATATAATTCACATAAAGGTATCTTTACAGCTAGCAGTATCCCAGATATACACTCCAGTGGGAATTATCTTTGCGTGCCCAAACTCACACAGAAGCGAAGAAAGATACTCCTATAAAGGTATCTTTTTACAACATACGATAGCCCAAATGCGTACCATAACTCACACAAGATGGCATGCGTTAACTCCCATCATGGTATCTTTGTACTTCATCCAATAGGGGTTAAAATTCAAAAGAAGGTGATGGGTCCAATCTTAAAAAGGAGAATAGCTTTTCTGTATATGTCCGAAGCAAAGTTCTTTCTGTAATACAGTTCACAGAGTAAAAATGACAAATCCACCAAAGGATCATATAAAATAAAATAATAAAACAATGGTATAAAAAGTCCGTAGGTGAAAATAAAATTCCTTTGTGGCTACTCACGGTACAGATGGTGGATTTGTAATTTTTACTCTGTGAACTGTATTAAAGAAAGAACTTTGCTTTGGACATACGGAAAAGCTATTCTCCTTTTTTTGATTGGGCATACATTAATTATCCCAGTGATCAAAACAATTAAATTAACCCCTGAGAATTTATTGATTACTCTAATGAAGATAAGGGAGGCCAAAACATGCACAAAACTTTGCCCAACAAAGCAAATCAATTGTTTTAGGCGCTTATTAAATTTCTTTTACGTCCTAGAGGATGCTGGGGACTCTGTAAGGACCATGGGGATAGACGGGCTCCGCAGGAGACATGGGCACTTTAAGAAAGACTTTAGATCTGGTGTGCACTGGCTCCTCCCTCTATGCCCCTCCTCCAGACCTCAGTTTGATACTGTGCCCAGTGGAGACTGGGTGCTTTTCAGAGAGCTCTCCTGAGCTTTCTGACAGAAAGTATATTTGTAAGGTTTTTTATTTTCAGGGAGCCTGCTGGCAACAGACTCCCTGCATTGAAGGACTGAGGGGAGAGAAGCAGACCTACTTCTGTGAGTTTCAAGGCTCTACTTCTTAGGCTACTGGACACCATTAGCTCCAGAGGGAGTCAGAACACAGGTCTCACCCTGGAGTTCGTCCCGGAGCCGCGCCGCCGTCCTCCTCACAGAGCCGGAAGATAGAAGCCGGGTGAGTTTGAGAAGAAAAGAAGACTTCAGAGGTGGCAGAAGACTTCATGATCTTCACTGAGGTAACACACAGCAGTGCAGCTGTGCGCCATTGCTCCCACACACCTCAGCTAGGCACTGTATGTATAAAGAGCCCCCGCCAGTTTTTATTATATTTAAGCGGGACAGGAGTCCGCCACCGAGGGGGCGGGGCTTCTCCCTCAGCACTCACCAGCGCCATTTTCTCCACAGTACAGCTGAGAGGAAGCTCCCCGGACTCTCCCCTGCTTATCCACGGTGAAAGGGGGTTTCAGAGAAGAGGGGGGGGGGGGCACATAATTGGCAGCAAATAATAGTATTACAGCGCTACTGGGTAAACACATTGTGTGTTTTTCCTGGGGTATTAGCGCTGGGTGTGTGCTGGCATACTCTCTCTCTGCCTCTCCAAAAGGCCTTGTGGGGGAACTGTCTTCAGATAAGAGGATTCCCTGTGTGTGTGGTGTGTCGGTACGCGTGTGTCGACATGTCTGAGGTAGAAGGCTTTCAGGGGGAGGAGGAGAAAATTAGTGTGGTGTCTCCGTCGACAACGCCGACACCTGACTGTTTGGCGTTTTAAATGCTAATGTAAATTTATTGCACAAAAGATTAGACAAAGTTGAAGCTAGGGAACAGCCAGGGAGTCAACCCATGTCTGTCCCTATGTCGCAGGGACCTTCGGGGGCTCAAAAGCGCCCACTATCCCAAATTGTAGACACTAATACCGACACGGATTCTGACTCCAGTGTCGACTACGATGATGCAAAGTTATAGCCAAAATTGGCTAAATGTATTAGATATATGATCATTGCAATAAAAGATGTTTTGCATATCACAGAGGAACCCCCTGTCCCTGACACGAGGGTACACATGTATAAGGGAAAGAAACCTGAGGTAACCTTTCCCCCCTCACATGAGTTGAACGAATTATGTGAAAAAGCTTGGGAATCTCCAGACAAAAAAAACTGCAGATTCCCAAAAGGATTCTTATGGCGTATCCTTTCCCGCCAACGGACAGGATACGTTGGGAATCCTCCCCTAGGGTGGAAAAAGCATTGACACGCTTATCCAAAAAGATAGCGCTGCCATCCCAAGATACAGCTACCCTCAGGGATCCTGCTGACCGCAAGCAGGAGGTTACCTTGAAGTCCATTTACACACATTCTGGTACCTTACTCAGACCGGCGATTGCGTCGGCCTGGGTTTGTAGCGCGGTAGCAGCATGGACAGATTCAAATTTTCTACCTTATATTCCCTCACAGCCTAAGAAAGTGCCACATTATCAAATGCAGTCCTTTCGATCACAAAGAAACAAGAAAGTACGAGGTGCGTCCTTTCTTGCCAGAGGTAAGGGCAGAGGAAAAAAGCTGCACAACACAGCTAGTTCCCAGGAACAGAAGTCCTCCCCGGCCTCTCCAAAATCCACCGCATGACGCTGGGGCTCCGCTACAGAAGTCCGCCCCAGTGGGGGCACGTCTTCGGGTTTTAAGCTACATTTGGGTTCACTCACAGGTGGATTCCTGGGCAATAGAAATTGTTTCCCAGGGTTACAAGCTGGAATTCGAAGAGGTGCCTCCTCGCCGGTTTTTCAAACCAGCCCTACCAGCTTCTCCCCCGGAAAGGGATTCACAATTCACAAATTGTATCTTCAACAGGTGGTGGTCAAGGTTCCCCTGCTTCAACAAGGGAGGGGATATTACTCAACCCTGTTTGTAGTCCTGAAACCGGACGGTTCGGTCAGACCCATTTTAAATTTAAAATCCCTGAACCTATACTTGAAAAGGTTCAAGTTCAGGATGGAATCGCTAAGAGCGGTCATCGCCAGCCTGGAAGGGGGGGATTTTATGGTATCTCTGGACATAAAGGATGCATACTTTCATGTTCCCATTTATCCACCTCATCAGGCGTACCTGAGATTTGCGGTACAGGATTGTCATTACCAATTTCAGACGTTGCCGTTTGGGCTTTCCACGGCCCCGAGGATTTTCACCAAGGTGATGGCGGAAATGATGGTGCTCCTGCGCAAGCAAGGTGTCACAATTATCCCGTACTTGGACGATCTCCTCATAAAAGCGAGATCAAGAGAGCAATTTCTGAACAGCGTCTCACTTTCACTGAAGGTGTTACAGCAACACGGCTGGATTCTCAATATCCCGAAGTCGCAGTTGGTTCCTACGACTCGTCTGACTTTCTCGGGCATGATTCTGGATACAGACCAGAAAAGAGTTTATCTTTTAATAGAAAAAGCTCAGGAACTCATGACTCTGGTCAGGAACTTATTGAAGACAAAACAAGTGTCAGTGCATCACTGCACTCGAGTTCTGGGAAAGATGGTGGCATCATACGAAGCCATTCCCTTCGGCAGGTTCCATGCGAGGACGTTCCAATTGGACCTATTGGACAAGTGGTCCGGGTCACATCTACAAATTCATCAGTTGATCACCCTGTCCCCCAGAGCCAGGGTATCTCTCCTTTGGTGGCTGCAGAGTGCTCACCTTCTAAAAGGCCGCAGGTTCGGCATTCAGGACTGGATCCTGGTGACCACGGACGCGAGCCTCCGAGGTTGGGGAGCAGTCACGCAGGGAAGAAACTTCCAAGGTCTTTGGTCAAGTCAAGAGACTTGTCTTCACATCAACATCCTGGAGCTGAGGGCCATATACAACGCCCTTCGGCAAGCGGAAACATTGCTTCGCGACCTACCGGTTCTGATCCAGTCAGACAACATCACCGCAGTGGCTCATGTAAACTGCCAAGGCGGCACAAAGAGCAGAGTGGAAATGGCAGAAGCCACCAGGATTCTCCGCTGGGCGGAAAATCATGTAAGCGCATTTTCAGCAGTTCATTTCGGGAGTGGACAACTGAGAAGCAGACTTCCTCAGCAAACACAACCTGCATCCAAGAGAGGACTTCTTTAGGAAGCCTTCGCACAGATTGCAAGTCAGTGGGAACTGTCACAGATAGACATGATGGCATCCCGCCTCAACAAGAAGTTACAGAGGTATTGCACCAGGTCAAGAGACCCTTAGGCAGTAGCTGTAGATGCCCTAGTGACACCGTGGGTGTTCCAGTCGGTCTATGTATTTCCCCCTCTTCCTCTCATACCCAAGGTGTTGAGAATGGTAGGAGGGAGAGGAATGAGAACAATCCTCATTGTTCCAGATTGGCCACGAAGGACCTGGTATCCGAATCTGCAGGAAATGCTCACAGAAGATCCGTGGCCTCTTCCTCTGTGACAGGACTGGTTGCAACAGGTGCCATGTCTATTCCAAGACTTACCGCGGCTGCGTTGGACGGCATGACGGTTGAACGCTGGATCCTAGCGGATAAGGGTTTTCCGGATGAGGTAATTCCTACGCTAATAAAGGCTAGGAAGTACATGACATCTAAACATTATCACCGTATATGGCGAAAATATGTTTCTTGGTGTGAGGCCAGGAATGCTCCTTCGGAAGAATTCCATCTGGGCCGTTTCCTTCACTTCCTGAAAACTGGAGTGAATTTCGGCCTAAAATTAGGATGTATTAAGGTTCAGATTTCGGCCTTATCCATTTTCTTTCAAAAGGAATTGGCCTCTCTCCCTGAAGTACAAACTTTTGTGAAGGGAGTACTGCATATTCAGCCTCCTTTTGTACCTCTGGTGACGCCTTGGGACCTTAACGTGGTGTTAAGTTTCATTAAGTCACACTGGTTTGAACCACTTAAAACGGTGGAGTTGAAAAATCTCACTTGGAAGGTGGTCATGTTATTAGCCTTGGCTTCGGCTAGGCGAGTGTCAGAATTAGCGGCTTTATCACATAAAAGCCCCTATCTGGTTTTCCATATGGATAGAGCGGAATTGCGGACCCGTCCTCAATTCCTGCCAAAAGTGATTTCAACCTTTCATATGAACTATTGTGGTGTCTGTGGCTACGCGTGACTTGGAGGATCCCGAGTCCCTTGATGTGGTCAGGGCTTTGAAAATTTACGTGGCCAGATCGGCTACAGTCAGAAAAACAGAAGCACTGTTTGTCATGTATGCAACCAACAAGATTGGTGCCCCTGCTTCAAAGTAGACTATTGCTTGCTGGATCTGTAACACGATTCAGCAGGCGCATTCTACGGCGGGATTGCCGTTACCTAAATCGGTCAAGGCCCATTCAACTAGGAAGGTGGGCTCTTCTTGGGCGGCTGCCAGAGGGGTCTCGGCGCTACAGCTGTGCCGAGCTACTACTTGGTCGGGTTCAAAATCCTTTGCAAAGTTCTATAAGTTTGATACCCTGGCTGAGGAGGACCTCCTGTTTGCTCAATCGGTGCTGCAGAGTCAGCCGCACTCTCCCGCCCGTTTGGGAGCTTTGGTATAATCCCCATGGTCCTTACGGAGTCCCCAGCATCCTCTAGGACATAAGAGAAAATAAGATTTTAAACCTACCGGTAAATCTTTTTCTCGTAGTCCGTAGAGGATGCTGGGCGCCCGTCCCAAGTGCGGACTAATTCTGCAAGACTTGTATATAGTTATTGCTTAAATAAGGGTTATGTTATAGTCTCATCGGTCTTGGACTGATGCTATGTCATTTTCATACTGTTAACTGGATAGTATATTACAAGTTATATGGTGTGATTGGTGTGGCTGGTATGAATCTTGCCCTTGGATTAACAAAAATCCTTTCCTCGTACTGTCCGTCTCCTCTGGGCACAGTTTCTCTAACTGAGGTCTGGAGGAGGGGCATAGAGGGAGGAGCCAGTGCACACCAGATCTAAAGTCTTTCTTAAAGTGCCCATGTCTCCTGCGGAGCCTGTCTATCCCTATGGTCCTTACGGAGTCCCCAGCATCCTCTACGGACTACGAGAAAAAGATTTACCGGTAGGTTTAAAATCTTATTATCACGCTCGTCATGCTCAAAAGTACCGGGTTTCGATGTACAGTATATGGTTTTGCATTTTTCTTAGATGTGTTTATTTGGATTTTTGAGCTTGCATTTGACACCATTTTGCCTTCTCATTTTTTTTTATAGTTTCCTCTTTCTTTTTAGCTGCTTCAATATGCTGCTTTTTCACTTCACAAACAAGATTTCCAGTTTTGTGATGTAATGGTGAAAAAAATTGTCTTACATATTTTTTTTTTGCTTTATCTGGCCTAGGCCAATGCAGGTGTTCATTTCGTATGCTCTCTGGTGATTTATGGGCTGTTGGCACATCCTTTCCTTGTATTCTATTTTATTTTTTTGCAGTCAGTATTTATTAAATATTTAGGGGCAAGCAGAGCAAATAAAAAAAGAGGGGTAAGCAAAAATACTGTTACATTGTGTCAATTCAAATAGCAAATAATCTAATTAACCATTTCAAGAGATACCAATAATAACTATGGGGTCTATGTACTAAGCCTTGGACAGAGATAAAGTACCAGCCAATCAGCTCCTAACTGCCATGTGTTTGAAAAATGACATTTAGGAGCTAGTTGGCTGGTACTTTATCTCCGTCCAAGGCTTACTAAATAGATCCCTAAAACACAAAAAGGGATTAACAAGGAAAGACGTGAAAATGGAAAAACAATGGAGTCTATGTGCTGGCTTCCAATGTATAATATTCTGGGAAGCTTTTGCAATCAAGCCAGCAATAACACGTGGAGATACAGTGTACTCAGAAGGTCTATCAAGGGAGTTTGGAGTTATGTTCTTCATGTCCATCCTTTCTTTGTATTGTTTGGAAGATTAGGTCTACCACTGGCATATTGTTTTGATGTGATGTCTTGACTGGCATTCTCCGTAATACTGAGGGTGAGAGTTCTATTATCAGTTGAGGTTCTCTTTTAAACAGCAGGTCTTCTTTTTAAAAATAGCATAAACCATTTATCACTGGGGTGGTCATCAGTATATGGATTTTCTCTATGCTGGTTGTGGTCCCATTTATCTAACATCAGTAAGTTTGTTGTGTAGACTGCCTTTTAGAATGTTGAATTCTTGACATGTCTCGCAAAGACTTTAGCTGAGTAGACACTATACCAGGGGTGGGCAATTATTTCAGCTGGGGGGCCGCTTAACACTTCCAGCGAATATTCGAGGGCCACACACAAAATACTCAAAAAGAGGCCCCTTTTTACACATTACGGCAGACAGCGTGCCCTTTTTTTTACACATTACGGCAGATAGCGTCCCCCTTTTTACACATTACGGAAGACAGCGTCCCCTTTTTACACATTACAGCAGACAGCGTCCCCTTTTTACACATTATAGCAGACAGCGCCCCCATTTTTACACATTACAGCAGACAGTGCCCCCGTTTTTACACATTACGGCAGACATCGTCCGCCTTTTTACACATTACGGCAGACATCGTCCCCCTTTTTACACATTACGGCAGACATCGTCCCCCTTTTTACACATTACGGCGGACATCGTCCCCCTTTTTACACATTACAGCAGACAGTGCCCCCATTTTTACACATTACGGCAGACATCGTCCCCCTTTTTACACATTACGGCAGACATCGTCCCCCTTTTTACACATTACGGCAGACATCGTCCCCCTTTTTACACATTACGGCAGACAGCGTCCCACTTTTTTACATATTATGGCAGACATCGTCCCCCTTTTTACACATTACGGCAGACATCGTCCCCCTTTTTACACATTACGGCAGACATCGTCCCCCTTTTTACACATTACGGCAGACATCGTCCCCCTTTTTACACATTACGACAAACAGCGTTCCACTTTTTTACATATTATGGCAGACATCGTCCCCCTTTTTACACATTACGGCAGACAGCGTCCCACTTTTTTACATATTATGGCAGACATCGTCCCCCTTTTTACACATTACGGCAGACAGCGTCCCACTTTTTTACATATTATGGCAGACAGTCCCTTCCCCCCCCCTCCCCCTCCCCTAAACCCATATTGCAGATTTTAACTCCGCGGCCTCCCCACCCCTAAACCTATATGGCAGCTGAAGCGCTGATCCAGGGGCTGGCTGGACAGGGGGTTTACCTGTTTGTCACAGTGGCAGACGATCCCCACTGTCCGATGATCCGCGCTGCTGCCGCCGCCTGGAGTTGCTGCTGATGTGGCCTCTCCTGCTCCCGCTCGCTGGCCACCGCTTCTTCTCACTCAGCCGCCGCTCCTGCTCACTGCAGTGACCGCCCCCCGTGCCGCCCAGCGCGCGCATGGTAACAGAGGAAATCCCGGTCAGCTGACCCTGTGACGTGACCGGGATTTCCTCAGCGGCGCCGCGTCTGAGAGCAGTGCAATGACAAGCGGCCTGTCGGGCCGCTTGTCATTGCACTCTGGTGGGGCACAGCGGGCCTGGCACGATCGGTCCGCGGGCCGCATCCGGCCTGCGGGCCGCATGTTGCCCACCCCTACACTATACTGTAGGACTATACTGTATTATCCAATATATAGTCCCGAGGCAACTATCTTATAGTGTGGACCCCCAATATGTCAGTTTCACCTGCTGTTCATCGAATTGTTGCATCTGATGAGCTGCACATCAGATGGGATGAATCAATGTACAATGTGGTGTACATCGTGTAGTGTGTACGCATGACCACACATAGTTTACAGGAGCAATGATTAATTAGATACAATCCTCCGATATGATATATCATGCCATTATTTGGAAGACTGCATAGTGTATATGCTCCACATCATGTGCTCTGGGATTTAGTGACATTGGAACAATCGCCACATCATTTGTTAAATTGCATAGTGTGTAACCAGCTTTAGAGTGTCACTGATAATAGCTTCCAAAGCAACAGACACTGCATCTTTGCTGTACCTAAACCACTTGTAGACTGTGGCCAAATATTAGTCATTAAAATCCACCTGTTTGTAAAAAAGGAATAGGCCTATTACAATTTAAAAACTCTTGGAAAATAAAACCCTGTAAGTGAACAGATATTAACCAGTCAAAGAACACAATAATAAATTGGTGTTCAATTACTAGCTAAATTCAGTGTTATGATTTTATTAATGTTTTTTTCATTTGTTATAAATTAGCCTACATTGACCTCGATTTTTAGGAATAAACATTGGGAAAAATGCAATAAATGATCAATTCTAGTAAATGAACAACCCTGTCTTACCTTATCCAATGCTATACTATAGTTTTTCTCACCCTTTTAAAGTCTTTACCCATATGCATTGAGGTATAAAAACTGTACATTGTTATGTTAAAAACTTAAAGTACAAATTAGGTGGTACATTATTTAGTATTTTAAGGGAAAAGCAGCCCAGACTTGGCCACACCAGAAACAGGAATCCATTTTCAACACAGTCATGTGACTTCAGCATCCAATCAGAATCCAACTAACACAAGAAGGCTTCAAAGCATAAAATGACACACCTGTTATGATTGTCATTAATTACAGATTATTTCAATACTTTAAATCTGAAAATGTACATTTCCTGGTAGTGTTCATTCAGCCAATTTACCCTATGCCCTGTTATGTCTCTACAGTTAGATCTGTGTATTTTCTGAGTTATACATTTCCATGACCTTTGGTTTTGTCTTTGGCGAATAAAAAACATAATCCATTTTAATAAATTAACTATGATGATTTTTGAACTGATGTATGAACCTATTTGTTGTAATAAATAACAATCTCGACTGAACACTAAATTAAACCCCCCCCCCCCCCCCCGAAAAAAAAATCAATGAAAATATTTGTTCTGTGACCTCATAAACGGAGATAAAATAGTCCATGGAGATTAGGATGGTATGGTACACCAGTAACTGTCTCTGAAATAGCCTTACTGCAACTCCTTCATGGCATGGACAGATATTGGAGTTCCTCCTCCACAGTTGGGAAATAAATAAATTACCAAACCCAACAGCATTGTGTTTGCAAATAACATCTTTTACAGACATAATGGACTTAAATACGATTTGGTACAATATGACATTATAAAAACAGGTATTCATTAATGTAAAATTTTGTTGGAGGGGCTTGAGAGTTGCATATGCATATTAAAGAAAACATATTTATTTATGTACACATACTATATAAAGTAGAGCAGAAAATGGCTACAGTGGAACAACATTCAGTAAAATGCAGTCATTTCTTACTTCTATTCTATTGATGTTTAGTTTCTCAAACTCAAATTGAATGAGGTACTAATTAAGTTACCTATGCTCAAGCTTGGATATCCTTAACCACTTGTCTGGCGTGGTTGCATCAAACGCAACCACACCAGGCTGGTCTTTAGCTGACATGATCACATCTGATGCAACCAGTCAGAAATGACCACTGAGCTGCTGCTGGAAGATGATCTTCCAGGAGCCGCCAGTCACAGAGAGACCTCCTGGTCCCTCTGTACCCACAGCTCATCTCCTAATGTTTCCTCATCACTGCTTGCCACAGTGATCATACAGTCCACAGCACTCAACCCGGTGGCTGAGAATGATCCCAATGCAAATTTACTAACAGCCCAGCAGTCAGAGCTATGTCCACTCGCCTTCTTATCCTTCCCAATCACTATAGTTAGTTATCCTTCTGCCAACATCAATGCAGCTGTAACCAACAGCACAGCAGTCATGGACCTGCCCCCCCTACTCCATCTGACCCTATCACTGCAGCTAGCGCTAATCAGGCAGTGAATTGTCACTGTGACCGACACCCACACACTGCTGCTGGCTAACTAGTTTCATATCTATCTATCTATCTATCTATCTATCTATCTATCTATCTATCTATCTATCTATCTATCTATCTATCTATCTATCTATCTATCTAATCTATCACCAGCCCTGCATTTTCTGCAACCCCTCTTTTTACTGTCGTTATGCTGCTCTGACAAATGCACCTGCTCATCTCCCTCCACCTCCACCACCACTCCACCACGATTGACCCTCGCTCCTCTACGTCCCCCCGCCAACTCCTCCTGCATCCGATACATCACCACCCCCAGTCAGTTCTTTATTTTTTTTTTGAAACTAGAAAACTATTTTTTTTAAATGTCCACAAAATTGACAATTTGGCGGAATTATCACATTATGTAAATAATAAGATTTTAAACCTACTGGTAAATCTTTTTCTCGTAGTCCGTAGAGGATGCTGGGGACTCCGTAAGGACCATGGGGATAGACGGGCTCCGCAGGAGACATGGGCACTTTAAGAAAGACTTTAGGTATGGGTGTGCACTGACTCCTCCCTCTATGCCCCTCCTCCAGACCTCAGTTAGAGAAACTGTGCCCAGAGGAGATGGACAGTACGAGGAAAGGATTTTTGTTAATCCAAGGGCAAGATTCATACCAGTCACACCAATCACACCGTATAACTTGTGATATACTAACCAGTTAACAGTATGAAAACAACATAGCATCAGTCCAAGACCGATGAAAACTATAACATAACCCTTATGTAAGCAAAACTATATACAAGTCTTGCAGAGGTAGTCCGCACTTGGGACGGGCGCCCAGCATCCTCTACGGACTATGAGAAAAAGATTTACCGGTAGGTTTAAAATCTTATTTTCTCTTACGTCCTAGAGGATGCTGGGGACTCCGTAAGGACCATGGGGATTATACCAAAGCTCCCAAACAGGTGGGAGAGTGCGGATGACTCTGCAGCACCGATTGAGCAAACCGGAGGACCTCATCAGCCAGGGTATCAAACTTATAGAACTTTGCAAAGGAGTTTGAACCCGACCAAGTAGCAGCTCGGCATAGTTGCAGTGCCGAGACCCCTCAGGCAGCCGCCCAAGACGAGCCCACCTTCCTAGTGGAATGGGCCTTAACAGATTTTGGTAACGGCAATCCAGCCGTAGAATGTGCCTGCTGAATCGTGTTACAGATCCAGCGAGCAATAGTCTGCTTTGAAGCAGGGGCACCAACCTTGTTGGCCGCATATAGGACAAACAGTGCTTCTGTTTTTCTGACTCTAGCCGTTCTGGCCACGTAAATTTTCAAAGCCCTGACTACATCAAGGGACTCGGAATCCTCCAAGTCGCGCGTAGCCACAGGCACCACAATAGGTTGGTTCATATGAAAAGATGACACCACCTTAGGCAAGAATTGAGGACGGGTCCTCAATTCCGCTCTATCCATATGGAAAACTAGATAGGGGCTTTTATGAGACAAAGCCGCCAATTCCGACACTCGCCTAGCCGAAGCCAAGGCTAACAACATGACCACTTTCCAAGTGAGATATTTTAACTCCACCGTTTTAAGTGGTTCAAACCAGTGTGACGTAAGGAAACTCAACACCACGTTAAGGTCCCAAGGCGCCACCGGAGGTACAAAAGGAGGCTGAATATGCAGCACTCCCTTTACAAAAGTCTGTACTTCTGGGAGAGAAGCTAATTCTTTTTGAAAGAAAATGGATAAGGCCGAAATCTGAAACTTAATGGAGCCTAATTTTAGGCCCAAATTCACTCCAGTTTGTAGGAAGTGAAACGGGCCAGATGGAATTCTTCCGTAGAAGCAACATATTTTCGCCATATACGGTGATAATGTTTTCCTGTCACGTCCTTCCTTGCCTTTATCAGAGTAGGAATGACCTCATCCGGAATGCCCTTTTCCGCTAGGATCCGGCGTTCAACCGCCATGCCATCAAACGCAGCCATGGTAAGTCTTGGAACAGACAGGGCCCCTGTTGCAACAGGTCCTGTCGTAGAGGAAGAGGCCACGGATCTTCTGTGAGCATTTCTAGTAGATCCGGATACCAGATCCTTCGTGGCCAATCTGGAACAATGAGAATTGTCTGTACTCCTCTTTTCCTTATTATTCTCAACACCTTTGGGATGAGAGGAAGAGGAGGAAACACATAGACCGACTGGAGCACTCACGGTGTCACTAGGGCGTCTACAGCTACTGCCTGAGGGTCTTTTGATCTGGCGCAATACCTCTGTAGCTTTTTGTTGAGGCGGGATGCCATCATGTCTATCTGGGGCATTCCACACTGACTTGCAATCTGTGCGAAGACTTCCTGATGAAGTCCCCACTCTCCTGGATGCAGGTCGTGTCTTCTGAGGAAGTCTGCTTCCAAGTTGTCCACTCCCGGAATGAACACTGCTGACAGTGCGCTTACATGATTTTCCGCCCAGCGAAGAATCCTGGCGGCTTCCGCCATTGCCACTCTGCTCCTTGTGCCGCCTTGGCGGTTTACATGAGCCACTGCAGTGATGTTGTCTGACTGGATCAGAACTGGTCGGTCGTGCAGTAAGGTCTCCGCTTGACGTAGGGCGTTGTATATGGCCCTCAGTTCCAGGATGTTGATGTGAAGACAAGTCTCTTGACTTGACCAAAGACCTTGGAAGTTTCTTCCCTGCGTGACTGCTCCCCAACCTCGGAGGCTCGCGTCCGTGGTCACCAGGATCCAGTCAAGAATGCCGAACCTGCGGCCTTCTAGAAGGTGAGCACTCTACAGCCACCAAAGGAGAGATACCCTAGCCCTGGGGGACAGGGTGATCAACTGATGAATTTGTAGATGTGACCCGGACCACTTGTCCAATAGGTCCAATTGGAACGTCCTTGCATGGAACCTGCCGAAGGGAATGGCTTCGTATGATGCCACCATCTTTCCCAGAACTCGAGTGCAGTGATGCACTGACACCTGTTTTGTCTTCAATAAGTTCCTGACCAGAGTCATGAGTTCCTGAGCTTTTTCTATTAGAAGATAAACTCTTTTCTGGTCTGTATCCAGATTCATGCCCAAGAAAGTCAGACGAGTCGTAGGAACCAACTGCGACTTCGGGATATTGAGAATCCAGCCGTGTTGCTGTAACACCTTCAGTGAAAGTGAGACGCTGTTCAGCAATTGCTCTCTTGATCTCGCTTTTATGAGGAGATCGTCCAAGTACGGGATAATTGTGACACCTTGCTTGCGCAGGAGTACCATCATTTTCGCCATCACCTTGGTGAAAATCCTCGGGGCCGTGGAAAGCCCAAGCGGCAACGTCTGAAATTGGTAATGACAATCCTGTACCGCAAATCTCAGGTACGCCTGATGAGGTGGATAGATGGGACATGAAGGTATGCATCCTTTATGTCCAGAGATACCATAAAATCCCCTCCTTCCAGGCTGGCGATGACCGCTCTTAGCGATTCCATTTTGAACTTGAACCTTTTCAAGTATAGGTTCAGGGATTTTAAATTTAAAATGGGTCTGACCGAACCGTCCGGTTTCAGGACTACAAACAGGGTTGAGTAATATCCCCTCCCTTGTTGAAGCAGGTGAACCTTGACCACCACCTGTTGAAGATACAATTTGTGAATTGTGAATCCCTTTCCGGGGGAGAAGCTTGTAGGGCTGATTTGAAAAACCGTTGAGGAGGCACCTCTTCGAATTCCAGCTTGTAACCCTGGGAAACAATTTCTATTGCCCAGGGATCCACCTGTGAGTGAACCCAGATGTGGTTGAAAACCCGAAGACGTGCCCCCACTGGGGCGGACTCCTGTAGCGGAGCCCCAGCGTCATGCGGTGGATTTTGTAGAGGCCTGGGAGGACTTCTGTTCCTGGGAACTAGCTGTGTTGTGCAGCTTTTTTCCTCTGCCCTTACCTCTGGCAAGA
This sequence comes from Pseudophryne corroboree, assembly GCF_028390025.1. Classification (NCBI taxonomy): domain Eukaryota; kingdom Metazoa; phylum Chordata; class Amphibia; order Anura; family Myobatrachidae; genus Pseudophryne; species Pseudophryne corroboree. The sequence continues at coordinate 274,486,277 of NC_086451.1, read as the reverse complement.
AAGGACGCACCTCGTACTTTCTTGTTTCTTTGTGATCGAAAGGACTGCATTTGATAATGTGGCGCTTTCTTAGGCTGTGAGGGAATATAAGGTAGAAAATTTGATTTACCAGCTGTAGCTGTGGAGACCAGGTCCGAGAGACCTTCCCCAAACAATTCCTCACCCTTGTAAGGTAAAACCTCCATATGCCTCTTTGAGTTGGCATCACCTGTCCATTGCCGGGTCCATAGGACTCGTCTAGCAGAAATGGACATTGCGTTGATTCTAGAACCCAGTAGACTAATGTCTCTTTGAGCATCTCTCATATATAAGACAGCATCTTTTATATGCCCTAGGGTCAATAAAATGGTATCCTTATCTAGGGTCTCAATTTCCGCTGATAAGGTATCTGTCCATGCTGCTACCGTGCTACAAACGCAGGCCGACGCAATCGCCGGTCTGAGTAAGGTACCAGAATGTGTGTAAATGGACTTCAAGGTAACCTCCTGCTTGCGGTCAGCAGGATCCCTGAGGGTAGCTGTATCTTGGGATGGCAGCGCTATCTTTTTGGATAAGCGTGTCAATGCTTTGTCCACCCTAAAGGAGGATTCCCACCGTATCCTGTCCGTTGGCGGGAAAGGATACGCCATAAGAATCCTTTTGGAAATCTGCAGTTTTTTTGTCTGGAGATTCCCAAGCTTTTTCACATAATTCGTTCAACTCATGTGAGGGGGGAAAGGTTACCTCAGGTTTCTTTCCCTCATACATGTGTACCCTCGTGTCAGGGACAGGGGGTTCCTCTGTGATATGCAAAACCTCTTTTATTGCAATGATCATATATCTCATACATATAGCCAATTTTGGCAGTAACTTTGCATCATCGTAGTCGACACTGGAGTCAGAATCCGTGTCGGTATTAGTGTCTACAATTTGGGATAGTGGGCGCTTTTGAGACCCCGAAGGTCCCTGCGACATAGGGACAGACATGGGTTGACTCCCTGGCTGTTCCCTAGCTTCAGCTTTGTCTAATCTTTTGTGCAATAAATTTACATTAGCAATTAAAACCTTCCACATATCCATCCAGTCAGGTGTCGGCGTTGTCGACGGAGACACCACACTCATTTTCTCCTCCTCCTCCCCCTGAAAGCCTTCTACCTCAGACATGTCGACACACGTGTACCGACACACCATACACACAGGGAATCCTCTTATCTGAAGACAGTTCCCCCACAAGGCCTTTTGGAGAGGCAGAGAGAGAGAGTATGCCAGCACACACCCAGCGCTATATGACCCAGGAAAAAACACTATATAAATATATGTTTACCCAGTAGCGCTGTTTGTACATATATATATATGCGCCAAATTATGTGCCCCCCCCTTCTTCAAAACCCTCTTTCACCGTGGATTAAGCAGGGGAGAGTCCAGGGAGCTTCCTCTCAGCGCTGTGCTGTGGAGAAAATGGCGCTGGTGAGTGCTGAGGGAGAAGCCCCGCCCCCTCGGTGGCGGGCTTCTGTCCCGCTCAAATATACTAAAAACTGGTGGGGGCTCTTTATATATACAGTGCCCAGCTGTATATATACCTATTTTTGCCAGAGAGAGGTTTATATGCTGCCCAGGGCGCCCCCCCTGTGCCCTGCACCCTTACAGTGACTGCCGTGTGTGAGGTGTATGGGAGCAATGGCGCACAGCTTCACCGCTGTGCGTTACCTCAGTGAAGATCATGAAGTCTTCTGCCGCCTCTGAAGTCTTCTTTTCTTCTCATACTCACCCGGCTTCTACCTTCTGGCTCTGTGAGGAGGACGGCGGCGCGGCTCTGGGACGGACGGCGAGGGTAAGACCTGCGTACCGATCCCTCTGGAGCTAATGGTGTCCAGTAGCCTAAGAAGCAGAGCCTTGAAACTCACAGAAGTAGGTCTGCTTCTCTCTCCTCAGTCCCTCGATGCAGGGAGTCTGTTGCCAGCAGGCTCCCTGAAAATAAAAAACCTAACAAATATACTTTCTGACAGGAAACTCAGGAGAGCTCCCTGTAATGCACCCAGTCTCCTCTGGGCACAGTAGGAAACTGAGGTCTGGAGGAGGGGCATAGAGGGAGGAGCCAGTGCACACCCATACCTAAAGTCTTTCTTAAAGTGCTCATGTCTCCTGCGGAGCTCGTATATCCCCATGGTCCTTACGGAGTCCCCAGCATCCTCTAGGACGTAAGAGAAAATTACTATTTAAACTTGATTTTGTATTTTTGTTAAAAAAATTATATTATAAGGTTAAAATAGCTGTTATTTACCTAATTTGATTATAAAAATCAACAATTTTGCAGACATTTTTGGAAAAAAATATTGCCCAGTTAAGTGGTTAAACCGTCCTGAACTGCAATGGTGGAGATTTGGAAAGTCTGCTTATGGTATCAAGATAAGTAGGATGAGGGAATCAAACAACACAGGGCTAAGGATGGATGATTGCACAGAGTAATGGCCAGTACTCGCCATACCTGAGGCGGAACCCTAATGACCATCAAGTCGTTATGGGGACTCCTCTTAAACTGTCTGGCTCTTTATAAGTACTAAGATTCTGAAAATGTTGACATGTTGCCTATCCAGATTTTAACATTGTCGACATCATATCTGTTGAAATGATTTTGTCAATCTAATGACTACATCCCAATAGCAATAATATTTTGAAAATGAATATCCTAATTAACAACACAACTATTAGTAAACTGCTGATATGAACTTTCTTTTGTTATAAAAAAAAATTATATTGTATAATAATTTAATTTCAATGCTGGCTGCACACATTGCAATATCTTAAATTAATCCATTTTCTCTTACATTGTGCCCTGTGGTAATCTGATTGAAAAATATGATCATTCTGAAATATGTTGGTAAATGCGGTGGGAAGATTTTTGTGGATTACCACTTTTAAGGGCCCCATACACTAACACGACATGTCCGACCGTCATGTCGCAGCCTCCCAGGCGCAGGATCGGCCAAGATACATCGTATGCTGTCCTTTTGCATATGATGTATCTTGCGCGATCCCAGCCATGCCTGCGGGAAACGACATATCACGAGTGCAGCACTAACGACCTAGGGGAGCTGATTCGACCCTCACGGGAATGCGCATCGGATTGGATCGGATCGGAAACACCTCCAAAATGCTCAATGCCCGAAATTGGATGAAATCAGGCATTATCGTTCTAGTGTATGGGGCCCTTAAGTCTGCGTGTACTTCATCCTCTGACTGCACTAACTGGTCCCTGTAACAGAAACAGAGTTACAGTAAAGAATGGTCCCCCATTGGGTATGCGGTTAGCATACCGAATGTCAGGATCCCGGCAGTCACAATACAGACACTGGGATCCCGGCATTCGGTCTGCTAACTGCATACCGGTTTAACCTATGAAAAGGTGAGCTGTACATGCATACAGTTTTTTCAGGACTCACATGGATTAAGCATTCATACTATTGGACTTTTCCTTGAATTAAGAATTAATCTTATTTACAGTGCCAGTTGTTCGGTATGTGTAAGAAACCTTATACTGGTGCAGTAATGTGAACAGCTCGCTGCAAAACATTTGACTGTCACTGGCATTTTTAATTCTTGTTTCCAGTCATATGGTAGCTGTATAATTAATAAACATATTGAAAAATCATTGTATTATTAACTTAAAAACGTTTTCCTGCAGTGTGACAGGACAGATATCTTCATGTATTGACACACAAATCATCTGCCCATGCATTTACAGTAGTAGTCAAAAATTATACAGCCAAAATCTAGTTTATACGTCTTATGAGCATCGAGCTGACTATTATCGATGATAGTTCATCATGTATAGTCAGTTTTTCACATATAGGGGCCAGGTTCTCAGTACAGCACATTTTTATAGCTGCTGTCTGTAACATTTTATGTATTTGGAGTAGTCATCTATGTCAGTGATTTATCATGCTGTGTGTACAGAGAGATAGAGACTTCATGAGTGTCATGCCTCTTGTAGGGAAAATAAACACGGACAGACAGTTTGTGTGGACCATTGAGAGGCAAGAAACAATTTTAGGTGCAAGCTTTAAGTGCATAATTCAACTGCAAAGCTACAGAAACCAGCTAATAGTAGAACGCAGCATTACCTTGGGCATGCCACCACCCTTTGTAGTTTAGTGTTTTCTCTGGAAAACCCTGGGAGATAAATGATCAGGCACTTGCAAAGGAGTATTAGAGCAATAAAAAAACAAAACAACAACACCAGGGCGCTAGCAGTACCCTCTGAAATGTGGGGTAATGGAGTAAATGGACAAAAATTTACATGTGTTTGTTAAGACTGTACAGAGTATATTATGCAGAATAGTTTGCCCATAAAGTGATGGTCCTAAATCAAATGTTTTTCAATAAGTGGATGTATATTTGAAATTGTTTAAAAGTAAAATAACATTTTGCATAAACATGTTCTCTAAATAACATACAGTCACATCTTAAACAGTCAGTTGATCTGGTTTTAAACATCCAACAAATACTGTACTGTATATCAAATAAACACAGTAAAGCTTTTTTAACATGTAACAAGTAAAAAGGCAACTATTTAGTCTCAATGGTCCAGCTTTCTAATCATGAAAAGTTCCTTCATATATCAGACTAATATAGTCTATAGTTAAGCATCGTATTATAAAGCAGTAGCTGTGTTTTGTATCTTAATAAGGTGGCTTTGTTGGGTGTAACTGCAATAGTAAATTGTACGCACATGATGGCATTGCTTATCCCTCTACGTACATTGAAGTTGCAAAAATATGCACACATTTACAAAAGATACAAACATTTATACTGTATCTGTCCCACTATTGTTAACATCTAAATAAGGATGTTATGAATGAAACTAAAGGCCTCCATACATCAGTGATGTATTGGGACAATTTCCCTATTCTCCGACGGCCAGATCGGGAAATCAGGAATATGAAATATATTGAAAAATCGTGATTCTCAGATCTTGACTGTTTTCAGTAAGGATCGGGGAATGAGGCATTTATAACATGTTTCATTTTTCTGCTTCCTCGACGGACCACCGTCCATTGCTGGTTGCCAATCAGTGGATCAACGGTGCCGGCAGATCAGGGAACTGTGGCTGATGTATGGGGTCTTTAAGACTTGACTATTTACAATCAGAAGTGTGCTTTGTACTCTCAGAATGAGAGCTGCTACACCCTATTATGCTTCAGAGATGTGTCTTCTACAGCCAGTCACAAGTGCTCAATTTGTTTCAATGAATGCAGAGCTAAGATGACTTGATGCTTTTGTTGAATAAAAATTCTTCGTTCAAAGGTAAAACTAAACAAAGTTTTTGCATATATTTGAAATGTATTAGGTATGCTGCAGGGGCTTGCCTTTATAAAGTTTCCAAGGACAAGATCAATGGATACCAGAAAAATTAAAGAAGTTATAATTTATAATAATGTTTTAAAGTATATTAGTGAAACAACTTCATAAGTGCATATAGTACATATTAATAAGCATCAGATGCTGATCTGCTGAAATCGCTATGGAGAGATTTCAGTACATCAGCGCATGCGCATACGCATGTACACGCATTCATAGGTCTTAAACTGCATTCTCTTCAGAACGCAGTCTAAGACCTGGAGGGGGTAGGAATGGGGCGTCGATGCTCTGTTTAAGGGGCATGGTCCGGACCGTTGCTTGGGCAGGTCACTGCAGCTGTGTGATGTCACACGCAGCCGGAGCTATCAAAAAGAGGGTGGGTAACCATCTGCCTTCACAGCTATGTTGCGTAGGCATGGGGCAACCCTAATCATATGAGTGCATCGCTGTATAGTGATGCGCTCGAATTTTAGCGGGGGGGGGTGGACCCAAAATGCGCGGGGCGGCCCCCCGCATGTTCGCGAAAAGAGTTGTAGTTGTGCTACCTTTAGCAAAACTACAATTCATGCTGAATTAGGCCTTTGGCCCACTAAAGTCCACCAAAGAGGAATCCAGGAACCAGTAGAGTTAGAATTTACATTAAAAATTTTCAACCATTTTTAAATAAAAAGTATTCTATTAAGATGCAAAAATAGCTTAATATTTGTATTACTGTAATGTCTTATTCTAGCATATCAATTTTATTAAATTATAATAATGCATCAACAGACTAAAAAAAGTATGTGTCCATAGACATGCAAATCTGTAGAAGCTTATAACCAAGGGTAAAAATGTCATTAAATAAACCACGTAAAATAACTTGAACGATTTCAAAGCCTTCATTTTATCAGTTCTGTGTAAACACATTAAAAATGAAATCCAAATTGTCTCTCTTTGGGCGAAATTCAAATCATCACCACTTCCGCGTCTAAATTAACTTGTTTGATAGCTTTGACCTTCAGTATTTCTGGGTTTGAACTATGAAATTTAGAAACGTATTGGAACATTGTAATTGTCAACCTTTATATTATGATAAGACAGTATCAATCTTTAAAAGTGGCAAAAGTTTTTACAATGTTTCTGAAATTTTTAATGATTAGACAGGAATACTCAGTGGTATCATAAGAAGTTTCCCTACTTTTATAATCCAACATATCAAGCATAAAGTAATTATATTCAAGCATCTATTCAATTACAAACTTTGATAACAATGGGGGTTATGGGGGTGAAGAGAAAAAGAAGTGACCTTTGTTGGGAGCACTCGCTCTCGGAACCAATATTGAAATTAATTTTTTTGTAAATTGTATTATAATGATGAAACAATTTTTGTAGAGATTGACATTTCATTGCGGATATGCAGATATATGACCTCATACGAGCTATACGTTTGTGTTGTGAACAATTTTGGTGTTAAAAGTTAATTTTGGGGCTCTGGCCATTACGGCATAGGCATTACCTCAAATTTACACTTGGCTCTCCGAGCATGGTTTCATGTAGATTAAAAGGCAACAAAGTATCTTGTGTGCTTAAACTGTCACAGAGTGACGATACTGGGCATCTATCTCAGCACCCATTCTTATAGATACAAATTAATGTGTCAGTATATTTATCTTTTCCTTGGACACTAAATAAGGTTCAAACAATGTCGCTGTAAATAACAGTATCTGAACACAGAGTGCAACTGTATCAGCCAGCCTAAAAGTGTTTGTCTGAGCACTTATTTTTCACAGGCATATATTTATACTTATCTTGTATAATTTTCTGTAATTTTAGAATTCCTTTTTCTGACTGAGTCGCACCTGGGGATAAATACTGAGACGGACTACTTGCGCTGTGTTAAAAATTCACATCAAGGGTATCTCTGTACTAACCTTCGTGCTAAAAGTCTGCCTATCTTTTTTCAAACTGAATTACTGTACTCTGCCCTCTCTCATTCCCCGTCCTATACCGAACATGTTGGCATGACGGGAGAACAGCAGAAGGGTTAGACTGCTACAGTTCCAGTTGCTTTTTTCAAGCTCTCTGCTCAAGTCCCATTGCGGACTTCGTTAGTAGTTATTACTTGCAAACCTGTAATTTCTCAGGTCGCACGATAGGGAGACTTTATCAATAACAGATATATAAATCTCACTAGATCTCTGTGTATTATTTTGACTACGCCTACATAAATACAAACCTCATTGATGTACCTTCCAAGTGATGCTGTTATGTACATCTGATGGCGCTGTCATGCATATATGAAACACAAACCGTGTTACACAAACCTATATTGACCAGATGATTTAAACCCCTGTATACCTTGAAAATTGGGTTACAAATTAGTGCAATGACGGTCAATAATAATAAGGCACTATATTTATTATTTTTATAGTTTTTGTTAAACAATCTGCACAACAGCCGCATCCTATGTCCTTCGATCATACATAAACCTACTACCATACCACACTGGGTATGCCCAATCCCGCCTGATCCTGGCAGCAATACAGTGTTGGGCCTGGTCAGTACCTCAGTGGGAGACCACTAGGGAATATCAGGAGTTGTAGGTTATTGACAGTATCAGATTGACAACAAGGCTGACTTTGCAGGTGTATGATACATGTTTAGTAGATTGGTAATCAATCAAATCTATCAATATATTCACAGTAACAGCTGACTGTGTGGTTCACGCTTAATGTAGCCATTTTTTTATAGTCATCACATAATTTCTACATTTGACGGTGTACCTATATTTTATTGAAATTTGTCACCATTAAAAGTTAAATTTTAATTGTTTCATCATTACAATACAATTTACAAAAAAATCTATTTCAATATTGGTTCCGAGAGCGAGTGCTCCCAACAAAGGTCACTTCTTTTTCTCTTCTCCCCATATTCAATTATGTCTCCGGACCTACGGGACCACCACTGGCAATCACCTTTTAATCTATCCAAAAAAGATTTTTCTTAATGATAGATGGTGATTAATTAAAGACTTAGGTCTTAACTGTCGGTTTTCTCGGAAACCCTACCATATATTTTGTTACTTATTACACACTACATAGCCCTGTGCGGTATCCTTAACCCTTTCCTTCATATAACAAATGGGGGTTATTCAGAATTGTTAGCAAACCAAAAAAGTTAGCAAGTGGGGAAAACTATGTTGCACTGCAGGTGGGGCAGATATAACATGTGCAGAGAGAATTAGATTTGGGTGGGTTATATTGTTTCTGTGCAGGGTAAATACTGGCTGCTTTATTTTTGCACTGCAATTTACATTCACTTTAAACACACCCTACCCAAATCTAACTCTCTCTGTGCATGTCATATCTGCCCCACTTGCAGTGCAACCAGTGGCGCACACAGGGGGGGGGGGGGGGGTTCCGAGCACCCAGAAACCCCCCTCCACCAAAAATAATAATAATTTTTTTGAGTGTGCTGTCTTTCTGGTGGCGCTTGTAAGTGCTAAATAAAAGTTTATTTTATTTTAATTATAGTATATATATATATCCATGTGCATACATACAGTATATACACATGTATATACATACATATGAACACACACACACACACACACACACACACACACACACACACACACACACACACACGATATATATACATGTGTATATATACATGTACTGTATGTATATATATGCATGTTTCATATGCTATGTGCATATATATGTATATGTGTATATATATATATGTGTATATATATATATGTGTATATATATATATATATATATATATATATAGCACAGTACTTGGTCTGGCACTCCTCGTTCTCGCAGGGTAACGGCTCCGGTGCCCTCCCTGAGCAAACAGGCTCTGTATAGATTGGTGGAAGGCGGCACTCAGGAGACTTTCACAAATGTAGAAAAACGTGCTTTAATGTGCGTCTACATTTTTCGGGAGTCACACTCCCTTCCTCGGGACACAGCAAAAACTTTGTTTTGCTGTGTCCTGAGGAAGGGAGTGTGACTCCCGAAACTGTCAAGAGTGTACCTTATTCCCAACTTTTGAGAGTATGTAAGATCAATAGTAATGTACATGAGAGGGATAAGCAATTGGATGAAATGGAATCTAGACTACTTGCTAGAGGCTATCCACGACAATTACTGTTTCAGGCCAGAGAAAAAGCCATTAGCAAAAATAGGACCGAAAGTTTGAAACCAAAGAGTGCCAAAAAATTGGGTGATGTCATTCCCTGGGTATGTGAATTCAATGCATTCAGTAACCACGCACAAAAGCAGGTAAAAAAATGATGGCCCCTGGTATCAAGTGACCCGGATTTGCCCGTGTTCCGCCATCAAAGAGTGATGCCTAGTTATGTGAAAGGGCGGAGCATTAAAGATATGGTTGTTAAAACTGTCATGGCAAAATTCAAGGAGATTCCAAAGCATTTTTTGCAACGTAAGAACGGTTGCTTCAAATGCACAGGTTGTACCACTTGTTCACACATGTCGGTGGGAGATAGCATCACGCATCCTTGTTCAGGTAAAAAATTTCCCATCAAATGGCCTTTAACGTGTACCACCAAATTCGTAATTTATGCCATCATATGTCCGTGTGGTAGATACTACATTGGCAAGACCGACTGCCAGTTTAAAACCAGGATGGCACATCATAGGTTGGCTATTCGGAATGCCCTTGCATCAGGCAAGGGGGATCAACCTGTAGCCAAACATTTCTTGGAATTTAGACATACCATGGCCACTTTCAAGCACAGAATCATAGACCACGTGCCTGAGTCTATGCGGGGTGGCGATAGAGGTAAAAAACTCTTACAATTAGAGTCTATGTGGATTCATAGACTAAACACCCTTAGACCTGTAGGTCTAAATGACAATCTAGGTCTTATCAATTTTATTTAATGGAGGTTGAGATTCCCTAAAATGGCCTAGTGACGTGATATCCATTCCACAATCCCTGAAGATTTTCAAATGATAGGGTTTGGGCATTCTATGGGCATTGTGAGGGCGCCAGTCTAGATAAGGGATATTAATTTAAGGTAGGACAGTAATATAGAATAAAACAGTAAATAACAGAAAAAAAACAGGAAAGCTGCTATAATCTTAACATCAAGCTCTAGGTACCAGTGACAGTTGTGTATTGCTATGTGATTCTTCATGAATATATAGTGGGTTAACAATGTTTCGTGGTGTAGCCATTAGGTTGGTTCATCTATTTATTATTTAGTATTTTTAATTTTTTTCACATTTTGTTTATATTATGTCAAAAAAGCTTTTTTTATGTGCACATTTTTATTGACCTGGCATCAAGTAATGAGAGCACTTTAAGTCAGATATTGTTTTTATGATACTGAGTCACTTTGTAACATTGAATAGTCACACTAACTGATGTAATCAGCAAGGTCCACGGCACTGTATTACTAAGTTTGTTTACATGCTCCTCTGTTGCCAGGCAGCGTGGCCATGGACGCGCCTCCAGACGCCGGCGCGTCACTTCCGCTGAGACGCCTGAGATGACGGGCTGGACGCCGGGACGGTGCAGCCAGCGGCACACGCAGGAGGGGATGTTCCTATGGGGGGGTAAGTTCTATTTAAGCACATTGTTTATTGTTAAGCACTAATCCCGACGAAGGGGGAGACCCCGAAACGTTGATATGCACTATTACAATTTTTAGTTGTTTCAAGACTCTGAGTGCCGCCTCATCTTTCCATGTTGTTATCCATATGGTTCTTGTACCTGGAGGAGGGCACCTGAGCAAGCCAGCCCCATTGCCGGGGCAGTGCCCAGTGCCGGAGCATAAAATAGTTTTTATATATATATATATATATATATATATATATATATAAAAATTTCCACAGAAAGAGCCGCATCACACTTCCAAGTCAACATATAGGTGCCAGGTCGGATAAATGATATAATACTGTCCTTAAACCAGAGAATCCAACAGGAACCAAGCTTAGGATAGACCAGCACACTATTCAGCCATGAAAAAATATTTTTTATCTCATGAAAGTGCAATATCCAAATGCAAACATTCAGCACAACAGAATTTTAGCAGCAAAGTACAATAAGTGATGATATACTCAACATCCCAACAGCTGTTTCGTCTGCCTTCATCAGGGGAATAATAAGTCCAGCATATTGCATAAGCACTGCTCGTCCTGCAGTGCAACAAACTAAAGTGTCATGTGCCCAAAAGCTGCATTACACAACCAACCTATTTAAACCAGTGCATAATTACCTGATTGCCAGCAGCCCCCGCCAGCCACACATGGGTAACAGGCTGACATCAGTCGGATGCACCGTTGTGAGCCTCGCGCCAATCGTGATGTCAGAGAACTGGCGTGCCCACATCTCCCCGCGCATCAGCTCCGGGCAGCGTCCTCATGCCACTCCCCCTAGAGAGACTAAGCCCACCAGGTCCTCCCATAGACGATGCCGTCCCCCAAACGCATCAAATGATGCACAGGAGGCGGCACCCATCCTAGACAGGCTGACTGTCCCGAGAATTACGGGACCCGAGAGCCTGTCATGCACATTCATGAGATAAAAAATATTTTTTCATGGCTGAATAGTGTGCTGTTCTATCCTAAGCTTGGTTCCTGTTGGATTCTCTGGTTTAAGGACAGTATTATATAATTTATCCGACCTGGCACCTATATGTTGACTTGGAAGTGTGCTGCGGCTCTTTCTGTGGAAATTCATATAACCAAAGTAACGGACAGTTATCATTTGGACTTGGAGGTGCACCAGAAAGATTAGAAAATATTTTTTGCATTTTTTTTTTTACTATTTTTGATTTTTTGATTTTTATTATTTTTTCTGATTTATTTTTTTCAGTGCTTTTTGTTTGGGTAATGGATCTAGACGCAAATTATATTACTGGTACTAAACGTTTCTTAGATAAAGAGGTTTCTAAGATCATATTTTCCTCTACTGACCAACTAGCTTTTGACATTGACACCCCGACGGAAATAAATGCTGATTTGCTGCGACTGCGTAAAAGACTTGTTGAATTAGAATTGCATAGTTTGACCATTTCGCAATATCATAAAGAGAACTTAATCCCTTGTGGATTCAGGATTAAAAATCAACCAACGTTGGGTCGCAGCAATAAAGATTTTTGCCGTCAGTGGTGTCAAATACTAAATCAGTGCAGTTTTGACCTGATGGTATTGGTAGTTCAGCAGGTGAATTTGGATATCGAAACTGTGAAAAAAGATTTTGACTTGTGAATCGACAGGTTTGGACATCTTGAGGGCTGATACTTCCTATGGATGGTTAACTAAACTGGAGGAAGCGGTTTTAGCTTTCAAAAGGGATTTGTTGACCTTCAAGAAATCCAAATATAGAAAAGTGAGAGAGGACTATCGAGATCGAGTGTACCCCTGGCTATTTACTCAATCTAATAGATGGCCCTGGAGAACAGCCCAAGGCTTTCGAAAAAAATCTGAGATCTTATTCACTGACATTCAGGGGCGGATTTATTAAACTCGGTGAAGTGATAAAGTGGAAGGTGATAAAGGACCAGTCAATCAGATCCTAACTACCATATCACAGGCTGGGTTTGAAAAATGACAGGAGCTGACTGGCTGGTCCTGTATCATCTTCCAATATATCACTTCACGAGCTTAATAAATCTGCCCCTCTGTCACATACATCCCAAAGTGACTCCGATCACTCGAGTCATCAGAGAGATTCTTTGTTAGGGGAGAAGACCTTTACAAGGAGCAAAGCAAATGGCAACAAGGATATAAGGGACCCTGCAGGAGCGGGGGGATCAGGCGCAAAGGGCACCGGAGGGAGGAATTACAAGGGGGGGGGTTTTTTGGAAATAACCATTTTCAATTTATCCAGCTATAGTCCTTCAGTAGTAGAAATGGCTGTACTTTCAAAGGGGCTTACATTTGTACAAACTCACAAACAGAGCATGTTTGACTGTGAAGTTGAATTGTATAAATTTTTTGTCAACTTAGACTTAAAGACTTTTTTTCTAAAAAGAGTGATGTGAATTGGGTATTAAGTCACTTTAAAGCTCCCAGTAATTTTGACCCACCCTCTTCTAATTCTGCCATTGAGGTGTTTATGCGCCTGGTCAAGAAAGATGTTCTACCCAGTGTCCAGAACACTAGGATCAAGAATTTCAATATGACTAGATCTGAAATACTTGCTATTAAATCCTTATGGGATAACATGAATATCATCATCGTCCCTACCGATAAGGGCGCGGGGGGGGGGGGTGATATTGAATAGAAGTGATTATGTAAGCGAAATCCTTTGACTATTGGCGGATAGCCAGTGTTCTAAACAGCTTAGTTTTGATCCAACGAATCCTTGGACGCCTTTGAGCTACACTTTGCCGATAGTGCATAAATGTTTGCATAAACCCCCAGGGAGACCTATCATCTCCTCCAGGGGCTCTTTATGTCAAACATTATCACAGTTTGTAGATTTCCATTTGCAGCCTGTTGTACAATCCACACATTTGAATTACATCAAAGATATCCAAGGGACTCCACCTCTAGCGGTTCTGGTAAAGTTGTTTGGCAAGACTGCGCTGTCAGTCCACTTCCACACAATCCACCCATCTGCATATCCAGTTTACCATATAGGAACGGACCACATCATTATAGGCAGTTAAATTGAGACCCTCAGTTTTTAATTTATCCGACACATGAGCTTGGTATATATTTTTTAATGTGGCATAATTTGCTATTATATTAAATGTGAAGTTTCTATCACTCAATCCTTCATATGTGTTATTATCACATTAGCGCTGCTATTTTTTGTTTCTTCTACTTTGTTATTGTTTGGGTGTGACTACCCCACCAGGTTTAGCAGCAGCATTAGAGTTGCAGCACTGCCAGCGCCCGGTCATATACCTTTTGGTAAAAGTTGTTTTTGCGTTCCACATAGTCCAGATCGGGCAGCATGGGCTGCTTCTCTAATTTTTCGGACAGACTCAGTAGGCGACAAGGTTACCTTGCAAAATGGGATAATTCTGTAGATAATAGAATAGAGAATCATGATGATCAATTAAGAGGTGATTTTTTAAATTAGAAGATCTGTTGAAATCAGAAATAAAACACTGGTTGGATACAGTAAATATGCAAAAGTACATAGATAAAAAGATTGTACCTAGGGGTCTTAGACTCTCCAAACCCTCCATTTTTAAGGATAATGTAGAATACCAAAAGAGATGGGACTCTACATTAGACCGCTGTTCACTGGCTTTGATAGGGATAGTAATTGACTATAGAACAGAGAAGCTAAACAGCATTGAGACAGAGATTGAGACTCTAAAAACTAAATTAAAACTACATAGTCAGAGTAATGAGTACAAAGAAAGAGATATAGCAGCAGTTACAGAGAGGGTTAACAAATTTGAGCAAACTATATTAGAGACAAAGTGTAAAAAATTCCAGCGGGATGTGGAAGACTATAGAACTGATAGTGTTAGGTCTTACAGACAAAATAGGAGTCAGAATTATAAGGATCTGCCCAATAACAACCTCTCATTTGTAAGACATGAACAACCCCAGAGGTATAGAGGGGGGGTGGGGGGGAGAGAGAAAAGAACACAAGGAGATACTCCTAAGTTCACTCAGAGAAATAGAACCCAACCTAGGAAACACTCCCAGGAGTGGTGTGAGCATGAAACACCACGAAACAAGTTCCATGAGGATGATTTTTCCTCTACTAGGAATAGAGAGTTGGGAGCAAGGCCAAAATCTGACACCACACAATCATCAAGTAATTTTTTAGAGCAACGAAAGAGGAGATTACAAGATCCAGACAGGGAGTGGCAGAAGGAAATAGGAAGGAAAAGAAGAAATGTCAGTTTCGAGGAAGACGAGGAGGTAGGAAAGAAGTATATAAGAAACTAAAGAAAAATAGGCGCCTATCTCAGGAAAAGAGTATATTTAATCTTTCATCCAATTGACAAAGAATGAACTGCAAGTACTTAATAAGGGCCTTAAATTTTCACCATCTGCTCCACCGAATATTTTTAGTTTATTCGTGGAACTTAATCGGTTTGTCAGGACACTGTGCCGTAAGAAATACTTTGCTAAACAAACCCTTTTGAGAAATAGGGAAGAGGCATCACCTATAGTCCTCGATCAAGAGGATTTGGGGGCTTTGGAGACTCTTTCAGACCTCCTAAGTGAGAGTTCTGAGGAGGGTCCAAAGTCCATGAAACTTTTTAATATTAATGGTAAGAATGAATTAAGAAATAAATCGCAGTTCTATCCGATTAAATCAAAAGGGTCAAGTATTGATAGTTTCTACAAAACTTTGGATGATTTTAAGAACTTGTGCTCCAAACCATCTGATCCACATAAAGGTGATAATATGAATAAGTGGGAGAGACAAGCAATTCGTAGGTTAATGAAGGACAGCTCTATTATAATCAAACAAGCGAACAAGGGGGGTGGGCTTGTTATACAGAACAGGTCCGATTATATTACCAAAGCGAAAAGACAGCTTGATAATCCTGAATTCTATAAAGCCCTATTTAAGGATCCAACTACTGTATATTTATCAGAACTTCATGATCTTTTGGATCTCGCTTTGCTTGATGGTCTGATCTCCAGGGAGGAATTTAGTTTTTTATATAATACACACCCCACGGTGCCTATTTATTACCACCTCCCTAAAATCCACAAGTCACTCACATCACCCCCTGGTCAACCCATAATTTCTGGTGTGGGTTCCCTCACTTCTAATTTGTCACATTATGTTGATATTTTTTTTACAGCCACGTGTTTCTATGCTTAAATCGCACATTAAAGATACCACGCACTTTTTGAATCTAATTAAGGACATCGAGTGGAGAGATTCTTATGGATTTCTCACGCTCGATGTCCAAAGTTTATATTCCAACATTCCACATGACTTGGGTATTAATGTAATAGCAAAGAAATTGAGTGCTGATGATGATCTCACTGGTTTACATCAACAATTTATTCTAGATTCTATACGGTTCATATTAGGGCACAATTATTTTTTATTTTTAGACACGTTTTATTTACAGGTGATGGGGACGGCCATGGGAACCAGGTTCGCGCCCAGTTATGCCAATCTCTACATGGGCGAGGTCGAGGCAGGAGCATCATAGAGAGCCCTAATCAGGCGATAAGACCACACATGGACACCCTTCCATACAAGAAGGAAGAGGTTAGTGAGTAAAAGGATCCTCAAATCAGGTGCCTGTGGACTTAGGAGAAATACCGTTATCAATGGTAAGTTCTTACCATAACATATATTTCTCCGGCAGGGTCCACAGGTTATCCACAGGATAGCAATGGGATTTCCCAAAGCAATTTAGTGGTGGGGATGCTCCTGATTGGACAGGAGAATCCTTCACCCGAATTCAGCGTCATGTGAGGCAAAGTTATCCAAGGCATAATGTCTAATGAATGTGTTAATGGAAGACCATGTGGCTGCCTTACATATCTGTTCTGCAGAAGCACCACGTTGTGCTGCCGATGATGGATGTACCTTATGAGTAGACTGAGCAGAGACATTAGCCGGAACAGAGAGATCAACCTGAGACTATGCTTCTGAAATCGTCATCCGAAGCCATCTTGCCAGTGTCTGCTTATCAGCAGGCCATCCTCTCTTGTGAAATCCTAGAGAATGAAGAGAGAATCTGTCTTTCTGATGGTACTGGTACAATCCACGTAGATCCTTAATGCACGGACCACGTCCAGCGATGCATCTCCCGCAGAAAGGCCCGGTACCTGGAAAGGTGGGACTACAATTTCTTTATTAAGGTGGAATTTAGACACGATTATGCCCAATTTATGAGCCACCCATGGTTCTGCAGACATGTTATTGTCTGTCAGAGTTGACATAAGAGCAACTCCTGCGACTGTGCCAGGATTAAAAGATCGTTGAGGTATGGAAAAATTCTTATCCCCTGCTGGCGGAGATAAGCTGCCATTACCACCATAATCTTGGTAAACACTCTGGGAGCTGTGGCTAACCCAAAATGTAGGGCCTGGAACTGAAAATGCTGTTGGGGGATAGCAAACCTGAGATAGCACTGATGGGACTATGCTATAGGAACATGTAGGTAAGCATCCGGTATATCTAGGGATTCCATATAATCCCCTGGTTCCATGGCCAAAATGATGGAATGTAACATCTCCATGTAAAACCGAGGTACCCAAATGTATTTGTTCAGTACTTTGAGATTGAGAATGGGCCGAAAAGACCCATTTGGCTTCTGAACTAAAAACAGGTTGGAGTAAAACCCCTGTCTTCGTTGCGCAGGAGGAACTAGAATGACTACTCCGGAGTGAAGCAATTTCTGAACTGCCTCTAACAAAGTCCTGGCTCTCATCTCTACCTGAGACAGGCTGGTACAAAAAAACCTTCAAGGAAGGTAATTCTTGAAGGTAAAAGCATAACCTAGAGATACCGTTTCCTGCACCCAAGCATCTGTTGTAGACTGCTGCCAGATCTGTCCAAACTGAAGAAGTCGGACCCCACCCTGTAAAAAGTTGCCCATTCATTGCATAGTGTATCAGACAGTTGCTTGGCATCAATATACAGATGTGTCCACTTACATCTTTGCTAATTTGCTAAATTTGGCACAACATGCCAAACATGGCTAAGGTGTTTTGCATGAGTAACGAGTGGATGGATTTTTTAATTTTTGTTTGCCATAATAGAATATGTATAAAGTAACATATTAAAGAAGCAAGTTAAGAAAAATCACAAGGCATGGCTAAATCTCTGAGTCTATAGTATGTTAAACCAAGTCATACATGGCCGGATATAGCAAAGATGTATGTGGACACATCTGTATGCTTGTCTGTTGACAGGGGAATCATGAAAGACCATGGTGTCATAAGCTGTCATCAGTGCTCGACTAAGGTCATGCGATTGAGTATCCAACAATTTGCATTTTATAGAAATATATTCCAGAATATGTCCACGAACAACCGGTTTTGAAGCCAACCAAAACAGGTTTATGTCATCAGCATGTGCAATATTATCATCTACATAATTAAGAAAGGTTTGAGTGAGAAATGTGCGGAAATCTGAAGAGTGTCCTAAATAAGCAGGAAATCACCAGTTATAAGATCGGGAATAGGGGAATCTAGGGTGATAGTAATCCAAATCGGGGCACGATCGGAAAGTAAGATAGGTTCAATCCGAGATTCAACAACATGGTGTAGTAAAGTGTCAGAAATCAGCCAGAAATCTAATCTAGAGGAGTAGTGGTGTGGATGGGAATAAAACGTGTATTCACAAGCAGCCTTATAACGAAGTCTCCAAGGGTCAGAGAGCCTTAAGGAAGAGGGTAGTAGTGACTAGGATGTCGGAGTGGTAACACAAGAGGAACCAGGCGAGGCAAATCTGTCCAGACCTACCAACTGAACACAGTTAAAGTCTCAACCCAGAATAATTTCCCCCTCTGCCCATCCCTGCAACTTGGAATAAATCTCAGAAAAAAATGGTACATTAGTGCCAGTAGGGGCGTAAATATTAGCTATAGTGTAAACATTACTATGAATCTTTATTTAAAAAAATAGATAACGGCCTTCTTGATCAACTAAGCTATCAAGGATAGTAGAAGGGAGGGATCCATGGAGGATTGTCAAAACGCCTCTGTGCTTAGTCATAAAAGAGGCCGCCCTATACTCCCCTGTCCAGGAATCATGTAATATATTGGGATCAGTAATCTAGTCTACCAGTGAGTTTCCTGCAATAAAACTATGTCAGGCTTCAAATGTTTTTCAAATAGGTAAGTATCTTTTCCCTCTTAATAGGGGTATTAAGACACTCAACATTCCAAGATAATAGCTTAAATTGTGACTGTATTGTCATGGTAGAGGTGGGGCGGACAGCATTTAACCTATTCCCACCCTAGGCCAAATCACAATAACAAAATGCCAAAAGAACCGATCCCAGCCCGTCCCAATGAGCAGGCTGTGATGGAGCAACAAACACTGAAGGCAGTGGAAGGTTAAACATATTCCTGCAATAATCTGTGTAGCATGTGTGTGATTAGCAATAGAACCATCACTCAAATACCAAAACATTTTTAACTTTATAAGAACCCACACAGGTGCTCCCCAGAGTTGCATCAGTATCTAGAAAGGATGCGACAAAGTGCATAAGGAGATAAACCATAGATACAAGTCCATGGAGCACCGTATCCAATAATAATCTAATGAAAGATGAGAGGGGAGGAAAGGAGAAGTAGTCATAGGAATAGAAAAAAGGTGGTAGCAGTAGTAGAAAAAAAGGCGGAAAAAAGGGGAGAACAAAACACATAAGAAAATACTGGCATACAGTTGCCTGCGTCAAGCACTGAACATAGGGCCTAATTCAGACCTGATTGCTAGTAAGTGATTTTTGCACTAATGCATTAAAATAATCATCACCTACAGGGGGAGTGTACTTTAGCTGTGCAAGTGTGCGAATGCATGTGTAGCAGAGCTGGTGCAGCCCAGGACTTACTCAGCAGCTGCGATGACATCAGCCTGTCCGGGACCAGAATGGATGTCAGGAACCCTCCCTGCAAACACATGAACATGCCTGTGTTTTTCCAGACACTCCCTGAAAATGGTCAGTTGACACCCACAAAATCCTTCTTCGTGTCAATCTCCATGCGATCGCCCGTGCGAACGGATCCATCTCACAAACCCATCGCTGAGCGAAGATCCACTTTGACCAATGGTGATGCACCTGCACATTGCGATGCATACGCATGCGCAGTATGGACCTGATTGCCCGCTGTGCGAAAATGCACAGCAGCGATCAGGTTTGAATTACCCCCATTATTGCAACTGAACTTTGCGTACATAAGGTGAAGTATTCATAATATACATAACCTGTAAATCAAATCAATCAGGAACCTGAATGTGCTAAACAAAAAGGATAATTAATCAACTTGAAAAGGATATAAGTCAGTCAGCATCATCCATAACAGATGATTGAGCTGCAGCCAAAGATTCCACAAAGTTTCTGGCCACTTAAACAGAATCAAAGAAGTAGGATTTTCCATCACGAGAGACCCTCAATTTGGTAGGGTATAATAATGCAAAATGATGACCTAGTTCAAACAGGCACTTACAAATCAGTAAAAACTCTCATTGTTTTGTGGCTACAAGATAAGAAAAGTCTTGGAATAACAGAATCTTAGTGTCCTGGTACCAGAGATTAAGAAGTTTCCTGTAGGCATCTAGCAAACGAACCTTGTCAGTATAGTTAAGTATTCTCATGATGATGGGTCTAGGTCTGTCTCTGGTGGACTGGCAGTGGCCACGTTCTACCAGAATGGAGCCAGTATTCGAGACACAGCCAAGTTCCCTGGGCAACCATTGGGAGACCAGTTTCATAAGATCGGATGGTTTCACTGACTCAGGCAATCCAATAAAATGGACATTGTGTCTTCTTATATTCCTGTTTTCCAGATCTTCAAGTTTGTCCTGGAGGAACACCACCAATTTATCATGCTCCGCAGCCAAATTGTCCTCCAAATCAGAGATTCGTTGCTCGGTCTCAGAGATACAATGATCATGATCAGTTAACTGAGTAAGGGCTGAGTCCAGAGAATCCTTCAGGGGCGCCAGCTTTTGATCGAGTAGTGACAAGAGAATATTTGTGATTTTGTTTGTAGAAAAAGATTTGGCAGATTCCATAATGGTAGGAAGTGATGAAGTACCCCGAGGGCTGGAGATCTGGCTATGTGCCAGAGAAGGAGAGGAACTGTCAGTAGAGTTGTCACGGCTTTTACCCTTACCCGATTGGGTACCTCTGAGATTCCGTGGAGTTTTAGATGTGAATTTGTCCATAATAGTGGCAGCGCACGATCACTTGGGAGGTGCATAACAAACCAACAAAAGAAACGCAAGTAAATAAAACAGGAGTATAATATCCACAGGTGAAAATGTTGCCAGTGAAGTTCCACTAAATTAATTTTAATTAACATGTAGAAGTGAAAGCAGTGTTGTCACACAATGTATATGTTAGCAAAAAGAGTCAAATGAAAGATGTAAAAGTTACTGTAAAAAGGGTGCCACTCCAGGAGTGTGAAAACCAGTATTATGATAAACAAATAAAAAGCAGAGTAAAAAGTAGTCCAGGAGTAGTATGTTGGTCCTGTTACTCACCACTGTCCCAGACTTGATCCAAGGAAGGAGCAAACAAGGCATGCAATCCCCTCTGATGTGCTACAGTATGTCTGCAGATATGGACCAGCCAATATCTGCAGGTAGAAAGCAGCCAGATTAACTGAGGCCCGGAAAACACTGTAGGGGGCTCCCAAAATGGCCACCGAGAGGAAAGCACTGTGGGGAGGGTAACCTGGAGCCTTGCAGGAGGACACTGCAGTGCCGGTAGAGGAAGCCAGGAGAACCCACAGCCAGAGGAGTTCCACCGGGAGAGAGAGAGAGGCCAGCCGTGGAGCCGCGATCCTGGGCAGAACAGAGCGATATATTCCGCTGCCCTGGAGAGTCATGGCAGGTCCCCAGCACACTCAAGGTCCCGGCTTAAAGGGGGGTGGAGGGCCACAACCCGAAGAGATGGAATTACTGTCTCCTGGCTCCGCAACCACACACCATTGGTCCTGGTCACCTACAGCAGCAGGTAGAGCAAATTAGAGGGGCCAAGCATGCTGAAATAAAAGGTGTAAATGTAGATACAGCAGACGCCGGGTAGGAGCTATTCCAGGGCACGTCTTTCCCCACAGCTCACCAGGCCACTCCCCTAGCTCTCTTAATTTCTGAATCATCCTCATGTGAGGTACAGTGTTGAATGCTTTCGCAAAATCTTAAATGACCACATCCACAACATTGCCCAGGTCTAAGTTTGCACTTCATAAAAGTTCATTAAATTAGTTTGACATAACCTTTCCCTTACAAACCCATGCTAGTTCTTGCTAATGATCTTGAAGCAGCACAAGTACTCCTGAATGCTATCTCTTAATATACCTTCCAATATTTTCTCCACTATAGATGTCAGGTTTACCGGTCTGTAATTTACAGGATTAGATTTATTTCCATTTCTAAATAATGGCACTACATCTGTTTTTTGCCAGTCCCTAGTAACCATAGCTAGGGACTTGTAATTAATGTTAGCCCTTAAATAGAGGGAACATTGCCACAGGTAAGGACACCAACCCTGAGGAAGAGTCCACAAAGACTCAAAATGCGATGGTGTCATTTGCTCTTATCTGCTGGCATCTGGGTATCTTACTGGTAAATTTGGAGAGAACATTTCCGTGAGTGCTTCTATGACTGGGCTGGGAATAAGAAGGGAAGATTCTGGAATCTAGATCTTTGTCAAATTCCAAAGAATTGGACACCATTAGACTGTGTTGAGGTGGTTTCTTTGGAATTTGACAAAGATCTAGTGATTGTATGCACACCTTTAGACTGACTTTTTTATGCTCTTTTTAAGGGAGCTGTCACATTATGGTTCCAATTTACATTGTCACTACAATGCCTTATGAATTTTATTTTACAGAATTTTTTGTCAGGTTGTTATTTGTGACCATTTGTCTTTTATTCAGCATCATCACTGGCACAAAAATTGTTGAGGTGGTTATATTTTATATTCCTCAAAGTTATCTCTATCAATTGCAAGGGTGCCTGTTTCTGAAAATAAACTCCTCTCAGCATCATCACTGGCACAAAAAGTGTTGAGGTGGTTTCTTTGGAATTTGACAAAGATCTAGTGATTGTATGCATACGCTAGACTGACTTTTTTATGTTCTTTTTAAGGGAGCTGTCACATTATGGTTCCAATTTACATTGTCACCACGATGCCTTATGGATTTTATTTTACAGAATTTTTTGTCAGGTTGTTATTTGTGACCATTTGTCTTTTATTCAGCATCATCACTGGCACAAAAAGTGTTGAGGTGGTTTCTTTGGAATTTGACAAAGATCTAGTGATTGTATGCACACCTTTAGACTGACTTTTTTATGCTCTTTTTAAGGGAGCTGTCACATTATGGTTCCAATTTACATTGTCACCACGATGCCTTATGGATTTTATTTTACAGAATTATTTGTCAGGTTGTTATTTGTGACCATTTGTCTTTTATTCAGCATTTTTGTGATATTCATATTGTATATTTTCATTTTTATGTTTCAGGGGAAACCGTTTGGAGAATACCATCACTTTCCACAAAGCCTGCTGCAAAGAAAAGTTTGGTGTTAAGATCACAGATCAAGTTTTTACATATGGATACGGAGAACTTATGTGCTTTGAACTTTAACTTACATATGGAATAACTTTTTACAATATCTGTATTTTGGCTATTTTAACTTTTGTTGAATTGGCAGTGCCTTGAATGTGCTCACCCTTTCTATTTATGTTTATACTGTATTTGTGGTTGAGTACTATTTGTGAATACTCAGGCTGCCTTACTAGGGGTACCATTGCTTATTCCATATGTTATTGCTGCATTCTTATAGAGTGTTTATTCCATCCTTTATAGCTGGTTACACACCTGATTATCTTTGTAGCCTTGATTGACCAGTTTGTATTTGTCTTTCTTAATTACTCTCTGCATTTTCAATAAGTTTGTTCAATTTGGATAGTAAATCATTGCTGGGATTCTTCAATTGCAGATCAGACTCCACTAGAATTTTTTACCCACTTGTACAATAACCAATAGCATTTTGATTCGTGAACACTTTATACGTTGTTTAACTAGTTAAAGCAGAAATATTTATGTTTGCCTAAGGTACCAAAAATGGTTATATAGTCTAAATCTCCATGGACGAATAATGCTATTCGTCCATGCAAATACTATTCTACTTCTTCCTTTTACAAATGCAACAAAGCACTATAATATTCCTCAAAGTTATCTCTATCAATTGCAAGGGTGCCTGTTTCTGAAAATAAACTCCTCTCAGCATCATCACTGGCACAGAAAGTGTTGAGGTGGTTTCTTTGGAATTTGACAAAGATCTAGTGATTGTATGCACACCATGTTGTGTCAGACACTGGAACGTCATACATTAAATTGATCAAAGCAATCACTAGCAAATAAGAGAAAATATCAATTGAGTGTATCAAAACAAGCATAAAGTGATACACGTTATATAAAAGTATTATAAAGTACTTCAAAAGAAAGGCAGCACATGATGCCATGATAAAAAATGTCCAGCGGTGCAAAATCAAGATAACAGAAACGTAAATGTAAATGAGACTCACATATTTCAGCAGGAATTAGAAGAATCAGCACTGACTTGTTAATGAAAAAAAGTGGATTTGTTCAAGAGTTTTCAAAATAACATTCGCCATGTATTTCAGTCATATCCACGTTTCCATACACAGCTGACAGTATGTATAAAACTCTACATTAGAATCACGGCAGGTATATTTAAACCACTTCACAAATAATAGTTTACTCAAATGAAACCTTTTTACATTAACAAAGCATTTATTAAGTGTTCTATCATTCTGCCACATCTCCATTACCACCTAAATATGTATTTGAACCAGTTCAGATGTTCATATTGTAGGTATGGAAAACAGACATTAGTTATTATTTTAAAGTACCAACACTGGAGATATATCAAAGCATGGAGAAAGATAAAGTGAAAAAAAATAAAATACCAACTAATCAGCTCCTAGCTGTAATTTTTCAAACACAGCCTGTAAAATGACAGAAGCTGATTGGCTAATACTTTATTTCTCTCTGTGAGCTTTGATCAATCTCCCTTAGGTCTCACAGGTAAAAGCTTTAATGGGTGTAGTATGGTTTGCCGGCGGTCGGGGTCCCGGCGACCAGCACACTAGCACCGGAATCCCGACCGCCGGCATGCCGACAGCTGGGCGAGTGCAATTGAGCCCCTTGCGGGCTCGCTGCGCTCGTCACACTGCAGGCACGGTGGCGCGATACACGCGCCACGCTATCTATTCTCCCTCCAGGGGAGTCGTGGACCCCCAAGAGGGAGAAAATATGTCAGTATGCTGGCAGTCGGGATTCCGGCACCGGTATGGTGGACTCTAGGAGCCCGGCCGCCGGCAAACCTGAAGACCACCCGCTGTAATGGCTCCAATGAATCCCATGTGCACTGTGAAATAAGACTTTAGTTTATCAATTAATAAGAGTGCTGCTGTACATAAGCAAATAAGGTGTGGGTTGTTATTCAAGTACTGTCATATTAAAGAGTAAGTAAAAAATATTAATTGGTTAGATTTCTTCTTTTGTTGCACTATGTTTGGCCCATTGCCAGTGTTATAAGATGGCGCCATTTATAAGCAATAAATACTATTCAACATTAATATTTAAGTCTATTAGGTAGATGTATATTTATTGTCCCTGCAGCATTAAGACTATAGTCCCACTGCTAATAAAATGCATTAACTTAATTTAAAGAAAAGCATACAAATTATCCAAGGACATTATAAAAAAATATAGTATTTAGTAATACAATATTTATATTTCATTTGTTATTATATCTGTATACTGTATAAGGCATTAGCAGAAGGTGCCATTTCAAAATGGCATGGGGCTAGTGCAAGTCCAGATACAATTGGTGGTTGCTGTGGCTGGCGTGAAATCAATGGGTGGCACAGCTTTCTACTTGTAGGAGTATGAAATCCTGCATTAGTTGAATCAATTCTCGCATTAGCATAAGGTATTTAGAGTGGGATGCATAACGCATTGTGGGGTATATGCAATTAGCGGCGAATCGCGGCAATTTTTTGCCCGTTTTTTAATTCGACACAATTCGACCGTCGAATTCCGACAAGTGGGTGCCGAAATTCACCATATTCAATAAAAAATGGATTCGACAGTCCCTCTGTCGAAAAACGGCCGATTTGACGGATTTTGATCCGATTTTTAAAAAACAGGAAAAAACCCGAAAAAACCCGAAAAAAAATTGCGTGGGGTCCCCCCTCCAAAGCATAACCAGCCTCGGGCTCTTCGAGCCGGTCCTGGTTCTAAAAATCCGGGGGGAAAATGACAGGGGATCCCCCGTATTTTTAAAACCAGCACCGGGCTCTGCGCCTGGTGCTGGTGCAAAAAATACGGGGGACAAAAAGAGTAGGGGTCCCCCGTATTTTTTACAAATCCACTAGCTGGACAGATAATGCCACAGCCGGGGGTCACTTTTATACAGCGCCCTGCGGCCGTGGCATTAAATATCCAACTAGTCACCCCTGACCGGGGTACCCTGGGGGAGTGGGGACCCCTTCAATCAAGGGGTCCCCCCCAGCCACCCAAGGGCCAGGGGTGAAGCCCGAGGCTGTCCCCCCCATCCAAGGGCTGCGGATGGGGGGCTGATAGCCTTGAGAAAATGTAAAGAATATTGTTTTTTCCAGTAGTACTACAAGTCCCAGCAAGCCTCCCCTTCAAGCTGGTACTTGGAGAACCACAAGTACCAGCAGCGGGAGAAAAACGGGCCCGCTGGTACCTGTAGTTCTACTGGAAAAAAATTACCCAAATAAAAACAGGAGACACACACCGTGAAAGTAAAACTTTATTTCACACCTGCCAACACACACATACTTACCTATGTTGACCCGCCGACTGCCACGCCCCCCCTCGTCACTGAAGAATCCTGGGTACCTGTGAATAAAATTATACTCACCTGATCCAGTGTCCAGATTATAATCCACGTACTTGGCAAAAAAAAAAAAAAACCGAACACCCGGACCAGG
This sequence comes from Pseudophryne corroboree, assembly GCF_028390025.1. Lineage (NCBI taxonomy): Eukaryota > Metazoa > Chordata > Amphibia > Anura > Myobatrachidae > Pseudophryne > Pseudophryne corroboree. The sequence goes on along the minus strand of NC_086451.1, from coordinate 274,459,301 downwards.
CGGACTGAAAGGGGTCCCATGTTTACACATGGGACCCCTTTCCCCGAATGCCGGGACCCCACGTGACTGCTGTCACAGATGGTCCCTTCTGCCAATCAGGAAGCGCTACTTCGTGGCACTCACCTAATTGGCTGTATGCGCGTCTGCTGGCAGACAGCGCATCGCACAGCTCCCTCCATTAGTTTCAATGGTGGGAACTTTGCCGTCAGCGGTGGGGTTACCCGCGGTCAGCCGCTGACCGCGGGTGACCTCACCGCTGACCGCAAAGTTCCCACCTTTGAATATAATGGAGAGGCTTTGCAATGCGCTGTCTGACAGCTCAGAAGCGCATAGCCAATCAGCAGAGTGCCAGGACGTTGCGCTCGCTGATTGGCTGAAGAGACCTGTCTGTGACAGCAGTCACGGGGGGGTCTCTGCATTCGGGGAAAGGGGTCCCATGTGTAAACATGGGACCCCTTTCAGTCCGTTTGGTCCGGGTGTTCGTTCCCCCCCCCCCCCCCAAGTACGAGGATTATAATCTGGACACTGGATCAGGTGAGTATAATTTTATTCACAGGTACACGTGGATTCTACTTGGACAAGTGGACCGAACGTCGTGTCAACATAGGTAAGTATGTGTGTGTGTCGACATGTATGTAATAAAGTTTTACTTTCAAGGTGTGCGTGTCCTGTTTTTATTTGGGTATTTTTTTCCCAGTAGAACTACAGGTACCAGCGGGCCCATTTTTCTCCCGCATGCTGGTACTTGTGGTTCTCCAAGTACCAGCTTGCGGGGGAGGCTTGCTGGGACTTGTAGTACTACTGGAAAAAACAATATTCTTTCATTTTTCTCAAGGCTATCAGCCCCCCATCCGCAGCCCTTGGATGGGGGGGACAGCCTCGGGCTTCACCCATGGCCCTTGGGTGGCTGGGGGGGACCCCTTGATTGAAGGGGTCCCTACTCCCCCAGGGTACCCCGGCCAGGGGTGACTAGTTGGATATTTAATGCCACGGCCGCAGGGCGCTGTATAAAAGTGACCCCCGGCTGTGGCATTATCTGTCCAGCTAGTGGAGCCCGATGCTGGTGTAAAAAATACGGGGGACCCCTACTCTTTTTGTCCCCCGTATTTTTTGCACCAGCACCAGGCACAGAGCCCGGTGCTGGTTTTAAAAATACGGGGGATCCCCTGTCCGTTTTCCCCCCGGATTTTTAGAACTAGGACCGGCTCGAAGAGCCCGAGGCTGGTTATGCTTAGGAGGGGGGACCCCACGCAATTTTTTTCGGGTTTTTGCCATTCCATTAAAAAAAATAAAAAAAAAATAATAATAATAATAATATTTTTTAAAGTATATAAATAATACTTGTGCCTCCAAAAAAGACAAACCAAGTACCTAATCCCTTCTAATATAAATAGATATGCTATTACCAATAAAAAAAACACCAAAAAAAACATGTTTTAATTTTTTTTTATTAGATTCCGCCACCAAAGTGTGGCGGATTGAAAATGACGAATTTACTGTCTAAAAGCACTGTTGTCGAATTTCCAAACTTCAATTGAATATACTTTTGGCGAATTGCCGCATTTGTACCATTGCAGAAAAGTCGAATTTCACAAAAGTCGAATTTCAAAAAGTCGAATTTGGAAAGTCCGTTTTTTTTTGACGAAAAGTACTTAATTGCATTGTCGAATTTTTTTTTTTTGGCGAAAAAGTCCAGTTTTTCGACAATTTCGGGAATTCGACCGCAATTGCATATACCCCTGTATTGTAAATGCAATGCATCCCACCATTCCTCATATGCATATCAGCTTTTACCAACGCGTATGCATGAATATTTCAGCAATGGACAACTCTTCTGATGATAGATGCCATTTATGGTGTGGATACTTTGACCCGGAAGTTTGTCTGAACATGTGTTGAGTGACGCACGCGCCGTAGCTGGGAGGGATCCCTTTGGAAACTCTCAGGGGGCAATGTGATGGAAGACCATAGGTTCTATAGTATAACGCAATGTAAAGATGCATTACCCACTGCATCCAAGCACCAGAATGTATCGCATTAAGGAGCTTGGTGCATATGCCCTCAGTCCTCAAGGCACACTAACAGTCTAGGTTGTAACTAGAGATGTGCGCAGGACCATTTTTGCTGGTTTTGGTTCTAATTCATTATCTGGTTTTGGTTTTGGATTCGGTTTTGAATTTCAGCTGTGACTGGTTTGGGTTTTGGATTTCCCCCCAAAAAATAACATATTTTTGGCTTTTTTTGTTCCTAGGGTATAATTAATCTCAATAACAATCATTTTCACGTATTTCTAGTCAATTTTGACCACCTCATAGCTCACAATATTGTTTTAAGTTTGGAGTTTGACACAGCACAACCGATACAGCAGAGCACAGCACAGCACAGTATACAGCACCATGCCCCCTTTACACTGACTATATACAGAGCACAGTCACCTTCATCTTGAGTTTGGCACAGCACAGCCAATATAGCAAAGGACCGCACAGCATACAGCAGCATGCCCCTATACACTGATTATATACAGAGCCACTTACAAGGATGGAGTCTGGACAGTGGACAGACCACAGCCAATACAGCAGAGCACAGTATACAGCAGCATATCCCCTTACACTTACTACATACGGAGCACAATCATCTGTATGTCTGGAGTCTGACACAGCACAGCCAATACAGCAGAGTACAGCACAGCATACAGCAGCATGCCCCCTATACACTGATTATATACAGAGAACAGCCACTTACAAGTCTAAAGTCTGGACAGTGGACAGAGCACAGCCAATACAGCAGAGTACAGTGCAGCATACAGCAGCGTTTCTGAGAGTGAAATGGTGCCGTGTCCCATGGCACCTTATATAGAACCCAAAACTAATCCGATGCCAGGAAGATAATGTTTTTCCTCGAAGTGGAATCCAAGTCTGGTAGGAAAACGCAAGCTGCGGATAAGGAAGACTCAGATCCTGGAAGTTCGGAGTGACTCTGATTCCAAAGAATCTGAACTGCTCATCTCTCATATAGATGAGCAGATATGAGAGCTATAATTGAGCACATGTGACTTAAATAATACCTTAGTTATTTTGACCTAATCATCTGTGATCAAGTATGGATATCTCTAAAACCTGGACTGTTAGGTTGGGAAACAATGCCCTAGACAGTAGCAATTTCTGATGAGTAGTGATAATCTTTACAATACAGGAACCCTGTGCTATATCCAACTAGCAGGAGTGTGGCTATTTACATTGCACAGTGGTTATCATTGCTGTCTAAGAGAGACATAGGTTTGATTCAAACCAGGGCTTTATCGATGGGGAGTCTGTATGTTCTCTTCATATTTACTAGGGTTTCCTGCAGCTAATCCAGCTTTTTCCCACATTCCAAAGACATAAATTGGGCAGTGACTTATGTGAATGATTAAAAACCTTATACTAATGGGAGAATCTATTCAACTACTGCAGGGATTTGTGCACATGCAAGTGGAAACCCATTGATTTTATGCTGCAACCATCCATAGGGGGATATCCAATTAGTCCCGGTAAGTCAGTAAGAGCGGCGACTTATCAGGGTTACTTGTTGCTCACCGGGTGCTGGTTCCTGACAGCTCCCGGTGCAGCGCTGCACCACCGGCTCACATGGTCACATGACCGTCCCCTGTCATGTGACCACTGCTGGGGGTTGCAGGTCACGGATCTGCCCCGGCTACCCCACTGGGGTTCACAGCGCTGAGTGCCAGCTCCCAGGCTGCAGCATCCTCCCAGCAGTCCCAGCCTGCTGCAGCGGGCATGGGACACTGCAGGTTGCCGTGATTATCTGGGATTTTGTTTCGCCTGCCTCAGGCAGGTGAAACAAAATCCCCGGATACAGCCAAGGCTGTTTCTACAGAAAACACACAGGTTTCACTGTACCTAATAGGTCTAATAGGATCTAATAGGATAGCCTGTAAAAAAATATTGGTGAAACATTGAAAAAAATTGTCCGATTGTTTCACCTCTAATTGGATACCCACCTTAGTCTCAGTACTTGCACCAGCCTGTGCTAGGTACAAGAGATACATCTGATACAGTTTTCCGTTTCCTGTATGCACAACTCAGAATCATATTGAGCTTTGTATGACAATGATGTGCTTGTATTAAGGTTTGCATAGTAATTAGAGATGTGCGGCGGCCACTTTTCGTGTTTTGTGTTTTGGTTATAATTCCCCACTCGTGTTTTGGTTTTGGATTGGTTTTGCCAAAACCACCCTTTTGTGTTTTGGTTTTGGATCTGGATGATTTTTGAAAAAAACATGAAAATGGCTAAAATCACAGAATTTGGGGGTAATTTTGATCCTACGGTATTATTAACCGCAACAACATTCAGTTCCACTCATTTCCAGTCTATTCCGGACACCTCACACCTCACAATATTGTTTTTAGGCCAAAAGGTTGCACCAAGGTGGCTGTATGACTAAGCTAAGCAACACAAGTGTGCGGCACAAACACCTGGCCCATCTAGGAGTGGCACTGCAGTGTCATACAGGATGGCAGATTTAAAAAATAGGCCCCAAACAGCACATGATGCAAAGAAGAAAAAGAAGTGCACTGAGGTTGCTGTATGACTAAGCTAAGCAACACAACCACCTGGCCCATCTAGTAGTGGCATGCAGTGGCTGAATGCAGTGACTCTTTGTAAGGGCTTGTATTTTAAAGTGCTGCTTGGATTTGTAAGTGTGAGTTGGTAACAGAAAAAGGTGAGTTCTGATTATTGTGAGAGAAAGTTAATCTGAATCTGATTGTTTGTATCTATACTGGGTTTTTTTGTGTTTGTATCTATACTGTTTTTTTTTTTTGGAGGGGAAAAAAAAGTGTGAGGTGAAAAGCCAGAGGGAGGGGGTTGAATCAGGTGTGAGTGATCAGGAGGAGGAGGGGCTGACTAAAGCAGCTGGCTGAGCCTATATAATCAGTGATTAAGGGCTTGTATTTTAAAGGGCTGCTTGGATTTGTAAGTGTGAGTTGGTAACAGAAAAAAAGTGAGTTAGAATACAGAAAAAGGTGAGTTTTATAATACACAATCAGGAACACACATTTGCAGTACCATTAAACTTCTGGTGAGGCTGCAAGGGGCTGACCTTGTGAGTGAGTGAGAGGGTCTCTTACTTGGAGTAGTAGAGGGGCTGTGATTGTGCATGTGTGAGGGGTGTTTTTTTTTTCTTTAGCAGGAGCTGGAAGTTGAGTGAAAAGAAGGTGCAGTGAGCTGGAACAACTGCTAAGTGGAGTATCAGTGCCGCAGGAGAGAGTACTACGGCTGCATAAAAGTGAAGGACCAAGAACCGCACAAAGATATATAAGTACAAGCCAGCTTAATTATTGTATAAGTGAGATTGTTTGTCTTCTACTTTTTATTTTTGCAGCTTTTTCTTTGAGAGTAACAGGGAGTTAGACCTTACAAACAATATGGGAGGGGCTGTGATTGGGGACCTCACTCAGTGCATGTCGTGCAATATGTATGCACACCTGGAGCTACCGGCCCAGTGTGATTACATCTGCACGAGGTGTGTGCGAACGGTTGCCCTGGAAGCCCAGGTAACTGATCTAGAGCAAACCGTTACGCGACTGAGGGAGATTCACAATCTCGAGCGAAGTTTAGACAGAACGGTGGAGGAGTTGCGGGAGGGGTCACTGGTAGAAGAGGATGATGATCAGGTAGCCAGCTGGGTCACAGTTAGAAGGAAGAAAAAGAGGGGGAGGCTCGACATCTCTGAACTATCAAACCCAAACAAATTTGCCCGACTGGACGAGGAATCGGAGGATGATAGTGAATAAATTACGGTGCCGGAGGAGACTGCTCCCTCTAGCATCCAGAGGAGCGGTCCCTCTGGCGCGGTTGGGATAAAAGATAGTGAGGTACCTAGTCAGATGGTGGTGGTAGGGGATTCTATCATCAGGAAGGCAGATAGGGCAAACTGCTACCGGGACCGTGATCGCCGTACAGTCTGTTGTCTCCCGGGTGCTCGGGTACGGCACATTGCGGACCAGGTAGATAGATTGTTGGGAGGGGCTGGGAAAGACCCGGCGGTCTTGGTGCACGTTGGCACTAATGACAAAGTTAGCGGAAGGTGGGATGTCCTTAAGAAAGACTATAGGGACTTAGGAAAGAAACTGAAGGCAAGGACATCTAAAGTAATATTCTTGGAATTATTACCCGTGCCACGCGCTAGTCCAGGGAGGCAGAGGGAGATTAGGGAGGTAAATGTGTGGCTTAGGGATTGGTGCAGGAAAGAGGGGTTTGTGTTCCTGGAACACTGGGTGAACTTCTCAGTCAGGCGCCATCTCTTTTGTCGTGATGGATTGCACCTGACTGAGGAGGGGGCAGCGGTGCTGGGGGGAAGGATGGTTAGAATGTTGGAGGAGATTTTAAACTAGGAGCCTGGGGGGAGGGTTTAGCTAGAAACTACGGGTCATGCAGTGAGAATAGTGGGGATGGCGGTAGTCAACGAAATGGGGGAGAAGTTGGGGGGAGGGTAAGAGCAGGCGGTAAGGTTACTAACATGGGTACTAAAAGAGATTTTACCAAAGCACTAACCAATGACGATTACAGGTCATCATTGCTACATAAGGTGAAAGATGTCCCTAACGCAAGGGAAAATACTTATCTTAGTTGTATGTATGTAAACGCCAGAAGCATTACTGGTAAAAAGGGTGAACTAGAAATACTTGCAGCAAGCAAACAGTATGATATTATAGGCATTACTGAAACTTGGTGGGACGAATCTCATGTTTGGACAGTCAATCTAGAGGGCTATACACTGTTTAGGAGAGACAGACTAAATAAAAAGGGTGGAGGGGTGTGTCTATACGTAAAGCCGTTTTTAAAACCTGATATACGGGAAGATATTCAGGAGGGGACTGTAGACACTGTCGAGACATTATGGGTAGAAATTGCATCCGGGGAAAAAGGAATAAAAAAGTTAGTATTGGGTGTATGCTATAGGCCGCCTGGTATCAACGCATCTGATGAGGAATTGTTACTAAAGCAAATTGAAAGAGCAGCAGGAGTAGGAGACAGTAGTGATGGGAGATTTTAACTATCCAGAGATAAACTGGAAAAACGATTTATGTGATACTGCTAGGGGCAATATGTTTTTAAACAAACTTAATGATAACTACTTAGTTCAACTAATTGAGGAACCAACTAGGTACAATGCAATCTTAGACCTGGTATTAACAAACAATGGGGATTTGTTATCAGGTATTATAGTAGGGGAACCCATAGGAAACAGCAACCACAATATGGTCACATTCAATATCAGTTTCCATAAACAGCCCTATACTGGCTCAACTAGGACTCTAAACTTTAGCAAAGCAAATTTTGATAAGATGGGGGTATTTTTCAGGGATATTGAATGGGAAGGTTTGTTTTTAGGAAAAAATACTACGGAAAAATGTGAGGTACTAAAATTCCTGCTAGCTAAAAATACACTCAAATTTATTCCTACGAGCAGCAAAAAAAGGAATAAAAATCATAAACCAATGTGGCTTAACAAAAAGATTAAGGAACTTATGGGCAAGAAAAGGCGAGCATTTAAAAAATACAAATCTGACGGGGAAGCAGAGTCATTTCAGCACTATAAGGAATGTAACAAAATATGCAAAAAGGAAATAAGAGCAGCTAAAGTAGAAACTGAAAAACTAGTAGCAAAGGAAAGCAAAGCGAATCCCAAAAAATTCTTTAAATACATTAATAGCAAGATATTAAAGAAGGAGAGTATAGGCCCTTTAAAAGACAAGTTGGGAGTCTTAAGCAAAAATGATAATGACATAGCGGACACACTAAATAAATTTTTTTCAACAGTATTTACTAGAGAGGACCCAATTCAGGGACTAACATATAATCTCAATAATGAGAATATCCCACTGATAGGTACTTATTTAAGCGAGGAAGTAGTCTGTGATCGATTAAAACATTTAAAGATTAATAAGTCACCAGGTCCCGATGGTATTCACCCAAGGGTTCTAATGGAGCTTCATTCTGAACTTGCAAAGCCGCTATTTTTGATCTTTAAGGATTCAGCAATATCAGGTATGGTTCCCAAAGACTGGCGTATAGCGGAAGTAGTGCCTACATTCAAAAAGGGAAGTAAAGCTGAACCAGGTAATTATAGACCAGTTAGTCTTACATCTATAGTGGGGAAAGTATTGGAAGGTATTCTAAGAGATAGTATTCAGAAGTTCCTTGAAGTCAATAAGGTCATTAAAAGGAATCAACATGGGTTTATGAAGGACAGATCCTGTCAAACGAACTTACTTGGCTTTTATGAAACAGTAAGCGCAAACCTAGATCAGGGTAAAGAGGTGGATGTAATCTTTTTAGATTTTGCCAAAGCGTTCGATACTGTACCACACATGAGACTTATTTACAAGCTACAAGAATCAGGGCTAGGAAGCACAATATGCACTTGGGTCAAAAACTGGTTAGATAATAGGGAGCAGCGCGTTGTGGTTAATGGATCTTTTTCAACTTGGACTGAAGTGCTAAGTGGTGTGCCGCAAGGCTCAGTATTAGGACCACTATTGTTCAATATTTTCATTAACGACCTAACAGAAGGTCTAGAGAGCATGGTGTCAATTTTTGCAGATGATACCAAATTGTGTAAAGTTATAAATGCGGAGGGGGATGCTGAGTCGCTTCAGAATGACTTAGTTAAATTAGAAGCTTGGGCAGCGAAATGGAGAATGCGCTTCAATACAGAAAAGTGCAAGGTAATGCACTGTGGTAACAAGAACAAAAATAACACCTACCTACTAAATGGGGTAAAATTAGGGGATTCTGTACTGGAAAAGGATTTAGGTGTCCTCATAGATAGCAAACTAAGCAGTAGTACCCAAAGTAGGACTGCAGCAAAGAAGGCTAATAAGATATTAGCATGCATAAAATGGGGAATTGATGCTAGGGACGGGAGTATTATACTCCCGTTATATAAATCACTTGTGAGGCCACACCTTGAATACTGTGTACAATTCTGGGCACCTTACTACAAAAAGGATATCCTGGAGCTAGAAAAGGTTCAAAGGCGGGCGACCAAACTAATTAAGGGTATGGAGACGCTGGAATACGAGGAAAGGCTTGCAAGACTAGGTATGTTTACACTGGAAAAGAGGAGATTAAGAGGGGACATGATCAACTTTTACAAATATATAAGGGGACAATATACAGATCTTGCGCAGGACCTGTTTTTGGTTAGATCAACACAGAGAACTCGTGGACACTCGCTCAGGTTAGAGGAGAGGAGATTCCACACAATACGGCGTAAAGGCTTTTTTATGGTAAGGACGATACGTGTTTGGAATTCCCTGCCTGAGGGAGTTGTAATGGCCAACTCAGTCAACACCTTTAAGAATGGGTTAGATAAATTCCTAATGGATAAGGATATCCAGGGTTACGGGGCATAGTCACGCACTATGGTTATTATAAAAAAGAGGGGTTAATCGGAACGGCAGTCAGCAACTTCAGTCAAAATTTTATACAAAATAATCGTGCATAGGAGACCACAAATAGGTTGAACCCGATGGACAATGGTCTTTTTTCAACCTTAGATACTATGTTACTATGTTACTATGTTACTATGTAATGTTGAAAGTGGCCCTCAATTTTTCAGTCCACTGACAACATCTCCTGCACGCTCCTGTCATTTGTCAAAAATTCTGCAATTGGTGGACTTATACGGCAGTACCCCTGGTCTAATACAGCAGTACCCCAGGACTTATATGGCAGTGTCAGACAGGATGGCACTTTAAAAAAACCATGCCCCAAACAGCACAGGATGCAAAGATGAAAAAGAGGTGCACCAAGGTAGCTGTATGACTAAGCTAAGTGACACAAGTGTGCGGCATAAACACCTGGCTCATCTAGGAGTGGCACTGCAGTGTCAGACAGGAGGGCAGATATAAAAAAGGCCCCAAACAGCACATCATGCAAAATGTAAAAGAGGTGCAATGAGGTAGCTGTATGACTAAGCTAAGTGACACAAACAATTGGCCCATCTAGGAGTGGCATTGCAGTGTCAGACAGGATGGCACTTAAAAAAATAATAGCACCCAAATGGCACATCATGCCAACAAGAAAAAGAGGGTAATGAGGTAGCTGTATGACTAAACTAAGAGACACAAGTGTGCGGCACAAAACACCTGGCCCATCTAGGAGTGGCACTGCAGTATCAGACAGGATGGCAGATTTAAAAAATAGGCCCCAAACAGCACATGATGCAAAGAAGAAAAAAAGGTACACCGAGGTTGCTGAATGACTAAGCGAAGCGACACAACCACCTGGCTCATCTAGTAGTGTCACGCAGTGGCTGAATGTCGAGAGTGGGCCGCAATCATTCGGTCCACTGACAGCATCTCCAGCATTTCCACTTCACTCCAACAACTGCTTTCACCTATTTCTGCATTCACCTCTCCTGAGATGGCTGTATCACACCTTAATAAGACTCTAGAACTAGCCCTTGATGAAGTGGCTCCAGCTACCCATCACACTCCACGTAGGCCTAGATGTCAACCATGGCACTCCAAATCAACAAGACAACTACAAAAACTCACACGAAAACTTGAACGTCAGTGGCGTAAATCTCGTATTTCAAGTGACTTCCTCACATATAAGACAGTCTACCATTCTTATAAAAATGCCCTGGACACTGCCAAACAAACATATTTCCAAACTCTTATCTCTGCTCAAGCCTCTAACCCCAAACGACTCTTTAATACATTTAAATCACTTCTGAATCCTCCCGCACCTACCCCACCAGCCACTATCAAGGCACAGGATCTTGCTTCCTACTTCAAGGAGAAGATTGATAAGATCCGAGATGAAATGGTATGCTCTTCGGCAGCCAGTGACCTGCTCCGTTCTGTACCTGAACCCTCTGGCACTCTTTCTTCATTTGATCCCACAAATGAAGATGAAGTATCATCACTCTTCTCATCCTGCTTCTCTACTACCTCTCCTCTTGATCCTTTACCCTCACAAATAAGTAAAGCTCTGTCTCTGGTGCTCATCCCTACCTTAACTAACATCTGTAATCTCTCTCTCTCTACTGGTATTTTTCCTTCACTCTTCAAGCATGCAGTGATTACTCCCATTTAAAAAAAACAAAATTCTGACCCTAATGCTCTCTCAAACTACCGCCCTATCTCTCAGCTCCCTTGTCTCTCTAAGCTACTTGAGAGACTTGCCTACACTCGACTCACACACTTTCTTAACTCATACACTTTGTTGGACCCACTTCAGTCAGGCTTCCGTTCCCAACATTCCACAGAGACGGCACTGACTAAAGTGGTTAATGATTTGGTCACTACGAAGTCTAAAGGCCACTACTCACTACTTATTCTTCTAGATCTATCTGCTGCATTTGACACTGTTGACCACTCTCTTCTCATACAGACACTACAATCCCTAGGTCTTAAAGACACAGCCCTTTCTTGGTTCCTATCGTACCTATCTAATCGCTCCTTCAGTGTTCGCTTCTCTGAATCTACCTCCTCTTCGCTACCTCTTTCAGTTGGAGTACCGCAAGGCTCAGTCTTGGGTCCTCTGCTTTTCTCTATCTATACCTCATCTCTTGGTAAACTAATCAGCTCTTTTGGTTTTCAGTATCATCTGTACGCAGATGATACTCAAATCTACCTATCCTCCCCTGACTTGTCCCTATCTGTACTGGACCGTGTCACTGAATGCCTTTCTGCCATCTCATCCTGGATGACATCTCGCCACCTCAAACTTAATATTTCAAAGACAGAGTTAATTATATTTCCACCGGCCAATAGTAGGTACCAACCTGATATCTCTATCACTGTTGAAAACTCTACTATCTACCCTACCCCACAAGCTCGCTGCCTAGGTGTCATCCTTGACTCTGATCTGTCCTTTGTTCCCCACATTCAATCTGTCTCAAGATCATGTTACATGCATCTAAAAAACATATCCAAAATACGACCATACCTTACACAAGACACTGCTAAAACTCTAATCCACGCTCTCATTATCTCCCGCATTGATTATTGCAATAGTCTCCTAACTGGTCTTCCCAAAACAAGACTCTCACCACTACAATCCATTCTGAATGCAGCGGCGAGGCTTATCTTCCTCGCTAGACGTTCATCGTCTGCAGATCCACTCTGTCAGTCCCTCCATTGGTTACCTGTACTCTACCGCATTCAATATAAAATACTTTTACTCACACACAAGGCCATTAACCAAACTACACCAATGTACATCACTTCGCTTATCACAAAATATCTCCCAACCCGACCTCTGCGCTCTTCACAAGACCTGCGTCTCTCATCTACACTCATTACTCGCTCCCACTCACGACTGCAGGACTTTCATCGGGCTGCACCCACCCTGTGGAATGCCCTACCACGCACAATAAGACTCTCCTCTAGTCTCCAAACCTTCAAGCGTTCCCTCAAAACTCACCTCTTTAGGCAAGCGTATCAAATTCCTGAACCGCCCACATAACTTTCATAAACCTTCCTATCAAATTACATCCACTCTGTACAGTCCACACATATCCTCACATGTCTTCTCATTCTTTGCAATAGATAGCACCTTTCCTTGTGTACATATGCCTATTTCCCTATAGATTGTAAGCTTGCGAGCAGGGCCTTCCTACCTATATGACTGTTATCACCCAGTTTGTTATTGTTATTTCAAATTGTAAAGCGCAACGGAATTTGCTGCGCTATATAAGAAACTGTTAATAAATAAATAATAAATAAATAAATGCCCCTGTCATATTTTTAAAATTCTGCAATTGGTGGACTTATACGGCAGTACCCCAGGACTAATACAGCAGTACCCCTGGACTCATACAGCAGTGTCAGACAGGATAGCACTTTTCAAAAACTAGGCCCCAAACAGCACCTCATGCAAAGATGTCGAAGAGGTGCAATGAGGTAGCTGTATGGCTAAGCCAAGCGACACAAACAATTCCCACTGCAATTATACAGTGGGGATCGAAAGTTTGGGCACCCCAAGCAAAAATTCATTTTAATGTGCAAAAAGAAGCCAAGGAAAGATGGAAAAATCTCCAAAAGGCATCAAATTACAGATTAGACATTCTTATAACATGTCAAAAAAGTTTGATTTTATTTCCATCATTTACACTATCAAAAGAACAGAAAACAAAAAATGGCATCTGCAAAAGTTTGGGCACCCTGCAGAGTTAATACCTTGTACTGCCCCCTTTAGACAGCTGAGACCTGGCAGTGTCATGGATTGTTCTTAATCATCGTCTGGAAAGACCAGGTGATGTCAATCTCAAATGTTTTAAAAGCCCAGACTCATCTGACCTTGCTCCAACAATCAGCACCATGGATTCCTCTAAGCAGTTGTGTAGAACACTGAAACTGAGAATAGTTGATGCTCACAAAGCAGGAGAAGGCATTAAGAAGATAGCAAAGCGTTATCAGATGCCCATATCCTCTGTTTGGAATGTAATTAAGAAATGGCAGTCATCAGGAACAGTGGAAGTTAAAGCAAGATCTGGAAGACCAAGAAAAATATCAGACAGAACAGCTCGCAGGATTGTGAGAAAAGCAAGTCAAAATCCACGTTTGACTGCACGATCCCTCCAGGAAGATCTGGCAGACACTGGAGTTGTGGTACACTATTCCACTATAAAGAGATACTTGTACAAATATGGTCTTCATGGAAGAGTCATCAGAATAAAACCTCTTCTACGTCCTCACCACAAAAATCAGCATTTGAAGTTTGCAAATGAACATATAGACAAGCCTGATACATTTTGGAATAAAGTTCTGTGGACCGATGAGGTTAAAATAGAACTTTTTGGCCAGAATGAGCAAAGGTATGTTTGGAGAAGGAAGGGCACAGAATTTAATGAAAAGAACCTCTGTCCAACTGTTAAGCATGGGGGTGGATCAATCATGCTTTGGGGTTGTATTGCAGCCAGTGGCACAGGGAACATTTCACGAGTTGAAGGAAAAATGGATTCAATAAGATTCCAGCAAATTTTGGACGCTAACTTGATGCCATCTGTGAAAAAGCTGAAGTTAAAGAGAGGCTGGATTCTACAAATGGATAATGATCCTAAACACACCTCAAAATCCACGGTGGATTACATCAAGAGGCGTAAACTGAAGGTTTTGCCATGGCCTTCACAATCTCCTGACCTCAACATAATTGAAAATCTATGGATAGACCTTAAAAGAGCAGTGCGTCACAGACAGCCCAGGAATCTCAAAGAACTGGAAGACTTTTGTAAGGAAGAATGGGCGAAGATACCTCAAACAAGAATTGAAAGACTCTTGGCTGGCTACAAAAAGCATTTACAAGCTGTGATACTTGCCAAAGGGGGCAGTACAAGGTATTAACTCTGCAGGGTGCCCAAACTTTTGCAGATGCCATTTTTTGTTTTCTGTTCTTTTGATAGTGTAAATGATGGAAATAAAATCAAACTTTTTTGACATGTTATAAGAATGTCGAATCTGTAATTTGATGCCTTTTGGAGATTTTTCCATCTTTCCTTGGCTTCTTTTTGCACATTAAAATGAATTTTTGCCTGGGGTGCCCAAACTTTTGATCCCCACTGTACATCCAAATCACTGGAATTATACGTCCAAATAACTATAATTACACGTCCAAATCACTGGAATTATACGGCAAAATCACTGGAATTAAATGGCAAAATCACTGGAATTATACGTCCAAATCAGTGGAATTAAATGGCAAAATCACTGGAATTATACTGCAAAATCACTGGAATTATACGTCCAAATCACTGGAATTAAATGGCAAAATAACTGGAATTGTACGTCCAAATCTCTGGAATTAAATGGCAAAATCACTGGAACTATACTGCAAAATCACTGGAATTATAATGCAAAATAACTGGAATTAAATGGCAGTATAACTAAATATATACGGAAGTGTCAGACAGGATGGCACTTTAAAAAAATAGTCCCCAAACAGCACGTGATGATAAGAAGAAAAAAAAAAGGTGCAAGATGGAATTGTCCCACCCACCTTTATGTTGTATAAACAGGACATGTACACTTTAACAAACCAATCATTTCAGCAACAGGGTCTGCCACATGACTGTTGCTGAAATTACTGGTTTGTTTGGGCCCCCACCAAAAAAAGAAGCAATCAATCTTTCCTTGTACAAACTGGCTCTTCAGAGGCAAGATGTCGACCTCATCCTCCGATTCCTCACCCCTTTCACTGTGTACATCCTCCTCCTCACAGAGTATTAATTTGTCCCCACTGGAATCCACCATCACAGGTCCCTGTGTAATTTCTGGAGGCAATTGCTGGTAAACGTATTCCTGGAGGAATTTATAATTCATTTTGATGAACACCATATTCTCCACATTTTGTGGAAGTAACATCCTACGCCGATCGCTGACAAGGTTACTGGCAGCACTAAACAGTCTTTCGGAGTACTGGAGGGGAGCAACTTAGGTAAAATAAAGCCAGTTTGTGCAAGGGCATCCAAATTGCCTCTTTTTCCTGCCAGTATACATACGGACTGTCTGACATGCCTACTTGGATGCTGTCATTCATATAATCCTACACCTGTCTTTCAATGGTGACAGAATCATATGCAGTGACAGTAGACATGTCAGTGATCATTGGCAGGTCCTTCAGTCCGGACCAGATGTCAAATTTCTCTCCTGACTGCCCTGAATAACCACCAGCAGGTGGGCTAGGAAATCTTATCCTTTTCCTTGCAGCCCCATTGGCAGGAGAAATTGAAGGAGGAGCTGTTGACGGGTCACGTTCCGCTTGAGTTGACAATTTACTCACCAGCAGGTCTTTGCACCTCTGCACACTTGTGTCTCCTGGAAAGAGAGATACAACATAGGCTTTAAACCTAGGATCGAGCACGGTGGCCAAAATGTAGTGCTCTGATTTCAACAGATTGACCACCCTTGAATCGTGGCAAAGCAAATGAAGGGCTCCATCCACAAGTCCCACATACTTTGCGGAATCGCTCCGTCTTAGTTCCTCCTTCAATTTCTCCAGCTTCTTCTGTAAAAGCCTGATGAGGGGAATGACCTGACTCAAGCTGGCAGTGTCTGAACTGACTTCACGTGTGGCAAGTTTGAAGGGTTGGAGAACCTTACACAAGACGGAAATCATTCTCTACTGTGCTTGAATCAGGTGCATTACCCCTCCTTTGCCTATATCGTAGGTGGATTTATAGGCTTTAATGGCCTTTTGCTGCTCCTCCATCCTCTGAAGCATATAGAGTGTTGAATTCCACCTCATTACCACCTCCTGCTTCAGTTGATGACAGGGCAGGTTCAGGAGTGTTTGCAGGCGCTCCAGTCTTCGGCATGTGGTGGCAGAATGTCGAAAGTGGGCCGCAATTTTTCAGGCCATCGACAGCATCTCCTGTACACCCCTGTCATTTTTCAAAAAATGAATTGTACAGTATGCGCAAAACATGGGACGGGCTGGAAATTTCCCAGATGTAATGCATACACAATATTGGTGGCGTTGTCCGATATCACAAATCACCAGGAGAGTGTAATTTGGGTAAGCCATTCTGCGATGATGTCCCTCAGTTTCTGTAAGAGGGTGTCAGCTGTGTGCTTCTTACGGAAAGCTGTGATACATAGCATAGCCTGCCTAGGAATGAGTTGGCATTTGCAAGATGTTGCTACTGTTGCCGCTTTAGTTGTTGCTGCGGGAGGCCATACATCTACCCAGTGGGCTGTCAGTCATATAGTCCTTAGTCTGCCCTGTTCCACTTGTCCACATGTCCGTGGTTAAGTGGACACTGGATACAACCGCATTTTGTAGGACACTGGTGACTCTTTTTCTGACGTCTTTGTACATTCTCGGTATCGCCTGCCTAGTGAAGTAGAACCTAGATGGGATTTGGTACCGGGGACACAATACCTCCATCAATTGTCTAAATCCCACTGCACTAATGGCGGATACCGGATGCACGTCTAACACCAACATAAGTGTCAAGGCCTCAGTTATCTGCTTTGCAACAGGATGACTGCTGTCATATTTCATCTTCCTCACAAAGGACTGTTGGACAGTCAATTGCTTAGTTGAAGTAGTACAAGTGGTCTTCCAACTTCCCCTCTGGGATGATGATCGACTCCCAGCAGCAACAACAGCAGTGGTGGCAGCAACAGCAGCAGTAGGTGTACCACTCAAGGATCCTCCCAAGGAATTCCTGTTAGTAGAGGACTCCTCAGTGACAGGGCCTGCAGGACTACTGACGTTCATGGCTGAGGAAGAAGTTGACTTTGAGGGAGATGGTGGTGTGGCTTGCAGGAGCTTGGGTACAAGAGAAAGAAGGGATTTAGTTGTCAGTGGACTGCTTATGCTCTTACCCAAAGTTTCACAACTTGACACTGACTTATGATGAATGCGCTGCAGGTGATGTATAAGGGAGGATGTTCCTAGGTGGTTAATGTCCTTACCCCTACTTATTACAGATTGACAGAAGCAACATACGGCTTGACGGCTGTTGTCTGGATTTGTGGAGAAATAATTCCACACCGAAGAGGTGGCTTTTTTGGTATTTTACCCAGCCATCACAATTGTCTTCTTCATCCAACAGACAACAGGTGTCTTCCCCGGTGCCTCATTTAAACAAACCACATCACCATCAGAATCCTCATCGTCAACTTCCTCCTCAGCGCCAGCAACACCAATATCCTCATCCTGGTGTACTTCAACAGTGACATCTTCAAACTGAATATCAGAAACTGGACTGTGGGTGCTCCTTCCAGCACTTGCAGGGGACTTGCAGATGGTGGAAGGAGCCACCTCTTCCCGTCCAGTGTTGGGAAGGTCAGGCATCGCAACCGCCGACACACTTGGACTCTCCTTGGGGATTTGTGATACCATCTCAGAATGCACAGTTCTTTTCTGTGCTTTTTACAGCTTAACTCTTTTAATTTTTCTAGCGGGAGGATGAGGGCTTCCATCGTCATGTGAAGCTGAACCACTTGCCATGAACATAGGCCAGGGCCTCAACCGTTTCTTGTCACTCCATGTCGTAAATGGCATATTGGCAGGTTTATGTTTCTCCTCAGACCATTTAAATTTCTTTTTTTGGGGTCTTTTTACTGAACTTTGGCTTTTTGGATTTTACATGACCTCTACTATCACATTGGGCATCGGCCTTGGCAGACGACGTTGATGGCATTTCAATATCTGTCATGGCTAGTGGCAGCAGCTTCAGCACTAGGAGGAAGTGGTTCTTGATCTTTCCGTATTTTATTCTCCAAATTTTTTTTGTTCTCCATAATTTTTCTGGAGTTATATAACACAATATGTGGCACAGTAATGACTGATGGCTGATGCATAGGACACTACCACTGGTCTGATGCAGGACAACACAGCAACACTGTAAGGGACTTATTATTAGAGATGAGCGCCGGAAATTTTTCGGGTTTTGTGTTTTGGTTTTGGGTTCGATTCCGCGGCCGTGATTTGGGTTCGACCGCGTTTTGGCAAAACCTCACCGAATTTTTTTTGTCGGATTCGGGTGTGTTTTGGATTCGGGTGTTTTTTTCAAAAAACCCTAAAAAACAGCTTAAATCATAGAATTTGGGGGTCATTTTGATCCCAAAGTATTATTAACCTCAAAAACCATAATTTACACTCATTTTCAGTCTATTCTGAATACCTCACACCTCACAATATTATTTTTAGTCCTAAAATTTGCACCGAGGTCGCTGTGTGAGTAAGATAAGCGACCCTAGTGGCCGACACAAACACCGGGCCCATCTAGGAGTGGCACTGCAGTGTCACGCAGGATGTCCCTTCCAAAAAACCCTCCCCAAACAGCACATGACGCAAAGAAAAAAAGAGGCGCAATGAGGTAGCTGACTGTGTGAGTAAGATAAGCGACCCTAGTGGCCGACACAAACACCGGGCCCATCTAGGAGTGGCACTGCAGTGTCACGCAGGATGTCCCTTCCAAAAAACCCACCCCAAACAGCACATGACGCAAAGAAAAAAAGAGGCGCAATGAGGTAGCTGACTGTGTGAGTAAGATAAGCGACCCTAGTGGCCGACACAAACACCGGGCCCATCTAGGAGTGGCACTGCAGTGTCACGCAGGATGGCCCTTCCAAAAAACCCTCCCCAAACAGCACATGACGCAAAGAAAAAAAGAGGCGCAATGAGGTAGCTGACTGTGTGAGTAAGATAAGCGACCCTAGTGGCCGACACAAACACCGAGCCCATCTAGGAGTGGCACTGCAGTGTCACGCAGGATGTCCCTTCCAAAAAACCCTCCCCAAACAGCACATGACGCAAAGAAAAAAAGAGGCGCAATGAGGTAGCTGACTGTGTGAGTAAGATAAGCGAC
The DNA here is from genome assembly GCF_028390025.1 of Pseudophryne corroboree. NCBI lineage: Eukaryota > Metazoa > Chordata > Amphibia > Anura > Myobatrachidae > Pseudophryne > Pseudophryne corroboree. Next base: position 274,439,962 of record NC_086451.1, on the reverse strand, counting down.
CCTAGTGGCCGACACAAACACCGGGCCCATCTAGGAGTGGCACTGCAGTGTCACGCAGGATGGCCCTTCCAAAAAACCCTCCCCAAACAGCACATGACGCAAAGAAAAAAAGAGGCGCAATGAGGTAGCTGACTGTGTGAGTAAGATAAGCGACCCTAGTGGCCGACACAAACACCGGGCCCATCTAGGAGTGGCACTGCAGTGTCACGCAGGATGTCCCTTCCAAAAAACCCTCCCCAAACAGCACATGACGCAAAGAAAAAAAGAGGCGCAATGAGGTAGCTGACTGTGTGAGTAAGATAAGCGACCCTAGTGGCCGACACAAACACCGGGCCCATCTAGGAGTGGCACTGCAGTGTCACGCAGGATGGCCCTTCCAAAAAACCCTCCCCAAACAGCACATGACGCAAAGAAAAATAAAAGAAAAAAGAGGTGCAAGATGGAATTGTCCTTGGGCCCTCCCACCCACCCTTATGTTGTATAAACAGGACATGCACACTTTAACCAACCCATCATTACAGTGACAGGGTCTGCCACACGACTGTGACTGATATGACGGGTTGGTTTGGACCCCCCCCAAAAAAGAAGCAATTAATCTCTCCTTGCACAAACTGGCTCTACAGAGGCAAGATGTCCACCTCATCATCATCCTCCGATATATCACCGTGTACATCCCCCTCCTCACAGATTATCAATTCGTCCCCACTGGAATCCACCATCTCAGCTCCCTGTGTACTTTGTGGAGGCAATTGCTGCTGGTCAATGTCTCCGCGGAGGAATTGATTATAATTCATTTTAATGAACATCATCTTCTCCACATTTTCTGGATGTAACCTCGTACGCCGATTGCTGACAAGGTGAGCGGCGGCACTAAACACTCTTTCGGAGTACACACTTGTGGGAGGGCAACTTAGGTAGAATAAAGCCAGTTTGTGCAAGGGCCTCCAAATTGCCTCTTTTTCCTGCCAGTATAAGTACGGACTGTGTGACGTGCCTACTTGGATGCGGTCACTCATATAATCCTCCACCATTCTTTCAATGTTGAGAGAATCATATGCAGTGACAGTAGACGACATGTCCGTAATCGTTGTCAGGTCCTTCAGTCCGGACCAGATGTCAGCATCAGCAGTCGCTCCAGACTGCCCTGCATCACCGCCAGCGGGTGGGCTCGGAATTCTGAGCCTTTTCCTCGCACCCCCAGTTGCGGGAGAATGTGAAGGAGGAGATGTTGACAGGTCGCGTTCCGCTTGACTTGACAATTTTCTCACCAGCAGGTCTTTCAACCCCAGCAGACTTGTGTCTGCCGGAAAGAGAGATCCAAGGTAGGTTTTAAATCTAGGATCGAGCACGGTGGCCAAAATGTAGTGCTCTGATTTCAACAGATTGACCACCCGTGAATCCTTGTTAAGCGAATTAAGGGCTCCATCCACAAGTCCCACATGCCTAGCGGAATCGCTCCGTGTTAGCTCCTCCTTCAATGTCTCCAGCTTCTTCTGCAAAAGCCTGATGAGGGGAATGACCTGACTCAGGCTAGCAGTGTCTGAACTGACTTCACGTGTGGCAAGTTCAAAGGGCATCAGAACCTTGCACAACGTTGAAATCATTCTCCACTGCACTTGAGACAGGTGCATTCCACCTCCTATATCGTGCTCAATTGTATAGGCTTGAATGGCCTTTTGCTGCTCCTCCAACCTCTGAAGCATATAGAGGGTTGAATTCCACCTCGTTACCACTTCTTGCTTCAGATGATGGCAGGGCAGGTTCAGTAGTTTTTGGTGGTGCTCCAGTCTTCTGTACGTGGTGCCTGTACGCCGAAAGTGTCCCGCAATTCTTCTGGCCACCGACAGCATCTCTTGCACGCCCCTGTCGTTTTTTAAAAAATTCTGCACCACCAAATTCAAGGTATGTGCAAAACATGGGACGTGCTGGAATTTGCCCATATTTAATGCACACACAATATTGCTGGCGTTGTCCGATGCCACAAATCCACAGGAGAGTCCAATTGGGGTAAGCCATTCCGCGATGATCTTCCTCAGTTGCCGTAAGAGGTTTTCAGCTGTGTGCGTATTCTGGAAAGCGGTAATACAAAGCGTAGCCTGCCTAGGAAAGAGTTGGCGTTTGCGAGATGCTGCTACTGGTGCCGCCGCTGCTGTTCTTGCGGCGGGAGTCCATACATCTACCCAGTGGGCTGTCACAGTCATATAGTCCTGACCCTGCCCTGCTCCACTTGTCCACATGTCCGTGGTTAAGTGGACATTGGGTACAACTGCATTTTTTAGGACACTGGTGAGTCTTTTTCTGACGTCCGTGTACATTCTCGGTATCGCCTGCCTAGAGAAGTGGAACCTAGATGGTATTTGGTAACGGGGGCACACTGCCTCAATAAATTGTCTAGTTCCCTGTGAACTAACGGCGGATACCGGACGCACGTCTAACACCAACATAGTTGTCAAGGCCTCAGTTATCCGCTTTGCAGCAGGATGACTGCTGTGATATTTCATCTTCCTCGCAAAGGACTGTTGGACAGTCAATTGCTTACTGGAAGTAGTACAAGTGGGCTTACGACTTCCCCTCTGGGATGACCATCGACTCCCAGCAGCAACAACAGCAGCGCCAGCAGCAGTAGGCGTTACACGCAAGGATGCATCGGAGGAATCCCAGGCAGGAGAGGACTCGTCAGAATTGCCAGTGACATGGCCTGCAGGACTATTGGCATTCCTGGGGAAGGAGGAAATTGACACTGAGGGAGTTGGTGGGGTGGTTTGCGTGAGCTTGGTTACAAGAGGAAGGGATTTACTGGTCAGTGGACTGCTTCCGCTGTCGGCCAAAGTTTTTGAACTTGTCACTGACTTATTATGAATGCGCTGCAGGTGACGTATAAGGGAGGATGTTCCGAGGTGGTTAACGTCCTTACCCCTACTTATTACAGCTTGACAAAGGGAACACACGGCTTGACAAATGTTGTCCGCATTTCTGGTGAAATACTTCAACACCGAAGAGCTGATTTTTTTGGTATTTTCACCAGGCATGTCAACGGCCATATTCCTCCCACGGACAACAGGTGTCTCCCCGGGTGCCTGACTTAAACAAACCACCTCACCATCAGAATCCTCCTGGTCAATTTCCTCCCCAGCGCCAGCAACACCCATATCCTCCTCATCCTGGTGTACTTCAACACTGACATCTTCAATCTGACTATCAGGAACTGGACTGCGGGTGCTCCTTCCAGCACTTGCAGGGGGCGTGCAAATGGTGGAAGGCGCATGCTCTTCACTTCCAGTGTTGGGAAGGTCAGGCATCGCAACCGACACAATTGGACTCTCCTTGTGGATTTGGGATTTCGAAGAACGCACAGTTCTTTGCGGTGCTACTGCTTTTGCCAGCTTGAGTCTTTTCATTTTTCTAGCGAGAGGCTGAGTGCCTCCATCCTCATGTGAAGCTGAACCACTAGCCATGAACATAGGCCAGGGCCTCAGCCGTTCCTTGCCACTCCGTGTGGTAAATGGCATATTGGCAAGTTTACGCTTCTCCTCCGACAATTTTATTTTAGGTTTTGGAGTCCTTTTTTTACTGATATTTGGTGTTTTGGATTTGACATGCTCTGTACTATGCCATTGGGCATCGGCCTTGGCAGACGACGTTGCTGGCATTTCATCGTCTTGGCCATGACTAGTGGCAGCAGCTTCAGCACGAGGTGGAAGTGGATCTTGATCTTTCCCTAATTTTGGAACCTCAACATTTTTGTTCTCCATATTTTAATAGGCACAACTAAAAGGCACCTCAGGTAAACAATGGAGATGGATGGATACTAGTATACAATTATGGATGGACTGCCGAGTGCCGACACAGAGGTAGCTACAGCCGTGGACTACCGTACTGTACTGTGTCTGCTGCTAATATAGACTGGATGATAATGAGATGTAGTATGTATAAAGAAGAAAGAAAAAAAAAAACCACGGGTAGGTGGTATACAATTATGGATGGACTGCCGAGTGCCGACACAGAGGTAGCTACTGCCGTGGACTACCGTACTGTGTCTGCTGCTAATATAGACTGGTTGATAAAGAGATGTAGTATGTATGTATAAAGAAGAAAGAAAAAAAAACCACGGGTAGGTGGTATACAATTATGGACGGACTGCCGAGTGCCGACACAGAGGTAGCTACAGCCGTGGACTACCGTACTGTGTCTGCTGCTAATATAGACTGGTTGATAAAGAGATGTAGTATGTATGTATAAAGAAGAAAGAAAAAAAAACCACGGGTAGGTGGTATACAATTATGGATGGACTGCCGAGTGCCGACACAGAGGTAGCTACAGCCGTGGACTACCGTACTGTACTGTGTCTGCTGCTAATATAGACTGGATGATAATGAGATGTAGTATGTATAAAGAAGAAAGAAAAAAAAAACCACGGGTAGGTGGTATACAATTATGGATGGACTGCCGAGTGCTGACACAGAGGTAGCTACAGCCGTGGACTACCGTACTGTGTCTGCTGCTAATATAGACTGGTTGATAAAGAGATGTAGTATGTATGTATAAAGAAGAAAGAAAAAAAAACCACGGGTAGGTGGTATACAATTATGGACGGACTGCCGAGTGCCGACACAGAGGTAGCTACAGCCGTGGACTACCGTACTGTGTCTGCTGCTAATATAGACTGGTTGATAAAGAGATGTAGTATGTATGTATAAAGAAGAAAGAAAAAAGAACCACGGGTAGGTGGTATACAATTATGGATGGACTGCCGAGTGCCGACACAGAGGTAGCTACAGCCGTGGACTACCGTACTGTGTCTGCTGCTAATATAGACTGGTTGATAAAGAGATGTAGTATGTATGTATAAAGAAGAAAGAAAAAAAAAACACGGGTAGGTGGTATACAATTATGGATGGACTGCCGAGTGCCGACACAGAGGTAGCTACAGCCGTGGACTACCGTACTGTACTGTGTCTGCTGCTAATATAGACTGGATGATAATGAGATGTAGTATGTATAAAGAAGAAAGAAAAAAAAACCACGGGTAGGTGGTATACAATTATGGATGGACTGCCGAGTGCCGACACAGAGGTAGCTACAGCCGTGGACTACCGTACTGTGTCTGCTGCTAATATAGACTGGTTGATAATGAGATGTAGTATGTATAAAGAAGAAAAAAAAAAAAAACACGGGTAGGTGGTATACAATTATGGACGGACTGCCGAGTGCTGACACAGAGGTAGCTACAGCCGTGGACTACCGTACTGTACTGTGTCTGCTGCTAATATAGACTGGATGATAATGAGATGTAGTATGTATAAAGAAGAAAAAAAAAAAACCACGGGTAGGTGGTATACAATTATGGATGGACTGCCGAGTGCCGACACAGAGGTAGCTACAGCCGTGAACTACCGTACTGTGTCTGCTGCGACTGGATGATAAATAATGATATAAAAAATATATATATCACTACTGCAGCCGGACAGGTATATATTATATAATGACGGACCTGCTGGACATTGTCTGTCAACAGAATGAGTTTTTTATTTTATAGAATTAAAAAACACCACACAAGTCACACGACGTGTGTTTAACTTTTACAGGCAGACATTCACAATACAATATAGTATACTATATATACTGGTGGTCAGTTCACTGGTCAGTCACACTGGCAGTGGCACTCCTGCAGAAAAAAAGTGTGCACTGTTTAATTTTAATATGTACTCCTGGCTCCTGCTATAACCTAACTGCTCCCCAGTCTCCCCCACAATTAAGCTGTGTGAGCACAGTCAGATATTATACATAGATGATGCAGCAGCACACTGGGCTGAGCACAGATATGGTATGTGACTGAGTCACTGTGTATCGTTTTTTCAGGCAGAGAACGGATTATATTAAATAATATAAAACTGCACTGGTGGTCACTGGTCAGTCACTAGTATAACTAACTAATACTATCAGCAAAATTCTGCACTCTCTGTCTGAGTACTCCTCCTAAGCTCCAGTAAATGAAGTGTCACTGTCTCACTCTGTCACTAGTATAACTAACTAATACTATCAGCAAAATTCTGCACTCTCTGTCTGAGTACTCCTCCTAAGCTCCAGTAAATGAAGTGTCACTGTCTCACTCTCACTCTCCTATCTATTTCTTCTCTAAACGGAGAGGACGCCAGCCACGTCCTCTCACTATCAATCTCAATGCACGTGTAAAATGGCGGCGACGCGCGGCTCCTTATATAGAATCCGAGTCTCGCGATAGAATCCGAGCCTCGCGAGAATCCGACAGCGTCATGATGACGTTCGGGCGCGCTCGGGTTAACCGAGCAAGGCGGGAAGATCCGAGTCGCTCGGATCCGTGTAAAAAAAGCTGAAGTTCGGGCGGGTTCGGATTCCGAGGAACCGAACCCGCTCATCACTACTTATTATTATTATTATTATTATTATTATTATAATACTGTAGCAGTGGACATATAGCAGCGGTGTATACCACTGTGACTGCCTGGTCACTGGAATGACTGATGGCTGATGCACAGGACACCACCACTGATCTGTTGCAGGACAACACAGCAACACTGTAAGGGACTTGTTGTTATTATTATTATTCTAATACTGTATCAGTGGACATATAGCAGCAGCATATACCACTGTGACTGCCTGGTCACTGGAATGACTGATGGCTGATGCACAGGACACTATGACTGGTCTGGTGCAGTACAACACAGCAACACTGTAAGGGACTTGTTGTTATTATTATTCTAATACTGTAGCAGTGGACATATAGCAGCGTATACCACTGTGACTGCCTGGTCACTGGAATGACTGATGGCTGCTGCACAGGACACTACCACTGGTCTGATGCAGGACAACACAGCAACACTGTAAGGGACTTGTTATTATTATTATTATTATTATTACTATTATAATACCGTAGCAGTGGACATATAGCAGCAGAGTATACCACTGTGACTGCCTGGTCACTGGAATGACTGATGGCTGATGCACAGGACACTACCACTGTCTAATGCAGGAGAACACAGCAACACTGTAAGGGTCTTGTTGTTGTTATTATTATTATTATTATTATTATAATAATAATAATAATAATAATAATAATACTACCGTAGCAGTGGACATATAGCAGAAGCGTATACCACTGTGACTGCCTGGTCACTGGAATGACTGATGGCTGATGCACAGGACACTACCACTGTCTCATGCAGGACAACACAGCAACACTCTGTAAGGAACTTGTTGTTATTATTATTATTATTATTATTATTATTATTATAATACTGTAGCAGTGGACATATAGCAGCAGCGTATACCACTGTGATTGCCTGGTCACTGGAATGACTGATAGCTTATGAACAGGACACTACCACTGGTCTGATGAGCGACGACAATACAGCAACACTGTAATGGTCTTGTTCTTCTTATATTGTAGCAATGGACATATAGCAGCAGCATATACCACTGTGACTGCCTGGTCACTTGAATGACTGATGGCTGCTGCACAGGACACTACCACTGGTCTGATGCAGGACAACACAGCAACACTGTAAGGGACTTGTTGTTGTTGTTGTTCTTCTTCTTCTTATATTGTAGCAATGGACGTATAGCAGCAGCGTATCCCACTGTAACTGCCTGTTCACTTGAATGACTGATGGCTGCTGCAAAGGACACTACCACTGGACTGATGCAGCACAATACACAACCACTGAATTGATGCAGCACAACACAGCAGCAATGGACATATGGAAGCAAGAGGACACAACCTCTGGGACTGGACAAATGCAGCACAAGACATGGACGCTGAGAAACCGGAGACACGTCCTCTCTCTATACTCTCCAATGCTGGAGTGAAAATGGCGGGAATGCGAGGCTCCTGATATGGGATACAAACCCCACAAGAATCTGACAGTGGGATGATGACGTTTTGCCTCGTTCTGGTTTCTGAGTCAGGCGGGAAAACCCAAGCCTGGCTCAGATCCGGGTTCGAATGGTAAAGTCCGATAGGGTTCGGTTCTCAGGGAACCGAACCCGCTCATCCCTAAATATTACATGTTATGATTAAAACTTATTTGCTTATATCTTGGTGTGCAGTCCCCATTTTTAACCCTTGTATTTCTGAACCTTGTTTTAACCAGAAACAATAGTAGCACTATGAAACATCTGAGACAAGAAGAGTAATGGTGCCCATACACTTGTGCGATTGCATTTGATGCAATATTGGCCCCAATTTCCCTTGAAGCTCACCTTGAGATAAATTGCATCAAAAGTGCATTTTTTGTGCATTTGATGCGCATACAATCCTGCGATTTATCGCATGCCCCTTACGACCAGAAATCGGGTGGTATCGGATGATCGAATGCAAGCGCATCGCATGCTGACCAAAGCACACCAGATTTATCTGCAAGATTTCTTAAAATTTAAATAGAAGGCTGGCCTGTCTGGGGGATATATAAACAAGCAGCCATTTTACTCTGTGCACTTCTGTTTGCTCTGTGACTAGAGAAGTTTGGTTTATACCTGCTGCTCGTTCCACATTGCTAGCTACCATGCACTGCTTTGTTCTGCTTGCATTGCAAAGTGTTTTTATTTCTATACTGCTGTGTGTGTGTGTAGAGATGGATTCTGCTCATTATCAGGCTATCATGTGCTACTCTGTGCTGAAGATGAGGGGAGACAGGGAGAGGGCTCAGCAAAGGTGTAGGGAGAGATCTTGCTGGACCAAGGAGTGGCTGCTTAAGCGGCCTACTCGTTCCTACATGCCCCTCCTGGATGAGATCAGGGAGAACAACCCAGATGACTACCGCAACTTCCTGCGCATGAATGATGACGCCTTCCAGGAGTTGCTGCGTCTGGTGATCTCCCTCATACAGAAGCGGGATACCAAATGGCGGGTTCCTATTCCTGCTGAGGAGAGGCTTGTGGCTACCCTGCAGTTCCTTGCTACTGGACAGTTGTTTAAGGACCTGAAGTTTGGGACCCATATCTCTGCGCAGGCTTTGGGACACATCATACCTGAAACCTGCAAGGCTATTATCAAAATGCTTCAGTACAAGTACTGTAAGGTAAGAAAATGACACCACACATTGCTTGTCGTGTAGCAAAGGTGGTCATTCCGAGTTGATCGCAGCCAGCAACTTTTTGCTGCTGCTGCTGCGATCAACTAATCCCCGCCTATGAGGGAGTGTATTTTAGCTTAGCAGGGCTGCGAACGCTTGTGCAGCCCTGCTTAGCTAAAAAAGTTTTGTGTAAAAGTAGACCAGCCATGGACATACTTACCCTGTACGATGATCTCAGCGATGATGGGGCCGACTTTGACGTCAGACATCCGCCCTCCGTTCGCCTGGACATGCCTGCGTTTTCCTTACCACTCCCAGAAAATGGCTGCCAACAGACAGGTGATGCCCCAGAATGCCTTCCTTCTGTCAATCTTCTTGCGGGCGCCGCTGCGATCACTTTCTTTGTGTCCAGTGTCGTAGCCCAGCGACCCCTGTCGCTGGGCAAAGACGCGCATGTGCATTCCAGACCCGTTCGCACCGCAGCGAAGAACCGCTGCGTGCAAACGGGTCGGAATGACCCCCAAAATGTTTTATTTTGCAAACTGAATTTGGTAGAAAAAATATGTGCTTTTTATTTCAAGACAGAATTGTATTAAATATGTGCATCATTACATTTATGCAATTAAATAAAAAACAAAAAGCTATATATAGTGACAAATGTGGTCCATTATGATACTATGCCATTGAGTGGGACCGCAGCCAGGGGCACAACGTACACATGCAACTTGGTGTAGGAAGATGGGTCCCCGGTTCCATCAACCTGCACCAAGTTGCTTGTGTGCATTCTGCCCCTGGCTGCGGTGCCACTTAACGCCGTATCAGAATGCACCACATCTGCTGCAATATATAAGTGGATGAATACACTTGTGAACCAAAAAAGAAATTGTGTAGATATATATCAAAACATAAGTATTTTTTTAAATATGCGGCCAACATGGCAGAACTTTTTCAAACACTAGAACTTTATATTAATGTTTCTTCTAATTTTAAATATAAATATGGTGCAGTATTATATGCAGTGTTTTTTGAGTGGCAGCACTTTCAGGTGCACAATGCATACATGCAGGTAGGCCCGGCTTCAGGCTCCCCGACACCATCAACCTGACCCAAGCTGCATGTTGCATTGTCCACCTGAAAGCGGCGCCACTCAAAACCCACTGTGTATCATAGTGCACCAGATCTATCGCAGTATATACCAGGGCAGCAGGAATTTTATATATACCAACAGATGTGATGCATTCTGATACTGCGGTGTTGAGCGTCACCGGTGCCAGGGGTGCAATGCACACATGCAGCTAGGGGCAGGAAGATGGGTCCCCGGTACCATTAACCTGTCCCTAGCAGCATGTGTGCGTTGTCCACCTGAAAGCGTTGACACTCACCATAGTATCAGAGTGCACCACATCTATTGGTATGTATAACAAGGGCAGCAGTAAATAAGAATCACCCTACATTTGAAAGAGACTTGTCTACTCCTCCTCATCTTGTCCCCCCTATGACATCAAGGAGGTCAAAATTGCGGAGGGGATGGTGGATGTGTGGCTGGCTTGGGAAGGGTAGCTGAGTTGAGGAGGAGATTGGATAGTGGGGGAAGGGTGGATGGATGGGGGTGGAGGTTGACGATAAGGGGAAGGTTGGCTGGTTTGATGAGGAGAGGTTTGAGTACGATGGAAAGTGGAGGAAGGGTAGTTGGATGGGGTCTACGGTTGCAGATAACCGGAATGGTAGCTGTGATGCAGAGAAGGATGGGTACTGCAGGAAGGGTAGGTGGGTGGTGAACTGAAGGTCAGTGGGAGATGAGGAGCAGGTGCTTGAGGTTCTGGCCCATGAACATTCCACTCTGGTGTCAGTTGTCCTGAGAGTGTTTGGTACAAAACCTGTGACACCAGGCGCTGGCACTCTGTGCATGGTTTCCGGAGTAACTGTGAATGGGCCTCCAATAGTAGCGGGTTTTAAACAAATTTGGTTTTCCGTGGCTTCCTCCTGGCACTCTGTCTCTGTGGAGATATTGATTCCTCTGGTGATGTGTTGTTGAGGTCAGGAATATGGCTGAGGTCTTCAGGTGTCTGTAGGTCTTGTGTCTGTAGGGGAAAAAACATGTTTATTACATATTCAAACTTTTTTTTCTTTTACAGTTCACAACAAGCATGGAAGAATGGCAAGCTATTGCAGAGGACTTTGACAGGTGGTGGAATTTCCCAAACTGTGGTGGTGCAATAGACGGGTAACATGTGCGCATCACCAAACCCACCAAAAGCGGGTCGGACTACTTCAATTATGAAGACTACTTTAGCATTGTTCTCATGACGGTGGTCAATGCAAACTATGAATTTATTTTCCTGGATGTTGGGAAAAATGGTCGTTGCTCAGATAGTGGATCCTTGAAAAATATGTGCTTCTATGATAGGCGCGCCACCAACTCCATTCATCTACCGCCTGTGGAGCAAACAAAGAATGGCCTGGGATTTGTGTTCGTGGCAGATGAGGCCTTCGCACTGCACAAACACATAATGAAGCCCTACCCGCAAAGAGTCCTTAACCACAATAAGCACATTTTTAACTACTGCCTTTCTAGGGCCCATCGGGTTGTTGAGTATGCATTTGGCATTCTCAGCAACTGGTTCAGGATCTTCCACAAACCCATCAACATGAGGCTGGACAAAACTGACTGTGTAGTAACAGCATGCTGTATACTACACAACATGCTCCGACGCAAGGCCACGAGGCAAATGCCTTTGCTCCCAGCAGGACCGGAAGACCCCAACCAGCCAGTGGTGACAGTGCCGATTTCCTTGGTGGGACCACCTGCAGTAAGTTTACGTGGCACTGCAAGGGCAAAAGAGGACCGGGAAAAATATAATGCCTTCTTCAATGGGGAAGGAGCTGTGGCATGGCAGGAGAAATATATTAGGTAATTAACAATTTAAAAGCAACTTACCCCTTCAGCCTCCTCCACGTCCAGACTTCCCTCCTTGTACTCTGCCATCACCACTAGGGACTCCTTAGCTGACCTTTTCTCCAGGAGGAAGTGTAGTTCTTTGTAGTACCACAGCTGTAGTACACACCTTGTCTGCACCGGCCCCTGACCACTTGGACTCCTCCATTTTGCGGTTCTCTTTGACAAAGACTGTCCGTAGATTGGCAATTTTCTTCCGGACCCAGGCCACCGAGTCAGCAAAGTAGATGGGCTTCGAGTACTCCACCATCCGGGTATAAGCAGCCTTCCTCTTCTGTTTGTTGCTGTAGTCTGGTGAGGACATCAGCTACAGACACTCCTCCTCACGGGACAGGCTGATAAAGCCTGAAAGAAAATCACGGCTCTCATAGGACATCTAAAGAATGCAAAAAAAGGAAAATTAATAAACATAAAAAAGTTCCATTATTCTGGTTAAATAAAGTTTGTTTTCTAGTTACTGGTGTGAGTTATCTGAAATATGTTGTGAGAATATATTGGTGTGCAGGGTGCAGCAGCATAATAGTGGGCTGTGGCACAGTATAATGGCCAATTGCTTCCTGTGGGTCACTCCTTTATATGTTATATTCTTGTCTATATTTTTGTTGCAGGGTAGTTTACCTCTTTACTTATACAGATGGGTCCATATTTATCTTGACCTTTAATACTGTAGGATTAACTGAGACTGGGCAGTCGGACTTAATCCCCTGCTGTAATACAATACAATGCAGAGAACAATACAGCAGGGGATTACCTGCTGTATTGTTCTCTGTATTGTATTGCAGCTGAGAACAATAGATGAAGTGTTATGTTAATAAACCATGTTGTGCCTAGGCGCAGCAAACTAGTCAAGTTAACCGTGGACCCATCTGTACTCTGTTCTTATTTAGTCTGAGTTTAATTTTAATTTATAAATGAATCCCCATAATTACATTTAAACTTTTATAATTGAGTTGGAATGCATGGTTCCATTGGCGTCCGGCCGGAAGTTGTATTTCGTTCCACCGGTTTCCTGGGTGACGTACTTCCGCTCTGTATGTGGCATCTCATTTCACTATTTCCCCTAACCTAAAATTCACCTTTCTAAAATACATAGCCTTATCATCCATATCATGCTCCCTTCTAGCACAGATTCAGACCCAGCTCAATCCAGGTTCAATCCTCTATGGCTCGACCGAGATGCCATGCATTCCATTGGCGTCTGGCTGGAAGTTGTATTTGCGTTCCACCGGTTTCCCGGGTGATGCACTTCCGCTCTGTATGTAGCGCTTATTTATCGGAGACATCCATTCTGCCACCCTTTTTGTATGAAATCACAATGGGTGGGTCATGCACTCCAATCTCTCAGAATTGGGCGTTGCTATGCGTTCCATTCCCCCTAACCAGGAAATCATAGTTCCACACCAAACACTATTATAAGATCAAATATTACCAAAAAAATTCATCAAAACAGAGACTCAATTTCTATATCCTGCCTAGACTTGCAAGGGTGTCATGTCCCTTTGAAAAAAGTAATATTTTATAGAGGGTTTCTTCATATATATATATATATATATATATATATATTTATACATAAAAGAGGGGGGAGTACAGCGCCACTTGTGAGGTATGATCTCAGTAAACATTACATATATAATCTAGAAAGAATTTAAAAATACCATAAAAAAAGCACACATAACCTCATTAGAGGTGTCAGCCAAACCCTAAAAATGCAGTGCTGGTAAAGTACTGCTAGGCGTATGGAAATATGGAGGGATAGGGAAACGGCGCTCAGTGTTACTAAGAAATGATTATTTTAAAAGCCAAAAAACAAAATATATATTTCTTTTTTTATAAAAATATTTAATATATATGAGAGTAAAAAGTTACACAAAAAATTACATTGAAAAAGATATAAAAAGTTTTTATAAAAGACCAGAATATGGACCGAAAAATAATAAAAAGGATAGGAGATCAATTTAGCTTAAAAATAGCAGGGGATTAGTGCAGGAAACCCAACGCGTTTCGTCTCATCAGACTTCTTCAAAGGACACAATCCCACCCATTCTGCCACCCTTTTTGTATGTAATCACAATGGGTGGGTCATGCACTCCAATCTCTCAGAATTGGGCATTGCTATGCGTTCCATTCCCCCTAACCAGGAAATCATAGTTCCACACCAAACACTATTATAAGATCAAATATTACCAAAAAATTCATCAAAACAGAGACTCAATTTCTATATCCTACCTAGACTTGCAAGGGTGTCATGTCCCTTTGAAAAAAGTAATATTTTATAGAGGGTTTCTTCATTCATATATATATATATATATATTTTTTTTTTTAGAGAGCTTTTATTTTTTTACTTTTTGGGATGACAATATTAATCAGAGAAACCATTTTACTTTGAATTATTTATTAAGTCCATCAGGAACGATGGTTCCTAATTTATTAATTCACATAATTTCGGTTTTCGCTAGCATGCCTTCTGAATCCCTATCTTTCCAATTAATTCTCACATGCTGGATCCCAAAAAAACATTTTATTGCGTTCACTTTGCATCTATGTTTAAGTTTAAAGTGATTGGATAAATTGTGTGTTTCTAATCCTTTAGTAATATTACTGGCATGTTCTCCCATGCGTGTTTTTAAGGCTCTTGACGTGCGGCCTATATAAGCCAATTACATTACTTGTGTGGCACGTAATAAAATTTCTGATCTTATATTCTTTACTTCCCAGTTGGAAGCTGGAGATTTTGAATTATTGCCCAGAACTAATTTGCACATCATACAGCTTCCGCATCTATAAAAACCTTCTGATCTTATGGGATTATTCGTGTAGGTTGGTAACGAGCTTCTCACTAAATTGGATTTTAAATTATTAGCTCGTCTATAAATGAATTTTGGAATATCCTGAATTATTTCCTTCAATATAGGGTCCTTTTTGAGGATACACCAGTGCTTTTTAATGATTGATTCTACTTCTCTATGGTTTGCCCCAAAAGTTGTAATAAAGGCCAAATCATATCCTCGATTTCCTTTTGATTGTTTTTTCATTATATTTGTAATAAATCTTCTCTCTATTTTGTGCACCTCTTCTTTAGCTTTTTCTAATTGCTCCTCAGTATATCCTTGATATCGAAAATTGTTTAACATGGCTTCACTTTGTCTATCATATTCTTCAGGATTATTACAATTTCTCTTTATTCGTATTAGCTGACTCTGGTATTCCTTTGATCCAATTGTTGGGAGTCTGTTGGTTTCACATACCCTTTGGTGTTTAATTTATTGTTTTCCAAATAAATAGTTACATCCAGAAAATTGACACTACTCTTATTAATATCAAAGGTTAAATTAATACCTGCATTGGTGGTGGTGTTTAGCTCATTGCAAAAAGTTAATAGAGCTTCTTCTGAACCTTCCCATAAAAATATAATATCATCGATGAATCTATGCCAGAGGACCAAGTTCGACACCATAGCCACAGTCTCCCAAATATGGGTATTCTCCCAATAAGCCATGAAGAGGTTTGCGTAGCTTGGTATGAACTTGGTCCCCATGGCTGTGCCCACCAACTGTATATAGTAATCTCCCTCGAAGAATTTTTTTTGTTTTTTAATATAAATCTGATACCTTCAATAATAAATTCTCTCACTTTATCAGGAATAGTGGATTGGTTTAAAAAAACAATTTACTGTGTCTATATCTTTCTCGTGTTCTATGACGGTATATGATGATGTAACATCCGCAGTTATTAAAATTGTAGAGTCAGTGGTTATTGTTTGTTCTAATTTATTAATAATATCTGTAGTATCCTGAATATATGATTTATTACCAATTACTAAAGGTTGCAGAAAGCAGTCAATCATCTCTGATAAGTTACTGGTAAGACTGCCTACACCTGCTATGATAGGTCTACCAGGGGAGGGCAGATGCATCCTTGTGCACCTTTGGTAAAATATAGATGCTCTATGTTTTTGGATGTTCTATCAGAAGAAAATCATACTCTTGTTTTGTAATTGCCCCATTTTCCAAATATTTATTTAAATATTTCTGGAAATCCGTTTTAATACGGTTAGTTAGATCAGATTTAAGTTTCTTGTAAGTATTGCCATCTTCTAACTGACGTCGGACGTCTCCAACATAATATTCCTTACTCATAAAGGCCACTCCTCCCCCCTTATCACACGGTTTGATAACTACATCATTATTTTTAGATAAATCTTTCAATGCCTGTTTCTCTTTACTAGTTAAATTACTTTTTACTTGTTTTGGTATTAAGTTCTTTAAATCTTCCTCAACCAATTTATTGAAAACATTTATGTAGTTTCCCTTTACTTGTGCCGGATAAAATATAGATTTTTTATGAAATGATGTTGTCTCTTCCTCTTTCTCTTGCACATTATTTTGTTCTAAAGATTGGTTCTAAAGTGTAATCTTTCTAATGAATTTTTCCATGTTCACAAATAATGTAAATGGGTCTGTATTAGAGGTCGGAGCAAATTTAAGTCCCCTTTCTAATAATTTCTGTTCTGGTGCCATGAGAGTTTTGTCACCGATATTAAAGAGTTTACATTTCTTAGGGGAAATAGAGACACTATGTTGGTATTGTTTCTCCTTTTTTGTTTGTTTTTTTACGTTTTTTACCTCCCCTTGTGCCTCTATATATACATTGAACTGTATTATGTTTGTGGTGAATTACCACTTTCTCGGGAGTGATTTCCATCCTTTCCCCAAAAAAGGTTTTTGAATATAGTGGTCACAATCTTCCAACTGATCACATCTGTTGGATATCCAATTGCCTCATGGGATAAATTCATCCCTTCTGTAAGGCCTGTATTCATTTCCTCTATAATAATCATTCCTATAGAAATCTCTTCGTCTGTTAAATTTTTGGGGAAAGACCCACTCTTCATCATTAGCATACAAAAAGGGTGACAGAATGGGTGGCATTGTGTCTCCTAGAAATGACGTGTCTCCGATAAATAAGTGCTACATACAGAGCGGAAGTGCGTCACCCGGGAAACCGGTGGAATGCAAATACAACTTCCAGCCAGATTCCAATGGAATGCATGGCATCTCGGTCGAGCCATAGAGGAGTGAACCTGGATTCAGCTGGGTCTGAATCTGTGCTAGAAGGGAGCATGATATGGATGGTAAGGCTATGTATTTTAGAAAGGTGAATCTTAGGTTAGGGGAAATAGTGAAATGAGACGCCACATACAGAGAAGAAGTACATCAACCAGGAAACCGGTGGAACACAAAAACAACTTCCGGCCAGACGCCAATGGAACGCATGGCATTCCAACTCAATTATAAAAGTTTAAATGTAATTATGGGGATAAATTTATAATTTTAAATTAAACTCAGACTATATAAGAAGAGGGTATAAGTAAAGAGGTAAATTACCCTCCAACAAAAATATAGACAAGAATTTACCATATAAAGGAGTGACCCACAGGAAGTATTTGGTTTTTTAAAAAAAATCTAAAATGATTTATAAGAATTTTTTAAATTTGTTTTATTATTATGCTATGTACTGTAATATGATTTGCTGATTTGATAATTGAAATAGAAATATTTGGAATGTTAAAAGACAGGAAGTTTATGAATCACTTCTGGGTTATTTTCAGTATAAAAATGGATGCACACAGGTAGGGATCCTACTGCCCGGAGGAAGAGTTATTAACAACTCGAAACGCTTTGGTGGCATACTGATCCATCTACCTGCATCCACGATCTGAAAAGAACATACCGGGTCCAGTTACTGGCGAATAGCTTGGAGGGAGGAAGGAGGAATTCCGGAACCTCCCATTTATTGCTCTTTCCATTGCTCTTTGCTGGGAGCTTGGCACAGGACGGTTCCAATTTTTATTCTTTAAGGTGAAAGATTTCACTTTTATATTGGCTGGAAATAATTCTATGATTTTAATATTGGAAAATAAACTGTCAATTTTTAAAGAAGTACTACACCATATGCAATATTTTTCTCCTTCTTTATATATGCTGACCATACGCTTATACTGACCATCTTCTAACAAAGAGAGATCCAACTTTGAAGGAAGCATAGGAGAGTGTATCCTGCAAAAACTTAAAGCCATTGAATAAATTATTTGGACAATTACGGACATATACCTCATAGCCCTTTATCTGGTAATTGTGTTTAAGGTGGTAGCGCCTAAAGTGTACCCAATCTATATTCTGTATTGTTTGTGTATTGGTGGTTGGGAACCACCAGAGTACATTTGGGCGGCTTTTTTCCACTAAGCGCCATTGACTGTTCCATAGATATCCATTATATTACCAGTGGGCCAGTACAGTTATGGGTTATGGGCAGCAGCATAATGGTGGGCAGTGGTGGTAAAACATCATAATAGTCATTGGTGGCCAATGGTGTAGCCTGCCTTCCTTGTGCGATGTTTGGGAGCTCACTAGAGTGCTATCAGCCTCCTCTCCAGTCATGTGTGCAGTGGGGGAAAGAGGAGTGGCCAGGAAGTCAGCTCCTGTCTTCACAGATCGCACATCGCAGTGTGATAAATCGAAAGTGGTATCGCATCGCAAGGTACCTAAAATGTGCATACAATCCTTCGATTTATCTCACAGATGCGGTCAGAATTGAAATATATCACCTAATATCTCACAAGTGTATGGGCACCATAAGTGTAGCTCAGTTTGGATATGTGAGATTATTAACCTGCTACAAGCTTTGGGCTAGTGTCAGTAGTATAGATGTCAGGCTCAAACGTTGACTACTCAAATATAAATTTGAAGTCTGGAGAAGAGTCTGATCAAGAGCTGTAGGGTATCCCATATATCCGTAGCAACATTGGACAGTTTTTGTTAGCAGGAAGGTGAGGCACAGGTCATTCTTAAGAGGGTACAAGGAAGACTATTTTCAGATGATGGGACGGATGTAATGAAGTCTGAGTTGAACGGAGGCTCCTGGTCGAACTCTGATATTTTTTTTAACGTGGCGATCATTTACAAGGCAATGTCCGAGTCTGGCTGGGAACGTGCACCTCCTGCCAACTCGGGCTTCATTACATCTGGCCTGAAATTTTAAATTTATGAAGAAGTGATGGTGTTGAGGGCTCTGTTGGGGAGAGCTAGAAAGTTTACTTGTGATTATGTGGTTATATGGAGCAATATAGGGTGTGGATGGAAAGAAAGAGCAGTTCTCCTTCAGCAATGAAGATTTTCTCCAGTAGTGTCCAGTTGTGTGCAAGCAGTTTTATAAGTGCTGTAGCATGAATGTGTGGTGTGCCGTGGTTTCAGGTTCTGTAGACTGGGATGGCATGGTTTGTCGTTGATGTAAGTATATTGTAGAAAAAAAATCAGTTAAATCTAGAGATGAGCGGGTTCGGTTCTCAGAGAACCGAACCCTACCGAACTTTGCCTTCCAAGTCCGGATCTGAGCCAGGCTCGGATTTTCCCTCTAGACTCAGAAACCCGAACGCGGCAAAGTGGGGTGGCAAGTGTTGTGCTGCTCAGTCCAGTCCAGTGTAGTCACTCAGAGTATTGTGCTGCATCAGTTCAGGCAGTCACAGTGTTGGTGTTCTCTGCTGCCATATATCTAGTGTAGCTGTAAAGTGGTGCTGTGTTGTGCAAACCAGTCCAGTGTAGTCAGTGTATTGTGCTGTATCAGTACAGCTATTCACAGTGTTGGTGTTCTCTGCTGTCATATATCCAGTGTAGCTGTATAAAGTGGTGTTGTGTTGTGCAGACCAGTGGTAGTGTCCTGTGTCATCAGTAATTCCAGTGACGATATACGCTGCTGCTATATGTCCACTGCTGCAGTATAACAATTATAACAACCTGTTGGGCTGCATCAGACCAGTGGAAGTGTCCGGTGTCATCAGTAATTCCAGTGATGATATACGCTGCTGCTATATGTCCACTGCTGCAGTATAACAATTATAGCAACTTGTAGGGCTGAATCAGACCAGTGGCAGTGTCCTGTGTCATCAGTAATTCCAGTGACGATATACACTGCTGCTATATGTCCACTTCTGCAGTATAACAATTATAACAACAACCTATAACAACAACCAACTCCTAGATGGGCCAGGTGTTTGTGCCGCACACTTGTGTCGCTTAGCTTGGCCATCCAGCTACCTCATTGCACCTCTTTTTCTTCTTTGCATCATGTGCTGTTTGGTGCCTATTTTTTAAATCTGCCATCCTGTCTGACACTGCAGTGCCACTCCTAGATGGGCCAGGTGTTTGTGCTGCACACTTGTGTCGCTTAGCTTGACCATCCAGCTACCTAATTGCACCTCTTTTTCTTATTTGCATCATGTGCTATTTGGGGACTAGTTTTTGAATAGTGCCATCTTGTCTGCAACTGCAGTGCCACTCCTAGATGGGCCATGTGTTTGTGCTGCACACTTGTGTCACTAAGCTTAGTCATACAGCCACCTCGGTGCAACTTTTAGGCCTAAAAACAATATTGTGAGGTGTGAGGTGTTCAGCATAGACTGGAAATGATTGTTATTGAGGTTAATAATACTGTAGGAGCAAAATTACCCCCAAATTCTGTGATTTTTGCTGTTTTTATGTTTTTCCCCCAAAAATCATCAAGATCCAAAACCACAACCAAAACGCGAAAGGGTGGTTTTGGCAAAACCAAGCCAAAACCAAAACACGAAAATGGAATTAGAACCAAAACCAAAACATGAAAAGTGCCCGCCGTACATCTCTAGTTAAATCAGGGAAGGACTGAGTAGTTATAGGGGGAGGAGCAGTTTTAGTGAAGATGAGAAGTGTATTGGGAGGAAGGGAGTGTCTATTATAGTGGGTGGGAGATTTACATCACTGGAATTAATGAAAGGAGAGTGGAGACAGTGTTATGGCAATGGTAACATTGAAGCTGCCTCCTCAGGAAGTATGTGGGATGAAAGATGAATAAATTAAGCTGCAAAAATGTCAGTGAACTGGGAAACAGGAACTTGGAGCAGTACATGGCAGCAACATAAAATTAGAGCTGAGAGAACAATCAGCTGTGGTGAGTTTCAATAGAAAGGAACTAGAGGAAGGTTAGAAAGACCAATTATACACTACAATGTCTTGATTATTGATTGGTGTTAGATGGATAACCATTAGCAATCAGGTTACTTCTGGGGATGTAAAAAAAATGGAGCAGCCACCGGGCCTGCGGCTTGTGAGGGGGTGCATTAGTAATATATTTTGCTAGGTGGTAGTGCAGCCTTGTGTACAATCAACATGGCAATATCACCAATACATACCCTAATGAATCCAATTTTCAGTGTTGGGCAGCAGTAGTAGACCCATGAGATGTGTAACAGTGACTATCATTGTCCTTTTAGATATGTCATGTTTCCATTATCCCTCTAACTATGCTCTAGATTAGTGAACATTGGGGGTCAATACGAGATGATCGCTCGCTAGCTGTATTTTTGCAGCCGTGCAAATGCATAGTCGCCTCCCACAGGGGAGTGTATTTTTGCTTTGCAGAAGTGCGAACGCTTGTGCAGCAGAGCGCCTGCAAAATCATTTTGTGCAAAACAAGACCAGCCCTGTAGTTACTCTTCATGTGCGTTGATTCTAATGTCGGCGTTTGACGTCACACACCCGCCCAGCGAACGCCCAGCCACGTTTAACAAAAAGGGAGAACCACCACTCACATTTGCGCAGGACAGAATCATCATCACTGCGCTAGGTGGAATACCCTGCCTTCTTCCACTTGGGATCTGGTAACTATCATCCGGTTATCCATGCAGGATATGATATATTAAACATTGGAACATTCTCTATTACCGCTGGCCTTTTTTAAGAGTCCATGGAAGTTTGATTGGTCATATTACTGGCATATGAGGCTTGTTTTATTCAATTTATTTATTCTTCTGATTTATTACATGTGTTCATGGTATCGAATATTTTTTATTAAAATTTATATATTTTTATGAATATTAGCATCTGGTAGCGCTGTTTATACACTTTTTTTTTGTTCTGCCCAGCCACGCCTGCATTTTTTTCTGCCACGCCTGCGTTTTTCTAAGCACTCCCTGAAAACGGTCAGTTGACACCCAGAAACGCCCACTTCTTGTCAATCTTCCTGCGTTCGGCAGTGCGACTGGAATGTTCGTTAGACTCTGTGCAAACTCACGATGCTCATTGTACCCGTATGACGCACCTGCACATTGCGGATAATACGCATGCCCAGAAATGCTGATTTTTAGCCTGAACGCTGCGCTGTGAACAACGGCAGCTAGCGATCAACTCGGAATGACCCCCATTAGCGGTTGAGGATCACAAAGATTTATACAAGGCCATATAGTATTCTAACTAACCCACTGTTGTTGTCAGTTAGCTGCAGCTGGTAGCGGAGATGTAAAGCAATAGATATGATTAACCTTTTAACAAGGGCACATTCAATTAAAAATAATTACATTAATTTGCTGTAGACTATCATATTATGATAAGAAATAATTACAAAAATGTTTTATGGGTTTTTGTCTAACCTTAATTATACTACTCGATACAGACTGTCATTGGGTTCCCAGCATGGCTACTAGACCTATGCTGGTTGTGGTTCTCCCCATCCTGATCAGTCAGTTAGGAACGAGTCAAACAGGGATCTATGCCCATCCCTGGGATCTTCGATCATGTTGGCAGTGTAACTAGAAGAGAAGAGTAGAGGTGATAGTGTCATAGGACTGTTAGTGTGAAGCATACACACGGTACAATATGAACTACCGATATGGACAAATGTAGTCCATATTGGTAGAAAACATAATGCATTTCTCACTGTGTGGAAACACCTTGCGATGCCGATGTCACCGCCGGGTCGGTATCATAAGTAAAAATAGACTCTGCAGGCAGCTCAAATTTGACTAGATAGCATACAATATAGTGCATATCGCACCGTGTGGATATAGTGACCGATAAAAGCCTTCCGGTACCGATATACATCATCGAGCCACTCCCTGGACACTCCGTGGCCACCCTTGTGTTTACTGACTGCGGAGCTGAGCACACGGAGCAGCGTTCACCAGGAATTGGTAAGCATATGACAATACACTGACCACCAATGTATATCTGCTTTCTGCTTTCCAGTAACATAAGGAAGTATAGGATTTTTAATGGGGGGGTACATATAGGGAGCTACAAGTGGAGGTACTGCTGTCATGTGCTTTCCAGGATTTTTAATGGGGGAGGTACATAGGGAGGTACAGTGTATGGGAGGTTAAGGTGATATGTGTCAAGCCATCATGCTGTGTATGGTGACCAGGGATTTGGGCTGTGTAAGGTGATCAGGGCCTGAGGACTGTAAATGGTCATGGGGGGCTGGGTTGTCAAGGCCTGAGTACTGTAGAGGTGCAGAAGGGCAATGAATCAACGTGTGTTACAGATAGGTCCACGTTTATCTTGACCTTTAATAGGATTAACTGAGACTGGCCAGTCGGACTTAATCCCCTGCTGTAATGACTTAATCCCCTGCTGTATTGTTCTCTGTATTGTATTGCATCTGAGAACCATAGATAAAGGGTTTATGCTAATAAGTCATGCTGTGCTTAGGCGCAGAAAACTAGTCAAGATAACAGTGGACCCATCCTGTATGTTAGTTTTCCTTTGAGTGCAATCATTGAATCAGCGTGTTTTATTTTTTTCTGTGTAGACCCTATGAGGGTAATTGTGTGTTTTATTTTACTGAAGATAGCCAATGTGTCCTTTTTTACTCTGTTGGGGGGTGGGGGTGGGGCAAATGTGTTTTGTTTCCAGTGGGGGAAAGTGCGTTTTATTATATCCGGTGGGGGCAAATGTTTTATATCCCATGGGGGAAAATGTGTTTCATTATTTTTTGTGGAGGCAAATGTGTTTTATTATTTCTTGTGGAGGCAAATGTGTTTTATTATTTCCATACAGCCAGTATGTGTTATTGAAGTCACTAGTCCCCAGTATAAGTAATTGATATCTCTAGTTGCTTCAGCAATACCTTAACTTGTCATGTGCTGGTGGTTGGAAAAAAATACTCCACTGCCTTTGAACTCCCATTTGCTTCATCATTGTAAACTCCATGAAGGTGGGTGATGTTGGACAACTCTAGTACCAATATTATGCATCATGTGGTGGAGGGTTCACTGGGGGCATATGTGATGTCATTTATGGGGGCATATGAGATTGTACTATGTTGGTGCTATAAGTGATGACACAGTATAATGGGGTTTAATGGGATGGCACTTATGGGGGCTTGTGTGCTTGGACTATATAATGTTGGCATTTGTGATGGCACTATGTTGGAGGCATGTGTGATGGCACCAATGAATGGTGGAACAGGAAGGACCTTCAGCTGCTGTACAACTGTACCAATGAAGTAGCGCATAATGAGTCAAGCAGTATCTGGTGTTAATGGGATCTGTAGTTTTACACCAGCTGAAGGCCCATTCCTTTCCCTTGCACTGTACTATAGTATACACGCTGTATGGCTTATTAAACTAAACCTTGTACTTTGTAGTTATTGTTTTTCATATTTGTAACACAGACATGTCAGCACAAGGCAACAAAGAATTCTGGACAGGATTCTTTGACTTACATCAGGCCAACAAGTGTCTGTGGCATTTAAAGAGCAAGGGCTATGCCAGCAGGACCAAGAGGAATCAGGCGCATCAACAACTATTAACGTACAGCAGAGGCCGAAACAGTGATGCTGACCTGAACTGAAGAAGAAGATAGCAAATTTCCAAACAGTCTTCGTGAAGGAAAACAAGTACACAGATTCACAATGTTCAGAAGCCAGGGCTGATGAGGTTCAGAAGCCAACGCTGTGGTATTATGACCTCATGATGTTCACTTTGGAGCAAGAGCCGAGGAAAAGGTCACAGCATACACTGGAGCCAGAATTTATCATTGGTTTGGAAAAGGAGGAATTAGAGAATCTGGAAGTACCCACACATTTCTATGTTCAACATTATAAATTTTAACCTGTTCCTAATTTTCTATTTTCTTTTTACAGGAAGCTACCCCAGAGCTGGATATGGAGGCTTCCACAAATGAGCCCACGGAACTGGAGGACATTGAAGAGGTGGTTACTCCTCAACCACGCTCCCAAAAACAGCAGCGAAAGGTGTCCGACAAGTCCAAATCTGTGGGGTCCAGCTCAGAGCAATTTTTTGCACATACAGAGGAGGTTCTTCATAGGCCCCTGGACTCTTTTCAAACTTTTGCTGACAATATGGTGGTAGAGATGAGTCTCATCAAGGTGAAGCAGTCCCAGATTTTTAAGAGACTACTATATGCGGTTATGTCACGTGTAGTTGACAAATCTCTTGTTGAAGAGTGTGACATAATACTGCATGCCAGGTTGCATCTCCAAAATGTCCCCCCCCAACTACCCACATAACCAACTCACCTATCCCAGCAGTTCATGTAGTTGCATGTACTCAGACGTGCTGAGTACACAGTCCCCTTCACAGGATGAACTACGTTTTATAATTTGTAATTTGATTTTTTTTAAATAGTTTTTTTTAGTAGTGTTTAAAAAAATGTTCTGGACCTTTTTCTGTATTCTCTCTAAAATGAACAGTATTTTGGTCACTAGGACCACAGCGTTGGTTTGTTACCCAGACTTCTGAACGTTGTGATTTTTGTATTTCTTGTGTTCCTTCGTAGAACATCGTTTGAAAATTTCGGAAATTTGTATTAGGTTGGCATTTCTGTAAGGAATCCAGTCCAGAACTTTCAGTAAATAAATGTAAAAAAAAAATCTATGTGTTGCGTTTTTCTTTAGGTAGAAAATGTGGTCAAATATTGACTTTTTAATTGATGTAAAATATGTTTGAAAAATACACAGGGAAAAAACCTTTTTTATCAGGCGCTAATATCAAATGCTATAAAAAAACCCTTTTGGATATAATAACAATCAGCTGCAAAAAGTTAATGACCTGGGGTTAGCAGGTCAATCAAATTGCACTGGGCCACCCAAGTGCAATTAACCACAAAACTCCAATTGTTAGAAACTTTTGCGCTATATTATAAATTTATATGATATGGCTGACAAAAATAACAGACTCCTATTGAATTAAAAATATTTAATAATATATGAATAATCACAAATCATAAAACAAGACTGGTCTTAGTAGTTTAAACATCTAATATGACAAGTATATATACTTTCCAATAAAAGGAGGTGGACTTAAGCATATTCTGTGCACAGAGGTGTAAAAAACTAGCTCTATAGCTAAATGACTTGATTTACAAAGTCAAAAAAATAGATCAAGTGTAGCTGCTGGTAGAACCCGTATAATAGATGTTTCCAATAGACAGTCACTTTGTATCAAAGTTCCTTTGAATGTAATAATCCAACATAGGTCAGTAAAATGAATGAGAGCCGTTTTCAACCGGAATCTTACGTGAGGTGTGAGCAAGTAGTATCAGCAGGAGTACATCCCGATGTCCACCACACTGGCTTTTAGCTGCAGGGAAAACGGCACCTGCACTGGCGCCTGCTACAACCTGTCCTGCTCGGTCTGAATGCTCCACAGGTCTCCACCTCTACGTGCCGTTTGCGGGCACCGGTGAGCGGCTCCTCTCCACTCAAGAATAATCAACCAGCAGATGAATGCTGCGGCCGGTATGTACTACGGGTCTAACTCCAGCTGGGGTCCAACAGTTCAGCTACTGACGCATTTCGCTCCTCCCACAGGGGCTTCCTCAACCAGCATTCATCTGCTGGTTGATTATTCTTGAGTGGAGAGGAGCCGCTCACCGGTGCCCGCAAACGGCACGTAGAGGTGGAGACCTGTGGAGCATTCAGACTGAGCAGGACAGGTTGTAGCAGGCGCCAGTGCAGGTGCCGTTTTCCCTGCAGCTAGAAGCCAGTGTGGTGGACGTCGGGATGTACTCCTGCTGATACTACTTGCTCACACCTCACGTAAGATTCCGGTTGAAAACGGCTCTCATTCATTTTACTGACCTATGTTGGATTATTACATTCAAAGGAACTTTGATACAAAGTGACTGTCTATTGGAAACATCTATTATACGGGTTCTACCAGCAGCTACACTTGATCTATTTTTTTGACTTTGTAAATCAAGTCATTTAGCTATAGAGCTAGTTTTTTACACCTCTGTGCACAGAATATGCTTAAGTCCACCTCCTTTTATTGGAAAGTATATATACTTGTCATCTTAGATGTTTAAACTACTAAGACCGGTCTTGTTTTATGATTTGTGATTATTCATATATTATTAAATATTTTTAATTCAATAGGAGTCTGTTATTTTTGTCAGCCATATCATATAAATTTATAATATAGCGCAAAAGTTTCTAACAATTGGAGTTTTGTGAAAAATACACAGGGTCAACAAGACCCTATGTGTTTCCACAATAACAGCCCCTTTTTCATTAAAAATGGTGCTGTTCATGGAAAATTAGTTTAACCTGACTGAGGTAGGTGAAATAAAAAAAAACCAAATAGTTCTGCAGTGCCTAACTGCCTCTGGGGACCAAGCAGAGGAAGATGCAGAGATGTCCAGGAAGCTAAAGGGACCTGGCCGGGGGGGTGGGGGTGGGGGGTGGAGAAGCTGTCCTGGACATGTAGTAGGTGCAGGCAGACAGCGTGAACCTGGGAGGGAGTACTTCTCCCTCCTGGCTCCAACGACGCCCGCCTGCACCTACTACATGGCCGACCCACTCCCTCTACATGGGTGGCTGTTAGCGGGTATTTGTTTAAGGACATTATATGGTATACTTTACTTGACTAGATAAATACATACTATAGACCACTCGTGTATATGCATGACACACATTATTTAGTTCCTGAAACCTGAAAGTACGCATGCAACCCTCTACAACACCTACAAGTAAATAAAGCGACACCAAAAAAGTCTAAAGAATACGTAATTTATTTAAAAAAATAAATTCAACATAACAGTATGAATGTAATACACACAAGGTAGTATGGTAATATCTCCAAATGAGCATAGACCATAATGCAAATTAATATATGAGGCTTCCTGTAAGGCCACTGCCCCCACTCCAATAAAAAAGGTCAAATAATCCTCCCTGACCTGTTTGGACTTTGTAGTAGCCAATTGACTGGAGTGTGTATCTGGTCTTTCTACAGAAGTCCAGCTATCACTGTCCGCAATGTGGTCTGTGTCCTCTGGCACATTTGTAGGTGTTGGTCTTGTATGCAAGTTCTTGCGCCTCATGAAGTTATGTAAGGCACAACACCCCAACACAATCCAATCAATCTAATCCATACGAAGATCTATGGCAGTGTGGAAAATGCATAATACACTGCTCAGTATCCCAAACGTATTCTCCACAATGCGCCTGGCCCGAGACAGCCGATAATTGAATAAGTGCCTCTCCTTCATAAGCAGCCATTGTGGATAGGGCTTCATTATATGTTCATGGAGAGTGAACACCTCATCAGCCACAAACACAAAGTTTAGACCATGCCTGTAATCCTCAGCAATTTGTAAGTGAAGGCTTTTAGATTAGAGCCTCTCTTAAAAAACTGTGTCCTCTCATAAAAAACTCTGTTCTTGAAGGAGCCGCCATCTGAGGTTCTACCATTTTCTCCAAAATCCACAAAAATAAATTTGTAATTGGCATTGACAATTGCCATCATAACCACACTGATTAAGCCTTTGTAGTTATAATCCATCAAACCACTCTTGACAGGAGGAGTGATCCAGACATGCTTTCCATCTATCTATGGCATATTCGTATCCCTCTTCTCGATGAGGGCTGTCACCAGTCTCAGCAATTCCTGGAACATCTCATTATCCATTTGGAGGAAATTCTGGTAATCCTCTGGATTATTCTCCCGAAACTCCTGTAGTAGTGGCGTGTGAGAGAATGAATCCCTCTGTATCAGCCACTGCTTTGTCCAGCAAGAATGAATGCGTCTCCTCTTCATTGCTCTCTCCCTCTCAGTAATCACAACAGCCTGGACATATAATACCCTGACTTGGTACTTGAAGTCATCCATCAGCAGACAGGGCAGAAACAGTTTGTTGAGGCAAGCCGAAAATAAAGAAAAGCACACTAGCAATGTGAAGTGTTCAGCAGGTAAACCTAAACAAACAAGCCACAGAGCATGAATTCACAGTTTAAAAATGTCTGCCGCTATTTATCGCTTCATAAAGTGACACCCACCCACTTGAAATACCGACCTGCTATTTAAATGAGCAACTGTATTTCTAGTATAGTATCGGCCATAGTCAAAATCGCACCATATGTATAGTCAATATCGGTGGTTCTGGGCTCCAGGGAGCCCAAGGGAAATGGCAAAGTCAAAATCGGCCATAGACATAATCGCACCGTGTATAAGCCCCTTAAGTGTTGTTTCTATATAATACAGTAAACAGAGTGCTGAAATACACCCAAAATATTTTTTTACTTCTGTTTGGAGTTATTCTTTAACCACTTAACAGACAATTTTGTTCCCCAAAAAAAGCTCAGAAATTGTCGTTTTTTTAATGAGTGCATTACGTGAAGAACATGAATTTAACCTTATCCAAAATGATTTTAGTAAAAAACAAATAAAATAAAAAAATATATAATTTCTCAAACATCGAAACCTTGGTTGGGAAGATCGGTAACATCCGAACATCAGTAACATCGCAAATTTACTTTTTACACCAAAGACAGCTGCCAGGTACACAGGGGGGAGGTGGGTTTCTGGGGCTGGCTTGGGAGGGGGGGGGGGGGGGGGTTGTATTCCCCTTACCAGTGGCTGCCATCGTCTGCAGCCACTGGGTGGGGGGTTCTGCCGTGCTGACTGATCAGAAGTGAGTGTCAGCACGGCAATCACTAGGGGATGGTGCACGGAGGCATAGGGACCTTCTGGTCCCTCTGAGAGCAGCAGCAGAGGGAAGTTTCCCTTCCCTGACGCTGCTAATACTGTTTTTCCGACTGGTCATATCCTGTGCGACCAGGTCAGATAAAACACTTGCTGGTATGGTCACATATGATGCGACCATGCCAGGCAAGTGGTTAAAGCAAAATCGAAATAAGATATATGAGAACCACCCTAATATACAGCTGTAACAAAAATCACCGAAGGGGATATAGCAGCAAGATTCTAAAATCTTAAGGTGGATACATACTATAAGAGTATCTGTTCTGGTTGGAACGAAAATATGGTAATGTACGGGATTATATGTCAATTGACATATTTATATATATATGTATACACACACACACACACACACACACACACACACACACACACACACACACACACGCAGTGGCAACACTGCCTTAACAAATCTGTACAATACAAATCATACCCAATACCTCTGGATACCTAGAGAAAAGAGGATATCATCATGAGTGACTGTAACCCAGAAAAAAAATACTGTACAAATTACAAAATTACCATCAGGACCAGATTAATAAATCACCTGGTCCTGATGGACTTCACCCGAGGGTTCTTATGGAGCTTAGTTCACAACTAGCGCGACCCCTATACTTGATTTTCAATAGTTCAATTAGATCAGGCATGGTATCAAAGAATTGGCGTATAGCTGAGGTAGTGTCATTATTTAAAAAGGGATCCAAAAATCTTCCGGGAAACTACAGACCAGTTAGTTTAACATCTATAGTGGGAAAAATCTATGAAGGAATTCTACGGGACGTCATACAGGAGTATCTAAAGTCCGCTAGGATTATTAGCAAGAACCAGCATGGGTTTGTTAGGGACAGGTCATGTCAGACTAACTTAATTAACTTCTAAGAGGAAGTGAGCAATAATCTTGATCAAGGAAAAGCAGTGGATGTGGTCTTCCTAGATTTTGAAAAGGCCTTCAGTACAGTTCCTCACAGGAGACTGATGATCAAATTAAAGGAGATTGGCCTAGGAAAAACTATTTGCACATGGATAAGCAGCTTTTGGATAGCAGGGTACAGCGAGTGGTGGTCAACGGGAAGTCCTCAACCTGGTCCCCAGTAGTCAGCGGAATACCACAAGGGTCCGTACTCGGACCACTACTGTTCAACATATTTATCAATGACCTAGCAATAGGCCTGGAAAGCATATTGTCAATTTTTGCAGTTGATACTAAACTGTGTAAGGTAATTAGTTCAGAATTGGATGTGGAGTCCTTGCAGAATGATCTATCTAAACTTGAACTTGGGCGACTAAATGGAAAATGAGGTTCAATACAGACAAAGTTATGCATTTTGAGACTAAAAACAAACTTGCATCCTACATATTAAATGGGGAACGCCTAGGGGAAACAGAGTTGGAAAAAGATTTGGGGGTATTCATTGATAATAGGCTTAATAACCGTACACAATGTCAAAATGCAGTAAAGAAGGCAAGTAAGGTGCTAGCGTGCATAAAAAGGGGAATTGAGACAAGTGACTCGGATGTAATCATGCAGCTGTATAAGGCATTGGTACATCCGCACCTGGAATATTGTGTTCAGTTTTGGGCAGCATTGTGTAAAAAAGACATCAGTGAACTCAAAAGTGTTCAAAGGCAAGCTACTAAATTGATTTAAGGCCTAGAAGGACTGGACTATAAGGAAAGACTTACTAGGCTGAATATGTATACACTAGAAAAGAGTTGCCTAAGAGGAGATATTATTAATATCTTCAAATATGTAAAGGGACATCACAAAGAGTTATCAGTGGAATTATTTATTAAAAGAACGCAGTTTAGGACACGTGGGCACTCGCTGCGACTGGAGGAGAGAAAGTTCCGAACGCAACGGAGGAAAGGGTTCTTCACTGTTAAGGGGGGTACTCACGGAGCGATATTCTAAGCAATCTGACTATATTGCTTAGAATTTCAGCATTATCGCTCCGTGTGTACCCCCTACAGCGATAGCGAGGCGCAGCCCCGTGCATCGCTATCGCTGCTGCTAGATTGGCCTGCATGCAGGCCAATCTAGCGGGTCGCTCACTTCACCCGCTGGGTGAAGTGAGCGCCCCCTCGTCTCCCCCCGCACGCTCAGCACACATTGCGCTGTGCTGAGCGGTGGGAGAGATGTGTGCTGAGCGGTTCGCTCAGCACACATCTCTCCTGCATCGGCCCGTCTATATGGGCCTTTAGGGCAATCAGGATGTGGAATTCCCTGCCAGGGAAGGTGGTAATGGCGGACTCTGTAATTGGATTTAAAAAAGGAATGGATAAATTTCTGAATGAAAAAGCTATCCAAGGTTATAATACTTAAAATATCAACGTGATTAATCCGGGGGTAACATGAGTTATAGTAGCTAACTAGTCATAAAACATTATTTAGCAAGTATGTAGAATCATCACAACTTAAAACAGGTTGAACACGATGGGCAATTTGCCTCTATTCAACCACAAATACTATGTTACTATGTTACCAAAACTAGTCTAGCAATTTCTATTAATTTCACACAAAAATAAAAAACACAAAAAAATCATATGCACAAAAATATTTGCACAGTTAATTGTAAAGGAGTGATTATTTAAAAGCATGTTACATTTTGGCACTACTAGCAGTACTGCTAATGTGATTAACTGGCAACTTCATTTATAAAGCAACACAAAATGAACAATGGCAAAGAACGATTCATGCATACCTCCCAACTTTTGCCTTCTTGAAAGAGGGACACCCGCGCGGCGAAGCCGCGCGCGCCCCCGAAAGGGGGCGTGCCCTACGAAAAGGGGGTGTGGCTTCGCGGAGGACCCGCGATCGCGAGCCACGCCCCGTTTTCGTCACTGAAGGGGCATGCCCAGCGCTCTGTGAGCTGCTGGCATGCCCCGTCTCCCTCTGTCTCCAATGAATAGACGCTGTGCACATGCGCACAGCGTGTATTCACCGCTGCTCTGCTAAGCAGGGCAGCAAGAGACAGAGCCTCCCAACTGCCCCCCCACCGCGGGACAGTGCGGCCCGCGGGTGGGACAGCGGGACAGTCCCCAAAAAACGGGACTGTCCCGCGAAAATCGGGACAGTTGGGAGGTATGATTCATGTACTGTACCTGGAAGACAATAATAGCCCCACCATATAAAATAAGTGCGATAAGGCATCACAGGTATTCATTTGAGACATGCAATTGAAATGCTGGTCACAGCCAGGTAAACAATATAAAAAGTACATTAACATCACTCTGTAAAAGTACTTGGGGAATAGCAAATAGCTAGACGTCGATGGGCTAGATATATATGGATGCCATCTGTGCCAGGCCCCCAAAGTGGCCTCAAAACCAATTTCAGCACAGAAATATTATAAAACATATTCACTCCCTTTACAAAGAAAAATGGAACATTTTTGGGTTAGCATGTGATATTGGGGGTAATTCTGAGTTGATCACAGCAGCAAGTTTGTTAGCAATTGGGCAAAACCATGTGCACTGCAGGGTGGGCAGATATAACATTTGCAGAGAGAGTTAGATTTGGGTGGGTTATTTTGTTTCTGTGCAGGGTAAATACTGGCTGCTTTATTTTTACACTGCAATTTAAATTTCAGTTTGAATACATCCCACCCAAATCTAACTCTCTCTGCACATGTTATATCTGCCTCCCCTGCAGTACACATGGTTTTGCCCAACTGCTAACAAAATTGCTGATGCGATCAACTCAGAATTAGGCCCATTACCTCACAGTTCTATGGTTAGATTTGCTAGCAGATAGAGAATGCAGGAAAGAAAAATTCTCTTTTGCAGCATGCCATAAAAGGCCTAATTCAGAGTTGATCGCAGCAGCAAATTTGTTAGCAGTTGGGCAAAACCATGTGCACTGCAGGGAGGAGGGGGGGGGGCAGATATAACATGTGCATAGGGAGTTAGATTTGGGTGGGGAGTGTTCAAACTGAAATCTAAATTGCAGTATAAACATAAAGCAGACAGTATTTACCCTGCACAGAAACAAAATAACCCACACAAATCTAAAGGGGGGTACACACGGAGAGATCCGTGTTTAAAATCTAAGCAATATGACTAGATTGCTTAGATTTTAAGCATGGATATGTTGTGTGTATGCCCCTCAGCGATAGGGCTGCGCATCGCTATCGCCTGTGCTAGATTGAGCCTGCATGCAGGCTCAATCTAGCGGGTCGCTCACTTCAGCGCTATGTGAAGTGAGCGGCCCCCATTGTCGCCCCCTGAGACCGCTCAGCACACATCTCTCCCCCCGCTCAGCACAGTGCAATGTGCTGAGCGGGGGGAGAGATGTGTGCTAAGCGGTCTGTGTTCAAATCGCTCAGCACACATCTCTCCCGTCAGTACTGGCCTTTACTCTCTCTGCAAATGTTTGATCTGCCACACCTGCAGTGCACTTGGTTTTGCCCAACTGCTAACAATTTTGCTGCTGCAATCAACTCTGAATTACCTCCAAAGATGGCGAGGTCACTATAGCGACAGAAAGTAATTTTATTACATGAAACATTTCAGTGTAAACTATTTGACTTAGGCTACGGCCACATATAGAGGCCAAGCGGGTCCCATTTAGCGGGACACGCTTTACCGGAAGGACAGTGCACATGGGCGCCTATGCAGGCGCCCACACATGTGCGGCAGTCCCACCGCCGTCGGGTCCAACCACAGCATGCACACACACGCGCACACACACGCACAAAAAAACAAATAACAATAGTAGAATAAGAACTTTAAAGCAAAATCTATGAAAATAGATTTTACACTAGGGGGACAAACTTTCTTGAATATGAAATTAATTTTTGTCACCTATATAATGCCATTCTGTACAATTACACACGTTTCAATACCTATTTATTGAGGCATTTTCATCAGGATAAAAGACAAGTTACAAAGTCATACCTTATATAGGATACGGGTGTGGATCACTGCGTCGACCACTTTTGGTCTACATGCACTTGGCAGACAGCTGAAAGGTCAACATGGACTGAATGTTGACATGAAAAAAGGCTGACATGCAAAAGGCCAAAATTATTATTATTATTTTTTTTGGGGGGGTCGTTTACTCCATTAACTCAGCGGGAACCCCAATTAGTGAATTTCTGCAAAGCACGGAGACAAATCCCATGGAGCCACCAGTGGGACAAAGGGAGGTTGACTCCGCAGTAGCCCCTGAAGGAAGGTATGCACATCTGACTACGGAGCAATCTGTTTCTGAGACCAAACGGACAGAGCCAAGACCTTTACAGAAGCAAGGCTTAGTTCAAGATCCAAACCTGCTTGGAGAAAGGCAAGGATTCTGGAAATCCTAAAAACCAGGAGATTAATAGTGTCGTTGAGCACACCACTGGAAGTAAGTATGCTACACTCGGTAATAAATATGGGCTCAAGTAGGCTTCCGCGCCTGGAGCATTGTGTGTTCAACAGCACAGGAAAACCCTTTAGACCTTAGGGGGGACAACTCAAGAACCACGCCATCAAAGACAAGTGAGGTAAGTCCAGGTGTAGACAGGGACCTTGAGACAAGAGGTCTGGTTGTAGAGGAAGTGGAAAGGCAATGTCTATGGATAGACTGTGAAGATCCATGAACCAATGACGCCTGGGCCAGGCCGGTGCTATCAAGATCACGGTGCCACCTTCCTGCTTGAATTTGCAAAGCACCCTGAGAAGGAGGAAGACCAGAGGGAAGATGTACTCCAGATGAAAAGGCCATTTAATTGCAAATGCATCCACGAAGGATGCTTTGGGGGTCCCTTGATCTAGACTCGTATATTGGCAGCTTGTAGTTGTGTCAGGAGGCCATGAGGTCTTCTTCCGGAAGACCCATTTGTCTACCAGAAGCTGGAAGAATTCTGGATGTAGAAATCATTTTTCAGCATGCACAT
Organism: Pseudophryne corroboree; assembly: GCF_028390025.1. Lineage (NCBI taxonomy): Eukaryota > Metazoa > Chordata > Amphibia > Anura > Myobatrachidae > Pseudophryne > Pseudophryne corroboree. The sequence goes on along the minus strand of NC_086451.1, from coordinate 274,404,271 downwards.
CCTGGTGACTGAGGAAGTCTGCCTCCCAGTTGAGAATTCCCAGGATGAAGACCAGGGAGATGGATTTCTGCCCATTTGAGAATTTATGCCACTTCTGTCATTGCTGAGATACTGCAAGTGCCTCTCTGCTGATTGAGATAAGCGACTGCCATGGCGTTGTCTGACTGGACTTGGACAAGACAACCCTGAAGAATGTCCTGAGCTAAAGTGAGGGCCAGGTAGACAGCTTGAAACTCCAGAACGTTGACTGGTAAGTTCTGTTCGGCAAAGTCCAATGGCCCTGAAAAGTGTGAAAAGTGTGTCTGCACCCCACCCATGGAAGCTGGTGTCCATGGTAAGTAGGACCCAACGAAACAGAGAAAAAAGATGCGCTGACCCACTGGTGGAGATATATATGCTTTATAACCAATTAATTTTCTATATTAATTTTCTGATTGGTGTCAATTGTTGCTTCCCCATATGAGGTAATTGCAAACCCTCTTTTCATATATAGACAAGAAAAAAACAGTGGGTGCTTTGGGGCGCGCCACTGACACAAATCTGAATTTTAGTCTGTAATTATCACTCTGAGCGGCTATGTATCATAAAAAAACACATTTAATATCACACAATAAAATACATAAATTCCTAAAAAGAATAAATAGTAACACATTAATATTCACTGGAGACCGTAAATAGGCATACAGTATAAAGAACCAAAAAAAAAATTTCAATTCATGCTTGTTTCCATTAGAGATGAGCGGGTTCGGTTTCTCTGAATCCGAACCCGCCCGAACTTCATGGTTTTTTTCACGGGTCCGAGCAGACTCGGATCCTCCCGCCTTGCTCGGTTAACCCGAGCGCGCCCGAACGTCATCATGACGCTGTCGGATTCTCGCGAGACTCGGATTCTATATAAGGAGCCGCGCGTCGCCGCCATTTTCACACGTGCATTGAGATTGATAGGGAGAGGACGTGGCTGGCGTCCTCTCCATTTAGATTAGAAGAGAGAGAGAGAGAGAGAGATTGACCTGATTTACTGGAGCTTAGGAGTACTGTAGAAGTGTAGAGAGTGCAGAGTTTACTAGTGACTGACCACAGTGACCACCAGACAGTGCAGTTTTATTTAATATATCCGTTCTCTGCCTGAAAAAAACGATACACACAGTGACTCAGTCACATACCATATCTGTGTGCACTGCTCAGCCCAGTGTGCTGCATCATCTATGTATATATATCTGACTGTGCTCAGCTCACATAGCTTATAATTGTGGGGGAGACTGGGGAGCACTGCAGTGCCAGTTATAGGTTATAGCAGGAGCCAGGAGTACATATTATATTAAAATTAAACAGTGCACACTTTTGCTGCAGGAGTGCCACTGCCAGTGTGACTGACCAGTGACCTGACCACACTGACCACCAGTATAGTTAGTAGTATACTATATTGTGATTGCCTGAAAAAGTTAAACACTCGTCGTGTGACTTCACTTGTGTGGTGTTTTTTTTTTTATTCTATAAAAAACTCATTCTGCTGACAGACAGTGTCCAGCAGGTCCGTCATTATATAATATATACCTGTCCGGCTGCAGTAGTGATATATATATATTTTTTATATCATTATTTATCATCCAGTCGCAGCAGACACAGTACGGTAGTTCACGGCTGTAGCTACCTCTGTGTCGGCACTCGGCAGTCCATCCATAATTGTATACCACCTACCCGTGGTTTTTTTTTCTTTCTTCTTTATACATACATACTACATCTCTTTATCAACCAGTCTATATTAGCAGCAGACACAGTACAGTACGGTAGTCCACGGCTGTAGCTACCTCTGTGTCGGCACTCGGCAGTCCGTCCATAATTGTATACCACCTACCCGTGTTTTTTTTTCTTTCTTCTTTATACATACATACTACTACATCTCTTTATCAACCAGTCTATATTAGCAGCAGACACAGTACAGTACGGTAGTTCACGGCTGTAGCTACCTCTGTGTCGGCACTCGGCAGTCCGTCCATAATTGTATACCACCTACCCGTGGTTTTTTTTTCTTTCTTCTTTATACATACATACTACTACATCTCTTTATCAACCAGTCTATATTAGCAGCAGACACAGTACAGTACGGTAGTCCACGGCTGTAGCTACCTCTGTGTCGGCACTCGGCAGTCCGTCCATAATTGTATACCACCTACCCGTGGTTTTTTTTTCTTTCTTCTTTATACATACATACTACTACATCTCTTTATCAACCAGTCTATATTAGCAGCAGACACAGTACAGTACGGTAGTTCACGGCTGTAGCTACCTCTGTGTCGGCACTCGGCAGTCCGTCCATAATTGTATACCACCTACCCGAGGTTTTTTTTTCTTTCTTCTTTATACATACATACTACTACATCTCTTTATCAACCAGTCTATATTAGCAGCAGACACAGTACAGTACGGTAGTCCACGGCTGTAGCTACCTCTGTGTCGGCACTCGGCAGTCCGTCCATAATTGTATACCACCTACCCGTGGTTTTTTTTTCTTTCTTCTTTATACATACATACTACTACATCTCTTTATCAACCAGTCTATATTAGCAGCAGACACAGTACAGTATGGTAGTTCACGGCTGTAGCTACCTCTGTGTCGGCACTCGGCAGTCCGTCCATAATTGTATACCACCTACCCGTGGTTTTTTTTTCTTTCTTCTTTATACATACATACTACTACATCTCTTTATCAACCAGTCTATATTAGCAGCAGACACAGTACAGTACGGTAGTTCACGGCTGTAGCTACCTCTGTGTCGGCACTCGGCAGTCCGTCCATAATTGTATACCACCTACCCGTGGTTTTTTTTTCTTTCTTCTTTATACATACATACTACTACATCTCTTTATCAACCAGTCTATATTAGCAGCAGACACAGTACAGTACGGTAGTCCACGGCTGTAGCTACCTCTGTGTCGGCACTCGGCAGTCCGTCCATAATTGTATACCACCTACCCGTGGTTTTTTTTTCTTTCTTCTTTATACATACATACTACTACATCTCTTTATCAACCAGTCTATATTAGCAGCAGACACAGTACAGTACGGTAGTTCACGGCTGTAGCTACCTCTGTGTCGGCACTCGGCAGTCCGTCCATAATTGTATACCACCTACCCGAGGTTTTTTTTTCTTTCTTCTTTATACATACATACTACTACATCTCTTTATCAACCAGTCTATATTAGCAGCAGACACAGTACAGTACGGTAGTCCACGGCTGTAGCTACCTCTGTGTCGGCACTCGGCAGTCCGTCCATAATTGTATACCACCTACCCGAGGTTTTTTTTTCTTTCTTCTTTATACATACATACTACTACATCTCTTTATCAACCAGTCTATATTAGCAGCAGACACAGTACAGTACGGTTGTTCACGGCTGTAGCTACCTCTGTGTCGGCACTCGGCAGTCCGTCCATAATTGTATACCACCTACCCGTGGTTTTTTTTTCTTTCTTCTTTATACATACATACTACTACATCTCTTTATCAACCAGTCTATATTAGCAGCAGACACAGTACAGTACGGTAGTCCACGGCTGTAGCTACCTCTGTGTCGGCACTCGGCAGTCCGTCCATAATTGTATACTAGTATCCATCCATCTCCATTGTTTACCTGAGGTGCCTTTTAGTTGTGCCTATTAAAATATGGAGAACAAAAATGTTGAGGTTCCAAAATTAGGGAAAGATCAAGATCCACTTCCACCTCGTGCTGAAGCTGCTGCCACTAGTCATGGCCGAGACGATGAAATGCCAGCAACGTCGTCTGCCAAGGCCGATGCCCAATGTCATAGTACAGAGCATGTCAAATCCAAAACACCAAATATCAGTAAAAAAAGGACTCCAAAACCTAAAATAAAATTGTCGGAGGAGAAGCGTAAACTTGCCAATATGCCATTTACCACACGGAGTGGCAAGGAACGGCTGAGGCCCTGGCCTATGTTCATGGCTAGTGGTTCAGCTTCACATGAGGATGGAGGCACTCAGCCTCTCGCTAGAAAACTGAAAAGACTCAAGCTGGCAAAAGCAGTAGCACCGCAAAGAACTGTGCGTTCTTCGAAATCCCAAATCCACAAGGAGAGTCCAATTGTGTCGGTTGCGATGCCTGACCTTCCCAACACTGGACGTGAAGAGCATGCGCCTTCCACCATTTGCACGCCCCCTGCAAGTGCTGGAAGGAGCACACGCAGTCCAGTTCCTGATAGTCAGATTGAAGATGTCAGTGTTGAAGTACACCAGGATGAGGAGGATATGGGTGTTGCTGGCGCTGGGGAGGAAATTGACCAGGAGGATTCTGATGGTGAGGTGGTTTGTTTAAGTCAGGCACCCGGGGAGACACCTGTTGTCCGTGGGAGGAATATGGCCGTTGACATGCCTGGTGAAAATACCAAAAAAATCAGCTCTTCGGTGTGGAGGTATTTCAACAGAAATGCGGACAACAGGTGTCAAGCCGTGTGTTCCCTTTGTCAAGCTGTAATAAGTAGGGGTAAGGACGTTAACCACCTCGGAACATCCTCCCTTATACGTCACCTGCAGCGCATTCATAATAAGTCAGTGACAAGTTCAAAAACTTTGGGTGACAGCGGAAGCAGTCCACTGACCAGTAAATCCCTTCCTCTTGTAACCAAGCTCACGCAAACCACCCCACCAACTCCCTCAGTGTCAATTTCCTCCTTCCCCAGGAATGCCAATAGTCCTGCAGGCCATGTCACTGGCAATTCTGATGATTCCTCTCCTGCCTGGGATTCCTCCGATGCATCCTTGCGTGTAACGCCTACTGCTGCTGGCGCTGCTGTTGTTGCTGCTGGGAGTCGATGGTCATCCCAGAGGGGAAGTCGTAAGACCACTTTTACTACTTCCACCAAGCAATTGACTGTCCAACAGTCCTTTGCGAGGAAGATGAAATATCACAGCAGTCATCCTACTGCAAAGCGGATAACTGAGGCCTTGGCATCCTGGGTGGTGAGAAACGTGGTTCCGGTATCCATCATTACTGCAGAGCCAACTAGAGACTAGTTGGAGGTACTGTGTCCCCGGTACCAAATACCATCTAGGTTCCATTTCTCTAGGCAGGCGATACCGAAAATGTACACAGACCTCAGAAAAAGAGTCACCAGTGTCCTAAAAAATGCAGCTGTACCCAATGTCCACTTAACCACGGACATGTGGACAAGTGGAGCAGGGCAGGGTCAGGACTATATGACTGTGACAGCCCACTGGGTAGATGTATGGACTCCCGCCGCAAGAACAGCAGCGGCGGCACCAGTAGCAGCATCTCGCAAACGCCAACTCTTTCCTAGGCAGGCTACGCTTTGTATCACCGCTTTCCAGAATACGCACACAGCTGAAAACCTCTTACGGCAACTGAGGAAGATCATCGCGGAATGGCTTACCCCAATTGGACTCTCCTGTGGATTTGTGGCATCGGACAACGCCAGCAATATTGTGTGTGCATTAAATATGGGCAAATTCCAGCACGTCCCATGTTTTGCACATACCTTGAATTTGGTGGTGCAGAATTATTTAAAAAACGACAGGGGCGTGCAAGAGATGCTGTCGGTGGCCAGAAGAATTGCGGGACACTTTCGGCGTACAGGCACCACGTACAGAAGACTGGAGCACCACCAAAAACTACTGAACCTGCCCTGCCATCATCTGAAGCAAGAAGTGGTAACGAGGTGGAATTCAACCCTCTATATGCTTCAGAGGTTGGAGGAGCAGCAAAAGGCCATTCAAGCCTATACAATTGAGCACGATATAGGAGGTGGAATGCACCTGTCTCAAGCGCAGTGGAGAATGATTTCAACGTTGTGCAAGGTTCTGCTGCCCTTTGAACTTGCCACACGTGAAGTCAGTTCAGACACTGCCAGCCTGAGTCAGGTCATTCCCCTCATCAGGCTTTTGCAGAAGAAGCTGGAGACATTGAAGGAGGAGCTAACACGGAGCGATTCCGCTAGGCATGTGGGACTTGTGGATGGAGCCCTTAATTCGCTTAACAAGGATTCACGGGTGGTCAATCTGTTGAAATCAGAGCACTACATTTTGGCCACCATGCTCGATCCTAGATTTAAAGCCTACCTTGGATCTCTCTTTCCGGCAGACACAAGTCTGCTGGGGTTGAAAGACCTGCTGGTGAGAAAATTGTCAAGTCAAGCGGAACGCAACCTGTCAACATCTCCTCCTTCACATTCTCCCGCAACTGGGGGTGCGAGGAAAAGGCTCAGAATTCCGAGCCCACCCGCTGGCAGTGATGCAGGGCAGTCTGGAGCGACTGCTGATGCTGACATCTGGTCCGGACTGAAGGACCTGACAACGATTACGGACATGTCGTCTACTGTCACTGCATATGATTCTCTCACCATTGAAAGAATGGTGGAGGATTATATGAGTGACCGCATCCAAGTAGGCACGTCACACAGTCCATACTTATACTGGCAGGAAAAAGAGGCAATTTGGAGGCCCTTGCACAAACTGGCTTTATTCTACCTAAGTTGCCCTCCCACAAGTGTGTACTCCGAAAGAGTGTTTAGTGCCGCCGCTCACCTTGTCAGCAATCGGCGTACGAGGTTACATCCAGAAAATGTGGAGAAGATGATGTTCATTAAAATGAATTATAATCAATTCCTCCGCGGAGACATTGACCAGCAGCAATTGCCTCCACAAAGTACACAGGGAGCTGAGATGGTGGATTCCAGTGGGGACGAATTGATAATCTGTGAGGAGGGGGATGTACACGGTGATATATCGGAGGATGATGATGAGGTGGACATCTTGCCTCTGTAGAGCCAGTTTGTGCAAGGAGAGATTAGTTGCTTCTTTTTTGGGGGGGGGTCCAAACCAACCCGTCATATCAGTCACAGTCGTGTGGCAGACCCTGTCACTGAAATGATGGGTTGGTTAAAGTGTGCATGTCCTGTTTTGTTTATACAACATAAGGGTGGGTGGGAGGGCCCAAGGACAATTCCATCTTGCACCTCTTTTTTCTTTTATTTTTCTTTGCGTCATGTGCTGTTTGGGGAGGGTTTTTTGGAAGGGACATCCTGCGTGACACTGCAGTGCCACTCCTAAATGGGCCCGGTGTTTGTGTCGGCCACTAGGGTCGCTTATCTTACTCACACAGTCAGCTACCTCATTGTGCCTCTTTTTTTCTTTGCGTCATGTGCTGTTTGGGGAGGTTTTTTTGGAAGGGCCATCCTGCGTGACACTGCAGTGCCACTCCTAGATGGGCCCGGTGTTTGTGTCGGCCACTAGGGTCGCTAATCTTACTCACACAGCTACCTCATTGCGCCTCTTTTTTTCTTTGCGTCATGTGCTGTTTGGGGAGGGTTTTTTGGAAGGGACATCCTGCGTGACACTGCAGTGCCACTCCTAAATGGGCCCGGTGTTTGTGTCGGCCACTACGGTCGCTAATCTTACTCACACAGCTACCTCATTGCGCCTCTTTTTTTCTTTGCGTCATGTGCTGTTTGGGGAGGGTTTTTTGGAAGGGACATCCTACGTGACACTGCAGTGCCACTCCTAGATGGGCCCGGTGTTTGTGTCGGCCACTAGGGTCGCTAATCTTACTCACACAGCTACCTCATTGCGCCTCTTTTTTTCTTTGCGTCATGTGCTGTTTGGGGAGGGTTTTTTGGAAGGGACATCCTGCGTGACACTGCAGTGCCACTCCTAAATGGGCCCGGTGTTTGTGTCGGCCACTACGGTCGCTAATCTTACTCACACAGCTACCTCATTGCGCCTCTTTTTTTCTTTGCGTCATGTGCTGTTTGGGGAGGGTTTTTTGGAAGGGACATCCTGCGTGACACTGCAGTGCCACTCCTAGATGGGCCCGGTGTTTGTGTCGGCCACTAGGGTCGCTTATCTTACTCACACAGTCAGCTACCTCATTGCGCCTCTTTTTTTCTTTGCGTCATGTGCTGTTTGGGGAGGGTTTTTTGGAAGGGCCATCCTGCGTGACACTGCAGTGCCACTCCTAGAAGGGCCCGGTGTTTGTGTCGGCCACTACGGTCGCTAATCTTACTCACACAGCTACCTCATTGCGCCTCTTTTTTTCTTTGCGTCATGTGCTGTTTGGGGAGGGTTTTTTGGAAGGGACATCCTGCGTGACACTGCAGTGCCACTCCTAGATGGGCCCGGTGTTTGTGTCGGCCACTAGGGTCGCTAATCTTACTCACACAGCTACCTCATTGCGCCTCTTTTTTTCTTTGCGTCATGTGCTGTTTGGGGAGGGTTTTTTGGAAGGGACATCCTGCGTGACACTGCAGTGCCACTCCTAGATGGGCCCGGTGTTTGTGTCGGCCACTAGGGTCGCTAATCTTACTCACACAGCTACCTCATTGCGCCTCTTTTTTTCTTTGTGTCATGTGCTGTTTGGGGAGGGTTTTTTGGAAGGGACATCCTGCGTGACACTGCAGTGCCACTCCTAGATGGGCCAGGTGTTTGTGTCGGCCACTAGGGTCGCTTAGCTTAGTCATCCAGCGACCTCGGTGCAAATTTTAGGACTAAAAATAATATTGTGAGGTGTGAGGTATTCAGAATAGACTGAAAATGAGTGGAAATTATGGTTTTTGAGGTTAATAATAATATGGGATCAAAATGACCCCCAAATTCTATGATTTAAGCTGTTTTTTAGGGTTTTTTGAAAAAAACACCCGAATCCAAAACACACCCGAATCCGACAAAAAAAATTCGGTGAGGTTTTGCCAAAACGCGGTCGAACCCAAAACACGGCCGCGGAACCGAACCCAAAACCAAAACACAAAACCCGAAAAATTTCAGGCGCTCATCACTAGTTTCCATACAGATCCTTGGACAGGCACCCCAAATACTCAAGATTAGTGCTTCAATTAAAAAAATCTCTCTCTTTGGAGCAGTTAATGTGATCCGGATAGTTAATAGAGGCTTTCTAACAACTTTCTTCCACAGGTGTTTATATACATAGATTACTATGAATAGTTCCAATCCTTTCACCCACTGTAATTGATAGTACACAGTCTTTTTTCCTCTTATAGACTAGAGATGTGCACTTGAAATTTTTCGGGTTTTGTGTTTTGGTTTTGGGTTCGGTTCCGCGGCCGTGTTTTGGGTTCGACCGCGTTTTGGCAAAACCTCACCGAATTTTTTTTGTCGGATTCGGGTGTGTTTTGGATTCGGGTGTTTTTTTTTTAAAAAACACTAAAAAACAGCTTAAATCATAGAATTTGGGGGTCATTTTGATCCCAAAGTATTATTAACCTCAAAAACCATAATTTCCACTCATTTTCAGTCTATTCTGAATACCTCACACCTCACAATATTATTTTTAGTCCTAAAATTTGCACCTAGGTCGCTGGATGACTAAGCTAAGCGACCCTAGTGGCCGACACAAACACCGTGCCCATCTAGGAGTGGCACTGCAGTGTCACGCAGGATGGCCCTTCCAAAAAACACTCCCCAAACAGCACATGACGCAAAGAAAAAAAGAGGCGCAATGAGGTAGCTGTGTGAGTAAGATAAGCGACCCTAGTGGCCGACACAAACACCGGGCCCATCTAGGAGTGGCACTGCAGTGTCACGCAGGATGGCCCTTCCAAAAAACACTCCCCAAACAGCACATGACGCAAAGAAAAAAAGAGGCGCAATGAGGTAGCTGTGTGAGTAAGATAAGCGACCCTAGTGGCCGACACAAACACCGTGCCCATCTAGGAGTGGCACTGCAGTGTCACGCAGGATGGCCCTTCCAAAAAACCCTCCCCAAACAGCACATGACGCAAAGAAAAAAAGAGGCGCAATGAGGTAGCTGTGTGAGTAAGATAAGCGACCCTAGTGGCCGACACAAACACCGTGCCCATCTAGGAGTGGCACTGCAGTGTCACGCAGGATGGCCCTTCCAAAAAACCCTCCCCAAACAGCACATGACGCAAAGAAAAAAAGAGGCGCAATGAGGTAGCTGTGTGAGTAAGATAAGCGACCCTAGTGGCCGACACAAACACCGGGCCCATCTAGGAGTGGCACTGCAGTGTCACGCAGGATGGCCCTTCCAAAAAACATTCCACAAACAGCACATGACGCAAAGAAAAATTAAAGAAAAAAGAGGTGCAAGATGGAATTGTCCTTGGGCCCTCCCACCCACCCTTATGTTGTATAAACAGGACATGCACACTTTAACCAACCCATCATTTCAGTGACAGGGTCTGCCACACGACTGTGACTGAAATGACGGGTTGGTTTGGACCCCCACCAAAAAAGAAGCAATTAATCTCTCCTTGCACAAACTGGCTCTACAGAGGCAAGATGTCCACCTCATCATCATCCTCCGATATATCACCGTGTACATCCCCCTCCTCACAGATTATCAATTCGTCCCCACTGGAATCCACCATCTCAGCTCCCTGTGTACTTTGTGGAGGCAATTGCTGCTGGTCAATGTCTCCACGGAGGAATTGATTATAATTAATTTTAATGAACATCATCTTCTCCACATTTTCTGGATGTAACCTCGTACGCCGATTGCTGACAAGGTGAGCGGCGGCACTAAACACTCTTTCGGAGTACACACTTGTGGGAGGGCAACTTAGGTAGAATAAAGCCAGTTTGTGCAAGGGCCTCCAAATTGCCTCTTTTTCCTGCCAGTATAAGTACGGACTGTGTGACGTGCCTACTTGGATGCGGTCACTCATATAATCCTCCACCATTCTTTCAATGGTGAGAGAATCATATGCAGTGACAGTAGACGACATGTCCGTAATCGTTGTCAGGTCCTTCAGTCCGGACCAGATGTCAGCATCAGCAGTCGCTCCAGACTGCCCTGCATCACCGCCAGCGGGTGGGCTCGGAATTCTGAGCCTTTTCCTCGCACCCCCAGTTGCGGGAGAATGTGAAGGAGGAGATGTTGACAGGTCGCGTTCCGCTTGACTTGACAATTTTGTCACAAGCAGGTCTTTGAACCCCAGCAGACTTGCGTCTGCCGGAAAGAGAGATCCAAGGTAGGCTTTAAATCTAGGATCGAGCACGGTGGCCAAAATGTAGTGCTCTGATTTCAACAGATTGACCACCCGTGAATCCTTGTTAAGCGAATTAAGGGCTCCATCCACAAGTCCCACATGCCTAGCGGAATCGCTCCGTGTTAGCTCCTCCTTCAATGTCTCCAGCTTCTTCTGCAAAAGCCTGATGAGGGGAATGACCTGACTCAGGCTGGCAGTGTCTGAACTGACTTCACGTGTGGCAAGTTCAAAGGGCATCAGAACCTTGCACAATGTTGAAATCATTCTCCACTGCGCTTGAGACAGGTGCATTCCACCTCCTATATCGTGCTCAATTGTATAGGCTTGAATGGCCTTTTGCTGCTCCTCCAACCTCTGAAGCATATAGAGGGTTGAATTCCACCTCGTTACCACTTCTTGCTTCAGATGATGGCAGGGCAGGTTCAGTAGTTTTTGGTGGTGCTCCAGTCTTCTGTACGTGGTGCCTGTACGCCGAAAGTGTCCCGCAATTCTTCTGGCCACCGACAGCATCTCTTGCACGCCCCTGTCGTTTTTTAAAAAATTCTGCACCACCAAATTCAAGGTATGTGCAAAACATGGGACGTGCTGGAATTTGCCCATATTTAATGCACACACAATATTGCTGGCGTTGTCCGATGCCACAAATCCACAGGAGAGTCCAATTGGGGTAAGCCATTCCGCGATGATCTTCCTCAGTTGCCGTAAGAGGTTTTCAGCTGTGTGCGTATTCTGGAAAGCGGTGATACAAAGCGTAGCCTGCCTAGGAAAGAGTTGGCGTTTGCGAGATGCTGCTACTGGTGCCGCCGCTGCTGTTCTTGCGGCGGGAGTCCATACATCTACCCAGTGGGCTGTCACAGTCATATAGTCCTGACCCTGCCCTGCTCCACTTGTCCACATGTCCGTGGTTAAGTGGACATTGGGTACAGCTGCATTTTTTAGGACACTGGTGAGTCTTTTTCTGAGGTCTGTGTACATTTTCGGTATCGCCTGCCTAGAGAAGTGGAACCTAGATGGTATTTGGTAACGGGGGCACACTACCTCAAGAAATTGTGTAGTTCCCTGTGAACTAACGGCGGATACCGGACGCACGTCTAACACCAACATAGTTGTCAAGGCCTCAGTTATCCGCTTTGCAGCAGGATGACTGCTGTGATATTTCATCTTCCTCGCAAAGGACTGTTGGACAGTCAATTGCTTACTGGAAGTAGTACAAGTGGTCTTCCGACTTCCCCTCTGGGATGACCATCGACTCCCAGCAGCAACAACAGCAGCGCCAGCAGCAGTAGGCGTTACACGCAAGGATGCATCGGAGGAATCCCAGGCAGGAGAGGAATCGTCAGAATTGCCAGTGACATGGCCTGCAGGACTATTGGCATTCCTGGGGAAGGAGGAAATTGACACTGAGGGAGTTGGTGGGGTGGTTTGCGTGAGCTTGGTTACAAGAGGAAGGGATTTACTGGTCAGTGGACTGCTTCCGCTGTCACCCAAAGTTTTTGAACTTGTCACTGACTTATTATGAATGCGCTGCAGGTGACGTATAAGGGAGGATGTTCCGAGGTGGTTAACGTCCTTACCCCTACTTATTACAGCTTGACAAAGGCAACACACGGCTTGACACCTGTTGTCCGCTTTTCTGTTGAAATACCTCCACACTGAAGAGCTGATTTTTTTGGTATTTTCACCAGGCATGTCAACGGCCATATTCCTCCCACGGACAACAGGTGTCTCCCCGGGTGCCTGACTTAAACAAACCACCTCACCATCAGAATCCTCCTGGTCAATTTCCTCCCCAGCGCCAGCAACACCCATATCCTCCTCATCCTGGTGTACTTCAACACTGACATCTTCAATCTGACTATCAGGAACTGGACTGCGGGTGCTCCTTCCAGCACTTGCAGGGGGCGTGCAAATGGTGGAAGGCGCATGCTCTTCACGTCCAGAGTTGGGAAGGTCAGGCATCGCAACCGACACAATTGGACTCTCCTTGTGGATTTGGGATTTCGAAGAACGCACAGTTCTTTGCGGTGCTTTTGCCAGCTTGAGTCTTTTCAGTTTTCTAGCGAGAGGCTGAGTGCTTCCATCCTCATGTGAAGCTGAACCACTAGCCATGAACATAGGCCAGGGCCTCAGCCGTTCCTTGCCACTCCGTGTGGTAAATGGCATATTGGCAAGTTTACGCTTCTCCTCCGACAATTTTATTTTAGGTTTTGGAGTCCTTTTTTTACTGATATTTGGTGTTTTGGATTTGACATGCTCTGTACTATGACATTGGGCATCGGCCTTGGCAGACGACGTTGCTGGCATTTCATCGTCTCGGCCATGACTAGTGGCAGCAGCTTCAGCACGAGGTGGAAGTGGATCTTGATCTTTCCCTAATTTTGGAACCTCAACATTTTTGTTCTCCATATTTTAATAGGCACAACTAAAAGGCACCTCAGGTAAACAATGGAGATGGATGGATACTAGTATACTTATGGATGGACTGCCGAGTGCCGACACAGAGGTAGCTACAGCCGTGGACTACCGTACTGTGTCTGCTGCTAATATAGACTGGATGATAATGAGATGAAATCAATATATATATATGTATGTATATATAATATCACTAGTACTGCAGCCGGACAGGTAGATAATATATTTATTAGGTAATGATGACTGATGACGGACCTGCTGGACACTGTCAGCTCAGCAGCACCGCAGACTGCTACAGTAAGCTACTATACTATAGTAGTATGTACAAAGAAGAAAGAAAAAAAAAAACCACGGGTAGGTGGTATACAATTATGGATGGACTGCCGAGTGCCGACACAGAGGTAGCTACAGCCGTGGACTAACGTACTGTGTCTGCTGCTAATATAGACTGGATGATTGATAATGAGATGAAATCAATATATATATATGTATGTATATATAATATCACTAGTACTGCAGCCGGACAGGTAGATAATATATTTATTAGGTAATGATGACTGATGACGGACCTGCTGGACACTGTCAGCTCAGCAGCACCGCAGACTGCTACAGTAAGCTACTATACTATAGTAGTATGTACAAAGAAGAAAGAAAAAAAAAAACCCACGGGTAGGTGGTATACAATTATGGATGGACTGCCGAGTGCCGACACAGAGGTAGCTACAGCCGTGGACTAACGTACTGTGTCTGCTGCTAATATAGACTGGATGATTGATAATGAGATGAAATCAATATATATATGTATGTATATATAATATCACTAGTACTGCAGCCGGACAGGTAGATAATATATTTATTAGGTAATGATGACTGATGACGGACCTGCTGGACACTGTCAGCTCAGCAGCACCGCAGACTGCTACAGTAAGCTACTATACTCTATAGTAGTATGTACAAAGAAGAAAGAAAAAAAAAAAACACGGGTAGGTGGTATACAATTATGGATGGACTGCCGAGTGCCGACACAGAGGTAGCTACAGCCGTGGACTAACGTACTGTGTCTGCTGCTAATATAGAGTCTAGACTGGATGATAAATTATTGATAATGAGATGAAATCAATATAATATCACTAGTACTGCAGCCGGACAGGTACTATATATATTTATTATGTAATGACTGATGACGGACCTGCTGGACACTGTCAGGTCAGCACAGCACCGCAGACTGCTACAGTAAGCTACTATAGTAGTATGTATAAAGAAGAATGAAAAAAAAAAAACCACGGGTAGGTGGTATACAATATTATATATATATATATATATATATATTATATACAATTATATATATATATATATATATTAAACTGGTGGTGATTGATTATTAAACTGGTGGTCACTTCAGGTCACGTTGCAACTTGCAACTAGTACTCCGAGGCCTAAGCAGACAATCACAAAATATATTATTATACTGGTGGTCAGTGTGGTCACAACAATGGCAGTGTGGCACTGACTCTGGCAGCAAAAGTGTGCACTGTGACTGTACGTTATATGTACTCCTGAGTCCTGCTCTCAGACTCTAACTGCTCCCCACTGTCAGTGTCTCCCCCACAAGTCAGATAATAGACTTACAGTCACACTATCTATTATCTAATCTAGTATAAATATCACTTCAGCAAGTAGTATAGTAGTATACAGTATAGTAGTACTCCTCCTAATAATGCTCCCCAAAATACTGTGTCTCTCTCTTCTCTAAACGGAGAGGACGCCAGCCACGTCCTCTCCCTATGACTCTCAATGCACGTGTGAAAATGGCGGCGACGCGCGGCTCCTTATATAGAATCCGAGTCTCGCGATAGAATCCGAGCCTCGCGAGAATCCGACAGCGTGATGATGACGTTCGGGCGCGCTCGGGTTAGCCGAGCAAGGCGGGAAGATCCGAGCCTGCTCGGACCCGTGTAAAAAACCTGAAGTTCGGGCGGGTTCGGATTCAGAGGAACCGAACCCGCTCATCTCTATTATAGACCCCTGGTTCCAAATGGATATAAAGTCCTTCTTACCCGCCGCTGCTGGCTTTGGTGATTCCAGCGCTGGTGGACACAAGCATGAACTGAATTTTTTTTTTGTTTGCTTTGTTTCTTTATAAGCCTATTAACGGTCTCCAGTGAATATTAATGTTTTACTATCTATTCTTTTTATGAATTTATGTATTTTATTGTGTGATTTTATTGTGTGATATTAAATGTTTTTTTTTTATGATACATATTATGGGGTATATTCAATTGATGTCGAATTACTTAAATTGTCGAAAAACTGAGCTTTTTCGACCAAAAAACCATGTCGAATCGGATTCGACAATTCAATATGGCACTTATCGACAAAAAACCTGTAGTTTCAGTTTCGACTTTTTACTATTCGACAATTTCATGTCTGTAATGTTAAAAATGCGGCATTTCGACAAAAGTATATTCAATTGAAGAATGTCGATTCGACATCAGTGCTTTTCAACAGTCATTTCGTCAATTTCATTGCGCCTAGTTTTTCTGGCGTGAGCTGATAAGAAATCTTAAATACTTTTATTTTTTGGTGCTTTTTTGATTTATAGTAGCATATCTATTTATATTTGAAGTGATTATCTACTTGGTTTTTCTATTTATGACCCACAGTATTATATAATCAATTTTTTAAAAGAATATTTTTTCCTGTACTTGGCTGAGGGAAATGTACCCATGATTCCACATGTTTACCCAGGATACACTTCTCCAAAGCCACTTCTCTCTCCTCACTCCCGTTTTTGAGACTTCAGTGAGATGAGCAGCCATTACAGTCAGCTCTCTTCTGGAATCATTTTTTTAAGACAATCCCTGCGTTTTACAACATATATATCCTATTTTTTTACACTGACTACAACAATAGAGCCTTTTTCTGACCATATTGTGATGTTCATGCTGGCTGCAAGTATGGAGGATGAAAAGGCTGTGGAACATCAGGATCATGGTCAGCAAATGTCTGCATTGGGTGAGTCAGTAGTGCGTGTTTAATTTCCACGTCCACGCCAGTATCGCACTAGGCGTGTACTGGAGGATCTCTTCAAGTTTGAGGTGATACAAAATTATCGCTTATCGGATCGCAAAATATATTCACTGTATGATCTGTTGGAGGCCGACCTGGATCCTTGGGCATGGACCAATCACGCAGTCAGCGGTTTCCAGAAACTGCTGGCTGCGTTACATTTTTTGGCGTCAGGCACATTCCAGCCTACTTTGTCTCAAACATGTGGTTTTTCACAGCTGACACTGTCGCGCTGTATAACCCAGGTCATTAGGGCTTTCTGCAAATTGACGACCTAGTTCATCAGATTTCCAGATACGGACAGCGGATGGCGTGAGATCAAATTAGTCTTATTCAATGAACACACATTTCCCAATGTTCTGGGTGCGATTGACTGTACCCACGTGCACATCAGGCTGCCACGGAATTCAGAAGAATGTTTTCGGAACCGAAAACGCTTCCATTCCATGAATATTCAGGCGGTCTGTGATGCCGATATGAAATTTACCAATCTTTTTGTGGGATTTCCTGGGTCATCTCACGATTCCTTCATCCTAAGCCAGTCATCGCTGTTTCAGGATTTTGAGACAGGAAAAATGCTGGGTGGCTGGCTGTTAGGTAAGTTTTTTTTTAAATATTACCCACCATTTTTATTTTTCCCATAGGCGATGCGGGTTATCCCAACAAACCTTGTCTCTTGACCCCATTGTCTAATTCTGTCGGTGAAGCCGAAGAACGGTACCAAGAGACACACATTGCATCGCGGGGAATAATTGAGCGTGCCTCTGGTGTACTTAAAAGCCAGTTTAGATGTTTAGACACTTCCGGTGGTGCTCTTTTGTACTCACCGGTGAAAGTTTGCAGCATGGTAAATGCATGTTGTATTTTACACAACATATGTGTCGCAAACCGTTTGCCAGTGACTCTTCATCGCAGGGCTTTCTGCCACGGGAACCATTCTTCTGCTCCACCAGTGGGTATGGACGAAGGAGATGAATCCCGAAGGACGCTTATCGAGATGTTTTTTTCCTCTGCCTGTCAGTATACTTGTAATATTTGTATTTTCATGTAAACTCAGTTTGTCATATTTTTAATACATTTTTTATTTATGTATTACAGAGTTGTCCAGTTGACGTCCGGTTGACGTCCAGTTGACGTCCCTTTGAATTTCCTTTGACGTCCCGTTGACATCCTGTTATCCCCAAGTTGATTCCTGTTGTTGGGATGCCGCAGTTCTTCTGCAAGTTTACCCCCCTCTACCATGGACGTCCTACTTGTGATGTGGACGTGAACCACTGTCATGTAACAGAGACCCCCCTCAGATGAGATGTATTGGCCAAAACTCCTTCTTGTCTGAGTAACCTGTGTGTATGCGCAGTGTTGCTGGTACCTCTTGTTCTTTTCCAAGAAGGAGGAAACGCTTTCAAATTACCTTTTACTTAATCCTTTTTCCCTTCCACAGGTTCTATGGAGTAGCCTTCCCAAAGTTAAAAGTACCCAGGATGGATGTAAAGTGACACTACAGTACCCCAGCTATACCATGGATGGCCTACTTGTGATTTGGACCTGGCCCTCCCCCATGTAACAGAGACCACCCTCAGGTGAGATGTATTGGCCAAAACTCCCTCTTGTCTGAGTAACCTGTGTGTATGTGCAGTGTTGCTCGTACCTCTTGTTCTTTTCCAGAAAGGAGGAAATGCTTTCAAATTACCTTGTACTTAATCCTTTTTCCCTGCCACAGGTTCTATGGAGTAGCCTTCCCAAAGTTAAAAGTACCCAGGATGGATGTAAAGTGACACTACAGTACCCCAGCTATATCATGGACGGCCTACTTGTGATGTGGACCTGGCCCTCCGCCATGTAACAGAGACCCCCCTCAGGTGAGATGTATTGGCCAAAACTCCCTCTTGTCCGAGTAACCTGTGTGTATGCGCGGTGTTGCTGGTACCTCTTGTTCTTTTCCAGAAAGGAGGAAACGCTTTCAAATTACCTTGTACTTAATCCTTTTTCCCTTCACCAGGTTCTATGGAGTAGCCTTCCCAAAGTTAAAAGTACCCAGGATGGATGTAAAGTGACACTACAGTACCCCAGCTATACCATGGACGGCCTACTTGTGATGTGGACCTGGCCCTCCGCCATGTAACAGAGACCCCCCTCAGGTGAGATGTATTGGCCAAAACTCCCTCTTGTCCGAGTAACCCAGGCATGTCCAAACTGTGGCCCTCCAGCTTTTGTGAAACTACATATCAAATCAGAATGCTTACGCTGTGTCAGGGCATGCTTGGATGTGTAGTTTTACAACTGCTGGAGGATTGCATTTTGGACATCGACAGGTGTAACCTGTTTTTGGTTGCAATGTTGCTGGTACCTGTTATTTTCAATGATAGAAGACACTATTCCAAATACCTTGAACTTAATACTATTTCTCTTTCACAGGTCTTATGAAGTAGCCCTCACAAAGTTAAAAGTCCCCTCTCTGGATGTAAAGTTACACTCCAGTCCCCACCTTCAACCATAGACAGCCTACCACAAGACCTTCAATACCACCACATTTCTGAAATGCCCTATTTTAAATTTCATTTACTAATAGTTTAAAGAAAAAAACACAAAACTTCTAAATTGAACAATTTATTGAAGAAAATTACACTTGAATTTTATATTGTAAGAAAAAATAAATTGTAATAAAACAAAAAAAGAAGTGTTTGTTCTTCTTTATACATTCCTTTTTCTTGTGTAGATATCTGTTGAAAAAAATTGAAATTCCATATTAAGTAAAAGGCACTGTAATCATGTCATGTTCACATTCCTTTCCCAAGAACATTTGTGGAACCACACAGCCCAGCAACACCCATTGCTGGACTGTGTTGTTCCCCAAGGGCAGGCGGTCCAAAGTGGCAGAGTCGTGGTGTCAGTATTGTGTATATAGTGAAACATGGCTTTACTCACCTTTGTACGCACAACACAAACAACACTGTCCATGACTCTTTATCAACCATCCCTATGAAGAAATAAAATAAAAAAATACACTAGTGAATGGTCAAGTAACTAAAAAGTGGATGCATAAATTACACAATTTCACCAAAGGGTTTTTTATTTAAAAAAAATAAAAGTGGTATCAGATTAGATCTTTGGCCCATCATATATGTAACCACAAGGAGCTTTCATCAGTTACCACACTCATACATGCCCGCGCATGTATGTCTAGACATAGCTCCTTGGTAGTACCCGGTCGGGGGTGGGGGAGGAGAACACATACATTTAAACAATATAAAGAAAAAAACAAACTAATGGGAGGGAGAGAAAGGGAAACAGGAAAAACATTGGAAATAATGAAATAATACGACTGTGCTATTGTCTGTGGGGGTTGTCCGGATCCTCTTCCTCTTGAAGTGGTGACGGTGTCCTTGGCGGCTGTTGAGTGCGTTATCTTGGCCTTGGTGGCCGTGCTGGTATAGATGTTGAGGCCGGTGTTGGTGGTGTAGGCATCTGGTAAGTGGGGTACATCCCTGTATATCCTTGGTACTGCTGTGACTGTCCATACCAGGATTGTGGTGGAGCAAGGGCAGGAGGCGTCAGTGTGGCTTGTGGTGGCGGATGTGGTGGTTGACAAGCATGTTGATGAGCTGGCTCTGGGAGTTATCATTGATCATCTGTAGAGTTGTTGCGATGATCTGTTGGCTGGCTGCGGAATGTCGCTGGCTCTCCAACATGTTGTGAACGCTGTGTAACTGGCATGCCGTGTTATCCACCAGCCAGTTGATGGATGTGACCAGAACGTGAAGGATGTCCATACTGGTTGCCATCTTCTCCACTGTCTTCTCAATGGTGTCCAGTCTAGTATCAATGACATCCCGAAAAGTTTCCTGTCGGTCATTCATCTCTGCTGCCAGGGTGTTTACCCTCTGAATATTTGAGGGATCCTGCCCTTACTGAATGTCTGCCACCAATTGCATTTGTGCAGCTGAAAAGAAAATTAGAAATAAATTAGAATACACATTCCTACATATGTTTGAAGGTTCACAATTTGTTATATAATTACTCACACAGGGATGTAGAAACTGCGGCCTGCTGCAATTCCACCTCGTCATCCGACTCTTCCTGTAACAGATCCGGCCTGAAGTAGGGACCAATCCCTGACACGAATCCGCTGCTGGTCCATGGCACCTCTGTTTGCAAAAGAAAAACAAACGCAAAAATAAAGTTAATAAACTATAAAAAATGGAGACCAAAAAACAAACAATGGATTGATATATTAACCTTCTCCATCCTGTGGTGCCACTGCTCCAGGAGCTTCACTGGGCCTCAATTCGGGAGATTTTTCTTGGGTATAGCTGGATGCGTCTGCACGGCTGTCATCAAACCCTAGAAATGTCTCGTCGGATAACCCTGTCGACTCAAACAGTTCAGGTGATGGGTCCAAAAGGGTAATGTCTTCTTGAGGCTCTTGGGTCTGATGATGTCTGGCACGCAGGTGATGTTCTGCGCACTGGTGATGTCCGGCATGCAGGTGATGGTCTGTGCACTGGTGATGTCCTGCGCGCAGGTGATGTCCTCTGGGCATGCGTGTCTAGGGTAAAGAACAAACACATTAGCAAATAAAAACAAAAAAGTTTAGTGCAGCTCATCTGAATGTATTCTTACCATCACGCCTCCTTTTGGACTGCTGTGCTCCTGCCATCTTCCGTCTTCTGGGCGGTTCTTCCTCCTCGGGAAAGCTAGCAGGACGGGTGGAGTCCACACCTCCGTGAACTCCTTGTACAATGACAGGGTTCATGCGCCTTTTTATAACTTCCTCCCAGGGCAGCCACTTCAAATTGAGAGCCTGACCACCTCCGGTTGCTGTCTCATGTCAGCGCTGAATCCCCATCCTTTTCTTAGTCTGTCTACGGCAATCATTGTAATGCTTCATCCAGTTTCTGGTGCTCCGGCGGTTTCCAGATACTGCAGTGACTTGTCTTGCGATGGCGTCCCAGATGTTTCTCTTAATCTTTGCTGCTGTTGTCTGTGCCCTTGGTCCATACAGAACGTCGTTGGCCCTGTCGATGCCATCCACTAGGGCACAGTTTTCTGCCTCGGAGTATCTGAGGCCACGCGGAATCTTCCGTCCTGTGTCTTCACCAGAGGCTTCCTCCTCCGACTGATCCTCTGGCTGGTTTCTTGCCTTTTAGGGAAATAAAAGATGCAATTAATACTATCACAATGATCTGTAGGTGTCCCTGGGAGTGTATCAGTGTCCCTGGCAGTGCGCAAAGATACCTGTAGATGTGCCTGGCAGTGCGCAAATTAGCCCATGGGTGTGTCAAGTTGGATGCTATTGTGGCTGCAGGTGCTGAAAGTACCTGTCTTGGCCTTTTCTTTCTACTTTCCGGTTGGTCCCTTGATGACCGCGGCTGATCGCTGGATGCCTGTTCGGCCATCTCCTCCTCCTGGGTCGGCGCCCACTCCTCGTTGCTGTCCAGCAATTCTTCTGAGGAGTGTGGGGAAGGGGGGGATCGGGGCGCTGGTCCCTGGACATCCCTGGTGTAAAAAGAAAAAATATTTGTAAATATGTACCCCACATTACATAATTCATTCTATTAAAAAAAAAAGAAAACACTGCAACCCAACATGTAATGCTGCTGGGACCCATGCCCAAACAACCCAAAAGACCAGTAAAGGTGCCAAGAGCATGACATGTTGGGGTGCAGCAGTGCTCAAGCATGACCAAACATTAAAAAAAAAACACATGAAAAACCTACCAAAAAGACATTAAAGACACCCCAACATGTCATGCTGCTGGTACACCAGTGTTCAAGCATGACCAAACACACATTAGCACATAAAAAAACATGAAAAACCACGCCCAAACAGAAAAAAAATAAGTAAAGGTGCCAGCAGCATGACATGTTGGGGTGAAGCAGTGCTGAAGCTTGACCAAACATAAAAAAAAACATGAAAACCCTACAAAACAGACATTAAAGACACCCCAACATGTCATGCTGCTGGGACACCAGTGCTCAAGCATGACCAAACACACATTAGCACATAAAAAAACCATGAAAAACCACGCCCAAACAGAAAAAAAATAAGTAAAGGTGCCAGCAGCATGACATGTTGGGGTGCAGTAGTGCTGAAGCATGACCAAACATTAAAAAAACATGAAAAGCCTACCAAAAAGCCATTAAAGACAAGCCAACATGTCATGCTGCTGGTACACCAGTGTTCAAGGATGACCAAACACACATTAGCACATAAAAAAAATGAAAAAACACTCCCAAACAAGGCAAAAGACCAGTAAATTTGCCAGCAGCATGACATGTTGGGGTGCAGCAGTGCTGAAGCATGACCAAACATAAAAAACATGAAAAACCTACCAAAAAGCCATTAAAGACACCCCAACATGTCATGCTGCTGGTAAACCAGTGTTCAAGCATGACCAAACACACATTAGCACATAAAAAAAGATGAAAAACCATGCCCAAACAAGGCAAAAGACCAGTAAATGTGCCAGCAGCATGACATGTTGGGGTGCAACAGTGCTGAAGCATGACCAAACATTAAAAAAACATGAAAAACCTACCAAAGTGCCAGTAAATGCACCCCAACATGTCATCCTGCAGCTACACCAGTGTTCAAGCATGACCAAACACACATTAGCACATAAAAAAAACATGAAAAACCACTCCCAAACAGAAAAAAAATAAGTAAAGGTGCCAGCAGCATGACATGTTGGGGTGAAGCAGTGCTGAAGCTTGACCAAACATAAAAAAACATGAAAAACCTACAAAACAGACATTAAAGACACCCCAACATGTCATGCTGCTGGGACACCAGTGCTCAAGCATGACCAAACACACATTAGCACATAAAAAAACCATGAAAAACCATGCCCAAACAGAAAAAAAATAAGTAAAGGTGCCAGCAGCATGACATGTTGGGGTGCAGTAGTGCTGAAGCATGACCAAACATTAAAAAAACATGAAAAGCCTACCAAAAAGCCATTAAAGACAACCCAACATGTCATGCTGCTGGTACACCAGTGTTCAAGGATGACCAAACACACATTAGCACATAAAAAAAAATGAAAAAACACTCCCAAACAAGGCAAAAGACCAGTAAATTTGCCAGCAGCATGACATGTTGGGGTGCAGCAGTGCTGAAGCATGGCCAAACATAAAAAACATGAAAAACCTACCAAAAAGCCATTAAAGACACCCCAACATGTCATGCTGCTGGTAAACCAGTGTTCAAGCATGACCAAACACACATTAGCACATAAAAAAAGATGAAAAACCATGCCCAAACAAGGCAAAAGACCAGTAAATGTGCCAGCAGCATGACATGTTGGGGTGCAACAGTGCTGAAGCATGACCAAACATTAAAAAAACATGAAAAACCTACCAAAGTGCCAGTAAATGCACCCCAACATGTCATCCTGCAGCTACACCAGTGTTCAAGCATGACCAAACACACATTAGCACATAAAAAAAACATGAAAAACCTTGCGCAAACAACCCAAAAAGCCAGTAAATGCACCCCAACATGTCATGCTGGTAGTACTGGTGGTTGAAGCATGACCAAAAACACATTTTAGCAACAAAAAAAAAAAAACGTGAAAAACTATCCCCAAACACAAAACTCCAAGAAAAACATGCAGCAATACAAGCAGGACCTGCAGCAATACAAGCAGGATCTGTATACACACCTGTACACATATACATACCCCAAACACCCCAAAGAAGCACCACATGTACACCTCATGGCACCCCCCCACCACCCAAACATTACATGCTGCACTCATACCTCATCCAAAACAGTAGCCAAGCACTCAAAACAACACCCATACACTACACAAACACCTACATGCAACGCCAGACCACATGTGGTACTTACCTACAAATGTCGTATTCTCTCCAAAAATCGTCTCTCCTCCGGGGTGACAGGTGTTCTGTCCGTCCTGGATGAAAGTCTGCTGGGTGTACAAACAATACCACAGCAAGCAAAACCAAATTGATCACTCTGCAGCTCCTCACTCCGCTCTGCAGGTTCACACTTTCACCCATTTAATTATACTCACCACTCCGACAGCCTGACGCTGGCTGAAGAACTGCAAATATCACTTGGAAAATGGCAGCTGCAGACATTTTCCAGTGATTCGTGCATGCACAGTAGAGATATCCCCAGGAGATGTCCCCGGATCTTACTGCCTTCCATATCTGGTTTATGGGCCCTCTGCTTTTGCCCATTTGGCCGACTGGCAGATATGGTTTTTCATTGTTGTATCGGTGTATGTGTCTATTTGGTTTTGTGTCTCTGTATGGTCTTTGGCTCAGTTTTTCTTTTTTACCTTCTTTTTTTTTCCTTCTTCCCTCTTCTCTTCCACCTCCCCATCAGGGTGCCTTATCTTACCTGGTATTGGATCTTATATTACCTCAGAATTGTACCCTTCCTAGCCCCTTTCCAATGGCTCCCAAAACATCTGTTGATATTAAATTGTGCTCATTAAACATGATGGGGCTCAACATCCCTGAGAAGTGCTCCACTTTACTGTGAGAACTCTGGACAGAGCGAGTGGATGTTGCTTTTTTGTAGCAGATTCATTTTAAACATCTAGTTTACCCTAAACTTGGGAATTAGTAATTCATACAAGTATTTTGTAGTGATAATCCCGCAGGAAATTACTTGGGTGTGGCAATACTTTTCTACACCAGTTACCTGTCTCTGATATCTCTCATCATGTTCTGGTAGAAGTTCGATGCAATGCTGGATTGCCAAATAAGTAGAGTAGGCACCGGCCTATGGGCCTTGTGCCTTTTGGGTCCCTCGATAATGGTTCAATATAATATTGATTCAATCTTGAAAGAAAATTACAATCAAGCTTTCTTAACTTGTTTCCAAAGTATATAAAAAAATAAATGAACTCAGACAAAAACTTTACATTAAAGACTCTATAGAGAAAATACTGTATTAATGTAATGTACTCATTAACAACTTAAAGTACATAAACCATAGACATCAGATTCACATTAGTTTCCAGATCATAGACTATTGGTTTATAAAATTAAAAACCTATTAAGAGAGAATTTGATAGGGAGCCCCAAGCTTTTGACTGCCTGGGTACCTCCACCGGGTTTAATCCAGCACTGGGTAGATATCAGGTACTTAATTGTAACTCTTTAGTCAACTGTATACCTTTGTTAACATCTGTTCCTCCAATCAAAATCAGTGGCAGTTTCTTGGCAGAGTAATCCCACTACTGGAACCACTACGAGAGGGGTAGCAGTTGATTTACCGACGGACACAATACCAAAGGTCATAATCCCAACACCCATTAACAGTCAAAATTCTGACACGGTCAAAATACCTACACTCGTTATTTATTTATTAACAGTTTCTTATATAGCGCAGCAAATTCCGTTGCGCTTTACAATTGGAAATAACAATGATATAACAAAACTGGGTAATAACAAACAGTCATAGAGGTAGGAAGGCCCTGCTCGCAAGCTTACAATCTATGTTCAAAATGCAGACAAAGTCAGAATACCAACATTTTAAAAGACAACATGTCAAAATGGCGTCATGCGTTTTAAAGTTATCTTTGCCCCAAAACAGACTTGTTCATATTTTACCATACCAGTGGACCTGGAGGGTGAATATAATAGTGTGCCCGAAGCCGCGAGCCATGCAAGGGGATGCGGTACACTTACATGGTGCCCATGTCGACCTATGTCAACATTGACACAACTCCCCCAAGAAAAACCATGTCGGTATTTTGACATGGTGGCATTTCAAATGTCGGTATTTTGACTATGTCAGCATTTTGAACATGTCGGCATAATGGATGTCGGTATTTTGATCGTGTTGGTATTTTGACTGTAGGCCAATGGCTGTCAGGATTATGACCGTCGGTATTGTGTTAGTTGGTAAATCATATTGTCCCCCTACGAGAGGGTTATTTGATAATGGGTGGATAATTCAATTGGTCTCTCGACCTGAATCTTGATTGTTCTTCTCAGTCACCTTGTCTTCCCCTGCATGACCATCCAGAGTCTATCAGCATGGGAATGGGAGTTTTTATCTGTTTTCTTTCCCCTTTTCAAACCTTTTCAATTGACTATATAGTTTTGTTTTGTGTGCTCATCAATTATACACTTATGCAGCATGGCAACTACTGTATTACACAGAGCTCTTCTTTATAGAGCATAAGCCATCAAGTTTCTTCCAGGGTTAGCGTTAGGCTGTGGGGCGGCGGGGAGAGTTAGGTTTAGGCAGTGGCCAGGGAGGGTTAGGGTTATGGGGTACTAGGGGAGGGTTAGAGTACTCACCTGCACGGTGTCAGGATTATGCAAATCAGTATGCTGCTGTCGGCATTAAATACGATCCCAAAATGAGAACCATTAGCATAACATTAGCGAAAACATTGAAAAAAAAAATAAGTAGGCAAGTTAACGCAAACAAATATCTGATACATTTGAAACAAAATTATAAGTTAAGGCTATTATACTTTAGTGCTGATAACAGCCTGACCATGTTGTTTTTAAAGTTATCAAATTTCCAAGGAAGGATTGTGGCGGGGGGGGGGACGACGACATTAAATCACTTTAGGATTAATATGTTTACAGTAATACAAGTGTGAACAGCTGCACACTGGACCAATTTGATGTTGTCGCAACTGAGCAATTGTTAGCAGACTGCTCAGGCATGATACACACAATAACAGAGAACGGTCCTCAAGTGCTTGAGGACCGTTCTCTGTTATATTGTGTATATGCTGGTCAAGAATTGGTGCTCTTGTGAGCGGGACTGAGCTGCAGCTACAAGGGCACAAGTTACTCCATCTTATATTGTTTGCGCAGGCATCATGGCAATAGTGCGCACGTGCCAAGGTACCTTAGCAATGCCACTTGCAGCAAGGAATCAGTTGCAATGATTGACAGGAAGAGGCCGTTTTGGGAAGGTAACAGGGAGTGTCTGCAAAAACGCAGGTGTATCATGACCATTTTCAAGATGTGTCGCGGTGAGCGACTGCAATCTCATATGTATAAAACATGGCGCCAACATCGCAGCTACTTCATTCATTCTGCGCTGCCATGGAGGCACTCAGGGAGTCCATGTCCCTCGCATCTGTCTAGTGGTTGTGACAGATTACTCATTTTCTGAGCATGTTGCAATGGCTTTGGTGGGTTTCTCTGTATACTTGTGGGCAGCTAATACACTTGCGATGCCTAACAGTTCCATCACTAAAAAAGATCACTGCTGTGTCATCATTATGACCACATCTGAATAAGGCCCACTAAGCATACTTAATTACAGTACATACAGTATAATTTCCTAAACATAGACATATACATACCTTCAAAGAACTGCTGTATGTTCACAAGAAAATCCAAAACCAAGTACTATTTGCTCTCTATCAGTTACAATAATATATCTTTGATCAATGAAGAATGTGGTGTTAGCCATTGGGTTGATCCAGCAATAATCCAATCAAAAGTGATTAGACAATGTGTTGAACCTGTTCAAACCATGGTCAAAGCTTTGTAGCTTGCAAAAGTTCAATAAATACCTGGGATTTTCAACTAGTCCATGAACCATTATCACAATGATTGATCATGTCTAATAAAGAAGAAGCAAAGTACCTGCCTACCAGCTTTGTTTCTGATTGTGTAATCTATTACATGGGAATGCCAGTGGCATGTTACTGCACTTACTTGCCTATGGAGAGGTCTATGTGCTAAGCCTTGGGAGAGATAAAGTGGGTACAGATAAAGTACTCAGCTCCTAACTGCCATGTTACAGGCTGTGTTTGAAAAATGACATTGAGGAGCTGGTTGGCTGATGCTTTATCTTCATCCACTTTATCTCTCTCCAAGGCTTAGTACATAGACCTTTTTAGTAGAGATGAGCGGATTCGGTTTTACTCGGATTTACTCGGTTCCAAAAACGGCATATTATTGGCTCACGGATGTCACGTGTTTTGGATAGCCAATCAGATGCCGTTTTGAGAACCGAGTAAAACCGAGTAAAACCGAATCCGCTCATCTCTACTTTTTAGAAGCTAATGTAGAGTTTGAGGGAATTTGTGTCTAAATTGCAAGCACAATGGAAACAGCTACAATTTGCTTGCCTTACAGAGCTGGACTTATTTGCAAAGAGCATTCAGCTTGGCAACAGTAGCATGTGCACCTGTTTTACCCCTGTCTGAACTGTAGCATATGCACCTGTTTTACCCCTGTCTGAACTGTAGCATATGCACCTGTTTTACCCCTGTCTGAACTGTAGCATATGCACCTGTTTTACCCCTGTCTGAACTGTAGCATATGCACCTGTTTTACCCCGGTCTGATCTGTAGCGTATGCACGTGCCTTACACCATGAAGAGTGGTTTCAAAGTGGTAAAATAGTTACAAATTCTAAAATTATAATGAACAATTTATACACAATATGGTACATGGCTTGATTATACAGTAAATGCTAATAAAATCACATTACCATGTAAAAGGAAATGAGCGCAAAACGCCAAGACAAAATAAAAGTATTAATTAATTCCAAATAAATACCCACAATCATTGCCTTTCCCTCTAAAATATCCAATGGAAATAAGCTCTATTGCTGTGGATTGATTGCAAATACCACTATATCAATCACAACAACCAGATTTCTATCTATTAGCATAAGTAAGAGGGTTTCAGATGCATTCAGAAGTGGCAATCCATTGTAATTGTCGTCTCTGTCATGATCATCACCATCAGCTCACATTTTACACTAGGGGATGAATACTGAGTGGTTTGCTTCCAAACCCATGTGCATCTTTCCTGTGTTTAGCACAGGACACATTTTGTGCAAACATGCCTTTATTGTACTTTGGGCATGCTTGCACACCCTCTCCAACCCTTGTTCTGCCATATTAGTGCATGGGGTCATATGCACGATGTCTGCATGGTGTGGCAGTATGAGGGTAAATTACTATACTGACAGATGTAATCTGTGTGGAACAGGAGGAATCCACCCACACAGGGTCAGAAAGCGCAGGTGCAAGTACACCTAATTGCTGCAGTGGAGAGTCAGACTGGAAGAAGCTTCCCTGTTGATACAAAGCCAGATGGAGCTTAATGTGCTATTGAGCCATTGCAGGCCAGGAGGCCTGAGACTAAACCTACAGGAGACAAAGGATGCCATGAATCTCTTGGACTGAACTACACTTTATTGGGAAGAAGCCAGGAGGCGAGCCTTGAGTGTGAGTAGGCCGGAGCCTATGTTATGCCTCCAGGAAGCAGGACTAAGACTGTGCATGGTACCTGTGAAAGTCAGGACATGAGACTTTTCTTTTAAGAGACTTTATATTTGCAGATAAGCTGCACAAGGTTATTCAGGGGTGTTTGTTATTTTCTGTTCACATGTGTTGTTTCATTTATGCTGAAAGTAAAGCACCATTCCATTCATTTACCTAAAAAGCTGTGTTGGATCCTATTGGAAGCACATAGGCACTACACAGATTCACCCCTCTACTGAGCTAATTGCCCCATGTTGTCACAATGGTTAAAAATATGTTAGGATTTCTGGTACCATAATATTCTAGAAAATGTAAAGGTGCAAATTGTGATTGCTTCCAACTCTACATGAGCTCCTCATGGTATAATTATAAAATAAAAATAATATTTCAATGTGTAATATAAATGTAAAACAAAAATATAATTTAAACATTTAATATAAACGTAAACAGTATATCAAAGTATTGATAACTATACATTACCTCTGTCTAAGTTAAAATCAGCATCTTGGCACAGTATTCTGCTTTGCCAATAAATAAATAAAATACAAATCATAAGATTTTTTTGTTTTGTTTACCAGTATGCATAACTTCTGTAAATCTTTCTACCAAACAGAATCTTCGGTGTCCTTCAAATTCCATAATCTCACAGCAGTCAATGTTAATTAGTGCTATCAAAGTGTTGACATTGAGTTTTATTCTTGGGATCTTGTAGACATGCATCTGATGCTTTGACCTCCATATTGATCTGGATGATTTGTAATTTAATCATGTCTTTGCAGACCAGTTTACCAGGTTGGCTAATCTTGCCTACTTTCTGATTCTGCATCACTAATTCCTGAAGAAATACTTTATGAATTTATGCATCTTTTTATTTTTTAAGTCAAGTCTAAAAACATATGGAACATCTTTGAATGATTATAATTTTGTCTTTCAAATTGACTGTTTAGATTTTACATCAATGAGGAATACTTTGTAACTCTCTCTTATTTTACATAGAAGCATAACATTTGAATTCAGAGAATAATCATGAAGTACAGTGTTTTCATCCCTGATAACCTTAGACCCTGCTTGCTCTTTAGCAATTTTTTTTAACAAGCTGTTAGGATAGCTTTTGATTCTATCCCAAGCATATGAAAATTATTTTACTGTATTGGGCTTTACTAATACTGTGGGGAGGCCATTCAGGGGTGCAATGGAATGGAAATCAAGCCCGGTAAATTTATGAATGCAGCCCTAATGGGGGCGGGGTCTGTTGTGGGGGTGGGGTGTTTTGAAGGTGCAGGATTCATCCTAATAGGATTTGATTCTGAGGATGCAGTTGTGGCCTTCCTTGCGTCTTTTTATATAGTTGTG
The DNA here is from genome assembly GCF_028390025.1 of Pseudophryne corroboree. NCBI lineage: Eukaryota > Metazoa > Chordata > Amphibia > Anura > Myobatrachidae > Pseudophryne > Pseudophryne corroboree. The sequence goes on along the minus strand of NC_086451.1, from coordinate 274,373,207 downwards.
TCTGTGATTTTATGGTAATGACGCTACAATGCAGTTCTCTAGTGTACATCCGTGCATCCAAATATGCAAGACTGAGATGCCCACTTTCAGTGTCTACAGATGATGCAATCATGCTTTGTGTTTCCTTAGACACCACCATTGGTCACACCATTGAAACTTTCACCACCCCTATGCTAGAGCAATTCCAACTCTCTTTATGCAACCACTATCAGCAACACGCCCACACTACAATATGGACCTGATTCAGAGTTGTAAAAATAAAGAATGCGTGGATTCTGGTGCACTCAAGGTATCAGCCCAATCCTAACCCTCCTATGATCTGCCCAAATCCAGATCACACAAATAAATGCTTAAAATAGATAGCTGATCACTACACGTAAGAGTTATTCCGTTCAATAGAACGTACCACACTCACTTTTCAGCAGGTGAAATTCCACATGTAGCGGTTTCTTTAAACAGATGGGAACACTCCTTTCTCCAAAAAATGATTTATTGTTGCATGATAAAACTATACACAATCAACTAAAAACTCTCCTCATACAATTCCAAAAACAATGAACCATTGTTTTTGGAATTGTATGATGAGAGTTTTTAGTTGATTGTGTATATCTCTTACGTGTAGTGATCAGAAGTATAAAAGATACCTTTATATGTATGGTGATATAAAACTCCAAGTGAGTCTTGGTACATGTATTTGTCCTTGTGAAGTGGTGGTGAGGAACTATCCCTATCTACTATCAAGAAACTCTCACAACACAGGGCTCTTTTTCGCTGGAGAATTCACAGAAATTTTATTATAAAAAACAGTACCGCACATTTTGTGTTTATTTTGTTGTGTTTTCATGTATGCAACACCTGGAAGTTACTGGGATGACATAAAGAAATTAACAAAGGACTGCAAAGAATTCATGTGATGTACAATCTCATTTTATTCTCTGATAATTATGTGTTAGTACAGTAGCGCCTTTGATCTTTTCTCCATCTATCTATTTTAACTAATTCAGAGTTGATCGCAGCATCAAATTTGTTAGCAGTTGGGCAAAACCATGTGCACTGCAGGGGGCGGCAGATATAACATATGCAGAGAGAATTATATTTGGGTGGGCTGTGTTCAAACTGAAATCTAAATTGCAGTGTAAAAATAAAGCAGCCAGTATTTACCCTGCACAGAAACAAAATAACCCACCCAAATCTAACTCTCTCTGCAAATGTTATATCTGCCACATCTGCAGTCCACATGGTTTTGCACAACTGCTAACAAATTTGCTGCTGCGATCTACTCAGAATTATCTCCTTTGTTACATCTGCATCTGATTAGCAAATTCTCTGTAACCACACAGGCATGCCCAACACATTTCTAATACACTTCTTGGTGCTTGTGTCTGACTGTTGTTTTTCTACAACTGACAGTGGTGAAGAAGTGATGTTTTAAGGTCTTGATGGCTTTTATTGTCTTTCTGACATATCATGTGTATCTGGCACTGTGGGGGCATATCATGTGTATCTGGCACTGTATGGGCATATCATGTGTATCTGGCACTGCACTGCTGGGTGCATATAATGTGTATCTGGCACTGCACTACTGGGGGCATATGTGTATCTGGCACTGGGGGACATATCATGTGTATCTGGCACTACTGGGGGCATATAATGTGTATTTGGCACTTTGTGGGCATATAATGTGTATCTGGCACTGTGGGGGCATATCATGTGTATCTGGCACTGCACTGCTGTGGGCATATCATGTGTATCTGGCACTGCACTACTGGGGGCATATGCGTATCTGGCACTGTGGGGGCATATCATGTGTACCTGGCACTGCACTGCTGGGGGCATATAATGTGTATCTGGCACTGCTGGGGGCATAGCAAATGTATCTGGCACTGCTGGGGGGCATATTATGTATATCTGGCACTGTGGGGGCATATAATGTGTATCTGGCACTGCACTGCTGGGGGCATATATATTTATCTGGCACTGCTGGGGGCATATAATGAGCATTTGTCACTACTGGGGGTGTATGTGTATTTGTCACTACTGAGGGTGTATGTGTATCTGGCACTGCACTACTGGGGTGATTATGTGTCTGACACTATACTGGAGACATGTGTAAGGAACACTACTGTAGGCATTATGTGTAAGGCTGATAATTGTGTGTGTAGAGGGGGTGTGAAAATATATTTATAGTTTGATTATATAAAGTTGGGAAGCCACGCCCACTTTTCCAGGAACATGCACGCATGGTGAATGGGAGCCACTTTGACAGTTTCTCGCGCAAGGCGTTAGTAGGCCTGGAGCCGGCCCTGCTCCCATCCCACAGCCTAACCCTCCCTTTTTACAGTTTAACCCTAATCTCCCATAGTACCTAATCCTAATCCTCACCCCCCCCCCCCCCCACACACATTTTAACCCGCCCTGGCATACTTACTTTCAGGATTCCGGAAATGGTTTTTCCTCCTGCCTGCATTCTAAACATCAGCATGGCCACTATATCCATTCCCACTGGCCAATAGCCTTTACAACCTGATATCTTTTTCTGTCAATAACATAAAAATAAACTCTACCCCTCAAGCTCGCTGCATTCTGTAGATGTCATTCTTGAGTCAGTCCTTAGCTACCCACATTTACTCTTTATACAAGTCATGTTACATACTGTACATTTTAGAAACGTATCCAGAATAAGCACGTCTCACTAAAAAACTTTAATTAACGCACTCATTATTTCCTCCATTGGTAATTGCAATAGTCTCCTTATTGTTATTCCCCTAAACACAATTTTACCCCTACAATCTATATTGAGTACTATGGAAAGACTGATCTTCCATGCAAAATGTTCTTCTGCAGCTGTGCTCTGTTAGCCCCTACATTGCTTGCTGTATTTTATAGAATATAATTCCATATAAAATACTTCTGCTAACTTATAATGCCATCAACCAAACTAAAAAATGTGTCCATATACACCTTTGCTTAAATCACACCTAATAGCCCCTTTTGACATACTGGGGCAAATGTATTAAGCCTAGAGAAGTGATAAAGCAGTGATAAGTGCAAGGTGATAACGCACTAGCCAATCACCTCCAATATGTAAATTGACAGTTAGGAGCTGATTGGTGTTATCACCTTGCACTTATCACTGCTTTATCACTTCTCCAGGCTTAATATATCTACTAAAGTTCAATTTTGAGATAATTTTTACTAATCTAAAATATCAACTGAAACCGATTCTATTTGATTTTCTAAATCCCTTCAAAAATCCAACATATACTAATTCGATGGTGATTCATGTTTGGAAGGGATTTTGAGTTGAATTTATGAACTTCTGTGTGGCTGCTTTGTGGCCACGTGCAGCACAAGGGGGGCGCCAGTATCCGAACTGGTGGGTGGCGGAAGGCGAGCGGGTTGTCAAGAGCGATCATTCCCCTTCCTCTCATCATACATGGAGAGAGGACAGCATGTGCTGTTCTCTCTCCCTGCCCAATGTGCAGCTGTCAGCAATAGGGAAGGGGAGGGCAACAGAACCCAGGCCCTCCAATGGCCCGCAGCCCCGCTCCCTCCCCAGTCACAGCGCCATTGTGTACACCAACATACATTTTTTTGCCTATCTCAAAATATGTTCCTGTTCAACCCCTCCACTCTGTGCAAGATCTGCAGTATGTCTCTCATCCACACTCCTTACCTGCTCCCATTTATGGGTACATGACTTTTATGAGGCTGAAACCACTGTGTGGAATGTCTTCACATTCACAATACATCTTTCTTATATCCTCCAGATCTTCAAGTGTTCACACCTCGTCAGGCAAGCTTTTCAATTTCCAGAACCACCCACAAAGCCTCAAGAATCTACTCTACCAATTACCTTCCCTCTACACAGTCCACAGATAACTTTAGATATGTTCTTTTCCAACACTCACACAACTCAAGGACTTCAGGCTAACATAGCCCTGTAACTGGATCATATAGCCCACCAAGAATATTTGCAATGTGGCTGAACCAATAATATGTAGCAAAGCCTCTTTGTCTGTCTACCATAACACAGTATTATTTATTACTGTTTTGTTCCCAATTGTAAAGTATAAAAACTACTACTACTACTACTACTACTACTACTAATAGTTCTACTACTACTGCGGCTACTGCTGCTACTACTACTACTACTACTACTACTACTACTACTAGTTCTACTACTATTGCGGCTACTGCTACTGCTGCTACTACTACTACTACTACTACTACTACTACTACTACTAGTTCTACTACTACTGCAGCTACTGCTACTGCTGCTACTACTACTACTACTACTACTAGTTCTACTACTACTGCAGCTACTGCTACTGCTGCTACTACTACTACTACTACTACTAGTTCTACTACTATTGCGGCTACTGCTACTGCTGCTACTACTACTACTACTACTACTACTACTACTACTACTAGTTCTACTACTACTGCAGCTACTGCTACTGCTGCTACTACTACTACTACTACTACTACTACTACTACTACTAGTTCTACTACTACTGCAGCTACTGCTACTGCTGCTACTACTACTACTACTACTACTACTACTACTAGTTCTACTACTATTGCGGCTACTGCTACTGCTGCTACTACTACTACTACTACTACTACTACTACTACTACTACTACTAGTTCTACTACTACTGCAGCTACTGCTACTGCTGCTACTACTACTACTACTACTACTACTACTACTAGTTCTACTACTATTGCGGCTACTGCTACTGCTGCTACTACTACTACTACTACTACTACTACTACTACTACTAGTTCTACTACTACTGCAGCTACTGCTACTGCTGCTACTACTACTACTACTACTACTACTAGTTCTACTACTACTGCAGCTACTGCTACTGCTGCTACTACTACTACTACTACTACTACTACTAGTTCTACTACTATTGCGGCTACTGCTACTGCTGCTACTACTACTACTACTACTACTACTACTAGTTCTACTACTACTGCAGCTACTGCTACTGCTGCTACTACTACTACTACTACTACTACTACTACTAGTTCTACTACTACTGCAGCTACTGCTACTGCTGCTACTACTACTACTACTACTACTACTACTAGTTCTACTACTATTGCGGCTACTGCTACTGCTGCTACTACTACTACTACTACTACTACTACTACTGCTAGTTCTACTACTACTGCAGCTACTGCTACTGCTACTACTACTACTACTACTACTACTACTACTACTAGTTCTACTACTATTGCGGCTACTGCTACTGCTGCTACTACTACTACTACTACTACTACTACTACTACTACTAGTTCTACTACTACTGCAGCTACTGCTACTGCTGCTACTACTACTACTACTACTACTACTACTACTACTACTAGTTCTACTACTACTGCAGCTACTGCTACTGCTGCTACTACTACTACTACTACTACTACTACTACTACTACTAGTTCTACTACTATTGCGGCTACTGCTACTGCTGCTACTACTACTACTACTACTACTACTACTACTAGTTCTACTACTACTGCAGCTACTGCTACTGCTGCTACTACTACTACTACTACTACTACTACTACTACTAGTTCTACTACTATTGCGGCTACTGCTACTGCTGCTACTACTACTACTACTACTACTACTACTACTAGTTCTACTACTACTGCAGCTACTGCTACTGCTGCTACTACTACTACTACTACTACTACTACTACTACTACTACTACTACTAGTTCTACTACTACTGCAGCTACTGCTACTGCTACTACTACTACTACTACTACTACTACTACTACTAGTTCTACTACTATTGCGGCTACTGCTACTGCTGCTACTACTACTACTACTACTACTACTACTACTACTACTAGTTCTACTACTACTGCAGCTACTGCTACTGCTGCTACTACTACTACTACTACTACTACTACTAGTTCTACTACTACTGCAGCTACTGCTACTGCTGCTACTACTACTACTACTACTACTACTACTACTACTAGTTCTACTACTACTGCAGCTACTGCTACTGCTACTACTACTACTACTACTACTACTGCTACTACTAGTTCTACTACTATTGCGGCTACTGCTACTGCTGCTACTACTACTACTACTACTACTACTACTACTACTAGTTCTACTACTACTGCAGCTACTGCTACTGCTGCTACTACTACTACTACTACTACTACTACTAGTTCTACTACTATTGCGGCTACTGCTACTGCTGCTACTACTACTACTACTACTACTACTACTGCTAGTTCTACTACTACTGCAGCTACTGCTACTGCTGCTACTACTACTACTACTACTACTACTACTACTACTAGTTCTACTACTATTGCGGCTACTGCTACTGCTGCTACTACTACTACTACTACTACTACTACTACTACTACTAGTTCTACTACTACTGCAGCTACTGCTACTGCTGCTACTACTACTACTACTACTACTACTACTACTACTACTAGTTCTACTACTACTGCAGCTACTGCTACTGCTGCTACTACTACTACTACTACTACTACTACTACTACTACTAGTTCTACTACTATTGCGGCTACTGCTACTGCTGCTACTACTACTACTACTACTACTACTACTACTAGTTCTACTACTACTGCAGCTACTGCTACTGCTGCTACTACTACTACTACTACTACTACTACTACTACTAGTTCTACTACTATTGCGGCTACTGCTACTGCTGCTACTACTACTACTACTACTACTACTACTAGTTCTACTACTATTGCGGCTACTGCTACTGCTGCTACTACTACTACTACTACTACTACTACTACTAGTTCTACTACTACTGCAGCTACTGCTACTGCTGCTACTACTTACTACTACTACTACTACTACTACTACTACTACTAGTTCTACTACTACTGCAGCTACTGCTACTGCTACTACTACTACTACTACTACTACTACTACTACTAGTTCTACTACTATTGCGGCTACTGCTACTGCTGCTACTACTACTACTACTACTACTAACTACTACTACTACTACTAGTTCTACTACTACTGCAGCTACTGCTACTGCTGCTACTACTACTACTACTACTACTACTACTACTACTACTAGTTCTACTACTACTGCAGCTACTGCTACTGCTGCTACTACTACTACTACTACTACTACTACTACTACTACTAGTTCTACTACTATTGCGGCTACTGCTACTGCTGCTACTACTACTACTACTACTACTACTACTACTAGTTCTACTACTACTGCAGCTACTGCTACTGCTGCTACTACTACTACTACTACTACTACTACTACTACTACTAGTCTACTACTACTTGCAGCTACTGCTACTGCTGCTACTACTACTACTACTACTACTACTACTAGTTCTACTACTATTGCGGCTACTGCTACTGCTGCTACTACTACTACTACTACTACTACTACTACTACTACTAGTTCTACTACTACTGCAGCTACTGCTACTGCTGCTACTACTACTACTACTACTACTACTACTACTACTACTACTAGTTCTACTACTACTGCAGCTACTGCTACTGCTGCTACTACTACTACTACTAGTTCTACTACTACTATTGCGGCTACTGCTACTGCTGCTACTACTACTACTACTACTACTCTACTACTACTACTACTACTACTACTAGTTCTACTACTACTGCAGCTACTGCTACTGCTGCTACTACTACTACTACTACTACTACTACTACTACTTCTACTACTATTGCGGCTACTGCTACTGCTGCTACTACTACTACTACTACTACTACTACTAGTTCTACTACTACTGCAGCTACTGCTACTGCTGCTACTACTACTACTACTACTACTACTACTACTACTACTACTACTACTAGTTCTACTACTACTGCAGCTACTGCTACTGCTGCTACTACTACTACTACTACTACTACTACTAGTTCTACTACTATTGCGGCTACTGCTACTGCTGCTACTACTACTACTACTACTACTACTACTTACTAGTTCTACTACTACTGCAGCTACTGCTACTGCTGCTACTACTACTACTACTACTACTACTACTAGTTCTACTACTATTGCGGCTACTGCTACTGCTGCTACTACTACTACTACTACTACTACTACTACTAGTTCTACTACTACTGCAGCTACTGCTACTGCTGCTACTACTACTACTACTACTACTACTACTACTACTACTAGTTCTACTACTACTGCAGCTACTGCTACTGCTGCTACTACTACTACTACTACTACTACTACTAGTTCTACTACTATTGCGGCTACTGCTACTGCTGCTACTACTACTACTACTACTACTACTACTACTACTACTACTAGTTCTACTACTACTGCAGCTACTGCTACCTGCTGCTACTACTACTACTACTACTACTACTACTAGTTCTACTACTATTGCGGCTACTGCTACTGCTGCTACTACTACTACTACTACTACTACTACTACTACTACTACTACTACTACTAGTTCTACTACTACTGCAGCTACTGCTACTGCTGCTACTACTACTACTACTACTACTACTACTAGTTCTACTACTATTGCGGCTACTGCTACTGCTGCTACTACTACTACTACTACTACTACTACTACTAGTTCTACTACTACTGCAGCTACTGCTACTGCTGCTACTACTACTACTACTACTACTACTACTACTAGTTCTACTACTACTGCAGCTACTGCTACTGCTGCTACTACTACTACTACTACTACTACTACTACTAGTTCTACTACTATTGCGGCTACTGCTACTGCTGCTACTACTACTACTACTACTACTACTACTACTACTACTAGTTCTACTACTACTGCAGCTACTGCTACTGCTGCTACTACTACTACTACTACTACTACTACTACTACTAGTTCTACTACTACTGCAGCTACTGCTACTGCTGCTACTACTACTACTACTACTACTACTACTAGTTCTACTACTATTGCGGCTACTGCTACTGCTGCTACTACTACTACTACTACTACTACTACTACTACTAGTTCTACTACTACTGCAGCTACTGCTACTGCTGCTTACTACTACTACTACTACTACTACTACTACTACTAGTTCTACTACTACTGCAGCTACTGCTACTGCTGCTACTACTACTACTACTACTACTACTACTAGTTCTACTACTATTGCGGCTACTGCTACTGCTGCTACTACTACTACTACTACTACTACTACTACTACTAGTTCTACTACTACTGCAGCTACTGCTACTGCTGCTACTACTACTATACTACTACTACTACTACTAGTTCTACTACTACTGCAGCTTACTGCTACTGCTGCTACTACTACTACTACTACTACTACTACTAGTTCTACTACTATTGCGGCTACTGCTACTGCTGCTACTACTACTACTACTACTACTACTACTACTACTACTAGTTCTACTACTACTGCAGCTACTGCTACTGCTGCTACTAACTACTACTACTACTACTAGTTCTACTACTATTGCGGCTACTGCTACTGCTGCTACTACTACTACTACTACTACTACTACTACTACTAGTTCTACTACTACTGCAGCTACTGCTACTGCTGCTACTACTACTACTACTACTACTACTACTACTACTACTAGTTCTACTACTACTGCAGCTACTGCTACTGCTGCTACTACTACTACTACTACTACTACTACTACTAGTTCTACTACTATTGCGGCTACTGCTACTGCTGCTACTACTACTACTACTACTACTACTACTACTACTACTACTAGTTCTACTACTACTGCAGCTACTGCTACTGCTGCTACTACTACTACTACTACTACTACTACTACTACTAGTTCTACTACTATTGCGGCTACTGCTACTGCTGCTACTACTACTACTACTACTACTACTACTACTACTACTAGTTCTACTACTACTGCAGCTACTGCTACTGCTGCTACTACTACTACTACTACTACTACTACTACTAGTTCTACTACTACTGCAGCTACTGCTACTGCTGCTACTACTACTACTACTACTACTACTACTAGTTCTACTACTATTGCGGCTACTGCTACTGCTGCTACTACTACTACTACTACTACTACTACTACTAGTTCTACTACTACTGCAGCTACTGCTACTGCTGCTACTACTACTACTACTACTACTACTACTACTAGTTCTACTACTACTGCAGCTACTGCTACTGCTGCTACTACTACTACTACTACTACTACTACTACTAGTTCTACTACTATTGCGGCTACTGCTACTGCTGCTACTACTACTACTACTACTACTACTACTACTAGTTCTACTACTACTGCAGCTACTGCTACTGCTACTACTACTTACGTACTACTACTACTACTACTACTACTAGTTCTACTACTATGCGGCTACTGCTACTGCTGCTACTACTACTACTACTACTACTACTACTAGTTCTACTACTACTGCAGCTACTGCTACTGCTGCTACTACTACTACTACTACTACTACTACTACTACTACTAGTTCTACTACTACTGCAGCTACTGCTACTGCTGCTACTACTACTACTACTACTACTACTACTACTACTAGTTCTACTACTATTGCGGCTACTGCTACTGCTGCTACTACTTACTACTACTACTACTACTACTACTAGTTCTACTACTACTGCAGCTACTGCTACTGCTGCTACTACTACTACTACTACTACTACTACTACTACTAGTTCTACTACTACTGCAGCTACTGCTACTGCTGCTACTACTACTACTACTACTACTACTACTAGTTCTACTACTATTGCGGCTACTGCTACTGCTGCTACTACTACTACTACTACTACTACTACTAGTTCTACTACTACTGCAGCTACTGCTACTGCTGCTACTACTACTACTACTACTACTACTACTACTACTAGTTCTACTACTACTGCAGCTACTGCTACTCTGCTACTACTACTACTACTACTACTGCTACTGCTACTACTACTACTACTACTACTACTACTAGTTCTACTACTACTGCAGCTACTGCTACTGCTGCTACTACTACTACTACTACTACTACTACTACTACTAGTTCTACTACTACTGCAGCTACTGCTACTGCTACTACTACTACTACTACTACTACTACTACTAGTTCTACTACTATTGCGGCTACTGCTACTGCTGCTACTACTACTACTACTACTACTACTACTACTAGTTCTACTACTACTGCAGCTACTGCTACTGCTGCTACTACTACTACTACTACTACTACTACTAGTTCTACTACTACTTGCGGCTACTGCTACTGCTGCTACTACTACTACTACTACTACTACTACTACTAGTTCTACTACTACTGCAGCTACTGCTACTGCTGCTACTACTACTACTACTACTACTACTACTACTACTAGTTCTACTACTATTGCGGCTACTGCTACTGCTGCTACTACTACTACTACTACTACTACTACTACTACTACTACTAGTTCTACTACTACTGCAGCTACTGCTACTGCTGCTACTACTACTACTACTACTACTACTACTAGTTCTACTACTACTGCAGCTACTGCTACTGCTGCTACTACTACTACTACTACTACTACTACTACTACTACTAGTTCTACTACTACTGCAGCTACTGCTACTGCTGCTACTACTACTACTACTACTACTACTACTACTACTAGTTCTACTACTACTGCAGCTACTGCTACTGCTGCTACTACTACTACTACTACTACTACTACTACTACTACTACTAGTTCTACTACTACTGCAGCTACTGCTACTGCTGCTACTACTACTACTACTACTACTACTACTACTAGTTCTACTACTACTGCAGCTACTGCTACTGCTGCTACTACTACTACTACTACTACTACTACTAGTTCTACTACTATTGCGGCTACTGCTACTGCTGCTACTACTACTACTACTACTACTACTACTAGTTCTACTACTACTGCAGCTACTGCTTACTGCTGCTACTACTACTACTACTACTACTACTACTACTAGTTCTACTACTACTGCGCAGCTACTGCTACTGCTGCTACTACTACTACTACTACTACTACTACTAGTTCTACTACTATTGCGGCTACTGCTACTGCTGCTACTACTACTACTACTACTACTACTACTACTGCTAGTTCTACTACTACTGAGCAGCTACTGCTACTGCTACTACTACTACTACTACTACTACTACTACTACTAGTTCTACTACTATTGCGGCTACTGCTACTGCTGCTACTACTACTACTACTACTACTACTACTACTACTAGTTCTACTACTACTGCAGCTACTGCTACTGCTGCTACTACTACTACTACTACTACTACTACTACTACTACTAGTTCTACTACTACTGCAGCTACTGCTACTGCTGCTACTACTACTACTACTACTACTACTACTACTACTAGTTCTACTACTATTGCGGCTACTGCTACTGCTGCTACTACTACTACTACTACTACTACTACTACTACTAGTCTACTACTACTGCAGCTACTGCTACTGCTGCTACTACTACTACTACTACTACTACTACTACTAGTTCTACTACTATTGCGGCTACTGCTACTGCTGCTACTACTACTACTACTACTACTACTAGCTACTACTGGCTACTACTACTACTATGCTACTACTACTAGTTCTACTACTACTGCAGCTACTGCTACTGCTGCTACTACTACTACTACTACTACTACTACTACTACTACTAGTTCTACTACTACTGCGCTACTGCTACTGCTACTGCTACTACTACTACTACTACTACTACTACTACTACTAGTTCTACTACTATTGCGGCTACTGCTACTGCTGCTACTACTACTACTACTACTACTACTACTAGTTCTACTACTACTGCAGCTACTGCTACTGCTGCTACTACTACTACTACTACTACTACTACTACTACTACTAGTTCTACTACTACTGCAGCTACTGCTACTGCTACTACTACTACTACTACTACTACTACTACTACTACTAGTTCTACTACTATTGCGGCTACTGCTACTGCTGCTACTACTACTACTACTACTACTACTACTACTACTAGTTCTACTACTACTTGCAGCTACTGCTACTGCTAGCTACTACTACTACTACTACTACTACTACTAGTTCTACTACTATTGCGGCTACTGCTACTGCTGCTACTACTACTACTACTACTACTACTACTACTGCTAGTTCTACTACTACTGCAGCTACTGCTACTGCTAGCTACTACTACTACTACTACTACTACTACTAGTTCTACTACTATTGCGGCTACTGCTACTGCTGCTACTACTACTACTAACTCTACTACTACTA